>NW_026570259.1:0-600000 GCF_019649055.1 Paramacrobiotus metropolitanus
TGACCATAATCAGTATAAAATGGGCAATTAAACGGAAATATACTTCTTACAGCATCGCTGCAGACTTGACCCTTTGGTCGGGTCATCGAGACTGCCGGCAATGGAGTGGGGGCTCCGCGGTACGTCCAGCGAGGAGTTGGTGCCCTGACGTTGGAATTGAAAGGCTTTGTTGCGGGTGGGCGGCAGCGGATCGGTGTCCGTTTCGTTGAAGGGCAGTCCGAGGGCTTTGCTAGTCTGCGATAGCAACACCCGGATGGATCCCGTCGCGGGACATTATCGTCGCTGTTGCGGCCGTTGAGGGCAACTCCTCACGGTCCGATTTGTGGCGGAGCGGGGTGAGACGTGCGGGGCGTGGTCAGCGGCCATTGTTGTTGGATTTAAACTGCAAGGTTTATATGTATCACTTGCTGGCAAATTTATATAAGCGTCCGCTTGCAGTTAACAACAAAATCCATGAAATAACGGTTTTCTGTTGGTTTGCAATTCACATAGACAAAGGGGCCACGAGATGGCTTGATAGCAATCCTTTAATGCGCCAGTACAAGTGTACAGTGGATTGAGCGTTAAGTCATGTTTGATTGGCAACAACCGACTCGGCTGGGCTGACGCGGGACAAGATGCTACAAAGTTGACTACTGGAGTGCTGTTTACACTTTACCGTGTATGCTTGTGTGTCTGTTATGTGCTGTGTACGCTGGAATGAAAGAAGGAAAGCCGGGCGCAGGGAGAAAGGAAGAAACTTAACTCGCCAGGCGTGTCAGTATGGGGAAGCAATGATGAGAAAAATTGCCGGTTGGAAAAGCCGAGGCACACTGTGTTTATGTTGGTTATTGTGCATGAGCTGGGCTGATTGGATGCAGGCGCGCACTCTCGCTCACTGTGCATATCAGAGAGTTGTTGTGCACGAAAATATCCGACGGATGGAGTGGGAACCTTGCTGGGTAAGGTTTGATCATACCTTTGCACCCATTCAAACCCATAATCCATAGAGGGTATATTTCGGTAAAAATCAATAAAGCACACTGTAGGAAAATATTTGCCGTTTCGCTTAACAACTTTAGTACGCGGGAAAAATACGTACCATGTATCAGCAGTGCCACAGTAAAGTGCTTATTGTTAAAGTTTTTGTGGTGTGCAGATACATAATGTACGCACAAAAAATTTTTATAAATATGTCTAAAATCCACTCGCTATTGGTACCACTTTAGCAAAGTGAATGTTTACGCCGAAAAACACTAGAATAAAATTAAACAAGTAAAAAACTAGCCAGTTCTAAGCTCGCAGCTGGATTTCATGCTGCCAGCTGCTACGCGTACAGATACGTTCACTAGGATGGTAAAATGCAGGGTGCAGTTTACACCTTCCAGATATCAACCTTTTCTGTATATTTGTTATGTTTAGTTGTTCCGCTTACAATAATTATGCAATAGTTATAGTGCTTCGGCAATAAGCTGAATCCGAAGACGCGAAAACGGAAGCAAATGAATAAACACAAAGTAACCCGCACAAGACGAAGTATTCTGTGTATATGAAAGAACTTCAGCGGAAGTACAGTACAGAAACGACGTTGTGACTGCGCTCTGCGTTTGATAGTTTTTTGAATATAATCATGCACATTCCTTCTAGTAGGATGTTAAATTATTATGTTGTAGCATCCTACGATGCGACTTTTTCTATACCTATTAATTGTTAGCAAAACTAGCTAACAATCCGCGTTTTCCGATTATTTCCTTCAAGCCTTTGATCATTACAGTATTTAGGCTTGCTTATTTTCCATTGTTATAGCATAAACAAAAAAACCACGAAGCCAGTATCACACAGCACTGACCGGGTTTCTCCTGCTTTTTTACGGGGAATTTATTATACGGTTTGAATGTGTGGCAAACCTGCTAAACGATACGAACTGAGCAGCCCATGGTTGCTATCCCATAAGCTTTCACCGGGTTGTTTGTTGTGTTAACCTTTGCTGGATATATGCTACCCGAAAAAGCCAACAATCTGCAGCGATGAGGGATGGCCGTCACCGAATGCGAGTTTTACGGCCGGAGTACAAAGCGAAAAAAACCAAGTTCTTGCCCATCAGTTGACCACCATATGCATATGAATACGCACTACCGAACAAAAACAGCTTCCACAGGAGAAAGCGAAACGAAAGCTCAGCGGTTCCAAATAGTTTGGCAGCGATTCAAATAAAAGACTTCTATGGTTTAGACTTTACAGCGGACCCGGTCCACAAAGGTAAACGTTAAGTACGCATTCAGATTGTGAGCTTACAATTAATTTACTTTGTATTTCTGCAGGAATCTAGGTTGGGCTATTTCGTGAAATCTCTCCGAAATCTCTCCCGGAATAACTAGGTATTCTCACTACGCTGTACATGTACTCGTGTCGTTATTATGCTAACTGCATGTATGAATGCATATGGCCTTATCCCATGATTTGAAGAGCCCGTATTCCAGTTTATTGTGAGTTATTCGCAATTCTACTACAGTACTTTTGCAGCTATCGAACAAATATTATGGTCAAACACGTATGAATAACAAGAGAATCATGGGATATTTACAGAATTCAGGCAAGACGTTACAACGGATATTGTGTACTACAGTAGTACTCAATGGCACACCATCGCAACACGATCACTTGACCACGGCAATGACCGAAACAAATGTACAGTACTTAATATATTACACAATTCAAATGCAGAATTATTTACACGTCAGCCAAGGAAACTGTTGTGATATTTTTAACGGTTTTCTTTGAGTTTCCTTTGCCGCTTTTGACCGGATCCCTCTCACTTCCAATGTTGATGGTCTTGTCTCGAATGATTCCCATGACCTTTGCTATCGCCTTTAGGTAGCTGCGAACTTGATTGTGCATCAGGTTGAAACAGCAGGCAATCAGCGCCAAGCCGACCAGCACGTATATGCAACACATTACCAGCTTTTGATTTGATGTGTCAGCCGAGCATGGACGCGCCGGGCACAAAGTCTCAAAACCCGATGGTCGCAGAGTGACGAAGCAGAAGTAGAATGCATCTAGGTAGGGCCAATCTTCCCACAGAGCGAATAAAGTGGCGCCGCCGAATAGGTATGCACTCATGATGACCAAACAACCAATCACCGGAACGTTGTTGTCTTTACGCTCAAGCGCTCCACTAAGGCGGCCACTTCCGGTTCCCATGCCGGAATAGCTGGTGCAGCCGTCTAGAAATATGGTATATATGATTTTTTTGAATCTCAAAATACGTTACGTGAATATGATTGTTGGCTACTTTTTTCAGTTCTGTCATGCCAGTGATGCTTGAAATCATCAAAGGAGTTTCTTACACGTAAGCGAATATTAACTACAGTTAAACTGAATTAAGCTCAAATACATATTATTAAATAAAAACATTTCAGTTAAGGGTTTCTTTTAGAGGTACCTGTGCTTTAGGGTTTCGTTAATACGAGTATAAATGCACATGTGAGTGTTTCGGCATCATATTTTTTTGATCAGGTACGTACTCGTACTTTCGGTTTAACTGCTAAAATGTTTTGCGTCAGAAACATTTGCTTAAAGAACGAATACCTCGTCGCCAGGAGTAACATTAGACGATTCATCAGGTGGAAAGAATCGCTGATGAGAAATCGTTGGCTTTGGCTGCAGCTGACCTTTAGCAGACCGATGGCAGGAGAAACTTCAACTTTCGGTGACGCAACAGTACTGGATCCGGTGGATTTAAGAAACGGCATCGGCACATGTGGGAGAACAACCCAATGAAGACTTTGGCTAGTAAATTCCCGATATTGGACAAGAACATCAGCATTATAGAATTCCCTACAGCGTAGAGCACCGTCACCACTTTGCCGGCTTGTGTCTTGGGCGTAACATGCCCATAACCTGCAAGCACAGCACGTGTGTTGCAGCGGCATCGTGATTACTTATCAGCAGTTTTTCTTTATTTATATGTTGTGCCGAAATGTAAATACTAACCGATCGTTGTTATTACGGAGAGAGCATATAAGAAGGAGCTGGAGAATGTCCATTTGGGATTGGATTTCTTGGTCTCGAAACCTTGTTGTGCGGCGTCACTGATATTGTTTTGGAATTCTTCAATGCGGTCCATGG
The DNA here is from genome assembly GCF_019649055.1 of Paramacrobiotus metropolitanus. NCBI lineage: Eukaryota > Metazoa > Tardigrada > Eutardigrada > Parachela > Macrobiotidae > Paramacrobiotus > Paramacrobiotus metropolitanus. Next base: position 4,108 of record NW_026570259.1, read on the forward strand.
CTAATGTCGTCCAGTTGCTCTGAATATGCAGAACAGCAATACATGCAGCATGAGCAGCCGGCGGTTTTATCCTCAATAATATTTACAGTAGGCGTAAGTACATGCGACTGACCTTTGTCTGATTTTTAACCATCAGGGTAGGAATGCAGACAGTGGAGCATTTTACGGCTGGTTTGTACCAGCGCATTTCGGCTTCTTCGTTCCATAAACGTAATTGACGGATCAGATTGCTGATTTCCTTTTCAGCGGTTTGTGTCCAGTTTTCCTGCAATTACTGCGACGTGACAGACGTTCATTCACAAGCGTTTACGTTTGCGGCAGCATATATCAACATGTGGTTTGCAGTCTTCTTCATAAGTGCATGGCAGCATGCATATATTTTAAAAAATTTGGAGTGCCTACATACTTTCCAAAGAACATTTAAGTCCATCGTTAAGGTCCATAGATTTTCAACCAGAGCCGTTTTAGCTGCTTCCGCCTGCATAATATGCTGGTCCTTGGCTTCTTTTTGGAATTTGGTCATTGTCTCATTTGACTGGACAGAACAGGTGGATGTGCAGTTATTCTGTAGAGCCAATTATTCGAATTAGATGCGAGTAAAAGTTACAATATACAGAGTATTCTGAGTTTGGTAATACACCAGGAGCAGTAAGAGTACTGTACGTATAATTCCTACCTGATAAGTTTATGCTTGGTTTATGGTCGGCATGATTTCATAGATCAAGATGTACAAGTATCGTATTATTCAAAATATTAGTACACTTTTTATCGCAGTAAAAGTGAAATGTTTATTTGTTTACGCGTAAGCCTAGAGCTGTCTTAATTGCAAACTTTCTATGATCAGTACTTTCAAGCTCTAATGAGAGAAAGGTCAATGGACTCCTCCACATGTCTTTCATATTATTGTCAATCGCAAAAAAGCGGTCCACAAAACCCGCACCATATGACGCAACCGGCATTCTCAATGGTTTATTAATAAATAATAACACAGTTTCGCTTGATGTTGCGTAGTCTTTTAATAGCAATTCAATTAAAGAACGATGCGAATGTATGACAGATATACTAAATTGCGAAAGACGACTGTTGTAGTTGTTGCCACTTTAGGTTTAAATCTTAAAATCGCGTTTCTTTCCCGAATGACCTGGTTTATTATCGCTGTCGCTATGTATATGTGTTGGAAGCGAATTAATTGGTAACGATGCAAGTAGATGGATAATGTTCTAGATCAACTTAACAGCTGTTTTTTGATCTGGCGACCAAATATCAGTTACTGTCTAAATACAAATATAAGGCATTCGTAGACACCGTAAAGAATGCTCCGACACGTTCTCAAATTATGATGATTGCATTGCTCAAGTGTAAAGTATTCGATTCCGGAACGCTTCGATTGGGGACAAAAGTGACACCGGCATTGGGCAGCGCGCGTTGGAATGCCAGCACTAATTAAATTATATCTGGGCTAACGTGGGCGATCGATTAGGAAAACAAGCCGAACTGATTTAGTTCGAATTGCTGCTAGACACTGTGTCGACCGGATGGGGTCATTAATTTCCAACTCAGATTGACAGTCGCCGGGTCCGTCCGTTTTCCTTTCCGGTCTGTTCCAGACTAGTGCCGCTTTCATTCCTGATGTGCGATTTATGAGGCGTACCAAACTTTCGACATTTACTTTCTGATCTGACAACGTAGGAAAAAAATCGGAAGTGCACAGATTGGGCCATATGGTGTATCATTATTTTTTATGGGGAAAGAGAAATTTTTATTGCGGCGCAAATGTGTCTTCTTATGCCGAAAGGAAGATGATGAACAGCGACAGGGTAAACAGGCTGAATGTGATCAATTGCTCCACAAATATTTAGGTTTCTTAAGGTTGCACCGATATTTACCGGCGGTTCGATGATCGCCGGCGACTAGACTGCAAAGACCAAGGCCAATTCAACATTATGCAAGAATATGCGTATTTTCCAAGATAACATAATGAAGTTTCAAAATAGACCAGAAGGATAACTGGCGCCTATTCGGAACATAGTAAAATTGCAGTCTTATAACTTTGCATGTGTGTAATGTGTCATATTAAAGTATTTAGAAGATTGTTTCATTCGATGCTCAGATACTGAAATAAAAGGAAGATGTAAAGTAAAATCAGTATTATAGGCTTCCAGTTTTAATGCCGAAATGGTCAAGCCGAGAACACTTAGGTAATTAATTAAGACATAAAATGTTGTTCGTACTAAACAATTAGAAATAGGCAAGATTTTTCGGGGCCCGTTTCGACATCCAGTACATTGTTGATAGTGTATGAATTTTTCTCCGCGACCATCCTCGCGGAAAATTATCAATATTTTTAGTAAATAAATATATTCTTAGTGACAAAATATTCGTACAGATGAGCTTATATTATGGTGCTTAAGTTTAACACATCTGTGCCGACTGAGCATATTCAATGGATCTTTGCTTTGAATGCGAATACTTAACCGAAGTAAACTGACTTACCATTTATTTTATAAAATAATCAACTTAAAAAACACTTGCATATTACAGGCGAGTATGCCATTTCAGTGTGTAACTACTGTGAAACTCGATGTAATGCACATTACAGGCTACACAAAGTACTACTGACTTGATTACTGCCTGAACCGACAGTGACGGCCATAATTATAACACGTCCTGCAAGTGTGATCAATCAAGTATCCGCTACAAATAACGCTACCATACCATACATCGATCATTACGTATTTCCTACAAGACTAAACAATATTGCAGTTTTATATTTTGCTTCAAAGAGCAAAAACAAGATCGTTTAATTCATATTTAGTATGCTCATTATTACATTCTGACTTTCAGTAAAGGTCGTTAGGATAATCCTTTACACTTGGTACCTGGAATAGCTCGTGCATGTGGACATCGGTCGTGATGTTCCATAGTGCCTCCACCGTGTCGTTCTTCCATTCCCGAATGGTCCCCATCTTGTCCATCTCGTGTTGGTATTCCAAATGCCGGAAGAGAAACGCCCCCATAATGGAGTATCCCACAACCAGTGCGGTCAGGCCAATATGGGAAAACAAGAAGGCGATGGTCTTCCGGCAGCAGTTCTTCACCGTCCATCCGGTGTCCTTTTCATTGTCCGTCTCCTCTTCACTATCCGCTCCGCCCGGCATAATGAACAGTAGCCAGAGAATTTTACACTGCAGTCATAGACACAATCGTAACCACAATTCCGACAGTTGGCGCGTTATGAAACAATTCCCGATTGAGTTGTGACATGGAAGAAGTTATATTGGCCTATTTGTTTCATGTTCAAAAGCAAAACACCAGCGGCCATAATTAACCGATTGGGGCGGTGTTTTTTTGCAAATCGGGGATATCACTCAACTAACCGGCTAATTTGCCTAATGTCCAAGCGGATCCGCTGTCAGCTGTTGACCCCAAAAAACTGACACCGCATAGCGTCATAGACGCGAGTGTGTACGCGTTGTGGATCAGAAGATGCCGGCTGGCATCATGAAAAGTGTATCATGGGTGAGATTCTTCACCTCAATGTGTTGATAGATAATATGCTTGTGGAGTTTACACGCTTTAAGTAGGTTTTTCTTTCTTAATGGTATCCGGCGATCGACGTGCCGGATGAATGTAAAGTGCGCATCCATTGGTGGAATGCTTGGCGTATCCGGTGCCGCTTTCCGCTTCCCATTGAGTGGCTCGGTTTAGAAATTTGCAGCCGCTGGTTACAGATGTAACCTGCCTTGGTGCCAGGCTGCCAGCAGGCAAGAAGCCATCCACCAAGTGCGGATCGAGTTGTCAAATAAAGAGCGCATAAGAAGACCGTTTTTTTCAAGGAAACATATTCATTTTGAAAAAAAAAACCATTAATTTCAATTAACCACTTTTCGTTGCTCTCAAGATGAACCGTAAACGAAAGTGTTTAAACCATAAGAGTTCGTTTTGTAAGTTCTAATGAAATAGTTTAACTACTTGTAAGTTGTGTACTTACTTTTAAACTGCAAAGGCCCTTGAATTCTTTATAAAGGAGAAATGTTGTGGAAAAAATGCACACCAACCTTGCATATAATGGGCAGATGTCAGCTACTGCTTTGTTTTTTGCAGAAATGCATAAAGATTACGGAATACTTTAAAGGGTGATACAAAGTAGTGACAGTGCTGTTATTCTTAAGGAGCTGTACTATACTATGTGTTACCTGCTTCCCATATTACACGCAATGATGCGCAAGTTCAACGTCAAAAAATGTTTCGGGAGTAATAAGCAGTTCAAGGAGTGCGAACGGACATAAAGGTCAGAAAGGGCAGACACAAGTGACTGCGCGAGAGGATCAGAACGATACCGCCCAATTACTTTTTTTCTGGTGCGGAATTCATTGTACCGTTATTAATAGTACGAGCACTACAGTATAATGATGTAAGTAACGCCTGTTTTTTTGGTTGCAGGCTTTTTTAGAATTTTCCCTAATTATTAAAATTTATAGTATTCGCGGTTTGATAGACTCGTAAGTGCTTGTCAGTTGTTTTTAGTGTATTTTAATTAATTTTACATGTTTTGTTTGCAATTAACGAAATAGCGCAGTTAGCATTATAAGTTCCTCTTATGTTTTGTGTTTTTATGAAACACTTTTGTAGTAGTCGTACAGGTTTTATGTAGGAATTAATCGTAAACCTTTTTTGTTTGCCTTCAGATATGCGCACGTTAAAGTAATAGCGCATTGACGTTACATACAAGCACACAAACATCAGGTTTTGCCGCAGTATGATTATGTAGTTCTTACACTATTAGCTTTAATAGCAAAGAAAAATACAGCACCTGTTTACAATCATTCAATCGTTTCTAATGTTAAAAATAAAAAGGGCCAGAATAAATTAAAAAAGTCTACAACACCCGGTGTTCCCAAGCGGTCACCCATCCAAGTACTAACCGGGCCCGACGTAGGTTATCTTCCGAGATCGAACGGGATCGGGAGTTTTCTACGTGGTATGGTCGTAGACATACGAATTAAAATTTTTGCCACCCAACGTGTTTCCCTTCAGTATATATGGTAACGAGAATTTTCTGTGCTAATTGCTTCTAAAAATATTATTAATTAAGAAACAATCTTCACACGTGATAGGACTCACCATGTTTTTCCAGATGTGCCTACTGCCTACATTTGTACAGGCTGCAAGATATATTATAATCTGAAAACTTAAACCAGAGTATTGTGCAAACTGCAAATTTTGAACAAATTTGGTTGATTTCCGGCGCCAGTTATGAGTTCCTCGCCGGCCATAACTGGGCAACTGGTTAATGGATAATGGTTATCCTTGTGGCATTTGTTATCCATGTGGCTCACCAAACACAGCCCGGTGTGCAGTTCGGCTTGCCACAAAGATTATGTCTCGTGCCTACCAGTACCAGCTACTGAGCTACAGTACGACAGAAGGAAATTTCTGTTTGCGTTTGCGTTTGTCTTGGGTTGCTGTTTGGCTCTTGTTGTTTGAGAAACGAAATCACTTCATTTTTTTTAAATTCTGTAATTGACTAATTGTGAATATCTGTATTAGCAACTTGGATGTTTGATCTTACCTTATAAGGATGAACTCTTTTGTATTACTATTTCCGATTTTGATATCGTTGTGCGTGGCAGACCAACATGCAGTATCCTCTATGACAGGCGCTCATCGAGCCCATGAACGTCTAGTTGGCTCCAACAAATGCACATGGGGTCCTTCCTTCTGGTAATTACTAGTTCAGAAATACTAAATAGACTTATATTTCTGTAGAGAAGGTTAATTTGTATGCATTTTATGATTTGCTAGGCATAAAGTCACTATAAATTAATAACTAAGAATCAGTTGCACTCCTAATGTACAAGTACCGTAGACACTGGTAGACTCCGTAAGAAACTGAGTACAGTTGTTTTGCAATGTAGAATAATTAAAGATTATTATTAATTATTTTGGTTTTTAGGTGCGATAAAGTTGCGAATGCCAAGCAGTGCTCAGCTGTTACGCACTGCGTGCAGTCAGTGTGGGGGAAAGCAAGCCGAGCCTTCGGATGACTCCATCCTTTGCCGCTGGTGCGATGATCTCATGGACGATATTCGTGATCTGGTGGCCGTGAACACCTCGGAAAGCGGCATGCACGGGTACCTGAGAGATGGTTGCAAGTAAGTACGAGTATTTAGCTTGATCGCTAAATAATACATGAATTCACTAACATTTAGTTTAAATTTTAGGCATAACTTTTAGGTACTTACTTACTTCGCACATCTGGCTTATTTTAATAAATTTTAGGCATTTCCAGCATTTAGGTTTAGCAGGATTTTGCGTACAAGTATTTACCTTTTCTTAAGCTTCTTAAGTTTGTTTCAAAGTTTCTAACAGTTTTTTGAAGTGCTTTTTTGGTGTTTGCCTGATTTTTGTGGCAGATTTTTTTAATTTTGTGTGGTATATTTATTATTAGACGCATTCCGAAAAAGAGCCGTCGTGCTGACTGCTTGGCGGATATGACGACGGATCTTCCAGAAATCCGTCAGATGCTGTCGGCCAACGTGCCCGACCGGACCATTTGCAAAACCATCAACTTCTGCTCTCCCAGCGGAACAGCCTCCCGCACAGCCTCCTACCAATCTCCCCATTCCCGCTCCTGCTGCATCCAATCGCAACTACTGCGCAGATTGCTACAATTTCTTCGAGGACGCCAAGGAGATCTACATTGGCAATTATACGGAGGATGAGTTCAAACAGATGCTGCTGGACCAGTGCGATCAGGCGGGCTATCCGGCTCTGACGGAACTGTGCAAAACGGTCATTGAGCAGTACTGGCCGCAGATCTATGCCCGGCTGCAGATGTTCTTTGATCCGGAGGAGGTGTGCTCGCAGTTGAATTTCTGCACGGGAATGCAGAGCGGCAAAGCCAAGTGGTGGTTGCCGTTGGTGCCCTACGCGCAACGCAAGACTACCAAGAAGATGGACTTTACACCGGTAAGCGTGGTAAAATTGAAATGACATGCGGACGTGGCATGGATGATTGGAATGTTTGATTACATATTTTGTAAATAGTAATTTCCGTTCAATTGCTCAGCTTTAACGACTGCGGTTCATCGTGCAGGAAAACTCACGGGTTTCTCGTGCAAAATGTTCTCGTTTAAAACAGCATGGGAATGTTTTAGTGAATATAACGGTATCATTCGTATGATGTTCGTTTACTTCGTTACCCAGATTTTTTAATTAGACTGCATATATGTAATTTTGGAAGCATTCTGGTGAATGGCTGGTTAGATTTGTTGCGCTGGTTGCTTACAACTTCCGAACTTCGGCGAGAGCGCGATTATGATGATCGTGCTTTCGTCGCACTTGCGGATCAGCTGATGGGTTTACTTTTAGCAAATGCAATGACCGACATGCGCTGATCTGTTTATGTCCGGAAATAATCGACGGGTGGTCGTCGTGAGCATGTTGCTGTTTTCATCTTGGCTTTAGCTGCAGAAATGGTCGTGTTGTTTAACAGTTTGACTTTGACTGCAGATTATAGAATTCGTGAAGTTGAAATCTTAATGCACATTGAAGTTATCGTTAGTACATTCAAGTTTTCTTACAGATTCAGCTGCCATTGACCCGCATGCTTCTCAACCTGAATTCCCTTCCCGCAGTCCGTGCTAGCTCATCATCACCGCCCCCTCCGAAAAAGGTGGCCTATAAAAACGATGTGGAATGCGTTGTCTGTGAGTTTGTGATGTCGTACTTGGACCGCATGCTGGAAGACAATTACACGGAAGCTGCCATCCAGTCCGCCTTAGAACGCGTGTGCACCGTGATGCCCAAATCGGTTCGGGACGATTGTGTGGGGTTTATTGATCAGTATGGTCCGGCTATTCTGGTCATCCTCGGCAACGAACTGGATCCCGCTACGGTGTGCGCCGGACTGGGACTGTGCAAGAGCAAGAAACCGGAAGTTTGCGGCGCGGCGACGTGCACATCTTGCACGGAAGTGTTTAAGGTTTGTAAGAATAAAGTTGATGTAAATTACTGGATAACGGTGGCACAAAAATGATGGAATCTGGTGCATTGCAAGAGGTTTTGGGGTTTTAATCCCTCAGTCACTGACTTAAATTGCATATCTGATTGCCCATTGTTTTACATATTGCTGTTAAACGATATGCAGTTGCACGTTGCTATTTATAAAGTAAAACGTGTGACATTCAAATGCGGATTGAATTTGCAGGTTATTAAGGTGATGCTGGAAGATTACGACGAGAACGTGCGTCTGTCGAATCTCATCAAGTCGTACTGCGTCTTTTTCCCGGAGGAAGCCAGAACCGAGTGTGAAACCGCCGTGATGACTTACGTGCCTTACGTTCTGCAGATCGCCGCACAGCTTCTCGATCCCGAGGGTGTGTGCCGTGCCGTGAAATTGTGTGACCAATAAAAGAAATCGCCAAAGATGCCGTGTACGGCAATCAATATTGTTTTCGATTGCGAACTTTGTGATGGCGCTGATGCTTTCCTTCCCGTTTGTGCTGTCAGTTAATCTCCATGAACTTGTTGAGTCTCTCTGCATGCTTTGGTTACACGTTTTATTATAAAAAAATTAATATTTTTATTCCCATGTTTCTAAATACAGTTTTAGCAATAAAAGCATCTACGAAGTCTTTTTCTACATATGCACAAAAAAGAATAACGTTGTATACGGTATTACCACAGTAACCGTTATAAATTCCGTGTCTGTACATTGTTTTTGACCAAAGATCAGTATGCTTGGTGAAGGAAGGCGTCGGAAATATGCAATACATATCATTACATACACTGACTGATACACATTCATACGATACACTTTTTTTGTTTCTGCTAAGAAGCATCTGCAAAGGTATCCTTCTTATTAGTTCTTACTCGTACCTTTGCAGCCAAAGATATCATTCTTACTTTAAGCGGATAATGGTGGGATAATTTTATTTTCAACCGTTTCGCTTTGAAAGTGGCAAGTACGGTTAAACTAAAATTTTAGAACTGTGTATGTTTTAACATGGTGTACAATCCAATTTGTGGATCTGTAGAGTGGCGACCAGTGTCGGCAAAAGACCGTTTCATCCGATGCAACAGCTGCCAGGCATTTTTTAAAAACATAGTGAAACATTTTATTTGGTTACGTAAAGATTTTTTGCATGAAACACTGCTAGCATAACCTAGAGTTGTCTTGATTACGATAATGACAGATTTTCCTACTGTGCGTGGAGAAACCAAAATCTGTTTTGGTTATAGAACGGTATTTACTTGTTTGTTGGTTTTGAGGGCATCAATTTACATGTTAGATACGCCGGAGAATATTATTTACTGTATTACCTGAAAATATTTTCGAGGGATGTTCGGCCATATCAACACCATTTGCTCCGTATTTTTTATGGTAGGAAATCACACTCATGTGGAAGCGCTTGTATGCGAAGCACGTATACTTACTCTAGAGTAGATGGTCGGTCGTATGCAGTCTAAAAGATGATAAAACTGACCATGTTGTTAGATATTAAGTAATTAAATAATACCACTATTTGACTTCCAATCCACCGAAAAATTACCGCAGCTTATGAACAAATGTTTATGCGCATTAAGTGAAAACGAACGGCGTGATTCTATCTAGACAAAAAAACGCAGAAAAGAAGTACTAGTGTTTTATTATATGAATGATCGTAGACTTCACCAGTTACACGTTACAAGTACACTCGCGCGCTATTTATACCTAGATTAATACAATTCTAGGTGGCAGTGGTCAGAAACGTGAAAGCTCAAACTGACGGTCGAAATTATCCACAACCCCCGTATTACAATAATCCATTTCCGTCCAAGGATTATCCAGCGAGCCAGTATGGAAGGTATATGGTCCAGCTTCTAAACTAATTAATAAGCTTGATATATAAATGAAAGCAGTGAATGCTTTATGATGCGATACTGGGTAAAGTCCTCTGTCCACTGTAAGTTCATGCATACATATAAGCCAGCTTCCGGGACAAAGATTCCTGAGAAAAACTCATCAATTTTATTGTGACGACAGCAAGTATGGTTATACCCAAGACGCTTCCTATCCCGGTCCTTCACCACCGATGAGCTATCCTGCTTTTCCGCCGTACAACGCACCTCCCTATAACCAACCTTCATACAACAACTATTCCAAACCAGCCTCGCCGGTTTACAATCAGCCACCGGTCAATCATGGGCCACAACCGTATGCACCGCCAGATTACGCAGTCCCTTATCCGGGCGTCCGTTGGTCTGGACACTTCTCCGTACGGTACAAACAGGCCTTATGATCAGTGCGGATTTCCCAATGCAGTTCGCGGACTGCGAGTTGATCCTTCAAGGTAGTTAAGTTTGAACTTTTAGAACAATTATGTTATGCATATTACGACCAGTGAGAAATTAATGTCAGACAACGTGACCTTTCCTTAAAGCATTCGTGCTGTAATATACAATAACTGTGATGGCTTTTAGATCGCAGGAATTTGGTACGGGTATAACTCTTGGTTTATAAACGCTACCCAGGATGTGCCACAATCGAAGGATCATCTGAACGTCATTAATTACTACACAAATCTGGGTACATGTCACTTCCCTACAACAGATATTCCCTGCGTGGTCATGACTCAGGAGCAGACGTACACCGATAGAATCAGTGGAACATGCCAAGGATTCCACGAAGTATCCCACTTCACCGAGGACGGACGATAGATTGGTCCGTATTTCGACAGGCGCGCAGCCGGCCTTTGTACTTCCTGCCGGTCAGTATATATATAGATTAGTGCAAGCGACTGCAGTATCCGTTTTTAATCGCTTTGTCAGCAAAGTATACAGTAAGTATATGAAGTTGTGTCTTTGACCTCCAGGTTTGGATAATTCCATCGTACTGGCTATGGATAGCGAATCCTACGCTGTCTACCATTCCTGCAGCAAATACAGTTCCGTTCCAGACTGTGCGCTGACCCCTACTTGTACACCTACACCCGCCGTAAACCCAATCAGATCAGCGCCGAAGAAAAGCGGAGAATCGACGAAGCCGTTAGTAATGCGGTCAAGCCGTTCTGCTTCGATCCCCGACAGTTCATTTACTATGGACCTTGGAATGACACCTTGGCGGCGTGCCCACGGACGCCGGGATCCGACTGCTACCAAACTATGAAAGCGGCGTACGCATCCACAATCGAGATTAGCACGTTGAATACTTAGCCGATAATTTTAATTTTTTTTCAAGTTTTGGGAAATACGAGTACGTACGGGAAACGCGATTCTCACTATGTTTACGCACGGGCAATGAAAAATTTTATTGTGAGCTGTTAAAGTCATGTCGACGTATTTTGCCGCAAATATGCATATTAATTCGTATCGTTCTAGAAACACCGCTAACATAGTGGAACCTGGGAGTCATTAAACTTTTACTTGGAGAATCGCTAATTCCCAGTGATCTGTTAATTTCAGGTATTTTAATAGCAGTAATAACTACGTAAAACATTCTTCTTGACATGGCAGCGCAGGTAAGCCAAGACTAAATGACATTTAATAACTGTTTTCATTATCTTGCTATAAAGTTTTTGTTTTATTTCTAGCACTATCGAGTCTGTTCGGTTACAATGCGCCGATTGTCTATTTTATTTTTCTAATTGCAAAATAGGTTACTCTATACTGGTACTAAATTATCAACATTTAGTCTTTACAAAACACGAAAAGTTTCCGAAATGTTATGCAGTTAAATAGTCAAACAAACGCGAATATATCTATGGCTGGGTTCAAAGGAAAACTCCAGCGTATTATTTTGCAGAATTAGCGGAAGAAACCGCGACTCATACGAATACATTATGCATATGTACAGCTTTTGATGTGCAAAACTTATCAGATGCTGTTATATTTACAGATGCTGTTATATATGCTGTTACATTTTGTTCTACATAACTTTCTTACCTTAATCAAATTGTATTATTCGGAATGATGTTCAATTGCCCTGTAAAAAAAGTCCCGATACATGCTCGCCAACAATAGTTGCCAACAATTTTTTTCCAAACTGGATTTGTTTCGGTTACGTAAATTTTTTCCCTCATGATCAGCGTGAAATCGAGAATACCGCGAAACGCATGCAGTGACTGCAGTATGCAGCTCCACAAATATTTTATTTGGGAAAAGTAACACCAACAAACTGTGGTGGCAGGCTAATTAAGTACCCGGGTAGCGCCCACATAAAATTAGCGGTTAATTTCTTCTTTTAGATTGCATAGGTATATCTCGGAAAATCTCTTCCCACCAACAGTTAAATTACAGTGCTCGCGAAGATGATGTTGGCCAAATTTAGCAAAGTACTGAGTTTCGCATTATTTGCGGTAAGTCTTCTAGAGTCGTACTTACAGACACAGTATATGAAATATGAATTTAATATATCAACCAAACTTATTCACGTCATGCTGTTACATTTTTGCTTTAACCTGAAAAGTTTAAATGCTTATGGACAACCCTTGTCTGCACTGTCTAGTATTTCGCTAATGTATAACCACCAATTCTGGAACGAGAAAGTTGTATAAAAGTTCTGTAATTAAACAGCATTTATCGGCGAAATGTTGTTACACGTTTCACCATTTTTAGGTGTTGGCGCCAGGAAGTGTGTGTGCTCAAAACGATGCCCAAAATTATGGAAAACCGCCATATTATTCACCTGCACCGGCAACAGATTATCAAGCCAAACCATACGGAGGCTATTCAGCCCAGCCACCAGTGAATAACTACAAGTATGTGCTAATACTGCCAACGTTAACAAGTTATTATTGTATCGAAATTCAGTTGCAGACTGTATCAAAATTTTTGTATAATACATAAACCTCTAACTGGAGTTTTATAAGACGTGATAATCATATATATATGATTATATATATATGAAATATATATATGAAATTATATATATAATTTCATAAATCATCATATGTTTAGTTTTAATATCTTCTGACACTGCTTATTGTTAATTAACCCATATGGAACGCAAAAAGGAGATCATCGGCCCGGTGGTACATATTCAAGCCTTATCTAAATGCACTTCAGAGCATTATACCATGTTGAATTTTCTATAATTCAAGCATGCAAATACTAATAATCATAGTATTTTGATATGCAGCACGCTTTATGAATAAACCGCTTGAGTAAGGAATCTAAAATTTTGTTCTCGAATAAGATCACTAATTTACAAAACGACGTCTAGTTGAAAAACATAAGTAATTTTTATTTTTTCAAAACTGGACAAAAACAACTGCAGCTTACAACTGCTACGAGTACAGCGAGAGAGCTTATTAATAATTATTAGTGGTTTACGGTATATTGTTTTTAACGATTACAGCGGAGTTTATCCTGGCGAAGCCCGTCCTGATTATTCCCAACAGGCTTCCTATCCCGCCGCCCCAGCCTACGGTCCAGCACAGTATGCTGCCCCCCAACAACCTACGCTGCCGTACTATGCACCGCCTTACAACCAACCTTCCTACAGCAGTTACTCCAAACCAGCCGCGCCGGTCTACAGTCAGTCACCGGTCAACTATGGACCTCAGCCGTATGCTCCACCGAAATACGCTAACCAGACCAAATACAACCCTTCATTTGTTGGCTTGGACACGTATCCGTACGGTGCCTCCAAGCCGTATTACAAGTGTGGAATACCTAATGCACCTCGCGGACTGTACATTGATCCAGCCAAGGTATGACCTTTTGGCTCGGCATAGATATTTATTGTTTGATGGCATACAGAAAACAATTTTTTGTCAGAAAAATCTGATATTGTTATTTATGCATTATGTCGATTACGCATTCTCCTGCAGGTTTGTGCTATGTTGTTGAATCGCTGGTTGTTTGTTACAGATTGCGGGAATCTGGTATGGCTACAGCATTTGGTTTATAAACGCCACAAAGGACATGCCGATGACAAAAAATGTTATCAATTACTACACAAATCTTGGAAAGTGTTACTTTCCCACAACCGATATCCCATGCGTAGTGATGACCCAGGAACAATCCTATATCGACAGATTTAATGGCACGTGCCAACGCATGCACGAAGTATGCCACTTTACCGTGGATGGACGACAGATTGGTCCGTACTTCGACAGCGGAGTAGCAACTTTTCCGGCCGGTTAGTATCGACAAAAATTCCCAACAACGCTATGCCCCTTTTTTACTAGGGTTATAATATTCATTTTTTTGTTTCGCGAAGGTATCGATAACTCTATCGTATTGGCGATGGAATATGATTCTTACGCATTCTACCTTTCGTGTAATAAGTACGGCTACGACGGAATATGCGCTGATCCCTTTTTGTACTCTTATACACGCCGTAAACCAGAGGACATGAGTGGAAATGAGAAGCGAAGTATTGATGAAGGTATTGCTAATGCGGTGAAGCCGTTCTGCTTCGATCCGAGACAGTTCGTCTACTACGGTCCGTGGAATAATACCTTACCGGCATGCCCTCGAACACCTGGACCGGAGTGCTACCAAACTATGAAAGCAGCTTACGAATCCACAATTCAAGATATGAGAACATGAAAAAGATGACTGTAAAGAAGTTACGCGTATTTAGTGCAAGTAGTGGATCTTCTCACAGCAGTGACAATACATTATACAACTAATACAGTTAAATTACAAGTCCCGGTTTATCCAGCTGTTGATCTTTCCAGTGTTCGAATACGAATTCGATCATTAATTCCTGTACAATCTTTATATTTACGGCAGGTGAACTTTATAAATAATTACCGTGGAAGCTACACAAAGACATCGATATCAGTAAAATATCGCATAAAATCCACAAATTAGTTATTTATTGGTAGACTATGTTTCGCCCTTTTTGTAAGTAACTGCGCTGTTAATGGTCAAATTTTTGATGAATCGCATTACAGCAATGCGGCGCAAGCGTTTTGCTTCGATTCCAATTACCCTGGGAGGATACCTGACTTGTGAGCGACATGTCTCGAATACCGGAACCCAACAGCTACAAAACTATGAAAATAAGCATCCACAATCGACATTAGCACAATTAATGAATCCTTAACTGACAGTTTGCTATGGGCAGTGTTTTATTGCAAAATGTAAGCATCGTCTGGATACATATTTTTTCTGCGTACACGGTGTAGCGCGCAGATGATGCCAGCTGGTAGTGTCAACTGGCTGTATTTTTGCCGCAGATACACTATATCATGGACTTTTGTAAATACGGAAGAAATACTGACAACGGTTAGCAGTTTCTCGAAAATATTACTCTTCTGCTTGTTAATTCCGTAGCAGTATGTTTAATTACCCTATGCAGACACAACTGTAGATCTAGAATACTGCAGTAGTTTTTATACTCGTAAGGAACGCAGACTTATGTACACAGACTTATGTAATTACACATCGACCTGTCACCTTTGCTTGCATATATAGCTAAAAATTCCCACCATTTATTCCCATGCACTTCATACTTCATGTCGTTTGATGGAACAGAAACTACAAAATACGATAAGATGCAAAGAAAAAAGGCGGGAGATTAAGTTTTGCGCTGTTTTTATACTTAGATGTAAGCAAACCAATTTTCAAAACTGCAAAACTTGGTGTATCAATAATACCATTATTCGTAATGCACATTTTGTACTACACCAAGCGGTAAAAAATGTAGTCGACGTAGTAGTATATTATCGTCTGCTTCCATCAAATTTTACGATCCAAAACGATGACCAATTGTGTTTTATTTAGGAAATCGCAATGCTCTCCAAGAATAGCTGCCAACAATTTTTTTCAAACAAAGCCTGTTACGATTACGTAAAACTATTTTCTACGAGCGTTGCTTTGAAAGCAGCAAAAAGGGCTGCACTGATTGTAATAAAGTGACATTATCATTTGTTTATTGGTGAATTTAACACCCACAACTATGGTCGCAAGCTAATTACCCAATTAGCGACCATACAGAATTAGCTGTAATTTTCTTCCTTTATACCGTGTAGTTGTACCTCAGAAAATTGTTTTTTAGTCACTTTAAGAAATAATTACAATACTCGCAAAGATGATGTTCGCGCGAAGAAAAACCCGGTTTGTGAGCTTCGCACTGTTTGCAGTAAGTCTTCCTTTTCATAGTCTGCGTGAAAAAGCTGCGTAAAAGTAATTAGGCAACAGTTATTAAGGATATACCATATCTTAATATTCTGTAGGTACTGGCAGTAGGATATGTGTGTGCTCAAAACGAAGTCCAAAATCACGGGAAACCGCCATATTATTCACCTGCACCGCCCACAGATTATCAAGCCAAACCGTATGGCGGTTATCCAGCCCAGTCACCAGGGATTAACTACAAGTACGAGTACTCATGAACAATGAACATAAGAAAAATTGTTGTTGTACGAATAAAATGTGTTGTGGCCTCTCAACTGCGAAGTTTTAAAAGTTAACTCATAATGTGCCTAATTTTAATATTTCTTTACCGGTAGCTCGTATAGTGCGCCAAAAGGAAACTATCAGCCCGGCGGTACATACCCAAACCAGCCACCTTATCCGAATGCACTGCATCGCAATACCAGGTTTACTTTTTTAATCTTGCAAGCAGACAATATTATTAATTGTTAATTTGGTGCAATGCAAGGACGTCTGCCTGTGATATATGCAGCAGCAGCTGTATCCACGTGGGGGATGCAAACATTTTTTGTTATCAAACTATGACCACAGACTGCGTAACCGCGGCGCACATGGAGCGCCTAACTACACCACATAATTTTTGCAAACTAGTCAGACACAGTTTAGTAGATGACTTGCGACGATATGATGTTCCTTATAGCGGATTTTATGCGGATGAGGGGAAGCCGGCATACTCCCAACCCGCATTCTATCCCGCCGCCCCAGCCTACGCTCCTTCTTACGCTCCAGCACCAGCGCAGTATGCCGCCCCACAACCTCCGCAGCCGTATTATGCACCTTCGTACAACCAACCTCCTTACAGCAGTTACTCCAAACCAGCCGCGCCGGTCTACAATCAGTCACCGGTCAACTATGGACCCCAACCGTACGCTGCTTATGCTCCGCCAAAATACGCTAACCAAACCAACTATAACCCTTCATATGTCGGTCTGGACAGCTATCCGTACGGTGCCGCCAAGCCGTATTACAAGTGTGGAATCCCTAATGCACCTCGCGGACTGTACGTTGATCCAGCTAAGGTATGACCCTTAGTTAGCATTTGTCCTATCGGTACCTATGGTAAAAGCAGTTGACAGCAAAACACTATATAAAAGATATATACATAAAACAAAAAATATATATGAACTTCAAAACATATTAATACAATAAACGCAAAAAGACTTTTAAAAAATCATCCAAAATCTGTGGACTGTGTCATTTATCCGCATATCTTTCACCATTTTTTGCATTGTTATTGAAATTGAATCTTTGTGTGTATATGTGTGTTGTAGATTGCCGGAGTATGGTATGGTTACAACGTTTGGTATATAAACGCCACACAGGATAAATTGTCCCAAAACGTCATCAATTACTACACAAATCTGGGAAAATGCTACTTTCCAACAACCGAAATTCCCTGCGCAGTAATGACCCAGGAACAATATTACATCGACAGAGATAATGGCACTTGCGAAAACATGCAAGAAGTATGCCACTTTACTGTGGATGGACGACAGATTGGTCCATATTTCGACAGTGGATCGACAACGTTTCCAGCTGGTTAGGAAAAAAACATTTCGCAGCAATTTCATGCCCACTAATCTTGTGGTAACAACAGAATAAACATTTTTTGTTTCGCGAAGGTATCGATAACTCTATCGTATTGGCGATGGAATATGATTCTTACGCATTCTACCTTTCGTGTAATAAGTACGGCTACGACGGAATATGCGCTGATCCCTTTTTGTACACCTACACACGCCGCAAACCTGCAGAGGACATGAGTGCGAATGAGAAGCGAAAGATTGACGAAGCCCTCGCTAATGCGGTGAAGCCCTTCTGCTTCGACCCAAGACAGTTCGTCTACTACGCTCCGTGGAATAACACCTTACCGGCTTGCCGACGAACTCCGGGATCGGACTGCTACCAGACTATGAAAGCAGCATACGAATCTACAATTCAGGACATGACAGCATAACAAAGACAACTATATACGTCTTAGGTTTATACATACCCGCAGCGATTTTTGCTGTTATTCGTGTTGACCTTTCCAAGAGTTTTTGCTGACTGTTTATGATAATTCATGAGTTTTTAATGCTTCTGACGTATTTCTAAGACAAGTTTGTTTTGTAAATAACTGCGCCAAAAGATGTACAAAGGAATTTGTAAATACCGGAAAAAGTTTAACATTAATGATTAATTCTGAATATGAATGAAAACTCACGATAATAATAACAGCTGAACTTGGTGTTTATAAAATCAATCTTGGTGTTAATCTCTTTAGTGATTTCAACCGAAGATTACGTCTATAGTTGTCGGCAGTTTCAAAAATTAGATATTTATCTCAACTCTGAATTCTCAGTCTCTCTAATGCGAGTGGTTACTTAAGCGGCAGCGATATCTATCTTTTTTTAAATTAGGACTAAAGTCCCGTCCATTCAAGGTTGCAAGCGTTTAGCTTTTTACTTTTATCGGCAGTGCTCTAATCTCCTGTACGTGTGAATACGAGACTCCATTGCGAAGTGCAAAAATATCTGTTAGTGCAAAAAATTTTCTGCGAAACAGCAGCAGTTGCGCTAAGCAGTGAGTACAGTCTGTACGGCACTAGTACTTACAAATACAGTATCACATGATTGTTAAACGAAGGCTGAGTAAAACATTAGTAAGCCATTCTTTTAATCGTAAGATTCGGTATACCACCGTGACAATTTCCTTTCAAAAACCGGTCTTTTGTTATTAGTTATTACACAGACAAGTATCCTGCTGCAAACGCCGTCGCTTCAGTCACTCGGAATATGCACGCAAAAACGCATGCGTTTGCAGTATATGTGATTAAGCTCTCATAATGTGCTGATTTGTGCTACCGAAATTAACCGAAAACATCTGCAGGATTGCAACACCACTAAAATACTTCACTGTAGCAGAACAGCTCTTCACGAAGTGAAGATGGCCTCTCTTCCGCGCACATCATTCAATTTTGATCACAACGATCCGGAAGCATCGGTGCGCACCATACTCCAGCATTTCCGCCCGGATTGGTTTAAGCGACTGGAAAGTGAGCGCTTAAAAATCGAAGATGTCACCGGTGGTTATACGAATAAACTCGTGGTGATATATTTTGACGAGGATCCGCTGGAGAAAATTCTGATCAGATCCACGGAGAAGACACCGAGAAGAACATTGACCGCAAGGCCGAACTGCGCACGCTCCAGATCCTGTCCGAAAGGAAGATCTGCGGAGAGGTGTACGGTGTGTTTGCAAATGGCATGTGTTATGAGTATGTCAAAGGGGAAGCGCTGGAGCAGGAAATGACGGCCGATCCACACATCAGCAAGCTCATCATTGAGAAAATGGTAAACGAACAAATATACTAGCAAAAAGGTTTTTAATGAAAAAATTAAAATAATAAATGCACTCAAAATTCGCTCTTTATATTTCCTTCATGATTCATCACTTTGCTATTGTAGGTGCATTTGCACTGCATTTACCGCCATAAGGGATCCCATCCGCACACTTCCCTCTTCGACAAACTCCATACCATGCTGCGACAATCTCCCAAAACATTCAGCGATCCGATTACTGAAAACACATATCGCTCGCTGGACTTCCCGAACCACAAATACTTCGAAGCCGAAGTTAATTTCCTGCAGACGGAGCTGACCGTCCACGAGAGCAACGTCTCCCCAGAAGTCTTCTGCCACAATGACCTTTTCTACCGCAACATCCTGTACGATGAGGACGCCGACCAGATCCGCTTTATCGACTTCGAGTACGCCGGTCTCAACTATCAAGCGTACGATATTGGCAATCACTTCAACGAATGGTGCGGCGTGGATGATGTGGATTACAGTCGGTATCCTAGCCGGGAAGTGCAGATGGTCTGGTTGCGCTATTATCTGCAATGCTGGCATCACGCCCATGGACGGGAGGAAGAGACGGTGGACGAGGAGGAAGTGGAGCGAATGTATTTGACGGTCAACCGGTTCGCGCTGGTGGCGCATCTGTTCTGGATTATCTGGAGCTTCCAGCAGGCGGAGTCATCCAGTATTGAGTTTGATTATCTTACATATGGCAAGAAACGGTTGGATGAATATCAGAAGCGGAAAGCAGTACTGTTCTAATATTTTGTATGCTGTATCCGTTAAAGTAATAGCTACTTTAATAACAATACAAGTCCTGGTTGTTGACGGATCGTGGTATTTTACTTTGTTGTATGATACACTTTGTACCTGAACGCTTTCTCAATAGTTTTATGGGAGTGGAAACAGTAATAAAGAAGTTTTTGGTTTCTATTGAATGGTGTTAATTGACTGAATAAATTTCAAAAATAGAATAAATAGTTTTACAAATTCATTTCCGAAAGGAGTATGTTCTTAAAGAACAAAATTAATACGTATACACACGAGGGCTTCTGTGTTGTTGTGCGCAGGAGAAACCAAACCTTGCTACGTACTGTAATAACAAAAATACAGTAGAATACGTACGATTCATTCTATAGATCAGTATTTGGGTAAATCAACAATAGTCGGCAGCTACAACCAAGCTTTCCCGACAAACGAATTACAAAAGCATTTAAAAATTGTAAAAAATCCTTTTATTCCTGCGGTGGTGTGCGTGTCACAACTATTGGGTGTATGTAAAACTCTTTTTTGTGACGGTATCACAGGTGGTCAGTCTTGCGCGGGTAGGAGTAAAAAAATTACCAATTGCGGGCCATACTAAAAATACGGGAGATCGTTTACGCCTTATTCTAGAATACTAGAATGCCGAGCAGTACGTCAGTATTAGGTCGATGGTCGGTAGGTCGATGATATTGTTATAGATCGTGCACTGCATTAACAAGGTACCGGTGTTTCGGTTTCCGTAAGTTTTCAGTTATCTACAACATTGTCGTGTATAAGCGTTCACGCCGGTTAAGGCTCCATGAACAATCTTTACTCTTCCACGCCTGTAATGCTCAATCGGTAGGCACTCGTACTCTCAAACTGTAACAGAAGAATTATGGTGGATAAGACGAGCGAATCAGGAACACAGGAACTCAGGAATCCCTCAGGAACACGCTAACCACAACTTCCGGTCGTAAGTCCTGTGAGGATCGGCAAGAGCTAGGACGATTGTGTCACGAGCAAACCTGTATACTAAGCGATAATCCGGGAACAACTATACTTCAGTAGGAACAAGTATTGCTGTCTCTTAATCCAATTCACATCACAGTTCACAACACTAGGAAATTGTAATTAGAAGCAGCCTCGAAGTAAATCTCAGACTACTGATTCCGATATTAGGCATCACCAGAACTTATATAGACTTCGCGTTATGACATCATATACATCGCTAGTAAAAGAGAACAGCAAATCACAGAAGAGATTGACCAGATTATCCGTTATGTTGCAGGTGGAAGGCGGACAGTCAGCATCCAGTACGTACATCCGGCGTATGATCCTACTCCCATACGTCACCCCCACGAACGATGCTTGGCTGTGCCAAAATAAACAATCCATCCCGCAACATCCCAGTGCGATTGTGCACTTCCATCCATCCTGATCCCGATCCACCGCACAATCCACGTGTCCATCCGATGCCCAATGTGACTGTACGCCGCGATTCCAGAGAGTTAATGTGTGGAATCCTTGGCGAAGAGGCATCCGGAAGTCCACGGGTGTGGCAGGGCGGAGGTCCAAGGATCCAGGAAGGCGAACTATGAATTACTGACATGGTGCCGCTTGAGTTTGGATGGTGTTTTGTATGTACCGTATACGACATAAAGCTTTATTAATTGTGAAATTAAAATCTTAAAATGTGATTATGTGTAATTCTGTAGAACTATGCATTAAACGAACGAGACCGCGATAACCAACAACCAGTAGTATTCTTACGAATTCTCGAGTACTACAAATCACATCGTATAGCAACAAATGTCAACAACAACAAACAAGCTACAAATAAGCGTATTAAAATGGTAAGTGCAATCTACCAACGCACTAATACAATAATGTAAACCAGTAAAAGACAACAAAATCAAAAGTCAAGGCAGCGCAACAAAGCCAGTAATAATATGAGATCAAAGAAAGCAACCAAGGTCAATGTCAAAGGTGAGTCAAGGTTACTTGCCAGCACTGGGAGCCAATGAAAAGAGACCAGTAATACCAGAGCCAGAAGCAGCATCCAAACGGCGAAACTGCAGCCATCTGACGTCGACGATCAGCATCCAATTCCCGCTGCTGCTGTTGGGCCAAATAGCCAGGCACAAAATTATGGTCGGCAGAACCAACAGGACCGGAAGGTGCAGACGGCGCACGTGGGCGATCAGCTGGAGAACGGTCGCGGGCATCGCGGACAATCGGTACTTCAGGTAGCGGCAAAACATTTGGTGGCAAACCGGGAAATTCAGCGTTAGCCGGGGCCTGCACAGGTGGAATGACAGCCAGAGGGACAACAACAGCATTCAAGGCTGGTGGGCCATGTAGATTGACAGCAGGGTTGACACCATTGGGCTCACCTGCAGCCACATTTCCGTTGCCTTGGATCGGATTCGGTGCATTCGCTGCTTGGTTGCCCGGGTCGTCAACCTCCATGTTTGCGGCGGCAGCTTCCACTGGAGCAACTGGGTGAGCGTCTCCATCAAGTACTTCAATAACTTCCGGTGCGCTCAGAGGTCGGCCATTACGACGCCAATGATCGTTTCCACGACGCAAGTTATTGTCTCCAAAATTCCGATGATTTCCTCGGCCGTACGGACGAAAGTTGCCACGGTAAGCACCACGGGCTCCACCCCTTCCTCGGTAATTATAACCGGCATTATACTGTTGTTGCTGCTGGTTGGAGGATGAATGAAAAATAGCGTCAACCAGCTTATCAAAAGCTCGGTTACGATCAATAGGCGGCATGCCCAACTAATGAAAACTAGTGACCTTTTAACGCTAAAAGTAAAGAGAAAAAGCGTTAAAATCACAGTCTACACACAGCGAAAATCCAGCGTACCAAAAGGCCGAAATGAAAAATCCACAATGCCGATTTCTGCACACTACGCGCAAGTGATTTTATACCTGTCTGCTGGAACGAAATTTTAAACTGCGGCAGATTCCATACTGGCAGGAGAAGCAACCAATCAGCGCCTCGCGCTATATCCTTTTAATTCAACGTAATCGAAGATCAGATCTATCCAGGTACAGTAAAGATTTTGCAACGAGATCTACAGGGCATAAAACGACCAGTCATTGACTCAGCGCGCGGGTAAAATCGGAAAATAAAACGTACAGCAAAATAAAGACAAAAATTATTCGAATGACACACTGCGACACCGGTGCCGGCTCCACTGTCTCAGCCGACATTTGGCTTGCCGCCTCTCTTTCTGCGTATTCCCGCCGAATTCTGCGGCTGTAGCTGGACTTTTTACGCCTAGGGGAATTCCTTCCCGAACCTTCTAGTGGTGGCTCGTAATTTCCTACGGTGGGTTGCACTGGATTAACAGCTGCAGATTCAGTCAATGCTTTTTGCTTTTGGATGTCATTCCAGATTTCCCACTGTTCATTAATATTAATTTCCCTGGCCAAGTCATATGCTACTCTGGCCTCTTCTGATGTAAACTCCGAATACTCCTGCTGCGGTGAGTTATTAATTATTTGTGAGTTTATTTCTCTTTGCTTCTCCGCCTGCTTGTCTTCGTAGGAGACCGGGCAGGGACCGATATTAATGGGCTTCATACCTTCCGCGGGAATAAAGCTACCATTCTCAAATTCACCAGCTGGCGCCGGGTTCTCTACCGAAAAGGTAACCTTGCGCTTTCCCGTAGCTTTCTGTGCATGTAATTGCTCATTGCGCTTCAAAGTTTCGAAATGTCGACGATCATTAACGGAATTTCTGCATACATCGCAGTCCTTTTCATAACGCTCAATTTCGATAATGCAGTCAGGCCAATAGAAAAGCTTAACCAGATACGGATATAATTTTTCATAGGGACCGTACGCTTGCTTATGAATTAAAATTTCATGGAAGCAGGCTATCAACTTTTGTCGCCATTGATGCGGTACATATATCCGCGGGCAAGTACCAGAGTGATCAGGTACCCTACACAAAATTCCCTCACAGATTACAAACCGATTTATTTCATACTTTGTGAAATTCGTATTAGCATGCGACGGCTTTTTGTACATTTTATACCACATGCGGCTATCAACGCACTGTTGCTGAGTTTCACGCCAAAACTGTGGGTCACGAAATCTTTTTTCTGTAGGGAAGAGCTGCTTATCCTGTGGCCTGTCCATCGGCGTCATCCACTTCTTGAGCTCTGGATTGCGTGCCATGTAAGATGGATAGTCGTGGACTTCATCAACATCTCTACGGTCACGTTCAACAGGTATGACATTTAGCAGTTTATTGTCCATGCTAAGGCATTCAACCACCTTCGCCGATTTCTCTAAAACACCCATGTATAGATATTTTGCTGCAGGATGCTGTTTCAGTACTGCGTCCACTGACGAAATTTGAATTGGAAGTTGCAAGGGATCGTCACCCCCACGAAATTGACTGGAGCCAGAATTAGGCACAGGGCTGACCGATGCCGAAGACGAGGTACTCGAACTGCTAGCCGGAGACGGCTGCGAAACTTTTTCCTTTTTGATTAGCTGCTGAGGAGACGCCTGTTCTCTCCCCCGCGAACTTGACTGCATATTATGTACAATTATTTCACCGCCTCCCCCACGAGCTTGACTTGGTTCTGGGTTTTTCTCCGCCTTAATTTCTTTTTTAATTGTAGGACAAACAGGTTCATCCGCGACGGAAGCTGCTCTCGGGAGATATTGGCGAATCATCTCCTGTACTGCACTACGCACAAACTCTTCATCACGCTGATCGGATCCCTTTTTAAGCGGGGCTACCTGGGCTGGTGTAGTTTCTTTAACTTCCGTTTTCACCGGGGCATCAGCCGCTTTTGTCACTGGTGGCGACGCGACTGGGCGCGGCCACTCCTGCTTAGCCTTTGTAAGTGTAAGATACAAATTTCTGGGTCAGCTTTTGCCAAAATTAAATGTGCCGACACATAAGGCACGAATTTCGCTTCTTTAGCGACGCCAATGCGCTCTGTCAACATCAACGCAGGGATTGACGGGGACGGCTTAACTCCCACAGGAATTAACGGATCAAAATCGTGTGACCTAATGACGTCCGACATCAAGTGAGTTTCGCGACGCAAGAATGCCGGTGCATTAGGCTGCCTACGCGAGAGACGCCAAGTCATCGTGTTCATATCTAGTATAAAAGGCTTTGTAGCTAAAAAGTCTAAACCTAAAACCACGTGGTCCCTGTCAAAAGTGGAACTGACAAGCATTGCGTGCTCAAAAGCCATCCCAAATTCATGGATGGTAACCACCACCGACAACGGTTCAATCAACTGTCTTCCCTGGTAAGCTGTATGTACAACTCTGCCTTTGATGTGATCAGGACAGCGGTGAATATTCAATTTTAAATCCTTCGCCATTTTTAAAGACATAACAGAAATGCTAGAGCCCGTATCCAGCATAGTCTTCACTTTCTGATAATTTATATCGATTACAGAATACCAAGCCTGGGCATCCAGCGTCGGCAACAAACAAACGTGATCTGCCAACGGATATTGCGAAAAATCCTGAACTTCCATTTTATTGCACTGTGGCGGCGATGTGGACAAACCGGCCGGTAAGTCCAACTCCATCATATTAATTTGCTGCTGCGGGTTATTGTAACGCGCCAATAATTCTGCAGATGGCTCATACTGACGGGGAAGTACAAATTGATTCATACAACCAGCTGCAGGATGAAGGCCATGACAGCGGAAGCAAATCTCGACCCCACGATTTGTTCGCCATTTATCCTTCAGGATATTTCGTTCATCAAAGGGGGGCTGACTACCGGCCTGCTGATTTTGCCGGTAATTCTGGTTATTTTGCTGACGATTATTGTTGTTGTTATAGCCACCTCGTCCGCGGTAATTATTATTATTATTTCGGTAATTTCCACGATTATTACCGCCATCATAACTGTTGTTATTCGCAGGGCCATTCTGTTGGTACTGTGGATCAAAATTCTGTACCGGTTGCTGGAACTGAGGTTGCATGGCCGGCATCATTGGATTCATCATCTGAACTGGAACAGGCATAGGAGCCTGCATAGGAATTGGCTGTGGGAAGGTCTGCGCAAATTGCACCGGGTGTTGTTGCTCAACGTATTGCGGCTGTTGAAACACCGGGACAGGGACAAACTGCGGCTGGGGCACATTCAGGACAGGCTGCACCGGAGCCACCGAATTCTGCGGCTGGGGAATCACTGTCTCCGTGTACGAACGTGAATATCCTCCGCGATTGTTGCCATAATTTCCGCGGCCTCCCCGGTTCGAATAATAATTTCCTCTCTGCGACGAGCCACCGCGGCCGCCTCGATTTTCATAATTCGAATTATTATTATTATTGCCGGCACTTCTGGGCTCGCAGGAGCATTTCTCTGAGTTGATTCAGGTGTCTTCTTATCTTTATTCATGCGCTTCCATAACTTTTCGCATTCCTGTAACTTCTTCTCAAATTTCGCATAATTTTTAGGTGCCGCATTATAAATTTCACGGAACCATGCCGGCCGATGTTCCTGTACGCCATCAAGGAGTGCCTCCACCTGCTCTTCGTCAGATGTTTTTAGTTCCTCAAACCATGGGAGGAAACTATCCAGGTAAGCACGGACTGGTTCATAAAATTCCAATTTACGATTATTCATTTTTCGGCGAATATCAGCTTTAGACAGCGAGCCGTTAAAATGCTCAACGATAGCCGGCTTAAAGAAATCAGGCCACGATTTGCCTTTATTGTCCTTCCAGAATTTTTCAAACCATTGAAAGGACGGACCGGTGAATGCACCGATTACTCTGCGACACGTCGTTTCATCATTCCAGTTATTCGTGGCTCTACATTGTTCAACATTCATAAGCCACCTTTGGATTTTTTCCGGGTGAGCATCATCAAAGGCAAGTAGCTTCATGCCTCCTACTGTTTTATCACTGTCTTTTTCCACAATTTTTGCTAAAAGCTCAACAACGCTTTCTTGTGTAAGCGTCGTTCTATCCGAAATTTGGGTCTGTTTATTTAGCCATTCCTCCAGCTGAGGATTTCTAGACATAGACTCATTACTGGCCGTGCTACTGGGGCGACCGTGTTCGTCCTCCATTAGGGCATCATCCATCAGTTCATTTTCCGTATCAGAACTGTCTCTATTTTCTGTTCCTCGCATCTGGCGACTAGATTCGTCAGCTGTTCTTTTCAGAATTTGTTGGCGTAAATCTGTTGAGCCATTCTTCCTCTGTTTCGTAGATGCCGTTTCTCTTGGGATTTGACTTTCTGACGATGAACGCGGCATGACCTGAGCCTCCGAAAATTCGACTCGTGATTCCTGTCTAGGTCTCCTCAAGATGCCAGCTGGATTACTACCAGTAGCTAAGGGCTGATCCACGTATGACGAGAAATTTTGGGGATTAAATGGTGTAAAAGCGGGAGGGCGTAATACATCTCCAGATGCTACCGGCGCTTCCCTTTGAAAATATCCTTCACCGCCGCCAAGAACAGCATCTGTATTTCGAAGCCGACGGAGCTCGTCATACGCTTGCTTTAGATCCACTTCCATCTTGGTAAGTTGGTCTTGTTTTTCATGCCATTCCTTTCGGCATTGCGCATTTTCTTCATACAGTCGATTACACCTTTCAGACTTTTCATATGCGTCAGCCTGTGCTGTATTTTTCGCTTGAATCGCGTTCTCACAATTATCACATCTTTTATCCTTTTTCGAATCTTTTAATTCCTTTTGGGCCTTTTGGACATTCTCTCGCTCTGTAGTCAACAGACCCTGCAACCTCTCAATTTCCTTTTGGGACGCATCATCCTTTTCCTTGGGAATATGCATCGGGCCAACTGAAGACTTATTGTTCAGCTGAACTCTCGCTTGTGTGAGTTCACGCTGTAGAGAGTCTTCCGCATCTTTAGCCCGTTTCTTTTCATCTTCCAAATCTTTGGTAAGTTTTGTGACCAGGTTCTGCGCATCCATCAAATTTTTATTAGTTAATTTATGCGCATCTTTCTCAGAATTACAATCTTTCTGAGCTTTCGACAGCTTTTGGTTCAAATCAGTTATTTGTTTCGTTAAATCCGGTGCTGGTTGCGCACTGAGGCCATCAATCGTAGCTTTCGCGTTTGAAAGATCTCTCTGGGCATCTTCCAACTGTTTTTCAAAATTACGATTCGTGTCTTTTAAAGTATCGCGCTCATCTTGCATTGCATTAAATGCGGCCTCCGCATTTCTGTTGGCTTGTCTTAGACTGTGCAAATTATCATTCGCAATGCGTATTTCGTTAGCCAATCTGTCATTTTCTATTTGTTCATTTTCGAATTTGATGCGCATTTCATTGAAATCGTTTTGAAATTTCAATTTTTCGTTTCGTTCCGCATCTACGCGGGCGTCTAACGACATAGTATTACCCATTTCATCTACTTTTGTTTTTGTAGATGCGATGAGTGTGCGGAGACTTTGGATCAATACGGGCATAGTTTGCCGAACTATCAAGCCCACGTCCTGGTCAGTTTCTGCCGCAGCTAACTGCTCATCAACTTCCCTAGCTTGGATAAGGAAGTCCTCATCTGGTTGCTCAAAATCTTTTTCTGACACAAAACTATGTAATTTTAGCTGTGCCGGGTGGAAGGTCATTGTTCCACCACGAATGCTTTTGCTTGCTCTTGTTTCTGATCCCTCGGATATGTCTGCTTTATCCGCAGCCGCCAACGCTATTAAATTATTGTCCGACTGGGACGACTGAGGTTCTGTTTGGCTCTCAGCCACACTTGGGGTTTCCGATATGGGTTCATCCAATATCGCACCGGATGCCTGAAGTGGCATTTTCTCCTTGGCCCCGCGCGTGACGCGCTCATTTGCTGCTTGTTTTTTGGGAGTTTTTCCGGTTGCTTTTGACGCTGTAAGCGCAGCTTGAGCCGCCTCTCTGCGTCTATTCAAATCTTCCGTATATTCTGGCAGCCACCTGTTTGCATCCTGCAAAGCAGCTTTAAACTGCTCATCAGTAATGTCCAGGTAAGCTTCAGGGATACATCCCTCGTACTCAATCCAAGGTTTAAAATGTGCTGGTAATCTCGTTTTGGAATTTAAGTACCGCCTGATTTCCTGGTAATCAATCCATGACTTTCCACAGAATGCATCTTGCGCTTCTGGTGGTTCGACATTAAGAGCGATGTACATTAAATTCAACGGGATTTCTTTTGCGTTAAATTTGAACCTTGTCTGAGCTCTCGATCCATCGTACGCCCCAATAATCACTTTGTTATCTGGGATCTTACGCGGTGGTGGGCGATTTCTAGGAATCGAACCGCCCGACATTTCTGCTTTTTATTTTAAATAACCTTTGCGGCTAATTAAAATAAAAGGTACAGCAGCGATTGTGCTACTGGTTTCAAAAATTGCAATTGTGCAATTACTGTTTCCTCACTTCCCAATCCTCCTTTTAGGTTTGAATTGCTCAGTGAGTTTAGACACAGCCAACCTTTGCGGTTTCGACTGTAACAAATTCTTAAAATTACACTGCTGCACTTTGCGTGCTGCTGTAATTTAAAATTCACAGGTCAATCACCGTTTGCCGGTGTTTACCTTTTTTCACGGTCAACTCTCTCTAGCTGCTGATTCTGGCTACCGCTTGCGGCTTGCCTTTATCAGTCTGCTGGAGATCGTTATCTCACCTGGCCACTGACAATGGCTCGGTGCTTACTATCTGCTCTATCTGCAGGCCAGGTGCACTGACACTGCAGTTTACGTTTTATTCACCGCGGTTACTGCTTTGCGCAGACAACCCGGAAATTACCCATACAGACACCGATTAATTACACAGCCGACCTTTAAGGTTTCGGCTGTTTAATCCTACGGTCCAAATTAAATTAGATTAAATTAATTTAATTGGCGAGGAAGCTCACCAGTGAGGAAGCTCACAACTGCGAGGAAGCTCGCTGAAAATAATTTAACTGGGCCAGATCGGGAACGCTGACCTCCTTCGGCGTACCTTTGCGGTTCGACGCCTTTCTGAACGGACCACTTTTTACCAGTAAATTACCACCAAACTTTCCAGCAATAATTTTCTGTTACATCGGGAAAATTAAAAGACACCGGTGGGCGCCATGTCGTGTATAAGCGTTCACGCCGGTTAAGGCTCCATGAACAATCTTTACTCTTCCACGCCTGTAATGCTCAATCGGTAGGCACTCGTACTCTCAAACTGTAACAGAAGAATTATGGTGGATAAGACGAGCGAATCAGGAACACAGGAACTCAGGAATCCCTCAGGAACACGCTAACCACAACTTCCGGTCGTAAGTCCTGTGAGGATCGGCGAGAGCTAGGACGATTGTGTCACGAGCAAACCTGTATACTAAGCGATAATCCGGGAACAACTATGCACTTCAGTAGGAACAAGTATTGCTGTCTCTTAATCCAATTCACATCACAGTTCACAACACTAGGAAATTGTAATTAGAAGCAGCCTCAGAAGTAAATCTCAGACTACTGATTCCGATATTAGGCATCACCAGAACTTAT
This sequence comes from Paramacrobiotus metropolitanus, assembly GCF_019649055.1. Lineage (NCBI taxonomy): Eukaryota > Metazoa > Tardigrada > Eutardigrada > Parachela > Macrobiotidae > Paramacrobiotus > Paramacrobiotus metropolitanus. The sequence continues at coordinate 34,840 of NW_026570259.1, forward strand.
ATAGACTTCGCGTTATGACATCATATACATCGCTAGTAAAAGAGAACAGCAAATCACAGAAGAGATTGACCAGATTATCCGTTATGTTGCAGGTGGAAGGCGGACAGTCAGCATCCAGTACGTACATCCGGCGTATGATCCTACTCCCATACGTCAACATGTTCAAGTTTAATAAGCTGGTACAGGGCATCTAAAGTAATGGGTGCTAAAGGTTAACACCAAACTGTTTGCAGATCCATGTCATTCTGCACCTGAATCACTTCCTCCCAAGCAAGGAGATCCTGAAAAATGTTACATGAGAATTTGTGTAATAGATTTCCGAAAAAACGCGTTTGGAATACCGTAGTCTGATTTGGATGATCGTTAGTTATGTAAACCCGGTTTCCGAGATATATTGTCACGTTGATGCGGCATACGCATGGAGGTCCACTTCCGATACGAACATGGGGCATTACCGTTCACTTTTTAGTTGTACATCTTTTGAATGAGTAAATTTTATTCCCTTAACCTTGCATACGGTTTATTTCTACGGATCGGTTCTCTAAAATAGCAGAGTAGTGGTTAATTGGAGATCGGTACTGTTTTTCTTTTCTGGGGTGCATCACATTACCTGCACATCTTATCCACAATGATTTGTCGCACAGTTGCAGCTTGTTTTACATTTTTTGTGGTAAGTTTACAAACCATATGCATTTAGTGTTTCTAAAAGTGTTTGCCAAAAGTATTGTAATACTCGTATGGATTGCAAGCATACCTTAAGTTATTTCTCATTGCACATAATTAAATACGATATTCTGTCGCAATTTACTTTCCTCAACGGAGTAATTACTTAAATACAGTACAAACGCTACTGGAGATTCGAGGCATTGTAGTTCAGTAATTTATTCGTAAAAGCGATATATGTATTATCCGTTATTCTCATATATGTATAATAAAATTACAAGGTACCGGCAGGGAAGCAGTAGAATACTTACATATTCTATATAATTAATTTTAGTGGCTTGTACTGTGTTAAACCACGTAAACATTAAATACAAGTTTAAGATGTATTTCATGGCTGCGTAAAGATTTGAACCGATAGCCGCTGCATCTTCACGAAATCAAGGTCGTCGTAATTGTGTGATGGTGATGTGATTTGCCTTCGCTCACGTTTTTGTGAGCAGAGCTGTCTAATTTTGACTTGGATAAAGCTTTTAAATTTGGTAGAACTGCAGTGATACAGTGCAAAAAGTATTTTCTGATCCACTAAAATTTAAACATGCTACAGTGGAATTTAAATTTTTTACTTGTTTAACACCTTTTTTAAAGCTACAAAGTATACAGTACTCATACAGTGTGGTGCGTTGTTTGTGTATCCTACTAGTGACAATCATCTTTGTCCAACTGGTTGAGAAAAACAGCACAGAGCCATAAAGATAAGTACGAGTGTCTGCATCTCGTGGTTTCTGCATTGCAGATAACATTAGGAATCGCATTAGCCCGGCTTGATGTCCACAAAGAATCTCTTTCTTCGGTTCAGGATGTTACAGTACTTCAAGTATCGCTTTCTTATGACCTATCAGATATTGACACCAGACCGAAGCGGCAAGTGAATTATGAAACCGGCGGCATTCGGGCCTACAACCGACCCGCTAAGCAGCATAATGAGCCCTACAACAATCCCGGCCCATCCTACAACAATGCGCCAAACCAACCAAACTATCCATCGGCGGATCCCTCCATCCAGTACAACTCACAACCGCCCTACTACTCTCCGGCACCAGAACAGACTTACCCGCCAAAGTCGTACGACAACTATCCTGCCCAGCCGCCAAAGAATTACAGGTAATCCCCACAGCAAACCAAGAGGCATTAATATAAAATCATCCACATCCATAAATTATCTGTACAGACACACTGATGAATAAAAAGCCACATTTTTTATAAGATAGATTAGTTATGGCCCATGACGTACATATCAAGTAACAAATGGTTTTATTTTATTTTAGTTCATACAGTGCTCAAAACGCGTATCCGTCCGTACTTCCATACCAGACCCAACCGGCTGGATATGCCACAGGGTACCCAAACGCACTGCATCGTAATACCAGGTAAAGCTTTTCAAGAGCTCTATAATTTCCCATGATTGTAATGTGTGAAAAACTCTTAAGAAAAATGCAAATTTTACCATAAATGTGCAGTTTCACTGCATTATTCCATGGAATCGTACACTGCAACAATTTGATTGCTTATATGTAGTGGATTTTACGCGGAAGAAGGACAGCCGCCGGCAATGCCGGCTTACCCAGCACCCAACCCGTATCCCGCCCCTCCTTATCCACAAACTCCGCCACCACAGTACTCCGCCCCGCCTCAGGCTTACGCTCCTCGTTTCATTCAACAACAGTCGTACGGCGGGGCCGCGGATTATCCCAAACCCGCTGACTATCCCCGACCAGCTCCCCCCGTGCCGCCGTACGGCGATGGATATCAAGGTGCACCACCCATACCGGCACCCACATACAATCAGCCACCAGCGTATCCAGTAGGACCAACACCCAACAATCCACCACCACCAGTAAACTACCCCGCCCAATCTGCGCCGTACTCCGCTGGTTACGGCGCCAACCCGCCACCGCATCCCGGTCAACCGTGTTACGCGCCGGAAGGTATGGTTGCCAATTTACCTCCTACCAACTTGCAGTGTAACTCCATCGAAGGTGAGGTAGATCAATAACATTAGTATCTGTAAGCCAGTGCTCACCAGACCGTACCGTACAGAATCATTTAGTCTTTGCAGTTAAATAAGCGTCTGACACAGCATTGCACAGTCTGCTGTGAACGTTTTGCGCAAAAATTGTTGCATGAAGCCTGTAAATTAAGTATCTAAGTGTGGTATAATACCGGTATTGCAAGATGGTTTACCACACTGTCAATTCTCAATACGAGCGACATCTGAAAAGTAAGTAACACGGTTAACATAACGGCATCCTAGTCCCTTTTAAATTCCTGTGTTGATGACCATTATTATGTTTGTCAAAAATTTCAGCGGTAAAAACGTGGAATCTGCTGTTGTTATTTAAGACAACATAGAATGCCGGTTCATTTTACCGCTTGACTGTTTATCTGTATTTGTAAACTGCTTATCAGCCGGAGAAATCGAAATCGTCCCTGGCGCAAGCGTGACCGGCGAACCATACGTATCGGCTAACAATCCCAAAACTGTCGGATATGTTTATTACGGCGTTCGCTATGGAACTGCTCGTCGTTTTGAAGTAAAGTTGACGGTTACATATAATTCTAAAAACTCGTCACATTAAAAGTTTTTGTTAATCGAATCCCTTCGCGGCGCAGCATTCCAAAGAAAATCAGGATTACTCATACCTGCGCAATGCTTCGAGATTACGGCAAGGTCCCATTTGCCCTCAAGGACCACTGCCTGCGGCGTTTGGTAGTAACGCCAATAAGACGATGAGCGAAGACTGTCTGTACATGGATATCTACGTGCCGCCGGTAAAATCCCAGATAGATATCTTCCCGGTTATGATGTGGATCCATGGCGGTGCATTCCAGTGTAAACATTGGCTAAATTTTAAAACAAATTGTGAGCAACACAGCGGTCAGTACTGTTACAGGGGGATATAAGGACGATTACAACGCTTCACAGTTGGCAGAAGAAACCCAGACTGTCGTTGTCACCATCAACTACCGGTTGTCGGTTTTTGGTAAATGCGAATTAAAAAACCGATATTTAAAATATCTCATAAAACCGATATTTAAAAGACGATATTTAAATTATCTCATAGTGAATGTGGCTGAATTACACGGAAGAAGCTTTCAAGTTGAACAAGTACCTACGCGTAGTCAGGCAGCCTCTGATACGGTTTGTTTAAACACAGGATTTTTAAGTACCGGAGACGATGCTGCCAGTGGTAATTACGGCCTTGGCGACTGCAAACTGGCTGTGCACTGGATCAAAAACCATATTGCCAAGTTCCATGGTGACCCAAAGGGCATCACGATATTCGGTGAAAGTGCCGGTGCTTTTGCCACTTCTGCCATGCTTCTCGATGCCAATGTTCGCAGTAAGTCAAACAAATCGGCATAATAAAATAATATTGGTTACTGGTGATACGTTCTGGCCCTTTTGTATATCTCTGATCTCTTCAAGCGGTTATTTCGTTGAGTAATCTGTATTAGGCACTGTTGTGTCTGAATGCAGTGATACGGCTATTTGCAACTCTAGAATCCATTCGGGCCTCCGTATCATTCAGCGGAAGTGTTCTTATCGATTCGGTCTATGTTCGCGAACCAGAGAGAGATGCTGTGGAACTTGCCGGACAGGTTGGCTGTCCCTTCGATTCTTCGAAGGCTCTCATTGACTGTCTGAGAAGTCAGCCGGTGAAGAAACTGCTTCTCTCCGCGAAACTGTTTGAATCCGGCAACCCGGTGAGGCGAAGCGGCTATGTCACGCTGCAAATACGTACAAAGACAGAATATCTGCTACATCTGAACTAAGTACTATTATTATGAGTATAAAATCCTGTTACGCATCGTACGCACTACGCACGTTCTTGGCAGTTTCTTTCAAATTTCATTTAAGGGATTTGGTCCGGTAACTGATTATGTAATTGTAATCTGTACAGTTTTAAAATATTCGTACGCAGAGTAGCGTTTCGTAATGGACGGGTGGTTTGTTTGAAATAAACATTACAACATTTATTGTGATCATCTTCAGCGGATGTTTCCATACGCTTTAGTGATCGACGGCATCCACCTGAAGGACATCCCGTTCAAGGCCGTCCAAGTAGCAGCGGCTGACGCGGCCAAGAGTCCCGGAATTATCACCGGATATTTACACGAGGACGCTTCGATGATTTTAAGCAGTACCAACCGCGTCATGACAGTGCTCAGTTTGTGCCGGTGTCTGGTTCCTCAGATCTCTGCTCTCATTTGCAGTTGTTCATCCAGAACTGTTCAACCCGAACACACCTCTGAATTTTGGCCAGATCATCCTCATGATCGCCGAGGAGTTTCTACCCAACGGCGGCGCGCCCAGATGCACCACACCAAATCTGGATTTGGCGAAAACAGTGGCTGACCATTACAATTTGTCCGCATCTGATGATCGATCGACAACGCTGTGGAAGTTGTATTATGTAAACAGTATGCCGATCTAACCAGATGTACAGATGTATCGAAATCTTATTCCACAGTTATATTACCTACAAAGGAGCTTATTGGTTAAATCGAGGATGAACCAGTTTAATTTTAAAAAAGAAATTGTTATGTAAAGAAAATGCGATAATTATATTGTATGTACAATATACATAATACATGTATGATGTGTACATTAAACACATTACATTATGGCGAAACTTTGCAGCTGGCTACCGATGCACTGATGGGCTACCCGGCCGGCAAGGAGGTCCGGTTGTATGATGCTAAACGAGCTTCTAATGTAAACGGACCAGCCACAACCCTTTTCCGACTCAACTACAATCCGGGCTGGAATAACCTGGGTATGTTAACCTTATGTAATATTACTCGACAAAATCATTCACAACTGATTATTACGCAGGTGCATTTCATACATTTGATGTCAGCAACATATTTTACCCGTCCCAGCAGTTGCCACATTTGCAGCCTAATAAACAGGTCATCAGCAGTATTCGCAAAATACTGCAAGATGCTGCATATATCGGGTAGGGTAAATATTTTTGAAAAATTTATTTGCCGCTAAACTTGTACTAGAATGTTGTACAAAAAACAGATGGTTCTAATAAAATTATTATGACTGACAATAACCATTGTGGTTATTTAGAAGAATTACTGGGTCCCGTTCAACCCGGCGCCCACAGTTTTTCGAGCTGACTCAAGCGGGACAACTGGAAAGTAGCGAAGCCGACACCGGAGCCATGGTGGCCTTCTGGGACGGTATCGTCGCCGCCAATATACACTACGTGAACAATCTCGATTGTGTAGCGGCAGGTACGGGATAAGAAAGAGGAATACTGGGATTTAAAATAATTTCGGATTTGTGTATATAAAAGGAATAATAATAGTAGGGGAAAGAATTTTGTGAGTGTATGAAGGACATGAGAGGTTGTGGGTGTTTCTTTACTACAGTTGAGACCTTGAAAATTGCGCGTTTAATCTGTAACTTTCCATAGGTTTACACAGTCATTTTGGTGGTAGTAATTTGTGTAGTAGTAATTTGTGTAGTTAAGGAAGTTGATTGCTTAATGGAGCGAACTATCATGTTTTGCACTGATAGTCTTGGATGTGTAGTAACAGGTGGTTTGTATATGGGATGTAGGCCGGGACGTACATTAAAAGGTTGTTCGAGAGAATGTTTGGTTTCATTGGTTTGTTGACTGGATTTTTTGAGTTCGGTGGGTATATTAGAAGATGAGGAACGTTGTGTTTGAGTTACTATGGATTTGACGAAGTATATGCAGTAAGGAGAATGTTTTTCTTGTTGGTTATTTTCTGGTGGCCGGTTTAGATTTTCGGAGGCGTTCTGATTCAGGTTGTTGTGTTTTGTTTGGCTTTGGTCTTTTTAGGTTGAGTATAGTTTAGTAAGTTTGCTTTCATAGATAGTTTCTTTTTAGGTATTGTTTTTTTTTAATAAAATAACGGAAACTGGTTGTGATCGCAAGAAATACATGCGTGAGTATATGCGTGATTACAGAGAAAAAACCGCAAAACGGAAACTGATGGTAATTGTAGCAAGGAAGATAATGAAGTTGTGATGATGTTAGACATGAAAATGTGAAGTTAACAAACAAACATGTAAACTTAACAGGGTCAACAAAACACAACAATTCAAGACAAAATCGTAAAGTAATGCTTAAGAAAAGATCCGGACAACCATTACACATTGCCATACTCCGCAAATGTCGTTTAGCACGTTTCCTTTACAAAAATTGTCCTATAAATTGTCCAAAAATTCTCCAATAATTTTTTCCAAACATACCAGAAAACGCACCACCTTTAGTATTCCAATTACATTTTTGTTTTTTAACTTTTACATTCTCTATCTAACATCATCACCACTTCCCACATTATCCTCCCTGCTACAATTACCATCAGTTTCGATTTTGCATTTCTTTCTGTAATCACGCATATACTCACGCATGTATTTCTTACAATCACAACCACCTTCCATTATTTTATTAAAAAAAGAATTGTTAAACGAAAATAATGTATGAAAGAAAACTTACCAAACCATACTCAACCTAAAAAGACTTACCAAAGCCAAACAAAAGACTGCAACCTGAATCAGTAAGTATCCACAAATCCACACCGGCCACCAAAAAATAACCAAAAAGAAAAACATTTTCTCACTCCTTATACTTCGTCCACTCCATAATAACTCAAACACAAGATTCCTCAACTTCTTATATACCCACCGAACTCAAAAAATCCAGTCAATAAACCAATTCAACTATACATTTTCTCGAACAACCTTTTAATGTACCTACCAACCTACTGCCCATATACAAACCACGTGTTCCTACACATCCAAGACTATCAGAGCAAAACATAATAGTCTGCTCCATTAAGCAATCAACTTTCTCGAAGTTTCTTGAATTTTCCACAATAATCCATCACTATCTACAACCCGCAACACACTCCACTTCCTGTAACACTTCATTAAACACTCAAATACGAACAACCAGAAAGTCGAATATATTTATACCATACTACAGTAAAAATCCCTTCATCTTCACCCAAATTCAATGTAGACCCTTTCTTCGCTACACTGGATTAGTACACCCTTTCTTCATTATCACTTTTCGTCAAATATATCACCTTTAATATAATTTACTATATTATTAAATTCTCTATTCAGCACTTTATATTCCTACCCCTTATAATCTCCACATACAATAGGCTCCTGCAATGTGCTCCTACATATGTAGGAGCACATATATATAGGAGCACATTTCAATGTGCTCCTACATATGTAGGAGCACATTGCAGGAGCATACTGGATTACGTTTGTTTGGGTACTACAATTCCGTTTTTCTCTTCCAAGAACCGATGAAACCGATGCAATGTGCTCCTGCATAATTATCCGATGCGATGTGCTCCTGCATAATGTACGAGCACATTGCAAGGTGCTCCTACATAATGTAGGAGCATATAATGTAACCTAGAAAAGATGCCGAGCTAACAACGCCATCTACAAGTTTCACGCATCGTTACTCGACGCATGTCACATGACTCATGTCACATGACTGTTAGGCCCCACCGCTTCCTTCAACCGGCCGGACCCTTCCGTACTCTACGGGCGCCAAAAATTACTTTTGTTTACACACGGATATCGAAGACCAAAAACCGAAACTACAGTTTCATATATGCTACGACTGATTCTAGTCGTATACCGCATATAAGAACCTGTCACGGTTCAATGAACCTGCCGCAAAAGCCTACAGCGAACAGTGCGATAAAGCGTCCTGGCACGTCATGCCCATGGGACGCTCATTCAACGCTCAACCACGGCTTACCGGTTACGCTAGCGCTTACTAGATCGAATTACATACTGTATGTATCGACATTTAAACGGTGTCCGCTCACCATTTGTTCGTATTATAAGATGTAAAAGTATATGACTTTTGTTGATTGATGTTTGCATTAACTGGCAACAAGAGTGTGTGACATTGAAGAACTTTGTTGTGAGTGAAATTGCTCAGATTCATACGGTGGACAGATAAATAAGCTTCAGACTGAGAAATAAGACGCCACGAAATAATCTACTAAAAACCGCTGATTACACGTCGAGTTTCGAAAACTGAAAAACTAAAAAAGCATCTAGTAAAACGCTCGTCCTTCATTGGATCTCGAGTTCGACGCAGCTTGTGATGGCTTGGAGCAAAGCGTATTCGCTACGACGGCCGTCTGTCCGTTGTTATTCGGGCTGAGCGTCGTCTGTACCGAAACCGTCGTTGGCACGAATGGCACGGCGTTTATGTCGAAGCAGACTGTCGTCGTTTCTTGGTTGCTTTGCGTCGTCATCGAGGCCGCGGTCGTGGTGAACTGGGTCGTCGTTTCCGGTGTGGGAGGGTTCGTTGTAAAGGTGACGGGTGTTGCCGTCAGCATCGGTGTCGGCGGATCGGTCGTAACGGTCATCGGTGGCAACGTACTGGTGACGCGGTGATTGTCGCTTTCGTCGTTACAGTAAACTGCGTACTGGCGGCGGTCGATACGGATGTTTGGGTCGTTGGAGTCCCGATTGTCGGCGGATTCGTCGGCTTACTGGTCACACTAACTGTCGTCGGCTTCGTTGTCGAAGGCTGCGATGTAGGTTGAGTGGATATTACGGTCGGTTTCATTGTCGGCGTCGTCGGTGTTGGCTTGGTCGTCACCGCTACGGTGGTCGTTTTGGCCGTGGTTGTGGTAGGTTTCGTTGTGGCAACGGTCGTTGCTGGTTTAGATGTTATCGGAGTCGTTGGATTCGTGGTCGACTTTTGCCTTGTCGTAGGTTTCACAGTTGATGTTGACGTCGGTTTGGACGTGGTTGGTTTCGTTGTCGTGCTTGGGGTGGTCGGCTTAATGGTGGTCGTAGTTCTGGTGGTGACGGGAATGGCTGTTGTCGGTTTCGTGGTGGGCTTTGTGGTAGCAGATGTGGTTGGTTTCGTTGTCACCGGCGAAGTCTTGGCGGTTGTTACCGTGGTTTTCGGTGATGTCGTCGTTGCCTTCGTTGTAGTAGGCGTGGACTTTGTCGTAGCAGGTTTCGTTGTGGTCGGCACCGTGGTCGCCCTTGTTGTAGGTTTGGTTGTTGCAACCGTTGGTTTCAGTGAGGTGGTAGCTGGGTTGGTGGTGGTTGATGTCGTCGTTACTTTCGTTGTGGCTGGTGTTTTTGTTGGTTTTGTCGTCGTTTTTGTCGTTGTCGGCTTGGTTGTCGTCGGCGTCGTTGTCGGCTTCGCTGTGGTCGGCGTTGTCGTGGGGTTTGTCGTCGTTTTTTCTGTTGTCGGCTTCGTAGTCGTGGGAGTCATTGTCAACTTGGTTGTCGCTAAGTATTGTCTATTGCAGTTAAATACTTCGACATGACGACAACAACGACAACCACAACAAAACCGACCACAGCAAAGATTACGACGGTAACCTCTCCGACAACCACCACGAAAACAGCGACCACAAAGCCGACTACGGTAACGACACCGTCTACCACAACGAAAACGACGACTAAGCCAAAAACTACAACACCCAAGACCACTACGGTAACCACGACCAAACCGACCACCCAGACGACGACGCCAAAAACAAAAACAACGATCACACCGCCAACCACCAAGACGTGGAGCAATGCCTTACCTGCCGCTCAAAAATCATTAACGCTACCTGGGGCGCACTGCTTCGCGTCGCATTTTGTATTTTTATCGGATTTGTAAGCCGTCATAATTTCGTGGCAGTCGCCTTCCGAGCGATAGTCCAGCATCGGAATGCGATACGGCGGGTTCTTCACTTTAAACTCTTCTAATCCCGGTTTGGCAAACACTTCCAGTTGATTATGCGTGACTTTTCGAAGGAACCGCAATTCTCGTGCTCATATATGTAATTATACGATAATATTATGTTCCTCCGTTTAAAACTGCCAGCCTTACCGAGCAATAGTCGTACATGAACGAACTGGTCGCTGTGCTCCAGTCATATTATTTTGTCATACGCGAATTCCATTCCTTTAAAAATACAGTACTTAAAATTATTTAGGTGTATTTTCATCTCGTAATTAATCATTCATCTGAATTACTTTTAAATGCACAATAAATACGCATATGATTGTTTCTCCTTACATAAATTCGCATGAAATAATACATCTACATATGCAGAAGTCCCGTATGTCATAACGTTTAACGTGAAACGCTTCTGTTTTTATATGAAAATACGTTAAACTACTCTGTATATGTCGATTTAATTACGAGATATATTCAGATATGCATGAAAGAATGTGTTTAAATAAGTCTGCGGTGTTCACAATAAAATATAAGTAGTTTCGTCGGCGTAAATGCTTCACCGTCTTCGACTAACCGTCCTGTATATTATCCTTAATAATCTCGATGAAATCATCGCGATCCGGACGCTGATGCTCTGTACGCTGGCCGAGGACAAGAGCAAAGTATTTCGGGATATTGTACTTGGTCCCGCCCAGACAATCTTGTGTTCCGCGCGCCAGCACCATGCGCTGTTCCTTGCCGGACATGAATTCTTTGTAGATTCCGGGAAAGGAATAGCACTGCTTCTCGTCCGCTCCGTCATCCGTCACCGGCGCCTGAATTCAGTGAGGTCAAGAGAGATCTCCTCAAACTTTATGCAGCCTTTTAGGTTGGCTGTGACGGTGTTGATGGCTCTCTCGATGAACTGTTTTTCCATGGGAGCTAAAGTATGTTTGCTTTGTTATTTGTCCTACTGGGATCGTAAAAGCACTTGATATCACAACAGTATAAAAAAGATATATATACGTAGTATGTATATCAAATTAAAAGCATATAAAAATTTAAAAATATAGGTATACGCTACGCGCACAAAACTTTTAAGAAATCATCCAAAATCTCTGGACTGTGCCATTCTTACTATCCGCATAGCTTTCACCGGTTTTTTTTGCATTGTTATTGAATCTGTGTGTGTGTATTAGATTGCCGGAGTCTGGTATGGTTACAACGTTTGGTATATAAACGCCACACAGGATAAATTGTCCCAAAATGCCATCAATTACTGCACAAATCTGGGGAAAATGCTACTTTCCAACAACTGAAATTCCCTGCAGTAATGACCCAGGAACAATATTACATCGACAGAGATAATGGCACTTGCGAAAACATGCAAGAAGTATGCCACTTTACCGTGGATGGACGACAGATTGGTCCATATTTCGACAGTGGATCGAAAACGTTTCCAGCTGGTTAGTAAAAAAGTTTCCCAGCAATTTCATGCGCACTAATCTTGTGGTAACAACAGAATAAACATTTTTTGCTTCGCGAAGGCATCGATAACTCAATCGTATTGGCAATCGATTATGGTGCTTACGCCTTCTACCATTCTTGTAATGAATACGGCTACGACGGAATATGCGCTGATCCCTTTTTGTACACCTACACACGCCATAAACCAGAGGACATGAGTGTGAATGAGAAGCGGAAGATTGACGAAGCCCTCGCTAATGCGGTGAAGCCCTTCTGCTTCGACCCAAGACAGTTCGTCTACTACGCTCCGTGGAATAACACCTTACTGGCTTGCCGACGAACTCCGGGATCTGACTGCTACCAGACTATGAAAGCGGCATATGAATCCACAATTCAAGATATGTTGCAATAATAAGGCAACTATGTATACGCACAGGTTATACGCAGAACCAAATGTGCAAGTACACTTGTTCACAGTCATCGTAACACGATACCATGTTGTGTTTTTGAATTTCATCATCGTGCCCTTTCCAAGAGTTTCTGTTCGCTGTAGACCAATAATGCGTGTATATGCAATGCTTCTGGCGTATTTCTACGGCAAGCGTTTTTTTTGTGAATACTGCAAGAATTGTACAGAGGAATCAGTAAATATCGAGAAAATCCAAACATAATGATTAGTTTTGTTTATGAATGAAAACTCGCGATAATAAGTGAACATAGGACAGTAAAATCAATACGAGCATCTTTTTAGCATCAGTGATTTCAGCCGAAGATTGCATCTACAGTTGTCGGCATTTTCAGGAATTAGGTATTTATCTCACCTTTGAATTCTCAGTCTCTTTAAGCAGTTGTTATTTAAGCGACAGCGATATCCATCTTTTTTTAAATTAGGACTGAAGTCCATACATTCAAGGTTGTAAGCGTTTAGCTTTTTACTTTTATCGGCAGTGCTCTAGTCTGCGGTACGTGTGAATTCGAGGCTCCATTTGCGAAGCGCCAAATTGTCTCTTACTGGTTAGTGCGAAACTTTTCTGAGAAACAGTAGCAAATGCGCTAAGCAGTGAGTACAGTCTGTAGTCCTGTAGTCTGTGCATATGTACGGCACTAGTACCTACAATTACAGTACCACATGATTGTCAAACGAAGGCTGATTAAAACATTAGTAAGCCATTCTTTTAAGATTCGGCATACCACCGTGACAATTTTCTTTCAAAAACCGGTCTTTAATTGTTATTAGTTATTACACAGACAAGTATCCTGCTGCAAACGCTGTAGCTTCAGTCACATAGAATATGCACGCAAAAACGCATGCGTTTGCAGTAAATGTGATTAAGTCCTCATATGGTGCTTATTTAAGCTATGTAACTCAATTAACCGAAAACATCTACAGGTTTGCAACACCACTAAAATACTTCACTGCTTCACGAAGTGAAGATGGCCTCTCTTCCGCGCACATCATTTAATTTTGATCACTACGATCCGGAAGCATCGGTGCGCACCATACTCCAGCATTTCCGCCCGGATTGGTTTGAGCGACTGGAAAGTGAGCGCTTAAAAATCGAAGATGTCACCGGTGGTTATACCAATAAACTCGTGGTGGTATATTTTGACGAGGATCCGCTGGAGAAAATTCTGATCAGGATTCACGGAGAAGACACCGGGAAAAATATTGACCGCAAGGCCGAGCTACGAACTCTGCAAATCCTGTGGGAAATCTGTGGGAAAGTGTACGGTGTGTTTGGAAATGGCATGTGTTATGAGTATGTCAAAGGAGAAGCGCTGGAGCAGGAAATGACGGCCGATCCACACATCAGCATGCTCATCATCGAGAAACTGGTAAACGAATCAAAATACAAGCGGAAAATTTTCAATTTGAACGGAAATTAAAATACTAACATGAAAAAATTAAAAAAACTATGAATATAATAAAATCAGTTAAAAATAGGTGCGTTTTTGCATGTATCACTATGTACATAATATGCACAGAATGCCACAATTTTTTATCAGCAAATAAGAAAATGCATAAGTATTTGATGGTTGCACCTGTTGCGTTCTGTACATAATAGGTATGCTTTTTGGAATATTACTGCTTGTACGTAGTAATATTCCAAAAAGGCACTTATTATTAACGGATTTTTAAATTTTTCATTATGAACAATTTCCTTATACGTAATGCAAGACGCACTAGTTTTACTGGGGGACTATTTAATGAAGGAAGTGCACAATGTATTTAAATACTGCCACAGTAAAATTAGTGCGCCTGGGCAATACCTAATTTTTTATTGGATATTGGAGCTACTTATGCAAATAGTTACTGTAGACTTTAAATCCTGCTTTTCTTTAGCTTTAAATTTTCTGTGCGTACGTATGCGCTTTAAATGAATATGAATCACCAGTTTCCCTTTAAATTTCCTTTAAGACTCACCACTCTTTACAATCTGTATATCTATAGGTGCAATTGCACTGCATTTACCGTCAGAAGGGATCCCATCCGCGCACTTCCTCTTCGACAAACTTCACACCATGCTGCGGCAATCTCCCAAAACATTCAGCGATCCGACTACTGAAAACACATTTCGCTCGCTGAACTTCCCGAACCACAAATACTTCGAAGCCGAAGTTAATTTCCTGCAGACCGTCCACGAGAGCAACGTCTCCCCGGAAGTCTTCTGCCACAATGACCTTTTCTACCGCAACATCCTGTACGATGAGGACGCCGACCAGATCCGCTTTATCGACTTCGAGTACGCCGGTCTCAACTATCAAGCGTACGATATTGGCAATCACTTCAACGAATGGTGCGGCGTGGATGATGTGGATTACAGTCGGTATCCTAGCCGGGAAGTGCAGATGGTCTGGTTGCGCTATTATCTGCAATGCTGGCATCACGCCCATGGACGGGAGGAAGAGACGGTGGACGAGGAGGAAGTGGAGCGAATGTATTTGACGGTCAACCGGTTCGCGCTGGTGGCGCATCTGTTCTGGATTATCTGGAGCTTCCAGCAGGCGGAGTCATCCAGTATTGAGTTTGATTATCTTACATATGGCAAGAAACGGCTGGATGAATATCAGAAGCGGAAAGCAGTACTGTTTTAATACTTTGTACACTGCATCCGTTTAAGTTATAGCTACTTTAATAGCATAAGTCCAGGTTGTTGACGGATCGTGGTATTTTACTTTGTTGTATGATACACTTTGTACCTGAAGGCTTTCTCAACAGTTCTATGGGAGTGGAAACAGTAATAAAGAAGTTTTTGGTTTCTATTGAATGGTGTTAATTGACTGAATAAATTTCAAAAATAGAATAAATAGTTTTACAAATTCATTTCCGAAAGGAGTATGTTCTCCAAGGGCAAAATACGTATAAGTACACACGAGGGCTTATATTAGTGACCATCCATAAATTACGTACGCAGAAAACCACGATTTTTTACCCCCCTCCCCCTTCGTAGCGGTCCGTCACGTTTGCTTGACCCCTCCCCCTGGTTCGTTCGATCGTAATACATGGAGCGGACCACCCCCTCCCCCGGGTTCGCCAAGGCCGTCACAGCTTGTCACATTTTTTGGACCCCTCCCTCCCTAGTTCGCTGCGTACGTAATTTATGGATCGCCCCTTATGTTGCTGTGCGCAGGAGAAACGTACTGTAATAACAAAAACAGAATGCGTACCATTCATCCTGTATATCAGTATTTTGGTAAATCAACAATAGTCGGCAGCTACAACCAAGCTTCCCCGACAAACGAATTACAAAAGCATTTAAAAATTGTAAAAATCCTTTTATTCCTGCGGTGGTGTGCGTGTCACAACTATTGGGTGTACTGTATGTAAAACTCTTTTTTGTGACGGTATCACAGGTGGTCAGTCTTGCGCGGGTAGGAGTAAAAAATTACCAATTGCGGGCCATACTAAAAATACGGGAGATCGTTTACGCCTTATTCTAGAGTACTAGAATGCCGAGCAGTACGTCAGTATTAGGTCGATGGTCGGTAGGCCGATGATATTGTTATAGATCGTGCACTGCATTAACAAGGTACCGGTGTTTCGGTTTCCGTAAGTTTTCAGTTATCTACAACATGTTCAAGTTTAATAAGCTGGTACAGGGCATCTAAAGTAATGGGTGCTAAAGGTTAACACCAAACTGTTTGCAGATCCATGTCATTCTGCACCTGAATCACTTCCTCCCAAGCAAGGATATCCTGAAAAATGTTACATCAGAATTTGTGTAATAGATTGCCGAAAAAACGCGTTTGGAATACCGTAGTCTGATTTGGATGATCGTTAGTTATGTAAACGCGGTTTCCGAGATATATTGTCACGTTGATGCGGCGTACGCATGGAGGTCCACTTCCGATATGAACATGGGGCATTACCGTTTACTTTTTAGTTGTACATCTTTTGAATAAGGAAATTTTATTCCCTTAACCTTGCACACGGTTTACTTCTAAGGATCAGTGCTCTAAAATAGCAGAGTAGTGGTTAATTGGAGATCGGTACTGTTTCTCCTTTCTGGGGTGCATCCCATTACCTCCACATCTTATCAACAATGATTTATCATACAGCTGCAGCTTGTTTTATATTTTTTGTGGTAAGTTTACAAACCATATGCATTTAGTGTTTCTAAAAGTGTTTGCCAAAGGTATCTGTAATACTCGTATGGATTGCAAGCATACCGTAAGTTGTTTATCATTGCACATAATTAAATAAGATAATCTGTCGCAATTTACTTTCCTCAACGGTATAATTACTTAAATAAAGTACAAACGCTACTGGAGATTCGAGCAATTGTAGTTCAGTAATTTATTCGTAAAATCGATATATGTATTATCCGTTATTCTCATACATGTACAAAATTACAACGGCAGGGAAGCAGTAGAATATATACAAACATATTCTATATAATTAATTTTAGTGGCTTGTACTGCGTTAGAACACGTACAAGCTTGTCCGGTAATTTCTGTCGTAAAGGTACAGATAGCACACATTTAGCGCGAAGTTTGCGCTATAGCGATTGCCACTACACTACGTTTGGCGTAACACGCAAATTTGTGTATTTCGCTGTATTGAACCGGCAGAAATTACCGGACAAACTTGTACACATTAAAGACAAGATGAATTTCATAGCTGCGTAGAGATTTGAACCGATAACCGTTGCATCTTCACGAAATCAAGGTCATCGTAATTGTGTGATGTGATTAGCCTTCGCTCACGTTTTTGTGAGCAGAGCTATCTAATTTTGACTTGGATAAAGCTTTTGAATTTGGTAGAACTGCAGTGATACAGCGCAAAAAGTATTTTCTGATGCACTAAAATTTAACCATGCTGCACTGGAATTTAAATTTTTTACTTGTTTAACACTTTTTTAATGCTACACAGTACTCATACAGTGTGGTGCGTTGTTTGTGCATTCTGCTAGTGACATCCTTGTCGAACTGGTTGAGAAAAACAGCACGGAGCCATAAAGATAAGTACGAGTGTCTGCATCTCGTGGTTTCTGCATTGCAGATAACATTAGGAATCGCATTAGCCCGGCATGATGTCCACAAAGAATCTCTTTCTTCGGTTCAAGATATTACAGTATCGCTTTCTTATGACCTATCAAATATTGACACCAGACCAAAGCGGCAAGTGAATTATGAAACCGGCGGCATTCGGGCCTACAAGAGTCCAAAGAATCGCCGGAAAGGTCGCAAAAAGTACAAGACAGGGACAGCCTACGCCGGCGCACAGCCTCGTCCCTATGGCGGAGACGGATCCCGACCCACTAAGCCGTATAATGAGCCCTACAACAATCCCGGCCCATCCTACAACAATGCGCCAAACCAACCAAACTATCCATCGGCGGATCCCTCCATCCAATACAACTCACAACCGCCCTACTACTCTCCGGCACCAGAACAGACTTACCAGCCAAAGTCGTACGACAACTATCCTGCCCAGCCGCCCATGAATTACAGGTGATCGCCATGTGCAGCAAATACACAAACAGAAATAAATGTAAAATTATACACGTCCATATATTGTCCGTACAGACACACTGATCTCGTATATAAAAAGCTATATTTTTCGTAGTTTAGTAATTGCCCATGATACGTGCAACAAATAGTTGCATTAATTTTTATTTTAGTTCATACAGTGCTCAAAACGCGTATCCGTCCGTACTTCCATACCAGACCCAACCGGCTGGATATGCCACCGGGTACCCAAACGCACTGCATCGTAATACCAGGTAAAGTTTTTCAAGAGCACTGTAATTTCCCATGATTATAATGTGTGAGAAACTCTTTAGAAAAATGCAAATTTTACCGTAAATGTCCAATTTCACGGCGTTATTGCATGGAATCGTACAGTGCAATAATCTGGTTGCTTATATGTAGTGGATTTTACGCGGAAGAAGGACAGCCGCCGGTAATGCCGGCTTACCCTCCACCCAACCCGTATTCCGCTCCTCCTTATCCACAACCTCCGCCGCCACAGTACTCCGCCCCGCCTCAACCCTACGCTCCTCGTTTCATTCAACAACAGTCGTACGGCGGGGCCGCGGATTACCCCAAACCCGCTGACTATCCCCGACCAGCTCCCCCCGTGCCGCCGTACGGCGATGGCTATCAAGGTGCACCACCCATACCGGCACCCACATACAATCAGCCGCCAGCGTATCCAGTGGGACCAACACCCAACAATCCACCACCACCAGTAAACTATCCCGCCCAGTCTGCGCCGTACTCCGCTGGTTACGGCGCCAACCCGCCACCGCATCCGGGTCAACCGTGTTACGCGCCGGACGGTACGGTGGTTCCCTGTACATATCCCGGTGCCCCAGTGGGACCGGGCTACTATCCTTCCAGTTCCCCTCGCCCCGTGTCCAGTACACCGGCATCGAGTACGGCGGCGCCCGGCAATTCCACGGTCGCTTCATCCACGGCGGGGTCAACGGATTCCAGTAGTGCCAGTACGGATGCCGGGTCCACGGCGGCCAGTACGGCGGCGTCCAGCAGCAGTGGCACAGATCCCACGGCTTCGCCAGCCTCCACAGATTCGACCAGTGCAGCAACCGACTCGACTTCCACTTCACCGTAGTTTAGACCAGGAAAATGGAGGCCTCGAAGCCAACAAACGAAGTTACTAAGAGTGGAACTGCACTTGCAGATTATTTAGACACCTGGTTTAAAACAGCATAACCATCAGAATTTGTACAAATAAAATTTTAGAATTAATTATGCTTTCGATGTTTTAATCGTAACAGTGGTCTGATTTACCTTGTATATTGTATTATCGACTTTTTTGTACTCATACTCGTATATTGCGATAATAAAACAATAAATTCGCCCATTCGGTGTGATAAGATTTATTAAGATTTACGCGCGCAACGCTACTTTAACAATTCAGTAGCTTACATGATCACGTGTGCAACATAAATTTTAATAGATGCCAGTTTTCTAGCTAAAAACAGACGGAATTTTGCAAAACGTTTTCAAGGCAACCTTGAGGCCATGACAGACCAAAAACCCAAATAAATATCACAAACCAGCTCCAAAAAAAACCAAACCAAAAATCCTCGGAGAAAAATACAATATTTATAATCACAAAAACTGAAACTTTTGGTTTAGAATCAGCAAGATTCATATGCGCCCACTGGACACCGCTGCATATGCAGAGTCGATGGCCCGCCGAAAAACGAGTGCCGCATTTTCCACGGAACACTTCGATGCTCTAAATTCAATTTTTAATCCTCCGTTATCCGTTAGGGAAGAGCGCGCAGACTCGCCCGTTTCTGAGATTCTTTTAACCTTTGGCAATCCACCCGCCCTTATTTGTGGTTCATCCATTTCAGAGGATAAACGTTTCGCTGGAATCGCCACTAGCTGCTGTTTAAAAAACATTTAACATTATTTAACATTTAACAAAAACCTGTGTGCTTTTGTGTGTCGATTCCTCAGTATACCGGTAACTTCTTCTTTGCATCTACTTCCATGACTGGAGTTTTATTGCAAGATGAAATCTGGAAACAAAAACCGCAAAAAAACATTTTAAAATGGTTTGTAATCAAAAACGATCAGTTCACTGGCTATGAGCGTTTGGGTTGCCCAAATCTTACATATAACAGATACAGATACTTGGGAAAATCGCAATAAGAAAACTGTACTTTATTTATCTGTACCTGAGCTTCCACAGGTACAGCAGCGGAGACACAGAGATCAGGTCTTCCATTGGGAAGGATAAGCCGCGTCGGCTTAGGGCAAATTTTTTGGTCCTGAGGACCTACATTTTTTAATGAAAAATGTTAACAGCATTCACCGAAATCGCACCGAAATTCAGTAACTTTCATCAACGTGAAAATTAAATTCCATTTTCTAAAGTGCCAACTAACTCAAAACATATTGCGCAAAAGGAATACTTTCATTTAAAATTCAATATGAATATGAAATTTAGTGCAAATAGTTATGTCGGTTGCTTTAAAATAATTTTCACTACGTCTATACATAAATAGTGAATTCTGAAATAAGTACTGATTTAAGTACGAGTACCTTGTGCTGGGGCCTGCGCAGTGCGTGCAGTCGATGTGGCAGGGTCCAGAACATTAGGGGCAGATTTACTGTGCTCTATGAAATGCTGGAACAGATGATTTTCCAGGTCAGCAGGGCTTCCACATTGTTTCAAGCACAAAGCGCACGTCGTCTTCATGGCTTCTACGGTTAAGTTTTTTAGCAAGGATTATCGTTTTCACTCCGATGAAGTCAATCCAGAAAATCGGATTTTGGAGCTTACCCCATTTGGAATCACCTACGCAAAACAACCAGCGGCAAAGCAATTAGACCACATCGTTTTTTTATGAGCGATTCGCCGTTTGTACCATTGGGATTGATCTTCGCACTCTTTTCCGCTGCTATATGCTCCAGTAGATGCTTCCCCAGGTCCAGATTTTTTGTGAAGACTTGGCCGCAGGCTTTGCAAGGGAACTGGCCATCCACTGGAACCATGCGACACGACTTATTAAATAACTGCCAATTAATCGATTACGAGTACTGAATAAATGAAGTATGGTAATTACCAGAATTAATTAGCACGAATGGGGGCGCTGGTCTTGGTGTCACAATGCCCACTGAAGGAAATACGGTTGGCAGTCGCTGGAGATATCCATTCTGCATGTAATAGCGAACAAAACAATCAAAAGGTTCACATTACTGAATATGGAATCTACTCTAAAAGTGTTTATTAACAAGTCGATCGTCTAAAAAATTAAGTATAATTCCACGTTGACATTTTGAAACAGATTCACGAATATACCGGATGAGGAGCAACAGGAACGACTGGACGAGAGAACACTGGCGGAGTTGGGAAGGAGAGTGGAAGGGCAGCGCTCCCGGCTGGAGAGCGCAATGCAGAATGGCTCATCAAATGGAAACCGAACTGCTGCCGATCGAAAAAATTCATCCCACACAAACAACATGTCAGGGGAGCTACAAAATTTCATATAATCTTAGAACAGTCCCAAATAATACGTTTTAACTTAATTACCAAGTGGCATACGAAGCACTGGTCGGGGTCCCATCCTGATTTTCGGCAACTGACGATTTATTTCCCCCAAGCACTGCACTTCGTCAATACTGGGACTAGCCGCCTTTTCTGTAAAGACAGTAATTAATTAATTTTGACATCAACATACAAATTTCGTATCAGACGTAGCAGGTACAACCGAAATGAAGTTATGTCGATATCTCAATTCAATTATTCAATCTCTGGATTGTTGCGCCAGCAATAAAAATCGACAAATCAACAGACAGTGTTAAGCCTTACCAACGACAGGACTCTCTGGACGTTCCGGAGGCACAAATTTAACGAGTTTCAAACCTACAGTTTCACATTTTATCAACAAAAGATACGAGTACTGATACAAATCGTAAGTGGATAACCGAGAAATGCAATACCTGGATGATCAGTTCTAAAATGCTGTCGCAATTCATCTTCGTTCGGGAAGCTACTGCGACATTGAGGACAAAACACCGAGCCGGCACTGGATCGGCGGCAAGCAGTTGCGTGATAATCCAAGACCATTTTGTTATCGAGCCCTTTCCCGCAATATTCGCAAATAAACTCCCGTGTAACTGTCAATACGTAAAGAATTATTAATTGATAAAATTCAGTAAAGTCGATAAAACGCTACTCACTGTGCTTGGTGAGCTCATGCTCCGCTAATTTGTTTTCTGAAGAAAATTTCAACCCGCATTTCGCACAAGCATGCACACTTGGGATTTTCGTCATCTTTTCAGAAACCTCCTTGGTACATATCTTTGCATATTTATGTTCATCCAAATAACTCTGCTGCAGGAACTCAGCGGAACAATTATCACAGGTGTATTTTGTCTCTGAAAAATCACAAACCGATCGCACATGCTATACAGTGAAAATTTAACATATTTTAAAGCTGTTTTTAATAACTGAAGCAAAATTCGCATACGAAAACACAATTCACACTTTACGATGGTCGATGATGACTATTAACTTACCCTTTGCATTAGGAAGGGAACATGTGGTCACATGTTTGTCCAGCGTGGTTTTCGAAAAGAAAATACAGGAACATTTTTCACATGAGAAACGCTCTGCTTCTTCATCAGGCACCGATAGGTCTTTCGGTGTGGAATCTACAAAACTATGCGTCTTGCTGATTGTTCAAAACATACAACAGGGTGTAATTTTGCAAGCTCCCATACATCTGACGTTGTATCACATTAACACTTTGCTCAAAAGGGATTAATTATGTGCAAACCTTCAGTTTTCGGCAAAGAACAAATCTCCACATGTCGATCCAATGCTAATTGTGAGAAGAAATTAGTCGAGCATTTCTCACAAGGATAATATCGGGCTCCCCCTACAAAAATAGATCATCCATTAATCGTCCGACTTTTCTTCTCCAGAATCCATGGAGCGATGGTGGTTCGTGTGACAAACGCTTTTATTAAAATACCTGGTTTCGAATCACCAATTCCCGTAAGGACAGTGTTGACTTTTTCTGCAAGGAAAACAAATTGCATTTTAAATGAACACATCCGCTACAGTGTGACCGCGCATTTCAGCGGCAGGATATTTTTCGCATAGCGTGGAATCTAACACAGCACAACATCACAATCCACCTGTATCGGAAGCTGCCTGGCCATGCGACCGTCTTCTTGACTGTCTGGTCTGAATTGTTCGTTTCGCGGGATCCAAGGGTGCTTGCGCCGTTAAATGACGCGACGAACCAACAGGCATCTCGGACTGATTTTCTGCAAATTGCAAAAATGGGCTAACAGTCTGCATAACAGTAATTAACAAAATTCCACAATAATTCCATTACTTTTACTTACCATTAGTGATTCAAACCACAAAAAAATTTTCAAAAAAAGCTGAACCCTCAGTGCTGTTTTTTACCACCCTATTTTAAGCCTTAAGGTACCAAACAAGTTCGACCAAGATGTAAAATATCCCCGCAATCATTGCAAGTAAACAAAAAATCACCGTTCTCTGTTCAGTGCTGCAGTTAAGTATGCAATATCAGCTCACCTGCGCCTTTCTCGCCGTCCAACTTCTCCCGCACAACCTGCACAGCAATCGTAAAACTCGTCGTCAACGCTGCTACCCCTGAACCGCTGTGTGATATGCTTCGGTCAATTATGGCGTCGAGATCCTGCTGCCGCGCCACAGGGAGACTCTTTCCCTTTCGATCTACAACACATTATTCAATCACTAAATACATTCCGCAATTAAGAGTAATTCCCAGCTCCCGAAGAATGCGCGCTGATAATTTCTACGTCTGAATAAAAACGTAGGTTTTCAATGGTGCCTGAAGTCATCGCTTCAAGCAGGCGCGAATCGCTCATGTCGATCCATAATTACCCTGCCATGTTAGGGTGAAAGGGAAGTCCTTCGGTATCTTGTCAGCAATCAGCATCCGCAGCAGGGAGAAAGAGTAAGATGGTTTATTATGCTTATCCGCGCTCACAGACGCATTGAGGAGAAACTCCCGTACCGATCCGCCAGGGAAGTGAACTTCGAAATTAATAAAGTCCATGATTCATGGGAAAATCAGATTCCCAGATTCGCGGACTGACGGATGAATCATCCAACCCAAATCATCGAACCCTGACACCAGCAGAGGATGCAAAACAACTGTAAGTCCGTAAATAAGAAACCGAACTAGAGAAAATAAGAAAACGACTTTAGAGTGTAGACTAGGTCACTAGTGACTAGAGTACCAAAAGGCTCTGTATGATTCTGTGCGCAGTGCTCACTACACAGTTCGGCAGTGTGCAATAGCTGCATATTTGCGCCAATGGGCACTGGCCAGTGCTTATTGCGTCCATCGTTCTACAAATTATGGTAAGTTATTAAATTTATCTTTTTGGAAATTTGCATGTCAACTTTTCACCCAATTATTGTAAAAAATGCCACTGTAATACAGTAGTAACAACTAACAAGCCAACCTAGCTTCGGAGTCAAAAAAAGCTATTCTAATGGATATCCTGCTCGGCTTGGCGATAAAGTACAACGAAGTGCTTAATCGGACATTCTGACCAAATCTGTAACTTTTTTATTGACTTGCATATTATGCCTTCAACGGCAAGTCTTACATATTTGTCTTACATACCCACGCCGGAAATGGCCTGAAACTATTCTAACTGCGGGCAGAATATTAAGCGAGCAGTGAATATAGGGACACTGGTCACTAGATATGCAAGTACACGACACGAGAAGAATGAAAATAATACAACCAAAAGGACTTAATAACATTTTCGAATATGTCAGTCAATTTCGAAATCACACTCTGCAGGGGATATCTGGCATTAATTCTCGCCTTCAGCTAGTAACCACAGACGTAATTTTACGTATGTCAATACATCAACGAACATGTTTTGCTAGTTTCATAGTACCCACTCAAAAAATCCCAGTGGCTTGTCGAATCCACGACAAAAACTGGGGTACGCTAGTGTAGACACCCGGATAGCCAGGAAGCGCGCAGCCCCGCCCCCACGATACAATGCCGACTAAACTCTCTTTCCCATTGGCAGCGGTCACGGTCAGCGGACCACCGCTGTCACCTTGGCAGCTGTCCTTGCCGTTAGCCGCTGCGCAGATCATGTTGGCGGTAATCTGTCCGATTTAAGCCGCATTGCAGCTGACCTGGTCCACGACATGGACGTTAACATACTGGAGAATGTCGCTGGTCACTCCACCGGAGGAGGTGGTGCCCCAACCGGTGACCGTCAGTTCCGCACCCACAGCCGGGGTCACCGCTGCCAGCCCGATCGCCTGCACGTGGTCGGTGAAGGTGATGGTGTCCACTTCCAGTAAGGCCACGTCGTAGTCCAGGGTGCTGGGATTAAACTGCGCGTGGGAAATGACACGGCGCACGTTGTAATTCGCAGCATGGGACTCCTGTTCGGAGGAGTCGTGCTGACCGGCGCGGATCAAGAGGTTGGCGGCGGCTAAGTCGGTGCGGCCGTCAAAATCCTTTACACAGTGGGCGGCGGTCAGGATGTAATTGGCGCTGATGATGGAACCTCCGCAGCCCCAGCTGGTGGACTGGAAGATACCAAAGTAGTTGATGGTGCGGCGGAGGTGGATCTGGTAGGGATGGTCACCTTTGTCTGCATCGTCGCCTCCCACAATCTTATGCGGTGCCGGTTTACAGTATGCGACACCTGCAATGACCGGATTAGGCTAATTACAAAACCTAGATAAACGGCTATTTAGTAACTGCATTTAAGAGTACTTTGTAGTTGCAGCCAGGTGCTTAAATCAATATGTGGCCAGCAAACCGCGAATACTTCTATGAAACTGCTTTGGCGCTGACAAAGCGCAATTATACTTTACTTTTCGATTCCGATTTTCAGTTATAATTTCCAGTTGCAATTATAAAAGCCATAATGCAATAAAAGTATCAAATGCACAAATTCGTTTTAGTTCATGCCGGAATTTGTTGAAACTTTGAACGTACCAATAGATAGCAAGACGAAAATAATGTCAGCCTTCATTGCGAAAACGCTGGCTGATATAATCAACGCGCAATTCCAAAATAAATGTACAGTTCGCAACCGGCGTCCTCGTAACTGAAGTACTCTGTAGACCAGGCCAAAAGTGGCTAAAGCGATCTCAAAATTTATTGTTTTTCCCAAGACTTTTATACATAAATACTCTCGCCGCTATTCTATTCTAGTTTAAAACAATAACACAAAAGCACTGTTTATCGCTAATTTCATGGCACACATAGTTAAGGCCAACCTCGAAAGATATCAACAGAAATTTAGGTGGTCGCACTTTCTGCAGTGCTCCTTCCCTTACGCCATCTTATCAGCTGATACTGGTACCGAACATTTTGGATCTTCACCTTTAAATCTCTGATAGGACGTTTTCTTGTGTCAGTCAGTACCAACATTAATCTGTGACTACGAGCGATGCTTTCTAACCCATAATTCAATGCCGAAATGAATAATCAGGATTGCGTTAATTTATTGAAACCATTCCTGTTATAACGCTCAGTTCCTATAACTGTTAGAGATGGGGTCAGTCATAACATTATACGAATCAATGTTCACTGAGAACCGGAACTGTTGTATAAAAGTGTTATATATATAAACATTGTTATTATATTTCGTTATTATATTATTCATTATTGTTATTATATTATTTGTTATTATATTAACTGATCTTATAATTATGCTCACTGGGATAACGTTTTCGTTAACCGGAGCATTGGGAGATCGACAGATGTAGGCAGCACGAACGAATATAAACAACAATCGCTCGAAATCGTGATGTCATATTGTATCACTGTATTATCATTGTTATTGTCATTCATATTCGTATATTAATTATTGTATATGTTCCTGTTATATTTTAAGTTTGAAATATGTGCTCACTCTTTTTAAACTCAGATATGCCCGAGATAAATGTCCGGTGATTATACAATAATGAACGATATTTTTTCCTGCCGTTACCAAAAGCTGCATAACAAGGTTAGGTGTCATTTTCCGGCAACCACAGTCATATTGCATAATTAGCAACGCATTGAAAGTTGTTACTCGTACTTGCCCGGCATCACTTTATGCGGTTCAGAATGCGAATCCGGGCGAACAAACTATGCACGCAAATCTTGATTGACACAATAACAAATGTGATCCTATTATGAAAACTTCGCTTTTAAAAAATTAGAATCTTTACGTAGTTTTGACAGTTAGCTTTTTCTGCACCTGAGTTGTTCTCGGGGATCTTCTAAAAAATGTTGTGCAGCGACAAGGGAAAATATCTGGCAGTTTTATTGGTTTGTACGACCTCATGTTAGCACGATGTACACTGTCTGTTGGTCTCTGTTGGTCACGCAGATTGTTGTTCTACGTACTGCGAAGCTCTAGTTACCGTAAAGGTTACACGTATTGTTTCTAGTTTACTAAAAGCAAACTAACCGTATTTCTTGCGAATGCTCCTAAAGCGAGTTAGTTATTAAAATTAACTTACCGGTAAATGACGTAAGTATTGACACGGTATTTACACATTTACACCTTACAGATAATTTTCCGAAGCGCGCCGGCAGCAAGCATTCGAAGTGAACTAAAATCCTTTCCGCTGTCGAATGGCGTGCATTTGTTTCACCCTTATTATTATACTGGATATGATAAGCGCAGCCCGAGCCGAATATCCAAGCGGCAACTAAGCGAATACGGCGTGGGAGGCTTTCGCGCGTACCAGAACCGCCCAAAAAGTGGTCGTAGGAAAGGGCGCAAGAAGTTGTCCTATCAGGGGCCACCTCCACCTTTCGACGGTTATGCTCCAGAAAACATTATCCCACGCGAAGCTGGAGGATATGCAGACATGCAAAATCAAGCATCGAATTATGTTCCACAGCAGCCTTGCTGTCCATGCGCTCCACAAACAGTGGTATCGCCGCCCCAGTCGTATACGAATACCGCACCATTACCGGCACCTTTAAGGTACATTCAGTTGTATATTTGTTGCCTCTTGGATAGCTTTGTTGCGTCTGGGAGATTCTTCTGGATCTACGCGTTATGGTGCTTGATGGTGCCTGTTTATAATTTCAGCATACCGGTGATAAACCTGCCACCGCCATTACCAAATTACGATTCTACCAGTGCCATTGTGTATCACAATGACCCAAACATTCTTCGGTATAACAACAGGTACCGCGGTTGCGTTTTTTAATGCGAACAGGGGGATAAAGTAGTAAATCAAGCATCAGCAATTGCTGATACGATTTTTGTGACGCAGTGGACTTAACAATGACGAGACCAGAAGTCGGATTGAATTATCGGCATATCCACCGAAGGCTTTGAATCTACAACTGGCTGCACCGGTACCGGAACCACCGGCCGGTGCAGTCAACGCTCATGCTGGAATGCAGGGATATTCGACTAATGCGTTAAACCCTTATCAACCAGGTGTCCCTGCTCAAAGTACTCCTCAAGCTCCGCCACGACAATATAATCTGCAGGTATACCATCCCGGCCCCCCCGATTTTGGTCAACTCATATCCCCACCCAGTGGTTACCGCAAATCGACAGCCCCCTCCATACTTCACACCACAGTCTCATGTAGTTCCACCCGTACCGGTGAATCCACCACCTCAGTATGCTGCACAACCACCACCTTATGGCGTATACGGATACGGAATCCCACCCCATTCTCCCAGTGAATTGTGCTATGCCGAAGATGGCTCCAGTATTCCCTGCGGCTACCAACTGCCCCCGGCAGGGGGCTATGCTTATGGCCCGCGGTCCACCAGCACTGCGGCTCCATCGTCTACCGGTGGTAGTACTGCTGTAACTTCTTCTCCAGACCCGACTTCCACTGCTACCGGATCCACGGTGTCGAGTGGCAGCACTGCGGGAACGAATGCAACAACACTGAGCAGCAGCACCGAGCCAGGATCTTCAACGGAGCCATCAAGCACCAGCTCATCTACGTCATCCGGTGCCGATTCCAGCTCTACCGGCTCACCACCGAGCCCCTGCGCAGTTGTAGGAACGGATTTAGAACAAAGCGTGCGGTGCTATTAGATGGCGACCTATTGTTAATGTCGACCTGCAAAATGAGCTGTAATCGACGTTACACTGTACATCGGACTATCAGTGCACTTTTCATGTGTGAGAGTTGTTACAGTTGTACATACGAGTACGTATACCACTCGTATCTATTGTACAGTCCGACGTTTTGTATTAATTGTTGTATCAAAGTTCTAACTTCTAACTCAGTAAATTGTCAACTCCATAATCATATGTATGTATTCCAGCTTTGGGTGATCTGTGTAGGTATTCAGCAAGTTTGTACGTGTGGTCTTACGGATGCTGTTCAACAGTTTTATATACATAGGTATACCAAGCTGTCAAAATTTTTGCTGTGCGCGCCATACAAAACGTGCGCCTTTTTATAAACCATGTTATGAAAAATCCCTTGTTTCGTATAGAAAATATTCATTTTTAACTTCCACCACACTCATGCCGCTGTATCCCGACTGTGGCATAAATCACGAAGCTTTTAATGGGAAACGCTAAAGCGTTTAGCTATCCCACAGTTGCATAACGGCATACAAAATTAATTAAACAATTGCTCACGATGACGTGACTGCCGCGGTCAGGCTCTATTATATTACCGAAAACGGTTTTTCAAAAGGCTTAAATAATTAACATTTTACTTTTGCACGAGTGGGATAACAGAACTAGCAGAATAACTTGGCAAGAGGTAAAATGACGAAATTAAGCTTTTGGGTGCAACCGTTGGAGATCTTTATTCTGACCGGGCCCTCGCGCCCTTTTGCGTTTCCATCACAATAGAAAAAATTTAGCCTTTGCATAGACAAATGTCGGAGTTCAGTATTTAGAGTGCAAATTTACAGAAACGGCAAAAACATTTGCCGGAAAAAACTCTTATTCAGGATCGCCTTAATTTAAAGGCGGGCACCGGCCGACGGAGCGGGGACCACACCCGAGTTCTGTTGGATCCAGGGCAGGTAGTAGACGACATCAGCGTATACTCCGGGATAACCATCGAAGGCACAGCCACGACCCCACGAAACCACACCGACCAGACTGTCCTGACCGTTGGCATCGGTAGCGGTCAAGGGTCCACCGCTGTCACCCTGGCAGCTGTCCTTGCCATTGGCCGCCGCGCACAACATACCATCGACAATGGCACCGGCATACGAGGACGGGCCGTTGCAGGTAGCACGGTCCACAACGTGCACGTTGACGGACTGCAGGATCTCGCTGGCGGATCCACCCGAGGAGGTGGTGCCCCACCCGGTGACGGTCAATTCAGCACCGGTGGAGGGTCTGATGGCGGCCAAGGGCACGGCCTGAGCGTGGTCGGTGAAGGTGATGGGATCGACCTCCAGGAGAGCCACATCATGGACCAGGGTGCTGGGGTTGAAACCGTTGTGGGAGATGACACGGCGGACGCGGTAGTTCTCGGCATGGGACTCCTGCTCGGAGGAATCGTGCTGGCCGACACGGATCAACAGGTTGGCGGCGGCCAAATCGGTGCGGCCGTCAAAGTCCTTCACGCAGTGAGCGGCCGTCAGGACGTAGTTGGCGCTGATGATGGAACCACCGCAGCCCCAGCTGGTGGACTGGAAGATGCCAAAGTAGTTGATGGTGCGGCGAAGGTGGATCTGGTAGGGGTGATCACCCTTGACGACATGGTCGCCACCAACGATTTTTGGTGGAGCCGGCTTGGTGTAAGCCGCACCTGTAAAAACGACGCCGTTGATAATCAATCAGCACATGTTGCATAAAGGTCAGCATTACGCCCTGACCCTTTAATTCGTTAATTAAAATTATATGCAAGAAGACTTACCAATAAAGAAAGCGGCAACAATGACGAAGATATTCATGGTGAAATTCTTAGAGACAGGAGGGGTTGAAATGAAAACTGAAATGTCTACACACTATCAGCACATCCCAGCGCCTCATTTTATACCTTATCCGTTATTAACGCGGGTGTTGATGGGAAATGGAAAACAATCGTTATCTTTTGAAGATATTCTTGCTAACATTTTTATCGCGCGATTGTTCATGTGCTGCGGTATGTTTGCGAATTCTGATGGTGATTGTCGCGATACTGGCACGGTAGCCTTATTTGTTTGCTATCAAATCGGTACAATGCAGTTCTCGTTCTATATGAAGATATTTAATCAGAAAAATATTTTTACAATAGGCCAGCGTGCAGAGCTTCTGATAATAAACGGTTTCCGATATGGTATTTCTTGTGAAGATACCGAATTTACGTCGCACGGCCAAGGTTAACAAAATTCACGTGTGTTGCTCGCCGATAACAGATAGGTATTAGCAATTTTTGCAGTCATACTTGTTATAATGCTTATCGAAAATGTATCGCGGTATGATTTGGTGGAGCAACCGCAGCGATGACAGAACATCTTTACTGATAAAGAAAGGAACAATAGTAAACACCATACGGCGAGCGGACGTCTGAATCAAATTTTTTCGGTGGAAATATTCATTGTTCCGTACATATACAAATGCGATTGTCCGCAGTGCTGTATTGCGATAAGGGTCACCTCCTGTTTGGCTACTGTGATTGGTCATTCTTATGTGAATAACTTTTGACGTTCAGCTATAGATGCGCGGCTCTGTGCTAATAATTAATCATAGACTTAGAATGTGGTATGAGGCATACTCATTTCCATAATTATTATTACACAAAAGTCAATACAAGTAGGCTCAACGCAAGTAACGATAAGTACAAAATGACTCTTTTCCAATTGTTTACAGATAAGCTGATGCATGCCAATCGCCAGCCACGGACGATAAGTATCTTCGCGGCCTGTGACCTATCTATAAATATAATGCTTTAAAAAAATTACATCATAGTTTTATAAATTTTCTTTTGTCTACTTTTGTCTTTTTTTTCTACTTGTTTTTTAATATCTGCATGTGCACTCGTATGAACATGCAACGAAATTAAGCTAAATTTTCATGAGCTGTTCAATAATAATATGTGACGACACATACAAACATTCTCAAACTTGTGCCACCCAAGCAGGTACCCTACTTCTTAATTAACAGTTACTAGTAAGTTTCGTCATCTTGAGCCGAATATTACAGAACTGTGGAGTTTCTATCATACCGAGAGGCATGCAAAGACCTGACAATTATATAATTAATAAAAATAATTTTTTTATGAACCAGATATCTATCGTGGTATCTTTGTACAGTGAAAAATAAAGAAGTCACCGGTGTTAGGGACTTGCATTATCGATGCTTCTATGAGTGGTCTTAACAAATATTTCGCAACCAGTTCATTTGTCCAGCATAGACATCCGCGTGAAGAGGGCAAACCTTTTAATCGTTGTTAGTTGTTAACTGGTTACAGGTAGATTAGAAAGAGCTAATTATAGATTGGTTATAACTCTGTGAAAAGTTATTGATCATCCAGTTTTTGGTAAAATTTTTACAACAATCATGAGTAACCGGTGCCTGGTGGAACGGCTTGATAGCGCTGGGGAAAATAACTAGGCGAATCACGGTAGGCGTCGCTAGGTGGACCAACCGGGAAAGCAGGATTAACAAATGCTGGATTGAGATGAGAACGGGTCGGATCGGGGGAGGAGAAGACTGACATTTTCCCATATGAATCCGATGAGTCTTCATCATCCACATATCCACTATGGTGACCTATAAATGAGGAAACATCCGTTAGCGTTATATACATGAGTGCATCGGTATACCTGCTTTTCATGTCACCGATAGTTGTTTTACTGATGCTACATATCTGTACTCAAGAGCCGAAGTTGGTTTTATAATTTTTTAAACTCACTAAACTGAATGGCACGTAAACTGACTTATTTAGACACTTAAACGGGAAACAAACTAGGTGCTGTATGATAGTTAATTACTGCATTTACTGATTAAGTAGCTTGCGGCTAATACTTTTTTTGCAGTTTTTAAATAAATTAATTAGTTGAAGTAATGGAATATGAATTGCTAAGCTGTCGCGCTTACTTCCGGAGCGTGCGTCAAATGCTTGTTTGTCGCTACATGAGTCGTCGTCTAGCATATCGTCATCGTCCAGGTCGTATTTCTTCCCTCCAGCTCGGCCGTGGAAATACGGATTCCACCCATTACGTCCTGCATCTTTTTTCAAGCGTTTTTCTTTTGCTCTCCGGTTTTGGAACCACACCTAAATATTTCATGATTGGCGCGCACGTTTTTCACAGGTTATCGGAATTTGGGTGATTAGAAATAATCGGCCCAATATTCCGCTAAATGTTTGTGTGTTACAAAGAGATAAAGGTGCATTCAAAACCGAAATATGCAAAACAGTCTAAAGCAACAGATAACCGGTATCGCTGGGAATTTCTTTCAGTACAATTAGTATGGTTTGGTTAATTGCTGCTGTTATTTATTGTCTCAATACGTATACTGTACTGTAGTACGCATAATGTTGCGTGTTACGTGTAAATCATTTTAATTTTAGTAAAGTCACAATTCGCTATTTGGTATATTTCTACGCATAGTTGTTTCATCGTACATGCACGCTGCAGTTTCTGTATAATATGACTCCATAATAAAAAGTGTGAAATCATAAACAGTACTTGGAGGTCTGCGGTTGTGTTTATGTTTCTTTATAAAATACAAAAACATATACTATATACGTATATAGATATGTCGAATTTACTCACTTGTCACTTGTCAGTATATACGTAAGTGTAGAAATATAAACCGTTACTCCGCATTATCTATGTTTTATTTCAGTGGTTTGTTAAAGGTAGAAAAAGCCGCTTCTTGCGGCACATGAAATTGACGGCACACTGTCCAACTGATATAAGTAAGATTTATTGTAGTGTGTAGATTTTACCTGAACAACACGCATATCCAAGCCGGTATCGTGGCTCAACTGTTCCCGAATATGACGAGCAGGTTTTGAGCTGGCATTGTAAGCTAGTTTGAGCGTTTCCAGTTGTTTGGCAGAAATTGTTGTCCTTGGCCGCTTGTTCGACGTCTCTGATGAAGCTGTATTTTAGCAAGTTTCTTAGGATTAGCAGAGGATAACTCCGCTGATCTAATATTTTCCGGACAACATTTTTCAGAGTAAGATAAACAGTAATTTTAATTACTTGTAACTGCGCACTCTATCTCGTTTGGCTGGGTTTATTACGTCAAAACTGAACTAGGTGGGAGACGTAGAGCTGCGTATGTGGGTATTGCCAGATAGAAGTATACCTTTGGACTTAGAATTATCGTAATCCATTTTGCACACCACCTTCTTGTTTTCCATTAAATAGAACTCCTCGCCGGTGGCGAAATTCTTGGCGCACACATAACAAACAAAGCACTCGACATGGTAGGCGTATTCCCCTGCGTGCCGTACCAGGTCATCCGGTGCTATGCCTTGCTCGCAGCTCGCGCATTTGGTTCCATAGGTCCTGAAAAGATGATGTAAATACAGTTCCGGACAAGTTTGCCTATCGTGCTGGCATGCCGTGTGCCTACTTGAAAAAGTCGTTTTTACAAAGGATCTTTCCATCTTTGTTGTAGCACTTAGTGGAGAGGCGCTGATGGCAGACGGTACACACTAGACAATCGGCATGCCATTTCAGGTCGAGGATCTGCCAGATGAACCGGTCGAATATGGGTTCCTGGCAGCCGTGGCAGTAGGCTATGCATTCTACAAAAGCGCACATGTTAACATTATGCTAGAAGTATGATACATTGTACATATATTCTTTATGGTATAAACTTTAAAAATGACCTTTTGCGCAGATAAATCACATAGTATTTATTAAAATAATATTGTCACTTAATTAATTAATTAAATTTCACCCTGTTTGGTTGTCTTTTCTGCTGAGTTACGGTATTTTAGTTTAGCTATAGCGAATATTGCAAATAAAAAGTTCACTGAAATATATATACAGAAAGTATATCTACAGAAAATGATAATAATTCTGTACTGCGCGTGTACATAAGTACGATATTTGACTATGTATTTGTATCATATTCAGTTCCACAGTCTGCGGGAGAATGCGGCAACTGAGCTAGCATTCCATTAACCCGTTTGATCAATGGGGATCAATCCGTTGAATCGGGTAGGCAGAGACAACGAGCAGTAATATTTAAACTAATTGAATCAAATGAAGCAATAGAGCGAACAAACAGGACTCTCTTGTTTCCCCTTACTCCCGTCATCCTGTGCACGCACTGCCACAGGCAAAAACGCTATCGATATGACCGGTCTACTGGGTCGGACACTGCGCTCTGGATGTCGAGAATCGTTTCCACTGGCAAATTGTGCCTGTATGTTTATACTGATTTCTCCCGAGACATTTAGCATCAACACTTAAGGACTGTTTGCGCTTTGCGCCATAAACTGCTTGCACTATGCAGCTGCCTACAGCCTGGGCAGAGGAGGAACACTTAAATACTCGCACATAGCCTCGGTGGATTTGATTAATTCTAATTGGCGATAAAATGGAAAGTTGTTCCTGTTATGACTGCAGCAAAGTAATAACAATTCACCAATTACATAATTTGGTAGTGTTTGCTTATTTTGCCCTGTTGTTTCTAAACATAGCACTTTGTCATCGTCCATGACCTTTGTCCATTGCAATGATCGAGTAATAATATTTGATTCTCTAAAGGTCACATGGATGTAATGCTGGTGTGCGGATTAATATATCCGGCAAACTAGAAACGTTAAACAGTGCCACAATAACCACTGTTACAGTGGTTATTGTTTTGGCTTTTCAGCCTTAAAAGCTTTTCCCACGAATGTCACTATTTTCTTTGTGCAAAATATGACAGCGGATGGATGGCATTACAGGAATGCTCGCGCCCGCTCATGAGTCGACCGTTAATCCAACCGCACTTTGCCTGCGCTAAACACCCAATCACAATCAGCTGAGCCTTTCTCCTTTCCTGTATACTGTGTGTGCGCCTGTGATATGTCCTATAACGCCAACCTAATCGATGCTCCAGCATTTGCTCCTCTTCACTGCTTGACACATTGCTAATCTGATAAGCATCATCCAGAGCGCTGCCCCAGTGCTGCCCATCCAGCGGGATGGAAACCAGGGAAAGGATGCTGGTTACGCAGGCGTATAAAACTAATTAGTCGAGAGCGCCTATTCTTGGCATTAAGAAAACACGACAACCTGCGGAGAAAATCACCCATTCCAAACCAAGGAATCCGTATTGCGCCATTTTGATCCAGATTAAGGAATCTCGTAGCGCGCATAGGTGTCGAGGATTACAGCGGATAGCAAATGAAAAATTAATTATCTGAAAGGTCACGCTGACTGAATTCTTATAATGGTGATTTGTTAATGGAATTTACGGGAATTTTATTAGGTGCTTTATGGAGGGCCATTAGCGCTTTTCTATTGACTTTTGCCACCGTGAACATGGACATGTCCATCCGAGTGTATTTTTCCAGTAGCCGCACTGGAAAGTATCCATCTGTCACCTAGTTTTTCCTTGTGCATTATGCGTGCCGGAAATCATTTAAGCGGTGCAAAACAGCATAAATACAATATCAGTCAGAAGGAATCTCGGTAACAGATGGGCTGCTTATTGATTCACTGCGATACCGAAATTGTATCCTTAGATTTGTACAAAGTGTGCCATTAGCAAGCTTCTCTAGACAACGCGTGCTTGGGATGGCGTGCTTATTTATATAATTATATAATTTTTGCATCGACATATAGCAACAAATTTCCTTTTTAAAAATTACATTTTTACATGCCGCTGAATGATTGTTGCTCTCTGAGTTCAGTACTGAGACGCTAATTTAGGCTGTATTTTAAATTTTGGATGTTAACTGGTTCAAGCAGTACTGCCGGAAAGACACCCATTGGAACATACGCAAATTTTTAACGCAAAGCCGCAAACTAAGCAATAAAATTATTGCTGAGGTGGTAAAAACCTGGAAACAGTGTGGCGCGCATAGTATGTTTGCGTAAATGCAATACATCGTAATATACATTGCGTTTATTATTTAAGTCTGCTACTTTGCAGTATGCATCATATTGAGAGTGGGTGATGGTAATAGGAGGATTTGGCTAGTTGATCCTTGATAATGGACTGATCAAGGAGCGCTTGTTTGTGTGGTCGTTCGGGGATTCGATACCTTTTTCCCAAGGGGCTAACACGTGCAGTGCGTAGTGCACTTCAAATCCCATTCCATTAGCCAACACGACCATCTTTAATCCGAACCAATATTTTGTTGAATGTTGGGCGTCATCGCATATACGTACCAGCCTTATGTTTACCGCTAGATCTGTTACTCAACTATAATTCAAGAAGGCAAAGCCGTTCTTGAAACAGTTAGTAAATTGTTATGCCACGATTTGTTAATAAACTTGTAAAAAAACGGCGGACGTTGAACCTGACGCAGAGATGTTTTCATTGTCTATACATCACAGCCCCAAAAGCAACATAGCTGCACCAAGAAAAGCTATTTTTTCCTGAAAAATTGTTTCGTAATTTTCTTAAACTGCCTTATACAGTGAAAATACTAGTGGCAGTTAATTATCCATAATACGTTCATGCAGTCGCGCTCGTGATTAGTGGACATTGCACTAATTACTACAAAAACACCACACCACGATGACGAAAGAATTACTTGAAGGAAGTTTTGGTTGAGTTGTCCTATGCTATTGTTCATGCTGCACTGCATGACCTTTGACAAAATTTGATGATAGTTAGTTAAATACACTTGCGATAGTACCGAGTACTGCCCGAACTAAAAAATGCCGAAGCTTACAATAGCTGGTCAGAGTTCCGAAAAAATTTACTTGAATATTTGAAGGGTTGGAATATTTTAAACTGCTGCTATTAGAGATTAATAAAATTAGGATTTTGAGGCTTATTGCATCCACTATATACAGGAGCGTCAATTTTAAATCGTCTAAACACCTGTTTACACTGGACTGCTTACCCTGCTGTTGTACCAGTTGTAGATTTTTATACAATCCTTTGAGGATAATTACAATGATAACCCGCATTCAGGAAATCCACAGGTGAATCCTACTCTTCACCTTTAAATGTCGAAGAATGGAAGCATGCACAAATTTTCTCAGTTGGAAGTCTATTCAGTGCAGTAAAGAGCACTAATTGCCGAATGATCGGCGGCACACGCCGGCATGCACAGTGTCCATATCATGCCAGATGAATTTAGGTAAGTCCTCAAATTTTTCAATCGACTTGGGAACTAATTGTTCATAACACGATACTGCAGATGGGAAAACACGAGTAGTTCGCGAAACACGAAATGATGTGTTTGAGTAACATTCGACAAGTTTATATACACACGCCGGGCAAAGCGATCAGAGTAGGATGAATGATTAGGACAATTTTATGGCGAAGAGGGAAGCAATCAACCTGATGAATTTCAATTTAAATAAATTAGCACTATGAGTAGGATATTGGAAGGAAATGAAAGTAATGATACTCAATTATTGTCCGGCGCGCCAACCATTTCATCCCATCCCCAACCCGAGTGGAAGAGTGCGGCGCAACCGACGGCGACCGTTGTTGAAGACGATTAAAATATTATCAAAAATTCAGCCTTTGGTGGGGATGAAAAGGACGCGATCAGTCGTCGACCGTATTGAGTTTGAGCAATCTAAAGTAAGTTGGACCATGCTGGAATATTCTCACTCTATGCCCAATCGAACTCATCGGCCTCATCCGATGATTAATTCCACTTAGTAAAATTAAAAAACCCGCACCGCATGTGATCATGAATAATTGCATTTCAATTTCGCCCGGGCTCCTACTGTACCGTACTGCATACTACGACCACAAACTCCGCGCCACTCTACTCGATCAAAACCAAAGGGAATAATTCGATAATGTGCTAAGACGAAAAAGTTTCACACGGCGCGCGTTCAGTCAACAAAGCGAAAACGCGCGCGTCCGCATCGCGGATATAACGGCCGTCGTCTTACCTTGAACGTGTTTATTCTGGCTGAGGAATTTGACGAATGTTTCTTTATCGATGCTGGCGGCTGATCGGGCGGCATTGTCCGGCGGAGTGTTTCGTAGTTTGTTGGGTGATGATGCGGTGGATGATGATGATGAAGGGGGAATTAATTCGGAGGATTCGTGGTGATGATGATGAGCTTGATGATGATGATGATGCGGATGATGATCGGCCGCCATGCTGGCCATATAGCGCAGTTTATACGCGGCAATGCAGCTCATGCAAGCAGCTTGTGTAAGTGTCGCGTCCCGGATGTGACTGTGTCTGTGTGTGCGTTGAGTGTATGGCAGCAAAAGAGTTGGTCGGAATATTTCTGCAACTCCTGTGTGGGTATGCGCGCCCTCGCGCGCCTGTATGTCTTGTGTGGTGTTTTAACCGGGAAAATGCATTAAATAGGAATAAAGAGAGCGGAATGAATCAAGGATCCATGAAAGGATACTCATCATGTTGTTATATATGTATGTATGCCTATCACGGTGTGTGTATCTCTGTGTATCGCAATACGCTATACACTGTGGCACTGCCATCATGCCAGGCATTGCATGCCATGCAGCCTTTTATCCCCTTTCTCTGTCCTTTTCTTTGACGGGAAGCTACGTGTGAAATAATCAGCCAACAAGTCAACTGGATCAGATGGGAGCTCAAATGGGATACATACATGTAAGTGGCTGCTCATGCCCCGGTCATGTTGCGCTGCCGGCACAGGCGCATTCATAGTGACATCGCAGTATACTGCCGCCCAAAGTGACAGGATGCGCTTACAATATTGCCGGTTTCCGCTTTGGGCAATAATGCACGGTAGCCTTGTATACAAGTGCGAGCCGCAGAGAAATTCAGTTCGCTGCAGTGCATTGTGTCAATTAGTTGTAATTCTGCTTAGAGCTATGCAGCAGCTTAAATTTTTATAAGTACTTTTTAATTTTATTAGTGATACCTAATTGCATAAGAACAGATAAATAATACCTAGATGTATGTTTTTATTTTTTATAACATTTGTTGATAACCTGCTATTTTTGTTAAATGCAGTAGTTAATGCAGTAATTAATAATCTATCTGAACGAAAGCGTACTTTGATACCACATTTTTTATTTTGTTTCTTTCAGTTTTAAGTTTTGCATGGAGCTGGTCAGTGGTCAGTGGATTGCAATACAGTTTTGTAGTAGATTTAATTATACCAAATTGTGCCTTATGCTAGAACCGGATTAGTTAATTAAGTTAGGAAGAAGAAAAGCCATATACATAAGAGATGTAAATGTTTAATTAGCCGCATAAGATGTTTGGCCAAAATTCAACTACAGATTTGTTATCCACAGTAAGTCTTATGCAAAAAGATTCCTCTACGTCATCGTAGGACAGCAACCATTCTTGCACCTTCCTCCATGGCAGTCGGAGCTGGAATTACATTGTCGGATACAGGATCGGCAAATGCCATCGATGGCATCCGTCGGATCGGTATCCGAGCAGCGATAACCCCACAAACAGTCGGTATCTCTCACGCAGCTCAAACTCCCGCTTCTGACTGTAATAAGCAAGACACTGTATGAGTATATATGTATTGCAATATCATTTGGATTACTGATAGAACAAAAAATTATCTTCGAGCGTACCGGAACGCGCCATGCTTACGGCATGTCCATTTAACAGCGCAAGCAAGGCAACCACCAATCCACAAACAAGGTAACGATTGTTACTTGTGAAGGGCATTGTTATTATCGATATTTACCCCTTTACGTTTTGTCGATAAATAATTTTACAGTTTCGGGACAGATAAACAGCTAAACAGCTGCGAGTATGATCGTAGTAACTGTCACTGCCAATAATATGAATGAAAAAAGAAGTACTTTGATGCGGAGACTGAAGCTTTTGCCAAGCCAGCTTGGTTTGCCAGTTAGTAAAGCAATTTGTTGGACGTGTGATACACATCCGTTGATTTTATCGCGAAAGCAGTGGAAAATCGAGTAAATCTGTACATGGTCTAGTAAAGTTTGGAACAATGCATGCAAGAAAGCGAATAACACCCACTTGTATCCTATTTTTGCCAGGCTTATAAGTTTTCGTTGACATATTGCACTTTAGACCTTCTTAATTAATTAAGTAGCATGTACAGTTTTTACAATGTTAACTACATAATTATACAGTACGAGTGCACACGTGTCCAAAAATAATCATAATTCTGAATAAAAATCATAAATTGCTTGATTAACCAGTGTATGAGATGCTAACTTGATAAATCGAATAGATCACTAGAGGCATAATTTTTTTGAAAAACTGTTATCATGGATACAGGTATATGTACCGAACATTCAGTTTAAATTCTTTGAAATTAAGGTGACCTTAAAATGTAATAAAATCTCTACCGGCTTTTTGCCTGATTCATTCACCTGAGTTTGGAATTTAGGCATCAGAAATATATACAATTTTCACAACCATGCCGCCTTGTGGACAATGTAAAATTGGCTACGCAGAATTTCCAGTTTATAAAAATCAGTACTTCATGGAAAAGGACGAGACGCCACCTAAGTCATGCAAACCAAAACATGTTTTCGTCAAGCCGAAAGGAGTATGGAAGCCGCCAACCATTTATCAACGATCGTACCTGCCGACAAAGGTGACAATTTCCAAAATCTTTGTTAACTCCATCGATTCTGTTGAATTACTCCCAAAACAGTGAAATAGTCGACGTCTTTGCAATATTAACGCGCGTGTATATGCGGTGACAGTATCTGTAGAACCGGCTACCTCTCAAAGCATCGGTATTTTATTTCCGGTCATTTCTAGGCTAAAGTGGAAATTGTAGGACCACCGGTTTCCAAATGGCTCCATCCGACCGATCGAATGGATGGATTGACCATGTACCAAACAGAGTTCGGCCGCAAGGTACGTTCTACGCCTGCTTACACTCAGCGCTTTTAGATTGTTCCCACATTTATAAAATTTAAATCTTTTACTAAATCAGTCTGAATTTAAGTATGTAATACCAGGTATACCAAAAACCGCACTGGCGCCGTTTCAAACCTTCCGCTCCAAAAACTCCACATATGGATAGAATATCAGAGTATACCGATAATTTTCAACCGTTGACTGCTGAAGAACAATTCAACGCACGCCCGAAAGGGCTGGTGCCGATGAAACGTTTAGCAGCCCGTAATGCGGCCCTAATGAAGTCCAATATCAAGCCACCAATCAATTTCGAAACCATGTACGTTTCGGCGTACAAACCTCCAACAAAGGAACATCATGAAACCAGTCCCTTTCCAAAATTTAGGTCGAAAAGGTAACATTTATATCTACTGTAGTGGGAAAAAAATTTGTGTTCATTGTGCTTACGATTTCAGCGTGTTCCTGTGCTCTCAGTTTTTTATCTGTATTGTAGCTAAAACAAAACAAATGCAGGTTGTAATGTTACTTAAAATCTTGAATTATGTTTAGCTTTTTATTATACGCGTGAAATTGTGTAAATGTGAAAGGTTATCGGGACGATATAGTATTTGTTTGTGGGAAGGCGAATTAGATGCGTACGTAAATAAATGTTTTAGATTACAGGACATTGGTTTATGCACTGCGTTGGTTTTCAAACCGGTTTAATAATTATTATTGTTTTCATACCTTTTCCGCAGCGGTAAATATTACATGCATAAAGTACGTAGCTGTACAAGGCGATAGACAGTGCAACTCACCAGTCAGAAATTTCCGATCTTCAACCGACATAAATTAATCAAAGTACTGATTGATGCCCAGGCAGTTTGGTTGTTTTTACAAAATTTACAAATGTCAAAAAACGTAACCAACAGCAATCAGCAGCATTTAATTTATTACATTCTGAGTCCGATATTCCAGTTTTCAGACGAAGAAAAGGGCATATTAAAAGACAGGATGGCTATGATAGCCCAAAAGCAAGTTTATTACGAGCTTGCGAAAAGAATTGATCAGAACACTGAGTATGCACAATTCATAACTATAAAATTAACTACAAATATGATAATATCTGTCGCTGCACCTGTTACGTGCACCAAAGGTTTACTCTATAAATTCCATCCATTTGCATGAATCAAACCACATTTGTTTACAATACACCTTCCACGGATCCAAGCGAAATGTGATGTTACCATATTGTCCTGTTTTTTCCGCCACATTCCGAATAAATCTGGCTCTTAATCTGCACTTCTGCAAAAATAGGATAATCTCTTTTTCTCAGCCGCTTTTCAAAACGCTCTATGTTTAACAGGCCGTACTAAACACACTGACTTTTGCAGTTTGCTTGACACATATTGCCGTATTCCTTCCCGTCTTCACCGCATACAGAGTAAGATGCCCATCGCATCCAGTTATTTGTAATCATCCTAGGAACTCCCAAACAGTCTCCGTAGTGAACGGGGATGGAATCTGCGTTGGCAAAGTTAATAATATAAGAACATGATAGCAGCGCAAAGTGAAAGAGTTAATACTGCCTCATGAAATTCAGTTTTCAAAACAGTTATTTGAGTAAACCTATGTATCTAAACCGGTTCAAATGAAAGATAAGTTGCTTTTCACACAGGTGCTATTAATTTTTTATAGTCTAGAATAAGAATAGCTAATATTATACACTGCACGTACTTCCACAAGCAGCAAAGCACAGATTGGAAAATTCGCGGCGCCGTTCTCCACAGACGGTCTTTCGATCATCAAAGTTGCACATACAGGACGCCAGTTTGGGAAAAGGGCACCGACCAACGCTTTTCACCGTAGTACCTTGAAGGTTTGTGATTAGATAATGCGTAGAAAACTGACTTCGATACATACTGTAGTCAGTTTACAGTTAAGGTTCGTAAAAAACTAGATGTAAGATATTTTTAAGCGAGTTTTAATGTACTTTAATAGCCGAGTCATGTGCTCGCTGTCGTACAGGTACTGGCTAGTAGCGCCGTCCGGTTAGC
Organism: Paramacrobiotus metropolitanus; assembly: GCF_019649055.1. Taxonomy (NCBI): domain Eukaryota; kingdom Metazoa; phylum Tardigrada; class Eutardigrada; order Parachela; family Macrobiotidae; genus Paramacrobiotus; species Paramacrobiotus metropolitanus. The sequence goes on from NW_026570259.1 coordinate 78,630, forward strand.
CATTATTACCTTTACACTTTGCGTAGCATTCGTTTCCGTAAGTTTCGCCATCCGTTCCACACACGGCATCGGTTTGATTAACTTTTTTTGGACACATGCATTTAATATCGGCGTTCTTTTGATTCGAGCAAGGACCGTAACTGACGATTTCAACTCCTTTAATGGGAATCAATATATGTACTTAAGCTACATTTTTTTCTTTGAATTTTTAATACGACGAACCTAACTTACCGGATAAGTTAGGTTATATCATGTAATTTAGCATGAATTAATACCACGGAAAAAAACGTACCGGCACAGCGGGCGAAGCAGGGACTGTTATAATTAATCCCGTCAGTGGCACAAACTGGATCGTATGTATCGTTGCACTTCTTGCAGCTCGGGGTGAGTTTCACTTTGGACGTGCAATTTCCGTAATACGCCGGAACAACGTCTAATACACAGAGGTAGAACTACAATGACGCCGTGTATTTTATTATGCGTTAAAAACAAAGCGGCATACAGCTTGAATTAAGAATACCTTTTCAATGCTTTTATTCAACCGTTGACCGGTACAGTCTTAACTTTAACGAAGGTCTCTTATATTACAATGTTACTGTATATGCGCCTTCGTTGCTGCTATGGTAAAGTTTACCTGAGCATGCAGCCCAACAGGGATCCTGATATTGCTTGCCATTGGCTCCGCATACATGGGCCAGTGTGTCTTTCGCCTCTATATCCCAGCATTCGCACTTTGATGGCTTAGCGGTAGTCGCTGTGAAAGATACGTAATAGTAAACTTATTACAAAAACGAATCCATATGCGCTCAAAAACTTTATAAGCTTGCTGCAGTATCAGCGCGTACTCGCACATCCACCGGCCAAATAGTTTAATACCGATGCATGCACAATACGTGTTACTTTTCAAAACTGGCGATTCAAAACAAAACTATTTTTACCTGCAAGAGTTAGCGTCCAGCTGATTGTAAAACCTACGGTTAACGAAAAAACCTGCAAAGACCCCATTTCAAGTAATGTAAAAAATTTAATATAATGCGACGATGGCGGTACATATACCGTTCTGGCCGGCCGCAAGATATTGAAGAAGTAGAAATCAGGTGCGTGCATGCTTTATATTTGGTCCGGAACGTCAAGAAATTAACAGAAGCAACGGGTGCTCGTCATGCTACAATTGGTTGCTGAACCGGTTTGTTTTCTTCTTACCGGCATTGGTAGGAAATGTGCAAATGTGTAGTATGATTCAGAATTTATGATCTTATAAGTCAATAAATCCAAGATAGCTGTTTAGTTGAAATGCGGAAATTTCACAGAAGTCTAAGCAGCATAAATAATTTGTGTAAGGCAAGACGTAACGTATATCAGGTTGTAAACCATTAATCATTACCAATCTGCAGCATGAAAAACATAGATAAAAATCTGGCTCTATTGCATTTAAAAATCTGGAAATTGCAAATTCTTTTAAGTTTTGACTGTAAATTTGCATTAAGAAATCACCCAACAAAAGATGAAGCGTAATTTTGCAGTGCAATGAATGGAAGTGAGAAAGTGCACAATATCTACTTAGTGGAGAAAAGGATCTTCTAGCATCTTCTTTTCCAAATCTTTCAGTCGCCATGATTTGGCGATTTCTAACGGTCCCCCAGTTCGTATTTTGAGGCCGGTCTCCCATTTTTCTCCTGGACTATATAGCACATCAAAAAATCCCGTTAAGCTTTCCTTCATATCCGCCAAAATTAGCCTGCTGTCGGTGTCTTCAGCGTGAAGCTGGTTTTTGACCTTTCCAGCATGCAAAGCCACGCTTTCTTTCAGCGTTAACGGAGCATGTTGGTCCCCTTCAGATAATAGCTTTGCGGAACTCTTCGTGCTTACTTCCTCTTCCTCGTCGTCACTTGCAGGGGTTAGCTGGCGACGAGGTGCTGCTGTCAGAGTACCCAGGGAAGCGGTGCTCTCGGGTGGTACCGAAGACCAACGAGAATCAACATGGAAATACGAGAACTGCGAGGGACGACGGAAACTGCTACTGGCCAGATCCGGTGCGGAAGCACAAGAGCTCCTGGGAGACAAATGCTTCCATGGATGAGAATCGTGGTACTGAGAGGACAAGGATCCTGCACGCGCGGACGAAGGAGTAGTTACGTTAGTCCGTAACATCGTTCTACCAAATTTTTTGCCCGCAGTGACTAATGCTATTTATATTTGCATTATGCAGCAAAGCAAATGTTTACGTATTACTTTAACATTAGTGAATACAAAACTAGTAAATGCTAGACATTGCTATTGATTAAGCCACAACATTACACAGATATCTTAAGTGTTTGTTATTTTATGGTATCATACTTCGCAGTCGAAGTGTTAGTTTTTTAGTGTCAAAAATGCCATCATGCAAATATTGCGCGTTTTCTTGCAGTGTACTTTGGAATAAATTGTTAACAGAAAAACTAAGTATAAGTAGCTCGATTTATTAGGTGTAACTGATCAAATTCATACGTGGCAAAATCTTAATCGTCACTAATGCTCTCATACATTGCATGCAGTATCCAGAAACTCTGTAATTCACATGCCAAGGCAACAATGAGATAAGCAACATAAGTAATGATTAGCATACTTAGTATTAAAGCCCTTAAGGATTAAGGACACCTTGAGTACAGTAGTTACAGATAAGTACTTACCTGCTAAATTAAAAGAGTAGTGAACGAATAGTGTTAGTGCAAGTAAAACAATGTTACTAACAATAAGTTGAATAATTAGTGTAAGCTTGGAACCGAACCCCAGAAACCCTATGTGGATTAGCTGTTAGCGCGTTCCACAGTTCGAACCGTGTAAAATAATTATTGACTGATAATATCATTTTTATAACAATCTGTTGATTCTATTTAACAAAAGTCCTTGAATAATCAAAATGTTGTTTCTACAAGACTTGAAGCGTGACGCTTTGGTGTGAGGCTAATTGTGCGAAGCGTGCTCGGCGTAAAAACTAATATTATTCGAGAGGCAACGGGATAAGGTCCATTGTAAAGGAAACTGACACATCAACATTAATGCAGACTCACTACTGCGTTGAAATGCCTTAACTAACAAACTGACAATGTCGTGTAGATCGTGACCACTACAAAACTTCTTACGTGTGCCACAAAAACCGGTGCAACCAAAACTGCAATACATAGAGTCAACCTTGCGACCTTTAAGAAATTGCTAAACAGAAGCCATTCACCTGTTGCGCCGCTACTGCTATTCAAGTCATAATCTTATTATCCGATGATTATAGTGTACAGTTTTGCGTTTTACGCATAGAAGCCGCTGTCTGTGTAACTGTGTTTTTGACTGTGCATACATCAGCGAATTTAAGTTATTTCCTTATCAAGAAAATTAACGATAAGTAATGAAAGTAAGCAATCAAGCAAGCATTTTGGTTATTTTGCAATGCGAGTTAAGTTTAGTGGTGCGTACAGTCCTAATTTGGATACAAAGTGTTTCATATTAGATTAACCAAGTACGGTATAAGATAGTACCATAATAAATTAGTGATTTCGCAACAATACTAACAAGTAATTATGGCAATAAAGTAAAAACTGATTTACATATAATGCATGAGGTGCCACAAGATCCGTACAATATGCTTATATTAGAAAGTAAGCTGTACTCCGGATGACCACTCAGTAGACGCTGTCACATTCTTGCAGGTGGTTGTGTCTTAACCAAGAAAGGAGACGAAGAGGTAGTGCATAAAGGAGGGAAAACTGCATAATTGTTACCGATGTAATTTGAGCTGTGCGGTAACTGATTTGAGTTTTGACAGATGTGTTGAGATTTTAAATCCACTGGCGGGCAGCTTATACTAAGGGTCCCGGATTCGGGAGGCCGCGGTCGGAAGTGATTCAGTCCATAAGGTTCCGAATTATGAGCTTGCACAGGTGCAGCCCAATGGCTGATCGCTCCGTTCCCTTGTGGAATTTCGTAGTAACCCCATTGCCTTATGAAACAACGTAGATGAGATATGAGGTAGTGCGTAATTGAATCGTTATTCAAATAGTGCGGTTTATGGCTACTGGTCAAGCCCTCCAACTGCAAGTACCGCTCCACCTCACTTATGCATTCCTGGAAACCAGCCATAAAAGCTTCGACATTTTTTGAACCAAGATTTCCTGTTAACAAAACTTTTATACTGCTATATAGAACAAACAGAAATAACTTTAGACAAGTTTATTGTTAGCAAGGTCTTACTTTTGGATTGTAGTGACCTTAAATAGTCTATGGTTCTTTGCAGGATCTCCGATTTGTCCAGTTTGCTTGTGTCTTGAAGTTCCTACACAAGTCGATATGGGCTTCGTTAGTTACGTCATCGTAGAGAATTGCTCACAATTAAAGTGGAGAAATTGATCTGACATGATGCATGTCTGCTTTTTCATTTGTATCTCATAGCAGAATGCAGTATCAGTCACTAGCAGTCAAGGTATCGACAAGGATTACCATCTTTCCAGTAGCAGATAGTATGAGGTTCCGTAATTCTACCAGACTGCTGTTTATGCGATCGCGCCTCCTTTTCTCAACAATCTAAACATAAACTTCACATATTTTTCATACGGTTTCTGGTTTTGCTAACAAGTGCAAGAGTTACCCCTTGCCATAAACACCTATAAACACCTTACCCCTCGCCGTTTCCTGCGAGTTGGTCCGAAGGAGCTTTTCTTACTGATATTCGCTTCTTCCGTAACAGCTTCCCTGCCAAGATATTACATGTAAGTGCTTGCATAAGGTGGCGAACTACACTGTAACACGACGAATGGTGAACATTAGACAGTCGAGTGAAAATTCGAAAAAAATTGTTTTTATGTATAAGCGCGGCGGTAAAAGAAAGGTGTAACTTTCTTTGAAAGCGGTAAAAGAAAGGTTATTCGCAAAACTTAATATTTAACATATTGTGATAATGACAGTACTACAATACTACTCAATAGCGTGCTGTGTACAGTACGTAAGTGCTACAAAGATAAGGCGGAAGTGGTTTCGGGGTCATAGATAATAGGTAACAGTTGGTCACTCACTTTTGCTCTTCGTGGACGCCATTACGGAAGTTAGAAGAATCGCAGATTAATAATTCCGCGATCATGATGTTTGCCCTTTTGGAACTGGCTACGGCAACATGCCTCTCCACGGCACTGCTCGGATTGCTTGGAATGTCATCCCTCCTGGAGAGCGTCCTTCTGTGTATGTCTCCAGACGACTGGTCCCCATTTAAAGCACTGTTCCACATACTTTCTGTCTCGATTTTGCGTCAAGATGCGGAAACTATAACCATGTACCAATACTGAAAATTATGCTGCAAACGGCGTGGCGTGCGTGCGGCACAACGTCTCGGTGGACCGAATACGACTGACAAAAATCAGACAACTTGGCTCGCACTGCACGTGCGGGTATCCGATCATCACGCGAACGCACAATCATTTGCCGCCGTATTACGCGATGCAGATTTCCAGTTCAAAGTACTACTCTGGTGTTTATACTCGCTATGACGCATTCGCTGCATCAATACGTCAAAGAATTTTGAAGCTATTTACAATACTTTAAGTACATAATATCTGCTCTTTTGGTTTATCTGGAAATGCGCAGTTGCGTACATTATACGAGTATCACCAGCTAGCCTAAATAATCGAAATGTATTATAATTGTACCATACAGTTTGCTCATTTTGCTTTGTAGACTACTAGACTTAAGGGGAGTGGCCTGGTACATGGTACCAAATTCGTGTACATGCACGAAATCTTTCACTTTCGCGCACTCCCAAACCCTTTTTTCTCTTGTTTTATGACAATCTGTAGTCAAATGATTTGCGCGCAACATCCGGTTCGGGAGTTATGGCTGTTAGAAAATTCAAAAGTTTAAATGCGTTCAGGTGTACCAAAGTCTCATTATGGACCGATCTTTTCTGTTTGTATGTAATGCACATAATCACGAAGAACGTTTTACACCGATCCACTGTTCTAGCATGTTTTCAAATTTTAAAATGAATTTCAAAAATTTTAAAATTCATTTTAAAATTTGAAAAAAATTTCGTGCATGACACGAGTTTGGTACGGTTAAAACGAAAAATTCGTTATCCAGAATTTCGATGGTAATGCAAACATAAATCTGTCTTCAAAATCACTGGTGCAAACCTTAGCGGTAGCTAGAATACCCTTGCCAGAACAAGATAAACTCCAAATGATGAGGCATCCAATGTACGAGGTAAATACGATGTGAACTGCAGGCATATGATGCGGGTAATGTTGTTTTTACACAAGAGTTTGACTTTGTTACTTGTACACGCAGGCAGTACCTCCGTTTCGCAACAGAGCCGCTAGCCAGTTCACTCAAACACAGTTATTAAACAGTTCACATCTATTAAACTTAAATCACATCAACAATATTTTTATCTCAACATCAAAATACAGTTTCATCAATACAAAGATACTTGCAAAACACAATATTACACTAATCAAATTCGAAAAGAAATCAAAAATATAGTAGCACGTGCTAGCCGAATCAAGTCGTCAAGATCGATGTTTGCTTTTCCGATCTTATGTACTCGCACTAGAGAGTAAGTACACGAGATCGGAAAAACGGTGAGCACTTGCGACCGGTTCTCAAAATATTTTAACAGCTTTTATAAGGAAAGGTGTTTTCAAGCCATTTTTGTCGCTCACCTTATTACCACTTTTTTGAAAATGCTGACAAAAATCTATTTTTGGGATATCCATAATGACGTTATTTTATGGATATCTCAAAAATAGATTCTTATAAACCTTTTTCAGAAAAGTGGTAACCGGACGATAGACTTCTTGGCATTCAAGGAATTCACGCGGAATTCCTTGAATGATATACAAGAGGAGGATCTTCTGCAGCGGACACCGGGAGAAATCCTACGATCTGAGAGTGAAGGTCGCTGCACTTCTTTTTAATGGAATGTTTGCATTTTGAAGAGTGCTTGAAGTCATCCAGAGCGCATAAGGCCAACGTCAGGATGCTTAAAGGGGTTTCCTTATCATCGATGTTTTCTAGTTGCTTTCTCCAAAGAGGCTCAATTTTGGTGTTACCGAACAGCTGCTCCAGTAGAAGAGCAATGTCCCAAAGGTCAACCTTCTGCTTTGCTCTCTGGAGGATGGGTGGATCCATCGCTCTCACAACGCAGTTGCCGCAGCGGACGTTGTTAATCAAGGCAATGATCTGCAGTATTTTATCGTTTGTGAACAACACAACATCCACTTCGTGCAGAGGATACCATTGGTGCATTCTCCACTCCATAAACACCGTTAGCCAAATCAGATAGTTGTCAACCTTTAGGGGAACCGCGGGTATTCCGGGTACGTCTTGCAGCCGACACAATGTCGCAGTGGTCGAATTCGGCAGATCTTTTAGAAAAGACAATACGGCGTCAGTTGCCTTAACTCTCGCGCTGGACAATTTATTTGGAGTGCGTCGTTGATGATTCACGTTGATTTTCTCGGTCTCGTGTTTTACAGCGTTTGATACACAAAAAGTGGCCTGGTTAACGTGGGCGAGTGCTATTAAAGTTGTTAGTAATGCCGTGTCGGCACCAGATTTTAAGGTGTTTTCAACAAGATTCAGCAGGATATTGGTATCCAAAACTCCCCAAATCGGTCTCACTAAGCCTAAATTGCAATCTAAATTGTTACATCCTTAGTATGTGTTATTGTTCGCATTCTTTTTACAAAACTGTATATCATGTCTTGCAGAAAAACTGTCAAAAAATGGCTTAAGGCTAAGTAATATCTGACAGTGCTTGCTTTTTTAGAAGCAAGATAAAAGCAGTTTAAGGTAAAAAGCGTGCATATCATGAGACAAGCCCAAAATTTTGCTATAGAAACTTTCGCTAAACTTACGTGGCTGTTGGAAGGTATTCATTTTACCACGCTGCTAGGGTAAAGATGGTACGGATTTTAAACAAAAGCCAACGGTGTACTCGTATTTCCAGTAAATTATAATAAACAACGACCAAAATAGTTAGAAATACAGTACGTTTATATAAGTGCCTAGCGCTGCGATGCATTGTGATTGCTCATGTGCTCTTGACAGATTTTTCGTCCTGATTGATTCTGCGTCCCAGTTTTAAAATACAGCTTTGGTCATAGACTCATACATGCCAAAATGACATCAGCTGCCATTTTTACTGTTAAAAGGTGTCCTGCATTAAAGGCTGGGGTTCAATTCCATTTTATTGCATCAGATGTCGTGATGTATTTCAGAGGAAGATGTAGCGGTTTGCAAAAATCTGATAAAACTAGACACTACAAGCACTCATCTTGTGACTGACTGACCTTTTTTATCTTTTTTCGAACTTTCCAGACTCGCTCGCTGTCAGATTAAACGGGCGGAACATAAATTTGGGCATTAAATTGCTGAGCACACATGAAAACTAATAACTGAGGAATGATAAAATTAGGTACGGAGCCACGGATTTAGTACGGTCAGTGCCCATACGCGATATTTGATAAGCATATGTTACACGACCGCTTATCACTGTTAATTATGATATCATTTCTTAGTTCTTGTCGATACACCAGTAAGTACATCCGAAAATATTTAGGACGTATGACGACGAAGTGCAATCGGCAGCAGATGCAGTATAAATTCTTCGAGTTTTGGCGATGGTCAGTGTCACAATAACAGATCAACAATTATGAGTTTCCTACCTTCTGTTTTAAAGCGTGTGCACTTGTGCAGCAACAGTTAATAAGTGGTTGTCAGATTGTTACAGCACAGATACCATTAGAGTAATTCCGACCTTGCCTACTTGCGGGGCGCCGCGGCTTTGATAGTGTACATGTTGGATGAAAATATGGTTGGGATTCTCAGATTCTGGAGTACCGACGATAGACTGCTTGGCAGTTCAATGCTAGCATGCCAAGCAGTCTATCGTCGGTGTTCCAGACGGGGATTTGGAGTTTGGACAATGATGTTATGACGGGATTTCCACCGGTTATTAGAAGTCGGATTCTTGTGCGCAGGGCCGCAAGCTGAAGACCCTACTGTTCTTACCGAATCACGAGCAATACAAGCAGGTGTGAGTAAACAACAAAATGTAGGCAAGACCGTAATTCTATGTTTTTCAAGCTGTCGACGTTAGTGCTGCTGTGTCAGAAGTTACTTACTCAGAACTGAAATCAGCTGAAATCTTCTATTATTCTGAGTCTTAACATTAAATTGCTTGACGATGTATGTACGAAGAATCGTTCGCGACGCAAATGTTGGATAAATGAGTCTAGCCGGCAAGCATGTCACACTTTTGTTCCTAAAACGTGTTTCACAATGAAAATTTACGATGAAATTAGTCAGGAATGACGACAAAGATGCAAACAAATGTACAAAAATACAATAAGTTAACGAGCGTCTTCGTTAGCAATCAAGAATTGCAGCGATTGTCACTGTCAGAGCAAAAGCAAAAAATATTACCGCCGCGGCCGTGCCAGACACTAGAAGCCAAAAGTTGCTGTGCTGCCCACTTATATCCTTTTGGTTCGCAATTTCGCTTGGTTTCGCTTCAAGGCCACCCGAGAGCTGCAGTTGCGCGACGGGTTTTGTGCCGTTCCGCGATTGGCTGTTGCGTGCTCTAGCCTCAGCTTCTTTGTCCTCGCGATACACAGGAATGGGCGCCGGCCGCGAAAACGACATGGGCGGTAAACTCGGGCCGCCTGCTGCGCCAACAAACGGAAACGCTGGCGCAGAATGGATAGCCGCATTTCCTGCAAAGTCAAAATACTCTACACTGGTTTATGTTTCACAACAGCTGCATTCTGGGGAAAAGTACTCACTTACGGGCTGCATTATTGGCGAAGGAAGTGAAGGCACCGATGCCGTGTTCTGATCGGATGTAATCGTTCCTGTCGATTCGGCAGCAACAATCTGTTTAGGCCCGTCCAGCAAATACTGTTTATACTGTTTCATGGTAATGTAAGGCAAAATAGAATCCGCTTCTCCAAAGGCTTTATTGATTTCCAGTCGCTGGTTGCACAGTGGGCCATCACAGCAACAGAAGTAAGTGGGCCCAAGTTCTGGCTTCGCTGGATTCGGCACCGGTGGTTTGGTATTGGTGCAGTAAGACTGCATGCCAGATTTACAGGGAGCGCTGTCCTGTGGTGACCAACAACCTTTGGTTGCTAGCACCGTTCGGTTTATTCCGTTCTACAAAAATTGAACAACAGACTAATAACAAGCAAAATGCAAGCAACTAATAACAAGCAAATGCGCTGTATCTACTGCGCACTTTTACTATGCTATTTGCGTTTATTCACTTTATTGTAACTGAAGCCGGTTTATGTCATAAGAAATCAGTAAGGTGTAGTAAAAATTGATCCTGAATGTTTTGTGCCTATAACGTAAAATGACCGTTACTAACAATATCAGTAAGTTATTATGAAGTTTTACAATAAAAATCTGCGTGCACAAAATCGAACCAATGTATCAAACCAATCTGCAAACTGCATACCAATAATAAAACAGCGAACGATGCATGACAGAAGGGTTCTTCAGGAGAGCAGTTTACTTCCTGACTTGTGCAGTTCTTGTTATGAACATCAAAAGGATTATTCCTGCACTCGGGGTCCTTATAATAATCACAGCGAATTGCATCCACCTTTAGCGGTGTTAATATCATCACAGCTAGCAGGATAACGGTGCCTAGGATAACAGGTTCCACCAAAAACCGGAACGGTCCACTGGATTTGCGGTTGCTAATATTCATCCTGGTGTGTGTTAACATGTACGGAGCAAATTGACGTCAAAACTGCCGTCAGTGGAAAACAGTATACGTACGCAGTGCACACCGCCACATCGGTTGTAGGACGCTTAACAGTTCTTCACAAAGCGAATGCGACTAATGCGTAGATCACTGCCTCGAATTCCCTTAAATCATGCGTTCCTAGGGATTTTCGTCTGGCTAGCATCGCGCAATGGATCGAGCTACCGAGGAATGCAAATTGGTGGAATGCCAGCGACTGCGAATTCCTGTTCCCCATTCAAGAGTTCGAAAATCGAAATGTAGCGTGTTTAAGCGGTTATTCCAAGTGCATGTAGTAGTATTTAACACGATGCGCATAAACTGGTACAAGTATTCAGCACATAGTTTATATTGTTTAATATGCGGTTTACACGCAAGTATTTTTAATACGACGTCATTTCGAAATTACCTAATGACAGCACAATACCATCACTTGTATCGAAATGGTTTGCGGTGTTAATGCGTATTGTGTTTGACCACTTCATGTGTATGTTCTACATCTTATACTACAGTGCACGCAGTTTTTGTGATATCTGTCATTGCGGCCAGCATTCACTGCAGGCAAAGTAAATTTTGGTAGAAAGTTCACAACTTTTATTTGCCTTAAATATTGTTTTAAATTAAAGGTTACTTCATTTAACTAAAATAATTTTATTCACTTTAGCCATTATTGTAGTAAAATTATACGCACAATGCTCAAATATCTTATCGTGCAGCGCTCTATCGACAAAAGGCCCAAGCACTCTACTTCTAGTGACAGTCAGTTATGTACAGTACTAGCCATGCGAATCATAAAAGGTCAAAGTTGGTACTCCTTCGCCAAAACAGGACTCCGAAAAAAACGGGAGTTTCGAATTTGGTTAGCAATTTGGCAGTCTCAAGATGAAAGGCAACTGCATTTGTCATGCATGAACCGATGGTTCATACGTTTCTGGCACGTTAAGCACGTCCATCCTCGCGGATTATGATGAAACTCTCGACTCTGCAGCCTCAGAATTTCTTTGGCGTTCTCCACTTCGTATTCGTCGGCATCCGGTGGCAGTGTGATTACTTCCCAACATGCCCCGCATAACTGGGAAATTTCTTCAAATTCTTTCTTTGCATTGTCGCTATGAAACACCGTCGGATGGTGTTGGCAGTTAACACACTTCAGTTGGGATTTAGGCGTGGTCTCTCTCTGCAGACAGCAAGAGACAGTTGCTTACATATTTAATACCAACAATTCTAGAACCCTGAGATGAAATTATGATCACATTAAAATGGCAAATCGACTACGATGTCTACGAATATTCTTAGCATTGTATACAGTACTGGTAACCAAATGACAATAATAAGTCCAGAAGCAGATTATTTTTGTACGTGACTTATGGTACTTGTATAGATATACGATACACCGTACTGTATTACAATACACGTGCTGCAGTTTTATAACGGTCATACCTTTTTAGCAACTTCCTCTTTCAGCCGCCACATTGACTCTAACATGTCCATTTGTTCTTTATTAGCCATTTTGACGGAAACAATCTTTTTGTAAAATTTGCTAAACCTTGCGATTCTGTTCTTTGGTTATGCCTTCTACCGTCTGGAATTTAGGAACCAGATACGCAAGGTCACTATACGACTGGATTTCGATTTTACGGATTATCATTGTATTAATTTTCATGCGTACCTGCGTTTCTAATATCTCACTTTACATTTCGTTCCCATGTCAACGCGCTTCGATAATCGAAAATTGAATTGTATAATTTCGTCAAAGTATTATTCAAATATGGCTGCTTTTCCGGGAAATAATATTAAAACAGCCTGTATGATCAGTAACCTCTGATCAATAATTAAAGTCGTACAGTATTATGGCGAGGAATTTTCGCCAATATGGTGAGAACTGCTGCTCGAAACCTTGTTCTTGAATTTTTTCCAATTAAAACGAGGTTTCGTTTTAAATCAAGGTCGAGATGATTATGAGCGTATTCCTTATTTTACAGTATGTGTTAGTGCAAAACAAACGAAGCTAAATCAAAGCATGCACTCGGAACTCCATCCACACAGCCCAGCCCGTCTGATACAGCTACTCCCACTTTATAGTACGGAACTAACGATAAGTAGTACGGTAGCGTATATAAGTAGTAGCGTAGCTGCGTAGGGAAAGGTTACAAAAGCCGATGCGCTCCATTGTGCCGGCTATTTAGGTTAGTTTAGAGGCCTATTTATTACATGAAGTTGTTTCCTTTTATAAGAACTTCCGGTTCATTTGCAGCAGTGCCTGCCGAAAGGCGCAAAAGTTGCCAAAACTATTCGCAAGGGTTAAATCCGTTGTATCTCTGTTGTGGTCTATTACAACGTTGAGACCAGGCAGGCAGATGGTCCGCTCTTATTGTAATTTGTAAATATATGAAATCCCTTCGACTTTGTTGAAGGGTTAGCGGTATCCGGCCGCGTGCATGTGCTGAAGTTTTTACCTCGGTCCCCAAAAGTCAGGCATCCTTAATTTTCCTAAACTGCGTTCAAAACGTATTAAATATTTAGAAGATTTTATTCAGAGTTACAAAACGTATTCGGGATGATGACTGTATCCGTGCATACGTACACGTACTGTGTGTATGCAGGTACCGCACGATGTTTATCGGAATGGCATGCAGAAAATTTACTCATGTCTGCGCTAAAGATGCCATAAGTTGCGAGGTGAGTAATAATTAATTTCTGGTTGTTCAGCATCATTAGCGTACATGACGGATCAGGTTTAAGCTGCTTACACGCATAATGTCAGGCTCACAACAGAACAAACAAAGGCGGCCATTGTCTGGTCAGCAGCGTCCGGTCGTGCGAGTTTCTAATTGGATTATTTGTTTGGTGATGAGCATCATCATCTTTGCGTCCCGGCTCTACCGAGCTCGGACACAACCCTAAGCGGAAAAGCGCCATCTCAACGTGTTACACGTAAAACACTTGTATACCGCGTCATCGAGTCATACACGGCTGCCTTACGACACACAGAGATCGTCTCGTTAACCTTTACAATGACAATGCAGAGGGCTTTAAATTCAGCACAAGACCAACCAAATAACACCATATTCAGGCGCATCTGCCGTCTATAAGCATAAACAGCTTGACCACAAAGGCAAACACGGCATACATAAATTGGACCATGCCCATGTAATGATTGTTCACTCTTGCATTGATCATTAACGTTTGACCAGGAGCATCGCTTTATGTAAAGTGTATTTTTTATTTGCATACGCACGGCCCTACGATGGTATAGTGTGTACTGTTGTCGCAGTAATTATGATCAGTGTCGAGCATTGATCAGTTTCTGCTAGTTTGACCATCGCGGCTATTTGGTACCATCAATTTTTTATTGACAATCTACGGATTCATTGTTGTTGCAACTTTCCATCACAAAATCATCGCTGACTACGTACTACTACTGTTATTACTATCATGTTATTAAGACATTTCACCGCCGCCATACGATGGCTAACGGGGACACCTTTATTGCTACTCTTGACCTTTCTCTCCATGACCACCGCCAATACGACCGGCGGTGTCCAGAAGCAGACGCGACAGTATGGCGGTTACGGGGGCGGCAGTTACGGGGGTTATGGAGGATACGGCGGTGGTCTAGGGAGTAGCCTGTACGGCGGACTGGGTGGATTGGGATTAGGCGGTCTGGGATTGGGATTAGGGGGTCTCGGGGGAATCGGCGGGTTGAGCAGCTTGTACGGATTGGGTGGACTGGGTGGATTGGGCGGATTGGGATTATACGGCGGTCTGGGTGGGCTTAGTTCGCTAAGCCTGCTGGGTGGCGGCTTAGGCGGCCTCGGTGGCCTGTATGGCGGACTGGGAGGCTTCGGTGGGCTGGGAGGATTAGGAGGATACGGAGGGGGTTTCTATGGCGGTGGAGGCTACGGAGGAGGAGGAGGAGGATATGGCGGCGGAGGAGGAGGAGGATACAGCTCCGGTGGCGGAAATTACGGAGGCGGTGGTGGAAATTATGGTAACAGTCGCCCGTATAGCGGCTAAACTGGTATACATTGAACTATGCGACGTACGTTGTATTTGTTTCTCGACTTAATGTCTAATAAATAATTGTTACGGCGTTTGCGTTAAATTAAGTATTGCACTTTTTTGTGTTGAAACGAAATCTCGGTTTATGTATATGTGTAGCCAGCGAGTTCTGTGTAGAACAGGACTGGGGACGATTTTTCACGTCTGCTCTTGTAGTCCATTAACGGTACATTCTCTGTCGTGTATTGCACGTTTGTAATTGGAGTTGATTAAATAATGTAATTATAAATGATAAAACTAAATACGCATTTGAATTGTACAACATTCTAGTGCGCCGGTTACGGGCGGCACCCTCTCTGTAACTAAAACTGATAGGGAGTTGTATGAAATTAATTAACGTAATTTCAGTTAGTTTGCCTTTTCTCTTAAGTTTGTCCATGCATTACCAACACAGTGCAAAAATTTACCTGTTAGGTATTGTGATAGAAGAACTTGACCGAAATGTTTGACCCATATATATTATTACTGTAGTCATAATAGTACGCAAACAATTCTAATCTGTTACTGTAGTAATTATTATATTTTGCACTGATGCATGCATGTGCATGTGTAGGTCGATAATCGGAAATGGACTGCTTGTTCAACCACATGACATTTGTTTACCGCCAGTATCCTGTGTTGCTACCATCTTCCCCGCAATAAACGCCAGATTCACTTGTATGGTTATGGACACCGTATGTCAAAAAAGACAATTTCTTGTTCGTAATGAAAATATATTACATTTGTTTTCGATAGCGAGAAATTACGTACTGTTTTGTTTTTCTGACTCCTGATAATCGTCAATGGGATTATTTATTTGGTGATTCATCATCATCAAATCTTATTTCAGTTAGCTAATTTCGGATTTTTGTTTTCACATAGAAGCTTGATAGTGCTTACACTGCAATATACAGTAGTTAATATAGTAAAATAAATTAGATCACTTTTTATTTTTCAGCCACGTCTTAATAATTAATTACAGCGCGTAAAATACTACCGAGGAAGTTGCTGCGGTCCGGTAGCGCCGGTCCGTTATAACGTAGTAGTTACTAGCTACCCGAGCAAGAGTCCTCCGTTATAGTAACCTGCAAAAAAAGAAAGCACTTAGTTCGGTATCGGTACTACCTGACAATAATCAAATCTTTATGAATAATTAATAGAGCGATTAATAGGAACAATTTTATCTGTTGTACATTATACTGACTGTATAATATATTATTGCGTCCCATCATGATCGTTTAAGTTGATAAAGCTTAGAACTAACAGAAGTTATAAATTACTTATTTATTCTGACGTACTGTAAATGGATTACTGAATCCCAGGATACTCGTCAGTCCACTGCTGGCGTCGTATGCTTTGATTTCGCAGTATAGCGTGCGTGGAAGGTTTGATGTCAGGGAATCACAAGCGTTGTCCGTTTGCGATACGTACACAAATCCATCAGTATCGTCGGTGCTGTCAGGACTCACAATAAAGCAGTCTTGTTCTATCGTGCATATGACCTTTTTGGTTGTCTCCACCTCCGGTCGTACCATGGCGGGATCCTTAACGCACAACTGTTTGGATCGCAAAAGAATAAGTCGTTGGCTTTGATTTAAAATTAATTGGTACTGTACATGGGCATAGCAATGATTACTTTAATTATGCACAGAAGCAGTGATACTACGTACATTGTAGGAAAATAATTTAAATCCTTTGTGGGTGAGAAAACATGATGGGATCGTAATGGTATACGGCGTGTATATGGTGAACTCGTTCTCCGCTGCAAAAAGTCCAACCCATATTACCGTATTCTTTTACACAAAACGCCTATGTTTATGTTATCCTATGTTGTACGAGTGCTTGTATTTATGTTATGATATCTACTACGTATAATGTAAGACAATATCGCAAACAACGTTGGCCACATGTCCATCGGTTTAAAAAAAATAAATTATTTGCAAAATCACCGACCGTTCATGGCATCGTAGCACTGCTCCAGTGTACAGTGGTAAGGTAAGGAACTGGCATAACAAGGGTTAGCCTTGCAGTATGTGCAGGTACCGGTGTAACTTTTGCTGGTCGCGGCGTATCCCTGACGTTGCTTGTACGAACTAGCTCCGGCAGACGATCTAAGCACGTTTGCAGAGGGATGAGCCAATACATCGCCATTAATAATAGATAGAAATTAACACAAGTGACAAGTGCGTATGCACTATCAGCAAAATAATTATGCATTTTACGTTAGGTTACATTAAGCCACGGACACATTAACTGATTAATATTAACGGCACTACGTTTTCATTTTCGCTTTTCAAAAACACTATGTACGGACAGCAGCGCGCTTTTTGTATGCATGTATGCTAAAATCTTGTGCCTAATTTTTTTAAAAATTATCATTATTTGACCAACTTACAATGGGTAAGCTCCCCAGTTGGACGAAGTCCTGGATTGGCTTTGGTAGTAATTATTTGAAGCGCCATAGTTGGAGCTCGATACAGTTTGCTGCGCCGATATGTGGCCAGATGTAACGCTTGTGAGTACAAAGAGAACCTAAAACTTTAGTAGATTTACAAAAGTATTATACACGTCTTTGATACGAAGCAAGAAGTTTAGATAATACGTTACTACGATCAATAGTACCACAATCGCAGGTAAAATAGATAATATATATTGGGCAGGTCAATCACAGTTCTTGGTTAACTTTAATAGCCATGCAAAATGATGCGGCTGGACATATCATGTGGTACGTACATGAAATTAAACCTTATAGTATTATGAAGGACATTTATCGTTAAAAAAACGTGTCTGAAATACAAGTACGTAAATTAACTTTTCCTTAACTATACGTACGGCATGCAAATAAATTGCCTACATTTCGTGAGAAATAATGTTTTTCATAAAATGAAAAACTGTTGACCCTAGATTAAACCAGTATCGATACCTTGAAAATTGTGCGCATATTGGCGAATGAGAAAAGAAAACCCCTCTCACATATAACCATGCAGAAAAAAACATGCACATGTAAATTTACGCGAATCCACTGGATGTGAACGGGCTTACGCAAAAACAAAGAAAAATCTTAACAACTAATAGTTCTATAAGAAATATCTATACGCACACGTAGAATAGATCAAAAGTATTACGGTGCCAGTGCTGACCATAATCCTATAACTGCACCATTCGAGGTTCTACGATAGACACCAGTATCAGTTTTGTAGTGACATCAATACGAATACCTAGACAAATTTAAAGGAAAAGGGCACAACTGCAGCAATTATTTTAGACACTTACTAGTACCACTTGTACAACTAGTCCCAAAAACGCGAACGATCACAGAGCGATTAGAAATTGTCCCTGGAATACGCTTATAACCTAATGCTGTTTGTTATCAGGTCCTGTTATAATCTTTTGTGAGTTTGTAGTTTAATATGCCAACGAAGCTATGTGGAGAAGCCTCAAAAAAACACAGATGTACATCGATACATTAATGCGGCGTGCCGCATGGGTACAGCGTACTAAACTTGAACTTAAAAGTTAATTATTCAGAGCAACGAACACCAGTTTGCCGATCACAGCCTGATTAGGGCGAAATTAACCTTTTGCACTTGCGGAAAAAATGTTTCCGATTTTCAATCCAGATGATCGACCACCACTCCATCACGATGGTTAAATCCAGAGCCCGTGGTTTTTTCTAATTTTTGTGGCTCATTATTCTCTCGGGCGTGAGACATTTTCAGCCAACATTGCGGCTAACAATTTAGACAGGGTTTGTGTTTGCGCGCGAACCGGCGCAGCTACGCTGGTTAATAAGTAATACTGAACGGTTGATAATCAGTGTTTATTGGTTATTTTTCCACTATGCAATATAACTGCTTGCCTCTAAGCTACAGTGCGTGATGCAGTTCAAACTAAGATTTTGATGCTTGCTATGCAAAATGCAATACAATTAACAGCAACTATACCCTTCTTGTAATCCGTGGTGCCGTTCTATAGTTGTGCCAAAGTTGTCCGCTAAAAGTCTTATTGCAATTTTTAATCATTGAATTAACTTCTGGACTGAGTTTTAGATGTGCACTTTGCGATCGACAGTCTTCAGGATGAAAATTTTGAGGCCGGTTACTCTTTGGTGCATCTGTTCTGCGATTTTTCAGGTAAATATTTACCTTAAGTACGCCGACATTATAGCAACTCATTTCGTGAGTAAATAATATCCCGATCGTCACTGTATTTTCAGATCAGTTATTCAGTGGTTCAGTTTACCGATAATGACCAGTCACTATCAGACCATCGAATTTCCCGCCGAAGTTTAAACATGTATGTGTACGCCAACGGTAACGGCCCCATATACCCTTCCAACAGCAATCGCACTCTGAATACTGGTTACGGAAGTTCAGTGACCGCCACCAGCTCCAACACGGGATCGTCTGCTTCGGGAGCTCCTTATGTTCCACCGTCTCCTTACTCTTCGGGCATAGCTGCTTCCAGCGCGGGAACACCGTACCGGCCGCCGGTGTCGCCATACTCTGGATCGCCTTATGGATCCGGCAGCTTTAATTCGCCGTCATCTTTCGGTTACAATAATCCACAGCGAATCGGTAATTACGCGGACGATGACAGCGATTCTTACGCCGGCAGTGCTGTATCCCAAGGTACGCACCATACAGACAGAAACTGGCATGACGGCGATATTATGTAAAAACTGCAACAAACACAGTAATATCTTGGTACATATATAATTAGCCGTAATTAGCAGCAAAAAATTGTTTATCTAGCTGCTTTTAAAGGAAATACAGCAAAACAAAAGTCTTGGCTTATCATTACTGCAAAGCGTATCATTTATGCATGATATGGGCATGCATCTGATATCACGCATTCCAATAAGGCATGGAGACGATATTAAGTAAAAACTGCAGCAAATATCGGTCTAATATTTGGTGGATTTTAATCAGCCGCAGGCCCGCAAGCATCAGCAGAACATTTTAATCGGTTCTTAGGTGGTGCAGCAAACAAAGTTCTAAGCGTTATTGCGTCACACCCTCAATGAGAAAAGCTCGATACTGTTGCCGCGTTATTTCAAGGTTCTGCGTCCTGCAGCATAACTTGATTTCCGTATTTGCATTTTGCAGTAGCTACGCAGATCTGAAATGTGCAGTAGCAAAGCAAAAGTACATACTATTTAAAAATTTTTTCACAAATATGAACTGATGCTACATACGGAATGATCTGTACTCCTTGTTGTAGACGGTATGTGTTGTTACAGGCTTAAGGTCAGGCGGATACTCTAGACCTTCCGCACCGTATAACACTGCAGGATCGGCGTCCTTTTCTGGCAATACTGGATATACCGGCTCCAGGTACCCGTCACCCGTAAACTCTGGCTTCGGCTACAGCGGAAGCTTCGGCAGCACATCCTATAATTCGGCTTCCCTTTCCAACCGGTACACTACCAGTACCGGTTACGGTTCCAGCACAGAATGCAGTTGCCCTCGTGATACTTACGCATACGATATCGTTTATGAAGGCAATGCGTGCAATACAGATCCTACACAACCGTACTACTGCACTAACGCGCAGTGCGATGCGTTGGAAGACGCTGGTCAGTAAGCGCGTGCTCCTACAGATTATTCCGCTTTTCTCTTACAAATTATTTTGCTCCTACAAATTATTTCCCTAATCTTACTGTGATGGTCACGAATTATGCATCCCTTTGCACTGACCTCTGCTGTATTGGTTACGCATTCTCACGCTACAGTATGTTTCTAGGTTATGCAGTCTACGCTCCCGAACAGGTGTCAGTGCCGATTTGTGCACTGGGGCAAGCAGGCTACGAAGTTTTAGATTTTGCGGTACGTTGCCTTATTTTCGAAAAATTACGAACAATATTTACAGTCTAGCACTTTATATGAGTAATCAACGAGTTATTTACATGTACATATATCTGGATGTAAGCGCATGTCTATAAAAGGGGAACATATATACGAGTACAATTGGAATTTATACAAGTACGGATAGTTGTACTTTAGCTAAATCATATGTATATGAAAAGGTTGAGACTTGTTTACCCACCCTAAAATATCTGTGCTTCCGTTTCATTCGGTATACACCTCAATTCTTCACAAACGTTTTAAAACACGGTTTCTCATAAGCGAGTGCAGTGACCTTTTAAAGCGCTGGGCTCAGACCTGGGCACTTCTGGTAAATGCATCCACGTACCGTTTGAGTTAAGAGTTTCAAGGAGAATACAAATTACGCTTTTCATAGAGGTAAACCGAGTTTAAGTGATTACACCGCGAGTTATGCTACCATAGGCAATGTATATAGTTTTATCGAGAGTTTCGTTAGAGTTTTGGTGGTATGGCTAGCGAGTTCCATTTCGGAGTTGTGTTAAAAAGTGAAAAAAACTCGCGTTACGCTAAATAGTTAAAAAAAGCTGCCCATGGATTACGATTACGATTATTGTTATGCGATTATTGTTTTGGAAGTACGCACAGACATCACAGTAGGAAAATTACGAGGTATTAACGATCACCTAATTAAAAACATCTAGTTGTACAATATCAATCAAGCTAATCAACATCCCAGCTTTAGCAACTGGTGCGCAACTGGTGCTATCAGTCGTATTACATTATCCATGTACCACTGTATTTGTACCACTACAAATTGTAATTCTGCAATAATTCTGAATCTTGGACTTTCGTTGTTGATCGATTACTGTTATTGATGTTTTTGCTAGGGTAGGTGTGCTTCAAACCCACCAATGACGTTAAAGACTGGCCACTAAATCCTTTGACCGGCTACACTTGCGGTTACGAGATACAATGTTCGCCACCACTCCAGAATTCAGCTAGTCCTACGCCAGACGAGTGCCTGAAAGTGGATTCTTTAAACTACATAGTGGAGACAACGGGAAAAACGGGCTGCGATGCGTACAAAGCCTGTAACACCAACTACAGATGCAATGTCGGTTATGTGTGCAGGAAAGCCGCGGCAGGAGGAAGTCCAGCTGAATTGGAAGTTCTGGCCGAAAGTAAAGACATCCAGGTACACTCATGGCGTCCTCCTCGCTTTGTCGTACTTGGAAGTTCCTGTACAGTTCTATTTTCTGTATAAGCACCTGCAGTATATTGTACGTCACTCGCTTGAATACAGCTTATAAAACAGCGTGTGCTAACAGAATTTTATTTTACCACGTTATATATGTATTGTATGTGTGGGTTAAGTAGCTCTGTACTATCCACATACAGACAGTACCGACTACTGATACATATTTTTTAATATTATCGAGTCAGTATGTGTTATCAGTCTGCATTTTGTAAACAATCTGAGAGCGACTTATCAGTACCTTCAAGACGTTAATTTTTGCAGCTGACGTTATCCACGGATTGTACTGGTTGTCATTACTGCCCGGAATCCAAGGACTCGTGTCTGGCAAAAAAGTATAATTTTTTGAATTCGACCTACGGCGCCAGTGGATATAACTCGCAGAATACCAACTACAACGGAGGTTTGTATGGAAACAGTGGCGCCGGCTACAGTTCCCAAAGCATTAATTATAACGCAGGATTATCGGGAAGTAGCGGCTACAATACCCAAAACACTAATTATAATGGACGATTATATGGAAGTAGTGGGACGCCTTACCAGAACAATAATTATTTTGGATAGTATGGTTCAAGTCCGTGCTTGCGCCCTGGTTAATCTAACTTTATTAACTGTAACATACTAGTTCGTAATTTATCTCCTGTTAATTGCAGTCTGCTGCTTACATCCGTCCACGCACGGCATGCGTAAAGTAGTGCAAAAACAGTAGTAACCCAGATTTACTGGGAGTAAGTTCAACAAGCGGGACATTACTTTCTGTTTCAAAAAATTGTAATTTATTTATGATGTATAAACAATTACAACATTTCGAAGATTTTGTAGTCTTCTGAGCCACTCATTTCTTGTTAATGCGACATCTGATACAGTACAATGAAATGCTTCGTAGTGTGTTCCCACGCTATGTCTCAAGTCTCATGTGCTAACAAGCAATGTTTTTCATTTTATGTCTTTCACTTTTCTACCGTCTCAGTAAGTAGATACTGTGCTGCCATTCTTTTATGCACTTGTGATATTACTCCTATAACAACAAAACTTGACTTCAAAAGGTGTGGATGTTCCCTGAACTGCATAACTTAAACATATTACATGCATTCGATGGATTTCTATCTCGTGACTAAAAGTCTAGTGAATTCGGATTTGTGCTACTTTGTATTACTCGTACTTGTAGTTGATCCATGCAACTGCAGCGTTATTTCTAATATTTACAGTTTAATTAAAATGCGGTCGCTGGTATTGCACTGCCCAGGGCCGGGACAATAGCTTAAAATAAATCACAGTAGGTGCATTCAGAGGAATTCATGGCGTACAGTCCGTCGAGATGGTCACCTGCAAATTCCACCCAGATTACTGCTGATTACAGCATATTACGAGCGTACATTCAGATTCAAAGCGCCGACTACGAGTGCATTAACTGATTAACATACAGTTGTGCGTATTTCCAGCATTGTTAGTAACGGTTCTGTACAAAATACACGGTGCATTTCCTGTTTCGTCACAATATACAGAGGTAGCCTGGTTACACTGAATGAAAGATGCGCGCGTCTTATAGGGTCAAGATATTTTGGTATATAAAATTTTTAGACTGCATATTTTACTTTTGAAGAAAATGCTTTAATAAAATATGATAAAATTAATTGTAATAAAATGACTTCTACAATTTGGCGCTCTCCATACCGTAAATTGATTACTGATTCCAACCACATTCGAACTGGCATCGGTGGCTTTGATGGCACAGGTCAGCATTACTGTTGTGGTTGAAGTAGGTATGTTCTGACACGTAGTGCTAGAACTAGTGATATCTGGTACTAGAACGTAGCCATTGGCTGGATTCGGCGGTGTCCCCGGAGCTGTAATGCTGAAGCAGGCGCCATAGGCAGCATTTCCGCCATAGCACTCCACTTTTTTTGTTGTATCGTCCGGCTTAGTCTGGGCGGTACTTTTTGCACAGAGCTATAAAAGGCTTCGATTAATTTAATTAAAATAGTTTGGTGTATCAGCTTCAACATATGGTTCTCAGGAATAAGGATATGTCCAAAATACACATCACGAACCTACACTGCGTGAACACAGATATTGCAACGAGATTACAGTAAGTACTTTGTATTACAAGCACTTATTATCGTTAGCTTTGCCTTTGGCGTGGAAAATTTTACTAATACAATACTTACATTGAAGGAGAAAATCTTGAACCCTTTCAGATTGAAGAAACACTTCGGGATTTTCACGTTGGGAGCGAAGATAGAAAAATCGTTGCTGTCTGAAAATATTGCAGCAAAATTAAACAGCAGCGAAATCGCAGGTATCAACACAAGCGAAATAAACTGAAGTCTTATTCTTTAATCTGCAAAAACTGACCTTTTTGTGCTTGAGTACATTGGTCCAGGGTGCAGTGGTATGGTAAAGAGCTGAAAAAACATGGGTTTGCCGTGCATGGTGGTGTGCAAGTGGCGCATGTTGGACATCCCGGCGATCCCGCTGTGCTGCCGGATGAGCTGTAGTTGTAGTTAGCTGGAGCTAGAGCTGCAGCGTATTGGCCTGGAGAGTATGATCTGCGATTAAAAACACATTCAGTATTACGGTTATTACCGTTTCAGCTTCAGTGTTCGTTTCATATAAGTTTCATATTGAAACAGTTAACGAATCTAGAAAAGACGGTTTATTACGCATATGAGTATTGTTGGCGTTTGTATCGATAGAGAGACGATGACCCTGCATCGGCGTTACAAACGGAGAATAGGATTGCATATATGCAAAATATCGGCGATGTCCTCAGAGAAACCTGAAATACACAAAATATACAATTTTTATTGCTGCTTGATTATGTCGGCATTTTATTCAGTACTCTGTAAAATAAAAAGGAGTAAAATCATACCTGCAGCTGCAGCATGGTGCAGTATGGCTAGTGGCAATATTAATCACCATCGGAAATTGAACGAAACGATGCAGTCAGTTCTCCCGCATTGTGAATTTCGGCGCGAGTGATAACAAAATTGTCCAGCTGTACTTTGGAAAACAAAGCAGGTACGGGTATACTGAACGATGAAAACTCCAGAACAAGAAACGGCTAGCTGTAAAAGTAGATAAAAGGTAAACAATATTTCAGTAACTGATCAATATTGCTCAACAACAATTTCGAATAACGAAGTATTCAAATTGACGTTTGCAAAGTAATTCATATCGACAAAATTCCTGAAAATGATATAATATCGTAATTTGGGACAATGTGTGACTGAATGTGTACACTACACTTTCATAGATTTTGTTAGACCTTGAAACCGTAGCATAATTGAATAACGATATTATGGCATTACAAAGTATTACGAAAGTTTTACCAACCATTATTTAAAAGATCTATATCGACCCTAATGATTATGTAGGCACTTAATACCGTAATGTGCACAGATTCAACTCATTAGTGTGCTCTTACGTTCTGACTGACCTGACATAAATTCAGAAACCTACAAATAAATACAGCAATATTACACAACTTTAAAAAAATCACTGGCCGCATTACCTAACTGCCAGATACTGCATGATATTCTGAGCTGCCTATTCCTCGACGCAGTTAGTTCCTATTTCTTTACCGTTTTGCGCAACAGGAAGCAAACTTTCACGAGCAAGCGTGCCTCATATCTGTAACGTTAATTTCAAGACCGTAAAAGTCCATCTTTTGGGATATGTATTCATAAGAAATCGCGTGTTTAATCAGCTGTTAACTTGTTGCGTGCACATGCTAGTGTAACCGTTATCTCGTTAATTTACACTAGCTGGGTTCCGGTCTTCTAATACTGTAATCCTCAGCAAAATTAATTTGCAGTTTTGTACAGACTTCCGAAATTGGTAAAATTCTACGACTGATTGTATCGTTCTTTGTTAATTTTCGGTTGCACCATCTGCAATTTAATACAAGGTTTCTTATACGTGAAACATCGGAGCTATTTTCGTATGTACGTTGTGTACACTGATTCTATGCAAACGATTCCGTCTTCTGCTGAATAAGTTTTTTCATTTTATAACACAAGTTAATTTAATTGCAATCGATAATAAAATGTGAAGCTTATCATAATATTTAGCAATTTACTGTGGCAAATAAATCGAATCTTCTAATTCACGTGGAAGGCCTGATATTTCTTTATTCATGATGTCCCGGAAATGCTGGAGAACAGCTAAATATGTTTGCATCGTTTATAATTTTATTTTTATATGGATGTTATGGGGACCGGTAAGAAAACAACAGACAATGTATATTGTTCAGTTTCGCTGCTAGTACTGGATATAGTTATGGCATCATTAGTACAAAGTATGGTCATATCATAACTTTGTGACATATTCTACTACGATCCAACATTAGCATATAAATTATACGTGTCAATCAGCATCAAGCAGCTCCCTTGCAGGACTTATCATCGGCTACCGGCACCGATACCTCGTTTAATTATGAATTTTCGCCAAATTATCAAAGTTCACTCCAACCGGATGACACTTTATATCGCGCCGAAAGAAGCGGTCTCAACATGTATGTCTACGCTAATGGGAACGGCCCAATCTACACCAGTCCAGGCACACTGACCAGTTATTCTGCGGCTGTTCCCGCGCCACCAGCAAAACCCAAATACTCAACGGCAACGACCCCGCGGCCTACGTATACCGTTCCGTCCCCCTCGTACAGTCCGGGTATATATGCCGGTGGAGGTGCGTCTTATCGACCATCGCCGTATACTGTACCCTACGCACCATACAGCCCGTACCAATCTGCAACATCACCAGTGTCCTATCGATATAGTTCCCTTCCGAGCTTACCGTATAACTATGCAGCCAGCCCTCCAAATTATTTATACGGATACGTTCCACCGTCCAGCTACGGCAGCTATACCCCTTATGCTCCCAAATCACCAGCATACGCACCGAAAGGTAAAACTTTTTACAGTATCTGTATAGGCACCGTTCACTTGTAGTATTAACATCAAATGCTAGACATTCTACACTATTTTTGCACTGCATATTTTTCCGCTTATATTTTGACAGTAAATGATGTATGTATAACTATAATATATAAATCCCCGATCCCAAGGCATGATTTCGTACGCTCGCCTAGCGAGCACAAACGGATACAGGTTTCGAGCACCCAGCGGATCGCTTGGCGAATACGCAAAACTGTTTGATTCAAAATGGCTATAACTTTATTCTGCCATTATGCGCGACAACTTCTTAGGTCAAAAATCTTCCCAAAATTTTCCTCATCTTTTGACGCATTGGTTCGCAGACTTCATCCAGAACTAGATCCTGTTTTAACTGGATCTGGTTCTGGATGAAATCTTTTGTTATAACAGGATCAGATTCATGAGATCTGTCAAGCAAAGCGTCAAAAGATGAAGAAACATTTGGGAAGATTTTTGATACCTAAGAAGTTGTCGCGCATGATGGCAGAATAATGTTATAGCCATTTTGAATCAAACAGTTTTGCGTATTCGCCAAGCGATCCGCTGGGTGCTCGAAATCTGTATCCGTTTGTGCTCGCTAGGCGAGCATACGAAATCATGCCTTGGGATCGGACCTATTGAAACGATACTTGAGGTACAAATATCGATGTAGAGCAATTTCTAAGTTTGTCGATGCAATTGCTCCTCGTAATTCAGTTCAACGCGGAAGTAATGTTTGAAAATTTGAAAATTTATACTTTGAAAAAGTTTAACAATAGTTAACAACCAAATTCTAAAGGAACGGCTTCGAGGCAAATCGTAAAGTACTTATGTCACTGTTCGATTCTAAAACATGCGCTTGTAGCAGCTCCCACATATACTCCGGCTTTGCCAGGAAGTTTTGAGTACGACAGCCAGCCGGCATCAGCATACACACCCAGTAAATACTACGCTCAGCCGCCCTCCTATTCCGCGGAAACACCGACTCCAGCCTACACTGCTCCAGCCT
The DNA here is from genome assembly GCF_019649055.1 of Paramacrobiotus metropolitanus. Classification (NCBI taxonomy): domain Eukaryota; kingdom Metazoa; phylum Tardigrada; class Eutardigrada; order Parachela; family Macrobiotidae; genus Paramacrobiotus; species Paramacrobiotus metropolitanus. Next base: position 106,450 of record NW_026570259.1, read on the forward strand.
ATACCGCCCCAACCTACACCGCTCCAGCGCCTCCAGCGTATTCCAGTGCAGGATATTCGTACCAACCAACGGCACCTTCACCGCCAACGTATTCCGCTCCGCCAGTCTATGCGGCTCCAACACCACCATCATACGCTGCTCCAGTATACAAGCCCTATGGATACACTCCAGGGGCCCCTTCGCCGCCAGCCTACGGATATCAACCTCCATCATACAGCGCACCGGCGCCTCCGGCATACGCTAGTCCGCCGGCATACCAAGGGTCATACGCGAATATGGCAAGTGGCCCGGGATCGGCAAGCGGCGGTGCCTGCGCTTGTCCGGCATGCGCTTCCCCGTGTCCGGCAGAAGGCTTTGCTGGAAGTATAGCGTACACATGGTCAACGGATTGCAGTAAAGCGTCCAAACCGTTATACTGTTCGTTTGGAGAATGCCAGCTTTTGGCTGCCAACAGTAAGAATGAATATTTTCACGTTACGCATTTTATGACTCGAAAGATGACTTAATTATTCGTAGCGTATGCCATATACCCACCGGATGCGGTCACGATTCCACTGTGTGCGCTGGCTAAGAAAGGTTACGAAGTTCTGACATTTGATGTAAGTTGATTGCCAGTGCCTGCACAACTTTATATATTGTATCCGTACTTCATTCTGCACGTTTTCAGCATTAGTTTTCATTCATACCTGCCAATATCGGTTACTGGTTTAACGTAATAGCACTGTTGACCGTTTATTACGGTTCCTACATTACAGGGATGCTATAAGGACCCCACTGCCGCCAAAGATTTCACCGATTCTGCTAATCAGTTTACTATTGAATGCTGGCCACCGATACAAACGTCAGCCAGTGCGCCATGTCTAACGATCAACACAGCGACCACTTTCGCCGTGGAGACCACGGGAAACGTGGGATGTGATGCGTATAAGCTATGCAACCAGCAGCACAAGTGTAGTATTAAATATGCAGACAAAGTGTCAGGAGACGCTAAGGCAATTAGCACGCCGATTAACGTAAGACTCGTTTTTTTATTATTCGTGTAATTATTATGTTCCAATATAATTCAGTTCTTAATTCCCCGATTACGTGTTGCTGTATGTGCTCCGTCACTACTTCTTATAATATACTGTAATTTGTAAATCCAAAACACTGAAATTCTGTATTTCTGTTTCAGGTGACCATATCTACTGACTGCACTGGTTGTCAAAATTGTCCAGAAACTACTGCAGTTTGTTTAGCCTCCTAATAATAAACTGCACTGGAAGATAACAGATTTCGGATTACTTTCAGTGTTGTGAACCTCTCTCTCTGAAATTGTTTTGCACTTGATATCTCGGGTAATACTTTTTATTTTTATGCTCTTTAATTATAAAATGAACGTCTACATTAACTAAGAGCTATTTTAAACCTGTGTTCAGTGATCTCGTATAGCGCCGACAAGAAGTCTGTCAAACGATTGAAATCCCGCACATGGACTGGATTGAGTACAAATGTTGAAATATATACATAAATATTAAAAATATAATAACGTAAACGTTATATAACGGTTTTTCATTCTCTGTCGGCCTGAGTTTTATTTGCTTCTTATTCCTGTATATTTTTAAGTTTTCACAGTCATGAACTGCGAGAGTCACTATCACAATCCCAATTGCATATAAGACTTAGCTTACCGCAATATAAATTTTGACTCGCAGTTGTATGGACATGACTTACCGAAAGGCTGAAGCTTACCGAAACTTACCAAAAAGTAATTTTTCTAATTGTGAGTACTACATCTTAATTTACGTCATGTTTTTGCACGATTAGTATAATTTTCACAAGAGTAGTAAACAGCAACAGCTATAAATTTTCATGATCATATTCGCAAGATAATTATTTAATTAAATAACTACACTGTTTATACCTTATCCCATATACAACAAAGCACATGTGCTATTTTTGATCAACAAATGTTTCGAAGCTAACAAAATAAATTCAACACAGCGTGTAACAATATAACATCTACAGTTAATTTTATAAACAACCACTGGACGCATTGGAATCTTCTCAGGCGTAACTATTTATCGCCGAATGTGCAAAATTAACTTTTAGAAGATCGTCTTACCCGCTGTTCGGCGTGAAGGTTGCATTTTATCACCAGTACAAGAAAAAAATTATTGAGTCGGCCAAAAATAAAGCCACTGGCTGCCACTCCACCTTCTCTGTAGTTAATCAGCAGGAAGACTAATTGCGACTGATTATGAATCTGTTTTGGCTCATCGGTTTGGTTCTTCGTCCTTGTGGTCTGCTGGTCCACACTGGTGATCCTCAGCCTAAAAGGTCATGCTGCACATCCTGCTGGTCGGTTGTTCAGCGGATCGTGCTTTTCCTCCTTCTGCTCGGTACCGCGTTGAACGTGGCTTACTGGATCACTATGGGCGTGTTCCTTCTTAAAGGCGAGGATTTGATGGAGTCCATGATCATGTACGATATGCGGCCCATTGCCAAGGGATTCTTCGCGCTGTTAAACGTTGTCATCGCACTGCGCTCCTTTCTCCTGCCGTTGTTGCAGGCCTTCAGCATCGCTTCCGGGAAGTATAGCAAACTAATGGTATACTTGGACGACTTGCTGCAGTCGTCGCTGACGGTTACCGGAATAAAAAAATTACGCGCCAAAATTTCCTGGCTGTCGGTTATATATATTGGGATTCTGGTAGCCTTGGCCGTTATGTTCTTCATGTATAAGCTGCTAAGGTCATGGGAATCGGATCAAATTCATGTTAAAAATGAAGAGAATGTTGCCGGTTTGATGCTATTTGTACCGCAAGTCAACATCACGATCCCGTTTTTTGTTTACGCGTGCATACAGACGCAGTTCTTCTACTTTCCGTTTTTCTTGTCCATTCTGTTAAGCATTTTCGTGGCCATGTTCGGGGTCAGTGTTAATGAGTGTTTGGCGACAGAGAACCAGTTCTGCCGGCAAATTTTTAAAGAACTGTTTCCGGGACCAACGGATGCTAAAAGTGTGAAGAAATTTGAAGAACGACCGGAAGTGGAGGTGTTGGAGGGCGAACTGCGCAAGCTGGTTGAAGAGCGATCCAAAGCCTTCTTGGTTGTCGATCAGTTCAAACTGAATTTCCATTTTCTGATCAGTCTAAGTTATTATCTGGATCTGACGATAGCATCTGGCTACTTATTACTGCTGATAGTGGATCCCGCGGATAAGCCGCTGCAAGATAAATACCTCCAACAGTGCCGAGGTTATGGGCTCTTGCTGTTTTTCATCTTGACAATGCTGCCTTATCTGCCGCTCCTCGTGGCGGGATTTACGGTTAGCTCCCGACTTAATTAACATCGCAACTGTTCCTCTTTGCAACATCACTGTAGCTAACTGTATGATAGGTTTTTCCAATTTCCGTTATATTTTTATAATATTTCGACCGGTAATCACATTGTAGAGTTCTCGATTCCAAGTGATCCTGTATAAATTTACCGGAAGACTGTATGCTTATCGCGATGGATATCATGTAAGTGACGCGGCAGATTCAATCCATTTTCCTGATAGGATTTACACAAACAACCCGAATATATTTTAGGGGAAAAGAATTTCTACCATTATAGAGGATCTGACAGAAGAAAATAATTACAACCCGATACAGCTGGTCGAGGGCAGTTTTGTGTTTCAGGTAAGGCGATTGTTTTCCTAAATCGATTACGTTTCTGCTAGATTAAAATTATTTGTACACTAAATTATAAATTTAAAAAAATTATGTGTAAAATTATTTGTAAAATTATTTGTAGTATACATTGGTATATTCAAACTTTTAGTCGACCACAGTTCTTTTTACAACACTGCTGATTGCGGCGGACCCGATGAGCGGGTTAACAGGCCTTCCGCCGACGGCGGCGGCCGGCTGCGGCTCACTTGGATCAGCACACATTTCAATCAAAGCTGACTCCCAGAATATGTCGGTTTCGATGGTCCGACCGGTAAGTACTTTTGATTATGAAATTTCATCCAGGCTGTCGTGTTGCCCGCATAAAGTGCGGTTGCGAATTAAAACGTGGTGATGCAAATTTGAGCATTGGTGTATTTTTTTCTTCCAGTTGACCATTTCGGTGTGATCCGCTTGGTAGACTTTGCAAACCGGTATGACATGTGCGGCCTTGAAGCATTGGTGCAATTGATAGAATTTCGCTTTCATGAGCACATTTACTGTTTGTTTTTTTTAATGTTCTTATTCAGCTGTCTTTTATTGCAGAACGTTTATCTTCTTGTGGCAATGTTTTGCTACAAGACTAATTCAATACATCTATTATGCTGTGATTTGTTATTTACTTTTTAAACTCTAGTATAAGATTTTTTTAGCATGTAATACCGTAAATTCTGCCTGAATATTTTGTTTTAAACTGATGTGGAGGGCACTGTACATTAATCAGAAGCTTGTGCCATTTTAGAGCAAACACAACTACTTCATATAACTTATTAAACACCGTACTTGAATACTAAAAGGCTGAGTCATCTGACTCAAAATTTTCTGTAGGATTTCGACGATTTAGAAGCTTTTCTGTCTGTTAAATGGTGATGTCTGGGCGCTGGAATATGATGCTCTCCGCTGAGCAACGGTTCGGTTAATTCCCTTTTCGTTCGACCCGATAGCCGGGTTCGGGAACCCGCTTTCTTGTCCTGTGCATTTGCATCCACTACCTCGTTTTCGCGGTTTAAAATCCTCTCAATTTCCTTTTCCTTCTGCATTCCTAGTAAAACAAATGGGCCTTTAAAACGCAAATCCGACAGTGGTAAAATTGAGTTTTACATTATTTTTTACGCGATACGACAATTATAAATCAGCGCTTAGTACTTACTTTCACGAACTTCCTCAAATGTGCGGGCCACCGCTGGAACACATAGTGCAAACACTAACATGCCGGTTAGTCCACATAAACAGGATACCACCTGACCAAAAGAGCTAAATGCCACCTCGTCTCCATAACCCACCGTGGTCATGGTAATTATCGCCCAGTAGAACGACCCCGGGATATGCCGAAACGGCGATCCTGGTAAGTCGGATTCCGCATAGTAAATGGCCGTGGCAAAGATCACCACGAAAACGGTAACTAGTAAAGCTAACAGCAGTAGTTCTCCAGTCGACGCTCTAATCGTGTAAACTAGCACTTGCATTCCTCGGATCTGACCGGCAATTTTTAATAACCGCAGTACACGAATGACCCGCACCGCTCGGAACAGAATATGCGCAACGGCAGCGCTAATTAGGCCGCGTGAAGCAATCGTATATAGCAACAAGTTGAGGAAGTATGGTGACACAATGAATAAATCGAATCCGTTTCGTAACTGGAGGAAAAAGGTCAACTTTTCCGGGGATAGTAAGAACCGAAATAGTAGGTCCAAGCAGAACCAAATAATGCACAGCGTCTCTACAGCGAAAAAGATTCGAGCTTCCGGTACATGCGACCATCCTGCCTCGTCGGCACGCAGATGAACATACTCACCGGAAACATTAACGGTGACATTGGTATGTGTTGATGGCAACGTTTGCACACACAGCGCCGTCACGGATACCAGCACAACAAAAACATTCCATATGTTGTAGAAGAACGCCAATCTTGAGCTGCTGGGATGTTCGACCACCAACCAGAGCCGGCGCTGTATGTTTCCTGAGGGCTGTTTCCGGTGGCGATGTCCAAACAAATGTTCTTGTTTGAATAGCTGATGTAGTGCAGCGGTGCCGAGATCAAAGAACTGGATTTCTTCCAGAAAGGTCACGAAGGATACATTCGCTGGCCGGGTCAGTTGGCCACCGCTGCGGTAGAAGCTCAGGATGGCTTCAAATGAAGAGCGGTCGCGCTCGAAAAAGTATTCGTTAGTGGACTTGTCGTAGAATTGTTGCCGGCGGATGCGGTTGCCCAGCAAGGTTTCGGGGAATCGTTCCAGCGTCTGCAGTCGGGTTTCAAATATCATACCGCTAACATTAATCGCGATGCGTTGGCTAAGACTAGTCTGAAGGTTTGGAATGTCTAAAGCCGAAATCACTGACAAATTTGGTGCTGTTTTAGCGATCGAATACAGTCCGCGTGCCATAATTCAATCTTTCGATTAAACATGTAAAGGAGATACTTAATTTTCATATCATAAAAAACCTTACAGACGTGGCCAAGTCACTATCAGTTCTGCGATGGCTTAAAAATATTTAAAACTGCACTATATATTTAAAGCCATATAACCTTAAACAATGGTGTTGCGCGCCATGTTGCGCCTACAGTTACTACATTGGTCTATTAATTTAAACATATAACCCTGTACTGTACTTTTGCAGAATGTAAGTACAGGCCCTTGTGTTTATTTACACAATCCATAATAACAAATAGTTCCACAATGAAAGCGGTGCTATCTCTCATGATTGTGCGTACTTACGTGCTTGTAAATTTTGTATAGAGAACTGATCCCACGTAGAATGTGAACAACAAGTTTTTTCGCACTGAGTCGGCAGGATTGAGCTGGATATTAGATAGTTAACGATATAGACTTCAATATTGCATTACATTGCTGTAAGGCCGTGTGTTCCTTGGAATGGTTTTAATTGCTGTTAAATTTTCTCGGTATATCAGTGCACTTGGTTTTAACAAGATTAGCAATTAACCAGTGCCATTAATTTTCACAATGCAGCCAGTGGAGTAATACAGAGCGTTGTAATTTCTAAACAGTCTCAAATCGACCCACAAAGAGAATGGATTCGGTTGGTCGATGTAATACAGCAAACAAGAAAGGATGATCCGCCGTGAAATCCACAGGAGCGTAATCGGGAACCCAGGCGGCTTGACTGGCCAGTTGGATGGCTTGGGGCGCTTCCGATACCGCGGCTCCTTCCGTGCCCCATTCGTCAACGCCTACATTTAACTGTAGGTACAAAGTGGTCCAAGTCCTTAAAACCCTTAAAACCCTTAAAACCTTTAAAACCTTTAAAACCTTTAAAACTCTTAAAACTCTTAAAACTCTTAAAACCTTAAAACTACTAAAACTTCTAAAACTCTTAAAATAAAAAAAAATAAATTACTATATGAGATGAGTGATATTGCGAAAACTGGTTTTAAGGTTTTAACAGCTTTAGTAATAAAAATAACAATACATATATAGTATGAACAGCGATTTTTCAGAAAGCGGTTTTAAGGTTTTAACGGTTTTATTACTAATACACAGTTTTGATAGAGATTTTTCAGAAAGCGGTTTTAGCGGATTTTATAAAAATATTAATATATAGTTTAGATAGCGCTTTTTTTAGAAAGCGGTTTTAAGGTTTTAACGGTTTTATTACTAATACACTGTTTTAACAGTGATTTTTCAGAAAGCGGTTTTAAAGTTTCATCGGTTTAATTACAAATATATCGTTTTACCAGTGGTTTCTCAGAAAGTGGTTTTAAAGTTTTAGCAGTTTTTACTGAAATCTGGTTCTGATAACGATTTGACGGAGGTTGCAAGCACATCCTGTGCGCTCAATCTTTTGTAAAGCATTAACGAATGCACATAATTTGTGCCGAATGAATTATATAGGTTATCTATTTTTGAACTTTTCGAAAAATGTAAAGATTTACTATCCGATTTTTTTTAACGAATTTGACCAAGAAAAAGACTCCAAGCATTAAAAAGGAACTGATTTTTAAGATCTTTACTTGCGCCCATTTCACAAGAACTTCGTGTGCGTTGCCTAAGCTTTCTTGTTTTCTGGCCGAACGCGGTCGCACACAGCACGAAGTTCTTAACACTATTTGTAAAAACATAAGAAACAACCTCTCTCCAAAAAATTGCAATGTGAAACACAGCAGTGTGCTCAGGTGAATAACAGGTTTTTCTATTCTGAAAATATGGAAATTCGAATTTTTGTTTCGGGGACATCTTCAAACTCCACCTAGTTTAGCAAAATATTTTACTATAAATCATACCTTGGCATAAGGTCTGTTTAGCATAATATTTGTACGTTGTAAAGATTGCATTTTCGAATGGAACTAACGCACTGTCGATCAAAAGTAAAGCGCACGTTGATGATCAGACGGCCATTTTGTTCGGCCACCCGGTATCTCTGTACAGCTCCAGGAAACAGTTCAAAATCAAAGCACGTATACGGTGGCTCTACGATTTCTACCCAATTAAAATTTTAAACATTTATTATTCATTTATTCTTGAAAAAGCATTTCCTCGGATTTTATCTGTACAGTGTACATATCAGGAAATGTCTCCCAAATTTCAGAAAGTGTTCAACTTCTCAAGTTTGCAGCGCAGACATGAGACACAGTTTACAGTTACGTTGGTGTTTGGTGAGTGGACGGATCCACGACTAATGCAATACAAGTACAACGGGTTTGCTGTATAAACTTTGCTTCATAAGACACCTGGCCATTTAGTCGGAAGTCAGCCAATTTCAAGTTTCTAGCACTTTCCGTAATTTTAAATTGAATTTTAACATTTTTGAAATTCATAATAGATTAGGAAAAAATGCTATGGATCTGATACTGGTTCAATTCGCCTATTTCGACTTTGTGGCCATGTGTCTTGTATAGCAAAGTTTCAAAAAGATCAAATAATTACCAGACTTTTGGTACACAACAATGCATTTAAACTATTCCCCCATTTTGGTTTGCCATATCTCGGCAACCGGATGTTGCGCGCGCAATGGTTTTAGAACAATGTATACAAATCATTTAGCTTTAGAATGGCACAAAGTATTACAAAAAAGTTATTCGGAGTGCGCGAAAACGAAATTTTTAATGTATTTATCCCATTTTTGACCGGGCCAGGCCATTGTCTTTAAGCTGTCTGAGCCGCCTGTCTGAGCAGGGAGAATTTGTCAGGCTGGCATCTTACTAGTGGTTTATTGTTTTTCAAATAGTTCTTTAAATATACAAATTGGGGTCAGCTTTGCAGGAGATCGTTCTGATAACCGCCACCCGCGCACCCGCTCGCAACAAAAGGAATTTCGAATGAAAAACGAAACCATTCTCTAGATAAAACAGTTGGAAAAATTCAAAAAATTCGTACGGAAAGGAAATGTCGCAAAGTTCTCAGTTGTGCGTGGGACATGGTAAATCTTTTCACAGCTTCATTTGGTTCCCTTGTTAACGAAAGTGTCTTCTTTTCCAAAACAAGTTTTGTTTTTTATAGTAGTCGTTAAAATTATCTATCGAACGAGTCTTAAATACTGTACGATGCGGTAAATGGTTGGCGAGAAATAAAACTTAAAATTGGAGACTACCATTTCGATCAGCCACCCGGTAAGTACAGTACTGTGCCCTTCTGTGTCTGTACGACTTACGAGTACTGCACTTTAACAGCAGTATGTAACTGTATATGGGACTGCAACCTTTAACTTGTTTAACACGAACCTATAATAGGGAAATTATTGCTGGGACATGGTTTCCTGACCTTTGCAAATATTTTTCTAACTTATGTCGGTAGCATCTTTCTCTAAGTTTTAATATAGCTATTGATCGAGACTCTGTTAAGATTATTATTGCGCTTTTGCAAATTATTCGTAACTAAGTTCCTGTATGTTCCCCGCCTTCAACATCAGCAAGATACAAAAACAGAATTAGGATGTAAGCTTAATCCTTTAAAAGACGGCGGCCCGGTTGCGCTGGTGACCCATGCCCGGTGCTAGTATCTTCCATCAACCGGTGCCAAATAGAACCCAATCGTTATTATGGTAACTGTTGTTGCTGCCGCAGACTGTGGCAACAACAATAGTAAAAAGTTTATATGGGTTTTAGAAACACATGCAATAGCAAGTATTTAAAAGGAATTTTGTAGTTAAAACCGTCCAAACGTGTGAAATCAAAGAAACCGTGATACCTACAAACATTTAGTAATAATAAAAGTCTAAAAACCTTAAACCCGCTCTCATTGTCAGAACTTAGTAACAAAATTACGGTGAACCGACGTCTCACTGTCAATAGATCATTTTAATTACTTCCGAATATGCACTTAATGATAATACTGCTAAAGGCTTAATACTGCTTCCTGAACAATTACTGTTAAAACCGTACTATATTGGTTAAGACCTGTAAACCTTGCAACCCCTACAAAAAAGAATCACCGTTAAAACTTTATATGCAGAAGGAAAACTGTCAACGCCTTAAAACCGGCTTCAAAAAAACATAAATCAAAACCAGAACTCATTAAAAACCGTTAAAACATTAAAACCTCCTTCTTAAAAATCACTATCAAAACTAAATATTAGTAAAAACTGCTAAAACCTTAAAACCGCTTTTTGAAAAATCACTGCTAAAACTGTATTATAGTAATAAAACCACTAAAACCTTAAAACCTCTTTCTTAAAAATCACTGATAAAACTGTATTTTCGTAATAAAACTGCTAAAACCTTAAAACCGCTTTCTGAAAAATCACTATCAAAACTATATATTAGTAAAATCCTTAAAAACCTTAAAACCGCTTTTTGAGAAATCACTGTCGATCCGATGTATTTTGTAATTAAAACGTTTGGTTTTATTAGTTTTAATAGTTTTAAAATTAGATTTGGACCACTTTGTACCTACCCTCTACATTTAAGTATTACATGAATCATGAAACTGAAAGAAATTTCGGAGACTCCACATTCCACGATAATATTATTATTTGATATGTGAATAACAAAAAATTCTGCGCCCAGCATATACAGCCATGACACGCTAGGTGCTTATACGTCACGTATATATAATATATGCAATGTGATGTGAAGAACAGTTGAGCAAATGCACTGCTTCTAGGGATGGAACGTTTTTTTACGATTACTATGATTACTTTTAGACGTTAGAGAACTACATACTAATTAACACATAATTATTTAAGCACCTATTTCGTACTTACTGAAAAAAACTTTATGGTACGTAGCCGACAATTTAGGCTTTCCAGATGCAACCATGTTAGAGAAATCGGCGTCCGGTCCGACTGCAAAGGTCACACCGGCTTTAGCTAGCAGTTTCTTCAGGTCGAAGGATCCTTCAATCGTAAACTTCGGCAGCATAATGTTAACCAGTCGTTGATTAGCGGCTTTTAGCATGGGAATTTTCGCCCGCAGATCCCGCAAGGTTTGCGTATTGATCTGGTGTTCACAGTTGCGAATGCCGTCCTTCTGCCGTGGTAAAATTACTAACATGTAGAAATCATCGGCATAAGGCAGTTCGATGTACTGCACGTCCAGGACTTTGTCTTCGGCATACGGAATAGCCCGGCGTGCTTCTAAATAGATGGTGTTGGTGATGTTTCCGCCCAGTTGGTAAAAGGGTTTTTTCTCCATTGACGGAATGGGAAAATGTGACTGCCAAGCGGCACGGAAGTACAGCGTGTTCGCTAGTACGAAATCGGAGGACTTTTCGATCGACTTGTCAGGAAACATGTTTTTTATGCGGCCGAACGTATTAGTGGTCACCCAATTGTTGATAAACTGTTGCGCCTAATTTTAAAATGGGATTGCTATTTTTATAAGATTTGTAAGCCAAATTTTAATTTAAATATTTGTACATCACAAAATTGAATATGCATTTGTACGACAAGATATGCAGACTTTAACGGAACGGAGGAACGTATATATTCTCAATATATTGTAAGTTTTTAATTACCTGTTTAACATTTTTGGCGCTAAAATCAGCATCATAGATTTTCCCATGCAAAATACTGCTGACATCCTGAGCAAAAGCCGGCTTTGCCCGAAACGACTGTTGGAAGAATGCGCCATTAATTAAAGCAACTTCCGTTGGCGCTTTAACGCCGATATGCGGCCTATTCGTTGTCATATTAGAGCTGGGATCGTCATTTAACTGGCCAATTTCCGGAAGATTTTTAATGGTGTTTTCAAAAACTCCCTTTAAAATGTCGCTCTTGTTGCCGAATGCTGTACGGAAGTGCAGCGCAGTGTTGAGGTTATCCTTTGTTGGACCATTAGCACCAAAATACAACAGGGCTCCGGCGTACAGAATACTTAATGGAGATAGAACATAACTGCCGGCTCCACTGTACAAACAATTAGCGGATTGGTAAAGGTCAACCGCCACAAAATCCCCAGCGGAAGCAAGTGTAAACGTGTTATCCATTTTGACAACAAAAGAAATTTTGTTATATATTTCCCTAATACATAAACGATTTCGCAGTCAGGTAGAATGCAACATGTAATATTAAATCTGTTCTGAGATAACCATACCACAAATTAAACTAACGGCGCGCTATCGAGCGATTTTTTTATAAAGAGCGATTATAATATACGATTTGTAGCTTATAAGAATATGCTCATATGGCCAGTTACAGTTTGTATTGAACCATAATGACTCATTAAAAGTTATATAGCATGAATAAGCTAGTAATCGGAAAAACCGTCTATGCCGTTTACCAGAATCAGTACCCATTCTGCAAGAATTTCAATGATGAATACCTTACCATGAACAATAATATGAATCGTAAATATGAACAGCAGGTGTTTTAGGTGTGTAGCTGCTGCTTACTGGGTATGGTGCCATTAATTAAATTAAATTCATCGCCATTCACAATGAGAAGTCGAACATTTTTTATGTTTCTGTATTACTGATGGCTGATTTACAACTCTCTAAGCCTCGATACATAATGACCGAGGCAGCCAAAATTTATGCAGTATTGAAGTAAATTAACCATTATTAATTCTGTTGCTCGCGTGTACTGTAACCGATCGACCACGGGGTTTGCCGGGTATTTTAATGGGAAAACAATGATATACACAATGAACACAATGAATCAACAACGAAAAACACAATGATCCAACATCAAGCACAAACGCCCCCCATGGGGAATATGACACAATGAAAGAAAACACAATGATCCAATAACAAACAAATACCCCTTCCAAAGCCCTTCCCAAAAAAAAGGGACAGGGTGGGGGGGAAAATCGCGTTCGACATGAACTGCATCAAAAATCTTTGCAAATGAACACTGAAACATAAAGCTGCTAAAGGCAGCATGAAACCAGAGCAATCTCAAGGAATATTATCTGACCACCCAGATGGCCAGCAATAAATCTCAACCGCGACAACACATTAATGTCAAAGGCGAGACAAAATCATGCCGCTCGCCAGAATTAACATTCATTATCTCCGATAATTCCTTTTATTATCAATAAGTAATACAGTTGTATGGTGCAGTTCAATGTGCTACAATAAAACAGTCCAGACGAGTATTTGTAACAAAACTATGCACAAAACTGCGTACTTCATCTCAGTCATCTGGTTTCATCAGCGGTGACTCTAGTCTCTATGCAGGGCATGGATGCTCCGGAGAACAAGGAGGAGGAAATATCTTTACTTTTCCTACAGTTCCACCATAACTCCCATCGCCATTCTGCTTATCTTTGGCAGATGCACCGTACTACAAAAGAAAAATTCATCTGCACGGTATCTGTGCGAGTATCTCGTACCTGACCGGGTTATCGCATTATTCTATGGTTATCGCGTACAGCAAAAATCCGAAATCAGTATTCTTTTAGTTAAGATCAATCACATGAATTGACCAAATCGTAGTCACTGTAAGCCATTGCCACACTTACCGCCAGGAAAACTGTTATCAGTAAAAAAACAGAAGCCAAACTGGACAACACTTTCATGGTTGCAATAGGGAATTCTGCTGCTTTATCAGATATATAGTATGAAATGAAAATACTTAAGGCTTTCTTTTTAAATTCCACACACTTGACTAGAGCAATGATTATGTCGGCTGTGCACCAACCTGTGCTTATATACGGTTGAATATTTTTTGTTTTGGCCTGCTCGAGCGAGCTAATTATCACAAACTGACTTGGTGTTTCCGTTTTCAATACTGACAAAAAATAAACACATTCCGTAATTTGTGCATTACTGATAGAATAACAAGAATGTGTGGTGTTTTGTTTCGTATAGGCTTGAAAGTACTGACAGACAAAATAATTATTAAGCTGACAGTTACGAGTATTTACCGGTTGTTTTGAAAACACAATGTACCGCAAACAGTACCCCAAGCATTACCGAGAATCAAACGTACATACTCTTATTTTGCAAAAACGTAAAAGTACAGTAGCTGTTCGTAACTTTTACAGTGTAAGTACAAGCACACAGCCCCTGCAGTTGCTTCACCAACGGTAACAATAAATGCAAAGTACTCGCGGTACTTCTTTTACAGGGAACGCTCAACAGGGAACGACGAAACAATGTCCTTGTTTCAGTGTGGAATCCGTAACAACACCATAAATATTCAAGAGGATAATTAATTTATTAAGATATTGTGGCAACCAATATCTGCAGCAGCAATGCAACAGCTTAATTACTGCATGACAAATTGCATATCTAGTCAGTTTTCCGTTTGAGAAATTGCTGTGCCTATATATCACTTTGTCGTACCTAATATATTATTAATTTTACAGTTTATAGAAGGACGGAAAGATTTCTATCGAATTAGTTGATATCCCTGCAATTTGTTTTAAATAACTGCCATATTTTTACCTGGCATGAACCGGCTAATTTAAATTAGCCGGTTCATGCCAGGTAATTTTGGCAACTAATTGAAAGCCTGAGATTCTGTGAATACGCAGCGTCAAACAAATTAAATGCTTATTAATTTTGAGATTATTATTCAACATTTATCTATGGAAATAAAAATTCCTATGGAATTAAAATGGATGTATATATGGAAATCAAATGAATCTAATAAAGCAATACAATTTAACTAAGGATGGTACTCAGAGTTAATAGGGATGTAGTGATAAACTGGCACAATAAAACCGAAACTGTATATGAGAAACAGTTTTCATTATGCCCTGAAACTGGCCTCTGGCAGCCATAAAACTGCCAGTTAAAGGCTATGTTTTTTGGCCACCAGAAGGCTGCTGACGGCCTCCGTCTGAGATGCCACCGGCGGCCCGCTCTGGCTGTAGCAAATGGTCAGCGGAAGGTCTGGCAGTGGCTTAGATCAGCGGCCTCAACTAAGCCGCTAGCGGTGCTCAAATTGCACCGGGTTCAAAACGCTTTTAAAAATACCACAGACACATATTGTGCAGCAACAGTAGGCATACGCGATCCCTACCCTGGTAGGCATGATCATAATAGTACCATTGAATGTCTGTTATTTAGGAAGAATTTTGATACTAAAATAGTTGTCGCGCATGAGAAGCTGAATAAAGTTATAGTCATTTTGAATCCATCAGTTTTGGGTATTCGCCAAGCGCTCCGCTGGGCGCTCGAAATCTACACGATCGTGTGAAATATACCTTTGGATCGGGATAGAAGACAAACTCCCATGGGCTGACGTTTATTTAATAACTAGGCTCGTATTACAAGGTCACCAGCATCTGGCGCAGTAGTTTGCTTTACTTTCCTTTACTTAAAGGAACGCGTCAGCATAATTCCATTCATCTGTTGGAAATACGACAAGGTATTGCTGAAGAAATTACTGATGTCGTCAGTTAGACACGCTTAATGAAGGTTATGATTAATATTTACGAATACCAGTATATTCAGGTGCCTTCCAACTGAAATATGCTAGAATCATCAGTTCTGCTTGAATTTGACCGGGTTTACAAACACTACTCCGGACATGCTCTGAAATTTGCAGTTTAAGATTAGGGGATTCCAATCAAAGATGATGTTTTCTCCTGTTTATTTCGAGCTACTACTGCAGCCGAGCTTGACAATAGCGAAACTATGCGGAATGTTTCGCCTTGACCAGAATGTATTTCCCACTGCTTCGCTTGAAACTAAAGATTTCTGGGAAACACCTATTCGATACAGCACTCCATTTGTTTTTTGCGGTGTATATATTGGCCTCCTAATATTCGGCATTGCAGCGACATACGCAAAGCCGGGTCCATCCTCTGTCGAAGACCTAGGAGATCTGATATGGAAGATTTGCATTAATTACATCACTGATATTCTGTTTCTGTTGACTCTTCTGGCTTATGTAAAGGCTTCAGTGCAAGTAACTGCAGCCGTACGACGAATATTACCGTTTATACATAAATACTTAACCGGCACGGACAGAGCATACGTTCTTGGGTTTGTCGCTTTACTAACTGTGTACATGGTAATGGAAATTGTTCTACAAACCCGTATTATACTTTCTGGACGATGGTTCATCCTGGAGGAGTTGGTCGATTCTCCCTTGCTGCAGTGGCTGTTCGTTCATCGCCTAGCGCGCGCGTACATGTCTCATTTTCTGATCATTTTACAACTCATTGTCCAGACCGGAATGTATGCTGTGAATCAGTTTTTAGCAATCAGCTGTGTTATGTCTGGTTTAGCGTTTCGCAGCATTATTCTTAAACTTCGTAGCCGCGGTACTATTGAAGATTATTCAGATTTTGACTGCGTCTTAAAAGATTACCAACAATTACGGCGGCAGTTTTTGACGTTGGCAAATGCATGCGGAATGGCTTTGGCCTTTCAGTATTTGCGCGAGCTTATGTACTGGATTTATGATCTTCTACAGGTGCGCGGATCCATGAAATTTCACGAAGTTGAACTTGAGATATATATGACCTTTAGCGCCACGTACGTCATTCTTACGGTAGGAAGTTCGGTGTTTTGCTGCGACCAGGTGAGCGAATCACCCTGTAAGGTATTACCTTCTCCAAAAACCGACAAGCATTTATGATTGATTTATGGCAGGCCCGTAAAATGGAGGGAGCATTGGAAAATCTATTTCTACATTCGCCTGTACACCGTAAACAAAGCGAAATCCTTTGGGAACAACACAGAATTCGTAGTACGCCCGTATCGCTGAACCTTGCTAGTTGCGTTTTTATTGATCGCCAGTTCGTACTGACGGTAAGAACATACGATAATTGTGTGTCTCATTCCCGTTGTACTGTATGAACAAATCTTCACAAACGTAAGGCATACAGCATTGTCGTTTAGATTTTGTGTATATTGAGCAATACTACACTGTCCACATATAACTATATATTATAATTAGTTACACTAGCCGCTTTACCGGCTGGCTTTTGTATGATTATAGGTTTTGGGGCTCATTGCAACGTACGTCATCCTGGTTTGGGATGATAAAGACAAACCAAGGCAAACCTGTGCAGAAGATCCTGTTGCTGTACTGCCTGTACATATCAACAACGCTGTCTGCATCTGCAATGCTACACAATAAGTAGTCCATAAAGTGGATCGTTTTGGAAATTTCTGCATTTTGTAAATCAGCTGGGAATTATGTTGTCATACTTCATTTTACCGTGTATAACAATTTTACAACCGTTTGCCGTGTTATTTCGATACATCCATCTGCGTGACCGAAAACCTGCTTCCGAGCTCGACCGTTTTTGGCGGGAGCGCAGGTTAACAACTTTTGTCATATTGACAATGTGCATTAGTGAACAGTTATTCTACTATACTGTGCCGATCGCGATGATTTTCGGTTTTCTGGAAAATTTCCCGTCCGACCGCTGGTTTTAATAATCCAACAACTGCTTCGCAGTACTGTGAGTTCATCGCAATAAAGATGAGCTAGAACAAAAATGAAAAGCTACAGCTTGCGACTTTATGTAGATAATGTCAGTAATAAATTTGTTACATACACGTTGCTAGCCTACCCGAGTAGCTCGTAAGTAATTTTAAACTTTTTGTCAACGTTGAGCATAGAACATTTACCGGATTAGCCGCGTAACCGCACAGCAGAAGGAAACGCGACCACAGCAATACTAAATCGTTTCCAAAATACATATCCGGTCGGACAGCCAACAAAACCGGGACGGGAAGAAAACATAAGCAGTACCAAATAAATGATGCAAAAAGCATTCTGGCTATCATTATCCTCCGTCTAAGGCGTTTCTTCCAGACAACGGAATCGCAACCAGCAGCACTGTGATTACCAGCGTCGCATAGCCACCGAAAGCGTATGCGCATATAGATGGTGATATGCATTATTCCCAGCAGGGTAATCGGGATGTAGGCTCCCATGGCGGCTATCAGGGAGAATACCATTCCCGGGAATCGGATAATTTCACAGGTGCCCAGATGCGAGGCAACAAATCGTAGGCCATATCCAAAAAGTGGAGGAATATTGCATAAAGCGCCTACATCGTAAAAACTTTGTCAACCAGTGTCAGCAAGCCAAAAATTCGGAACTGGAAAATAATGCATCGAATTTTTTTATTGGTGATAAATGCTTCCATTTGTACTCGAATATATGCGCAATGAACTGTATATGCGCAAAATGTTCCACTGTTGACATGGGATGTGACATGTGTGTGTGTACGATGGCCCTATCACATATCGCAGCAACATCCACACACAAGCCGGACGGAAGAAAATCGGGAAGTACGAGTACCAGAACATCACGCAGGACTACCTGTTCCGTGCGGTAGGCGTTGAGACATTGGGACCACTCGGACCGGGAGCCTCCCAGCTAATCAGTGACGTGGGCAAGATGATTCGTCAGGAAACAGGCGAGAAACGTGCAACGGAATATCTGCGCCAGAGGTTCAGCATCGAAATCCAACGTGGAAATGCGACATCCATCCTGGGAACGGCACCAACCTCGGCTAATTTAGATCGAAGGTTCTCTGTGATTCGGCCGCATGTTTCCGCTGGTTGTTAAATTTATAATGTAATGTCTCTTTTGTATTTGTTAGATTGTTTCTGTATTCGCACGTTTAACGAACGCACGAAACAGTAAAACTGAAAAAAATGAACTGTTGCATAAATTATTTTTGCAGGCAGTAAGCACAGTAATGCAGAAATGATGCTAATTAATGGCGTGTACGTGTACTGTATCTAAAACTTAAGGAGGACAAATCCACGGGCTCGCGCCCGTGGAAAGGATTTGGAAAGGAAATTGCCATGGAATTCCATGGAATCCGTGGATTTACGGAAATCCAAACGGATTTCCGTAAATCCAAGGATTTCGTAGTTTTCGTTGGAATACCGTTATTTAACTACCTACTTACATAACTATGAAGAAAAAATTATTTCAATTAATTTCAACTGTTAAATTACTGCGCATTCGTCGTTAGAAACTTAATTTAAACTTAAATACTCTAAACATATTAAAAAAACACGAATGGAATTGCTTATTATCAACCAAGGCAGTATTAACGTAAGTGTGTTCTATAGTATAGTACCACTACCGGTAGGCGGTACGGATACTGTCAGCCCTGCAGTGGGCATGCATACGCAAGTTAATAAAAGCGAAAAGCAACACAAAAGCTCGGAAGATTGTCATTCTTTCCAAGAAGATGACTTTGATTTTTGTCATATTTTGGTCACTTTAAATAAAATTTCAAGTATACGGTTACATATTTCCGTTACCGGTACACTTTTCCCACCCCCAAGCAGCGATACGCGAATACCTGCTGATCGCACAAGGTGTTTTTTTATTTTGTTTTTTCACTATTCTGTACTCATAAAATTCTTTTATGGATTTAAGATCATGCTTCGAAATATATGAGCGAAGCTTATACTACGAAAACTAATCTAGAAATTTTAACACCAGGTGACCAAATTATGAAAACTTTTTGAAGAAAAACATTGTTTTCTGTCGGACCGATCAAGAAGACTTCTGCCCCTGGTATATTTAATATTGGACAATACAAACGAAATAAAATAAAAACGGTAATGTTGTCGGCGAATACAAGCGAAATAAAATGAAAACGGTAACGTTGTCGGCGAATATACTGGCGAATACGCTGTTTTTTAAATAAATCGGTTGCTACCGGAAGACAAGGTAATGTAAAATTTGTAGCCACCTGTCGAAAACACTAAAACTTTCTTGTTTTTATTGTTTTTCTCTGACATTTCCATGCGCTTGGAATTCCAAATACAGGGAATATGGATCTTGAAGCAAAAATTGGAATTCCACGGATTTCCTCAATTCCAATTTCCAAATCCGAGCCGCCCGCGTGGAGCGCGGATTTGGAAACTGGATTCCATCCGTGGAATTCCATTTTCCTTGGACGGTCGTTCCTTACTAAAACTGTACCTAAATAATGAAATCTAAATTTCTGGTTTTACGTACTACCATTTGCGTCTGTAGATATACTCTTTTGAACATAAAAAAATGACTGCGTATGTAGTTTTCACATTTGGTAAAGTAGAAGGTTACTGCTTTCCGGCTAATAATGAAAACGTATTAACGAATATATACAGATACATGCCATATGTAATTCCTGTAATTCTCATGTTTAGGCTTAATGATGCTCCAATATTTTCTCTTCACATTTTTTTGCGGCAAAATATTATTAGATTACCCGTAATACTTCAAATAATTACTTACCGATAATCCAGCTGCCAACAATCATTGTCACCGTCATCTTGGTGGTCATACATGCTTCGTATGCAGAAGGAAATACTGTGGCTACTAAGCGGTTACACGCTAGGAAGCAGGATGACCAATTCCCGGCATGGATGACGATCACAAAAAAGACCGGACTGATCTGGCAATCATCGAGCCATAACACGTCCAACCTTCTTAAAAATACTTTTAAAGAGAATAACATATAGTGTACGGAACAAGTAATCAGCTCCTGGAATAGTAGATGTGCAATCAAGATACCACATCCGGAACGCAGCGACTGGTTATTTAAAATAACATACAGTAATAACACAGAGGATACGGTTCCCACGAAACTGACCAAGTTTACACAGGCAAACCATACGCACATCGACGGAAAGGTAGTAGAAGTGACATTTTCTGGTGCAGTGATGTGAAAAGAATTCCAGTCGATGGCTTCTAATTCCCAGTGAAGCATTTCCTTGTTCCTCTTGTTTACGTCGAATGCACAAAAAGTGGCATGCCATATATATCGGACACAATTACACAATAACAATGCAACAGATTTAATAAGTTTGGTGCAGCCGCCGAAAAAAATAATATTAATTTTGTAGACGTTTCTTAAATATTTACTCGTAAACTCATACGCGATCGTATCATCTCACGCACATACATGATCATATATATAGATATGCAAATAATTTCGAACAAAATGTTTTATTCATACTAGTCACAAGTTTGATTAAATCACGATACTAGACACACATCACAGAAATTTACAACAGGAAGATATACAACAGGAAGTCTTCTTGATCGGCGCTGCTGATCGAGTGAATGCAGTCGGTGAATGCATCCGGCGTCGGGATCAGCTACCGCTAAGAAAGAAAGTCACGGGAGCATTTCCGGTTGAATGGCGACATTTGGTCCTCTTGAGTGACATTGGAAAGTGTGCAATTTGTTAATGGCCTCCGTTCGGATTATACGATGTGATCCATTAAGAAAACGCTCATTTCGCATGCAATCTGTGCTGGCGTGTCTGTTTACACCAGGGATCATGGGCACCAATGTACTGTACAGCACAGGCGAAGAATAAACGGCTTTATGGCAGGTCGGCTACAGATGGTCCCAGAAAAGTGTCGTTTAGACGTGGATGTAATTGTATGGCCTGTCATTCTGATTGATAAAAAGTACGCCACGATACTGACAGCCATGCAAAGTGAAGTAATTATTGACAACTTTTTATGTGCTGACGATGACTAGACAAGCGCAACTGGCTTCCCGCTCCGAATTTTTCATCACAGAAACCTAGCCTAAACCTTGTGGTATCGGTTTAAACATCGATTCTCGGCGATTGTCGGTCAACAAGATTGAGAAATTGCAGCCTGGCCTTTCTTGCCATATTAACTGCAAATGCATAAGTGCTTCTCTACTCGTATTATCATAAAAAGCGCAGAATTTTACGAAAAAATACGTATCCTACACACGCACGCAATACTTTAACATTATTTTTGTGCATGTAATGCTAACTGTATACCGAAAATTTATGGTACTTGTACACATGTATCGACTAACCATTATTTCAATTCGACAATGCAACGTGTTAGTTGTTAGTAGTCTCGTACCATAGCTATCGGCTTCTACATTCAAAATACCTGTTCCACGGATCAAAAGTAATGTAGCGAAAAGGCTTAAATTGTTTTGGGAAATGATATCATCACCTCTAATATGCAGTTCCTGATTACATTATATCGGTGCAGCGATTGACGGAACAAAAAAGTGAGGAAAAAAATTTTAATCGATAATTGTAGAACAGTGAAAATGCCTGTAGAATTAACAATGGACTGAATAATCAAAATAAAAAATAATATGCCGAAAAAGATGTAATTGGAATTTGGAAATGAAATAAACAAAATGTTGACCACTACAAAAACAGAACTATTCGGCATATGCAGGTAAGTAAACTAAATTTGTACAATAAACTTCCAAATATAACATTTTCATAGGCATTAGCCATCCAGATTAGTAAAAGTGCAAACGCTGATTTCGATATTTACGGTAAGTTGTAAATACATGATGCAACCTGCAACTGTCAAAAATCCCAGACGGGCACGCCCAGCTTGTCTGTGTCTGCCATCTTCTGTTTGTACGGGTATAAAAGCAAATTTGTATACGTGTTTTAATGCATGTATGTATTCTTGGTAAAATATGATTTAAGTTCGCCCCAGTGTGATGAACGTTGACCGACGGCTGATAACTGATAAATCTCTAAAATCTGTATCCGCATTTGCGTAATTGTACGAGTATATCCGCAGATAGAGATGGCAAAACTAAAATTAGTCGACTAATTAGTTGGTTAACTTCGGTTAACTCGACTAAAACTAAAAAAATTAGTTTAACCAACTTTGGTGACTAAAAAAATTAGTCAAGAGCTTTTTAGTAACTAAATTTTTTAACCGAGTAGATTTTAGCTACTAAAACTCAGCGGTTAACCGGTTAACCGAAATTTATTCCCAGCGCAATGGCGGACCGCAAGAGACGGTGGTTTTTCATAATTTTCAAGTACAAACTGCGCAACCAGATCGGCGCACTGCATAGTATGCGTGCAGTACTTCAATTTAATCGTAAATGTAGCGCATGGCGTATTGTATCTTCTAATGCAGTTACAGTACCTGCATGGCTTTACATTGAAGTACTGTACTGTGTAACGGCCCTATGAAGTGTGTAATATGCATGTACTGGCAGTACTGACAGTTTTTCCAGTAATTATGTACATTATACAATTACGGATTTGTTTCTACTGTAGCTTATATTTTCAAAATAAAATTTTATTGTTCTCTGAAGGCCGAATAAATTTTGATTCTGTTTTTATTTGTTATACGGAACTAATGACACTATGGCGACAGGTGGGACCATTTCGCCGCGATAGTGACACCCACTGTATAGAATAAGGAAAACATTTTAACAGAAAATTTATCTTTAGTCTCGGTTAACTTTGGTTAACCGGTTAAAATTTTTAACTAAATTCAGGTTAACAACTAAAAAATTTAGTCGCCGACGTTTAGCCGACTAAAAGTTTTAACCAAGTCAATTTTAGCAACTTCAACTTTTAACCGAGTTTTAGTTTAGTTTAGTTTAGTTTTTTTTAGTTTTGCCATCTCTATGGACCGCAGACAAAGGATCAGTCTCCACACCGCGTGGCTTTATTAAACCGATGCACCAGGAAATTTATCAGGGCACGTTCATCACAGTTAAATTAACACGGAAGATTAGAAATAAGATTACGCGAAGCAGAACTGAGATCAACATTACGTTCGTTGGTAGTCATAGACCGTGACGGTCAACCCGTTGTCCAGCTCCGCCGTGACGGTGATGGCTACCGGCACCCTGTTTCCAACCAGCAGCCGCACAAGATCATTAAGTGATCGAGGATGCTCGTTGCCGGGGACCGATGGTTGGGAGGATGGCGGAACAGAATCTGGCACACGGGCTTCGTTGGAGGACATGGTTACCGTGAATACCGTCTACAGGCAAAAATGGCAATTATAAATCTCTAATTAATGCAACAGCAAATCTAAAACATCGCAGATAAAATGTGCGCACCCGATTAAATGAAACTTCAACACTACACTACAAAAAAACGAGGAAGAGCGCTGTACTAGCGAAGGATGGCAGCGAATGGTTTTCTGAGTGAAATCAACAACAGACTTTATGGACTGCGCGGCATTGATTCAGTACATGGTGCAGCCAAGCTACGCGTTTTCTTAATTTCGAGCTGTGGCTAAACCATTAGCCTAAACCGCTCATACTGCTCATACTGATCTTAAACCGCTCATACTGCGGTTTAAGATCTCGCGATAATCATATCACTAGGATATAAAATCCCAAAAATGGATGAAGTATGTCGTCAACAGAGATTTATACAAATAAAGAATGCCATTCGTCTGTCCGACCGCCGTACCAGTGGCAGAATTTATTTCTAAAGTTTATGTTCCAATAGCCATACGATAGCACCGTTCTTTCTGGCCAGGAATCCCGAGCAAGTGCCCACAAATGAAAAGATCGCCTGGGGCACGGCCTTCTGGTACTGGGGCAACCGGGTGCACGACAAAGCCGGTGTGGCGGAAGGGAAGTTCGGTGTGACCACCCGGGCGATTAACGGTGGATTTGAGTGCGATGGAACCTTTAAAGATAAAGCTACACGCCGGTATGCCATGTACACCGAAGTACTCAGCATCTTGGTTCCCGGCGAAACGCCCAAAGAAACCGGTTGTTACAATTAAATGCATCAAACTGCAGCAATCACACCAACAGTACAGCTGATCCTGCACCGATTCTCAATTTCTGCGTCTTAAATAAATTCCAGCAAATTTTGCGCGTGAACTCGCTACTAAGAATTACTATTAAGTTTTACCTTTGGGACAACATAATGTTTACTGATTACATATTTGCTCGATACGTCTGGTTTTAAGTATTTTTAGAGAAAGCAATATTTTTGACACTTTAAAATATTATTTTTTTGATATTTTTTTGTGCCTTATCAGTTTTGTTCGAGGTTCGTTTCATAGTTGCAACATTCCAGTAATTAACAACCTCAAGACAGTAATAAATAAACTAAAAAATCATATTGGGTCAGCACAAATAGTGACACAGTGAGTGTTAGATGCGCTTGCTCGGAAGTCTGAACGTTATAATACAGTCATAACTGCGGATTAAAATAAAATTTATAGAGGCATTTGAAAGCCTAACCGCACCGCTTGTGTGCAGGCAGTGAGTGAAATTACGATTTTAATACAGAGACAGCAACGTTTTCAGAAATGCGAATCAACATGATTCGATATGATAATCCAATAATACTCATACAATTTTATTCAGATCAAAATAATTTAATTCATCAGACAGCCTGCACCATATCTGCCAAGTCACTGCTCCTTGACAACTAGCTGATGAAAATTTCCGTTGCAACACGTGCTTCTTATGAACGATGGAAGTACCACAGCCTTTTTCACCCAACCTTCAGTCCCCGAGTTTCCTAGTGCAGCCCCCTCAGCCTTCACTCTCCACAAGCAGCTACAATCTGCCACCACAAAATGCCGTTTCCGTCGCTTCCCAGGAAGACCCCCTGTCCCCCATGGAAAAAGCGCGCCGTGAAGAACGCGCCCGTGACCCTTTCTTTCGCGCATATGACAACATCCGTGCGCATGTCTACGCTAATCTCAGCCCTGAAGACCAGTCATACCTGGCGGAACTGTCGGTTGCGGATGCTCTCAGCACCCAACCTTTGAAGAAAGCTGCCAGTCGACCCGACAATGACCTGGATGACCTGACCGCCTACATCCAGGGCCAGCTGCAGGGCAAAGATGGGCGGGATCGTGAACGGTCCGCCCATTTGGTTCCCGTGCCGTTGCGGTACCGATTGAAACCGGTGCCGTTTGAAGAATTCGATGCAACCAAGAAGAACGAAAAGAAAAAGGTCACCGATAAAACAGTGCTATTCAACTACCAGTTTCCGGATGAGAACTGGAAACGGGACAAATACCTGCTGGATGAGTTTATGGGTCGTGGCTCGCACGCACCTCCGCGAATGCAGTTAGATGAACTGTTGCAGAAAAGGATGAACGAAACCGTCACCGTAAATGAGGCAACAGAGTCGGAAGATTTTCCCTTTCGGAGAATATTTCCTGAGGACCCTGCGTGGAAATTAACTCCTATTGAACGATTATCAGAAACTTGCTTGAAGATTATCCAAGTAAGAAATTCCAAAAAAATCATGTTGTTACTGCGATTGTGCAA
This sequence comes from Paramacrobiotus metropolitanus, assembly GCF_019649055.1. Taxonomy (NCBI): domain Eukaryota; kingdom Metazoa; phylum Tardigrada; class Eutardigrada; order Parachela; family Macrobiotidae; genus Paramacrobiotus; species Paramacrobiotus metropolitanus. The sequence goes on from NW_026570259.1 coordinate 132,486, forward strand.
AATAAGATGGAATTTATAACTCTTTACAGAATAATTTTCATGACATGCCGTACCAAATGGCAGCACTTCCCACCGAACTGCAGCAGCGCTTCATTGCCGATTTACCTGTCGCCAGCGAAATCAATTTATACTTAGCGGCCGATTATTTTCACAATGAGAACTATTGGGAAAGGTCATGTAGAGCCCGCTGGGGATCTGCTGCGCACTGTCACACGCATGGCAGCTGGAAGCTGACCTACATCGAGCGGGGCTTTCAGGAGTTAATAGAGAACTACGTCCCTCTTCAGTCCGATCCGAATCTCTTGCTCAATGACCTTTTAAACATCGGGGAATACGTACTGCAGCTGCGCATCGAGCAGCTGCTGCCACCGGTGCGACATACCTTTGGCAACTTTGCAGCCATGATTGACGCACAGTTGACGAAGCATATTAACTTCACGGAACCGGTGGACGAAAGTCAAGTGGATCCGGAAACGCATCGACGCGATAGTTCCGTCTTGCAGCAGATTCCCATGGCAGAAGAAGTCAAAAAGTATGTACAGGGCAATAAACAGTTTCCGGCTGTACAGAAGACTCCGTGGTCCGATAAGGCCAAGATTAAATTTCAACGGCTGCTTAACCGCGAACTGGATCTGAATAGCGGAATCGACGAGGGAGACAGGGTTTTATTGGATATAACGCGGGAGCTTGATGATACGCCAGCTCATCCGCGGACGATGAACCCATTCCTGGCCGCTGACCATATCAACCTTGTACCTGTTGTAGGTGCTACTTGTTTTCCAATTTGTTAAAAAAATTGTGTGAAATTAATTTTTAGGTATTCTTGCACTATAGTGCAGTTTTTATATGTACAAAACTGCGTATATGGAAATTATTTTGTTTAGAATAGAAAATTTTGTTGACCAGTTTCAGTTCAGATTCACGAAATATCAATAAGGAAGTTAAAATTATAGTAGCAAAGTTATAATAAGGATTTCTTTATGTGTAATAGCTAACATGCCTCACTTGATGGACCTCCAACTGCGATACGGAATCGTCGAATGCGGGATGAATTTCAGTTGGCGTCTGTATCAATTCACACTGAACGATGCCCGCCGCTTAGCGGAAGCCCTGGTGATCTGTGCGTCCCTTCGCCGGCTGTGTTTGGCCTACTGCAACATCAACGACGCCAAGGGTGCCATTGTCTGCTCAGCCCTGCTGGACCATCCCAATCTGGCCATATTGGAGCTGCAGTGCAACAAACTCGGCAATGACACGGCGGCCGTGATAGCGCGGATGATTAAACGCAGTGAAGTTCTGAACAAAGTGGATCTGAGTGAGAACCAAGTTGGGGTCGACGGCGCCAAGGCCTTAGCACGCGCATTGGTTCGTGGAGTGTCGCTGAGAATTTTGAACTTGCACTTCAATGAGATTGGTGATCTTGGTGCGGAGGCGCTGTTTTTAGTGCTAAAGAGCTGTATTACGTTTCTACAGCAGCTGATGATCAGCGGTAACAAAATTTCGGGGGCTGTTGTTGACCTTTTGACGGATGCCATGAAAGTCAACCGAAAACTGGAAAAATATGACCTTTCAGTTAACGAGCTCGAAGGAGTAAGTGTTCACCGTATTCAGAGACGTTTCCATACGTCGATTCTAACATAAACGTTTTCAAACATCAGAATTATTCATAACGTGACCTTTATAGGTCACTGTGGCGCGAAAGATTCAGGAAGCCCTAGCGCAGAGCCATCATATTCAAGAATTCAGTATCCGGGAGAACTTATTCTCAGCTGACTTTGAAACGTGCATCCAAGAAATTATTGCGCGTAATCAGGACGCCCGACAAGAACAAATCCTTGTGGAACTGGAGCATACATTTGATTTCAACATCAAACATATCAAATTCCCGTCGGAAGAACAAGTCAAGCGTAACAGTGACGAAGATTCTTCCAGCTCAGAAGAAAGTTAATTTTATAGACTAACGAAAATGTGACACGGCTGGCTTTTTTGATGAGGTTAATATTTCTTGTATTACCAAAGCGAATTTGTTCGCGAAATTTAAGTCACCAATTGTGCATTTATTATATCTTTACACAGTGCAGTAACTCTTTATAAGCGCAAAGCAGTCTCTTTATTGCAATAATCACGTCATAATGTACAAGCTAAGAATTTGTTATTCCTGAACTGCGTCAAACACAAGTATCTTCAATAGTTCCCTGACAGGGAAATGCTAGTTTTTTTGCACAATTAGTGCCGCATTAGTGGGTTATAACATTATTAGAGAAATTAAGCAGCCCAAAACCGTAACTGCCGCTCAAAACCAGGAGATAGCACCATAGTCCTTGTTGTTATCAGTGCTCGAAGCAGCGGAAGATGAGATGCGAGCCCCGTATCCGCGTCCACTACTACGGCCACTTGCGAAGCCGACTCCGCGGCTGGTCAGAACGGTGTTATCCGAATCCACTGTTCCATAGTCCACTTGTGCATCTGTAAAAATTACTGTATGCAGTGCCTTTCGTGCAGGCCAGTTGGATTGCAAAGGTCACCTATCGGCGCATTTATTCGCTTGGTACACAGTGTATGTACGTTAGCTTTACGTTGTATTATTGTTTGTTTCATAAGAGATGTGTTGGGCTTTGGAGGCGTAATATACAGTAAGTACAAAAGTCAGTTATGCCAAAGTTTTATGTCGTTATAACGTAGCAGTATCACAAATGTAATTAAACAACCGTACCACCATTTGCAGCTGCGGCGGAATTGCTTCGTCGGCTACCGGCATACAGACGGTTGCGCCCCCAGAAAGGACGATAAACAGGGTAATCGTAAACGGCAACTCGTGGAGCAAGCTGGCCGAATGCATTGTCAAAATTCGACCAACCGTAGTCACCATCCTCACGGAAACCGGCGGAAATCTCTGAAATAATTCAAATTGATAAACTAATTTCCTCAGGCAGTGGGATAAAGGCAGTGAATGCATTGAGTCTTGGTCCTTACCCGGCACAGCAACTACGACCAAAACAAGGACTGCTACCAGAATATGCATAGCGTATAGTTAGTGTTTAAGAGGTTAAAGGTCAACGTAATCGAACGCTGAACGCAAAGTAAATATTGCAACTGTGTTTGGCACAGCTGGGAAGTAAGTACTGAAGGTTACTGACAAATTTTGTCTGTTGTTTTCATTTTTATATGACACAGAGATGTAATTAAGGGGTAATAAACCCAATCAAAAAACATGGTATTCCTGATTAAACTGCTTGCTCGCATTGCTCCAGTGGAGTTTGTGGAATTTTGATGAAATACGCGAGATTAATTTCCTCGTTAAACGTGCTTATCCAGGTGACACCGTACATTCTGGACTAATTAATTTAAGTAGTAAAAGTTTTTCTTTTGTTTGAGTTGGAATGTGGGTGATTGGATTAGCAACGTGCCGACTGTAAGCGTACAAGGCATGTGCGAGATGACTAATTTCTTATTTATTGCCTATGTGAGTTTATACCCACAGTCGATAATTAAAGCTTATGTAACTCTTTCAAAACCAAAGCGAAAGCGGGGGCAGACTTTAGCAAATGTGGAACAAATAATTAATGGACATTCTACAAAACATAAATCGATTTCAGAACTGTACATTTTGAGCAGTGACACGGTTATGTACCGGGTGGCTGAACAAAATGGCCGTCTCCTCTTTTCGTTTGTTTTTCGCAGACCCTTTGTCGCACCGTAAACTGTTTAGGCTCATTCGATAGAGAATTTTATAAGCCACAAAACCAGAAACAAAGTTTTTGAAAAATTAAGCCGTCTTCGTTTGCAATGATGCCAAATAAAACTGTCTGCAAATTTTTCGTGTCCCAGCTCGCAAAACATAAAATCTTGTGCCATTTCTTCCTCTTACGGACTTTTTGAATATTTTTAACTGTCTCATTTAGTAAAATACGTTTACTTTCAATAGAAAAAAAGTTGTGGTCATGCTGCATACGCTGAACGAGTTATGCAGTCATGACACATTGTGACTTTTTCGAAAAATGCCGGTTTTTTATTTGGTATTTTCGAGTATTTTCGGTTACAATTTTCGGCTGCATGACAGGTAGCACAAAAAAATGCAGATTTAACTTTAATATGTAGCTTACACATTACCCTTTCAGAACAAAATTAAATCGGGTAAGCTTTTAGAACGTTGGTTAGAAATTTGCACTCAAAAACTTTGTTTGCCTGTTTCACGAGAATTACTCGTGCAAAGTGTCTGTTCTTCAGCGCACTGGCCAAGCAAAGGTTGCTAGAATACTGCAGTTCCTTACAGTAAAAAAACGAGAAACAACCTCTCCACCAGAAATAGTAAAATAAGCTACATTAATGTCGTTAGTTAAATAGCAAGAATTTTTAATTTAGAAACGGGTAATTTCAGATTTTCGCTTCCAGGACATCATCCAAACCCAGCCAGTTTTACAAAACAATTCATAAAAAATTTCAGCCTAGTGGAAATTTTGATTTAACTTAACTTTTTTATGTTAAAAGCATTGCTCTATCGAATGAAACTAGGAAAACGTCAATTCAGTGTTGGACGTATCCAGCGCACCATGAAAAAACAGACGGCCATTTTGTTCAGCCACCCGGTAGGTATGAACCGTATAAACACGACTAATCAAAGCGATGAAAGAATTAAACGATTCAGATAGTTCAACAGCGACATCGAGAAACTCAAAGCTAATGCAGCTGCAGTTCCGTGTTCTCTTGAAAATATTTATAAGATTACCTATGTTTTCACTTCTGGCGATTTATATTTACTATAGTACTGTCTACGACCATACCACGTAGAAAACTCCCGATCCCGTTCGATCTCGGAAGATAACCTACGTCGGGCCCGGTTAGTACTTGGATGGGTGACCGCTTGGGAACACCGGGTGTTGTAGACTTTTTTTGATTTATTAACCTATGCCAATTTTTTAGAATTATACGTTTAGTGTTGATTCAACAAGTGTTAAATAGATTTCATTTTAATTCAATGTGGTTAATTGTGATGCTTTTACGGTATTAAATTTAGTAATTTGATACCGTGCCTCCATGTTGTATGAATTTTACAGTGCGTGAATTTCGGTAAAATATTATCAGCCAAAACGTATCGAAGATTTTACCGCATGCTGTTCTATCGTGCGTAGGTAAAAACAGCACTGCCCGCCTTTGAATGTCTCAACGTAGCTCAAAACATTGCTTAATTTTATGCCAAACGTTTACTCACACTTGCTTCGTAGTTCGTAGTGAACATGATTATCGTCGAATGGCCGCAATTCATCGTTCTAGCTGATTCAGATAGGTGAATCACCGTAAAAAATCAGGTTTCGCAGATGTTGATTCTAGAGCCGCTGCGGTACACATATTTTTCAAAATCGTTATTAACACATGTTTAATAGCATATCGCTGTATAACACGCATGTTTACACGGTAGACAACACGTACAGCCGCATGGGAATTTAATCTAACCTGTCAACCTGTCGACAAAAGATTTTTATTGTTTTTTTTTCAAATAATACGAATTACTCATACCGGTTTGATAGCAGAGCGTTAACAGACGCTCCGATTTTTTGCGTGAGCCTGTGTACATTCTCCCGCTGAGGAATATTTGAGAATCATGACAAAAAAACTCCATACGAAAATCAACACGGATGAGCCTTACATTAATGAACAAGCCTGGAGCATGATTCGCGCCAAGGCCAAGAAAGACCGCAGCATCGATTCCTTTTCCCGGGTAAGTAAACGGAAGTAACCGTTGTTTTACGAATACTCAATATGTGTGTATTTTTTTCTAATCTTGGAAATTTTATTTTTTTTCTGACTCTTCGAATTCGGCTTACATTGTGCATAGAAGTACAGGCAATCTGTTAGAAATACCTCGATAACTGAAAACCAGAAGCCATTTTAAAAAATCACGCGCTTTTTAACAAGGCTTTTGAAACAACTGTTACGTTTCTAATTTACTAGTAACCGTAGTAAATTTTGAATACCGGCAGATGTTCTGCTTTGCACTTTTTTTGGCGCCTTTTACCTTTAATTTTTCCGAAACGTGTTGTCGTTTCGTTATTTCTGCCTGTGCACTTTAATTTAATTCAAAATTTATTCGACGCCTACCATTGTTACAAATTATCTCTCATAATCTTTAATTGACATAATTTTAATGTCATGCTGTTGCTTATAAAGTTCACATAATTCACTGCCAAGTTTTGACAGTATTCTGTAATAGTTCTTAAAACTTCAAACTGCATTTGCTACATGATCGTCATCTTTATAATCACGTCGTCGATACAAAACAACCTTTTTTGTTTAGGCTTACAGAGACGATGCTACTCCGTACTCAAACAGTGAATTTTCATCCAAAGTGCGCGAACTTGTTGCTCCCAGAAAGAAAACCACTATCGACTCAGAGTAAGATCTTTTCCATCCAACTATTGCGCTTTTTTGTAGTTGATAAACCTCTTAGAAATCGTCAATCATAATTTTATTATTATCTTGTAGGTTGAATATTGCGAAATTAATCCTGGTAGGGGATGTATCCGTGGGAAAAACGTCTTTAGTGCACAGGTAAGTGCATATGCGTAATTCAAACTTCAGTTTTATCGACGGAAAAATCATCGAAAATTGCCGGTTAAAGCAACATTTGGAGGAAGGGCCAAAAAGCCGATTGATCGTTGACTACTGCTTGTTCCACTGGCTGAGCGTGTATAGAACGGTCTTTAATAAGCAGTCAACAGCCTGTCAAGGCGGAAGTGCACGCTATGGTACACGACATTCAATGGAGAACAACACGACATGCAGTGTTGCATGTCGCGATGTTGTCCAATTACTATGGTTCAAAATAAGCCAACCGGTTTGTTTGTTTTAATGATTATCTTTCATATCTGCAGAGTAATAATTTCTGCTGCGTTCGGGAAACGGGTCGCAGCGTTCTGTTACCCGGCATAAGCTCTTCGAAAACTTTATCTAGTTACGTACTCGAAAATTTAGGCAAAAGCGTACACAGAGAACGCATAAAGAACTGTGGTAGAACTGCTGAATGACTTTTATTCACAACAACATGTTGACCAGATGGCATCCAAAATTCGTGTTAAATTACAAGTAGAGTAGCAGTGATCGGATTTAAAATCAAGGAAAATTCTCGTAAAAAAATTAAAATTAAAAATAGTAATCAACGATCAAAAATAATTTTCAATATTCCCCACAGATTTTGCCACGATCTCTTTAATCGGGACTATAAAGCAACAATCGGCGTGGATTTTGAAGTCGAACGTTTCGACATCCTGGAGGTTCCGTTTACATTACAAGTGTAACGTAGCCACGATACTATTATAATATTTTGATTAAAGTTTCTATGGTGCATTATGTAATTCGCGCTTGCAGTAGCCGGTGGAGAGCTGCATATTAGCGGTATGCAACAAAGTTCATGAACTCCTTTTTTGTATTCGCTAGATGGGACACTGCTGGACAAGAGCGCTTCAAATCCATTGCCGCGTCATATTATCGCGGGGCTAATGGTACGTATTGTACATATCTGTAATAGAAATCCTACGAGTACGGGTATATGTTGTGAAGTTTCATACTGACTGTCAATAGTTTCATACTGAGCTTACGGTCAGCATCCAAATCAAGCGTAAACATGTAAACGCTTTTTATTTATAAGCTTTTTATGCACATAAGCGTAATTATGTAAACTGCTTTCTGTTTACACGCATTAACACAGTCAGTTGTACTTGTACGTGTTGACCGATGTAAGTATTAGTCTGTTGTAAAATACTGCCAGCCAGTGCCATCAGCTGTTAATACTCGTAGTTCGTATTAATTGTGAAATTGCAGTGGTTGTTGTGACGTTTGATTTATCGGAGAGCGGGACCTTGGACAGCTGTCAACGTTGGCTGAACGATGCTTTAGAGGGCAACACCGGCAGTCCGCACATTTTTCTCGTTGGCACCAAAAAGGACCTTTGCGTAAGTACTTACTTCAACGTCACCAGGGAATAATTAGAACATATCGTTATAGCCGCAGTTTTTTGTAGTCACTTGACAGTTTCCGCCGAATTGAGGAAAAAGCAGTAGCCGCTGCCAAAGAATTCAATGCCGAATTCTGGCCGGTTAGTTCCAAAAGCGGCGAGAACGTCCAGGCTCTGTTTTTCCGAATCGCGTGCATGGCTTTTGACGCTATGGTCTTACGAGAAATCGCTGCCGGGAAAACGGCGATTACACCCAAAGATATCGCACCGAGTATCAGTAAGCGCATTCAGCAAAATATTTTTCAACTGATTTTTATGACCAGCGAAACATTGGTCACTTTTGCAGTTTTGCGTAGGAGATCACCAATGACAAATCTAATACCTACATGCTATAAATCTTAGAGCACGTAATTACCTTTGCAGAATTGACTGCCCGGCGCCTGACGCCAAGAGAATATGCCAGAAGGATTCTCAAGCGGACTAAGTGCTCGAAATCCTAACAATCATCAATCCATACCAACTACGTGGTATAATATAACATATGTAATGCCTATGCTAAAGCATATCGTCCATCAGGAACAACGACAAGCCTCCGAATGCTAAGTGCTTCTACGGAGTAAATTGTAAATACCAACTCTTTGTCTTGTCAATAATACGTGGAAATAATTTTAGCGTCCCTCATACAGACGCACGACCCACAGATTTTGTGGTTTCGACCCACAGATTTCATATACACTGTAGCTTAAGTTTTTTACAAAATGGGAACCCAGCCGCATGAATTTTGCGGGTCAGCTGCTATCAGTGCTTTGTACTGCTGTTTGTTGTCAAAATTAAAATTAGACTATTTTTGCTAATGGTTCATGATATCAAAAACTAAGCAAAGCGCACTAAACAGTGTTGAGGCTTGCAATAATATTTATTGCATAACAAAATTAAACCATTCAGTTTTCAGTTATATGAATAAATTTTTACATACTGAAACAAACTTGTCGGGAAAGAAAAACGCCGATCCTCCGCCATTCAAACACTTTTATTAGGCAATTGTTTTAATTTTAGAGCTCCAGTATCATAGATTGTAGTAGTCGGTGTACAGTTTTACAGTCTAAATATATACAGTAGTTGCCACTTGCATTATGCAAGCCTTGTCGCTTATTATTTTGCTAAACTGCCCATTTGCAAGGTTTTTGCTGCTCGTTTCCGCTCATGTTAACTGTTCCTGTCAGGTGAGCTGGAACTAAACATCCCGTGAAACTGCGGTCAGCATTTGTTTACGTAAATTCTGAAGGGCAAGTACAATACAGATACAGATTCAAAATTTTGTACTTTAATACTTCAAACTTCAAAGTGACCTCGGTATGCTGTAGTTACGGCAGTACGATACATGCATACACAATAGTTTTGGTTCCGAAGCTGCACTGCACCAGTAACTGCAGACAAGTAAATTCGAATTCCAATGGGATTTATGCATATTTTTTGTAGTAAACAAGCGGTGAACCTTTAATAAGTATCATGATACGAGTACAAACTATGTACCAAAACGAAACAGCATTTATAACAGAAACACTTCCTCTATGCTATCTTGATCGGGGATCGTACCCATTACACAAATCGCGTTTCCCCGTTGTACTCTGTATTTGCATAGATATTCGCTGCTTAAAAAACTCTTTCGCCCGCTTCTGGTCAGTGGAAGTCGCAATACCGTTTCCAACCATTTCCACTGGTCCGTAAATTTCGATGGCTGCAGCAATGAAATCGTACCTTGGTTGCAGCCAGGCATGCTTCGCTAGCTTTCCCCTTTCCGCGAGTTCGGCTGCCGCGCCGACATTCACAGAAGTGGTCGATACATGAGGCCGCCAGCGTGTCCACACAGGTAACATCCACCGCCAACGGTTTTCCGCGCTTCCACGGAATAAGGGTGATCACATCCGGCCTTTTCTTATCTTTCACAGATAGACCTTTTGGTTCCATTCTCGAAGGGAAACCGGCTGACTTCAAGAGCTAATTAAGCTAATTAACTAAGTAAACAAGCTAATTAACCAGCTAATGCAAGTTCCCATCTAATCAACCAGCCATTACCTTGGATGGATATGAACCGATCGGTGCTAACCAGTTCTATGGACGAAAGCATAGAAAACTCATTATTTGTTCAGTTTTAAAATCGCGACCATTTTAAAATCGTGTATTTTAAGAACCAATAATGCGTTATAATTGCCAACTGGTCAATAACGCGTCAGAAAAAACTGCTTGTTTCTGACCACGTACACTATTTTCTGAGTTGCAGAATGCCGGAAGTAGACACATAGTGCACTGTTTGGCTTGCGATCCAGTACAGTACAGAGTATATTAACTGCTGCCCCAAGTCAATAATGCGTTTAAGGTGACCGATACGTTTAACCATTGCCCTTAAATTTTTGGTGGCATTATTTTTAGTTCTACATCCTAGGGTCTTAAGGTATCTGGTCTGCGATTACTCACAAAAATAAAAAAAATGTGCCATCCACTTTAAGAAGATTTAAGATTTTAAGGAACATTTTAAGAATGCAGCAAAGCAGTTACTGTACACTCTGAAGGGACATAATTATGTTCAACAGGAAGGCAAAAATTTATATGAAAACAATAGTCAGATGGAAATTTCATGAAATTGCAACGGCGTAAATTGGCTTATCTAAAATTGCCGATCATAAAAAAGTTGATTGTTTGCATAAAGCAAGCGAGGAGCATGACTGTAGCATCTGGCACGATCATTCACGAATGGAATTATCGAGAAAACGCTGAATGTTTTGCCGCATTTTAATTTTTTCTGTCGGAATGTTCGGCTTTCCTGCAGTGAAAATGCCATTTTTAATTCATATTATGGGTACTTGTACTGAAATAAGGTTTTCGTGTACAATACCATTTCTCACTGGTATACATTTTGTACAAATATTCCGTAGTATATCCCGGTGTACCGCGTGCATTGGGATTATGTTGTGCACCGCGTGTTAACCACTGTATTAGTGTCATTTTATTCCAAACGTAAGCGTGTAATATTCCGGCGATATATATTCCGGTGGCGGGATTCCGTAACTAACGGGCCGGAAGAACTCCCCAATGGCAAATTTACCAGCAGAACTTCTAGGCAGTCAACCAGACTATCGCCCGTCATAGGGCACAAGTGAAGGGAAACGGTATAAACAAAACATTGCCCAGTATATAACGGAGTAGCAAAATACAGTACTCTACCCTAGAGTACTAGTTTAACTGAAGATCTTATCAGAAAGGTAAACCAAGCGCACACCTGTCTCATGGTCAGGCACTTCCAAAAATTTTAATCACATAGTGAAGTATGAAGAGCACGACAAATGTTGAAAATTCCGAAATGAATATCACTTGGAAATGTACATGTTATGCAAAGGTCGACGATGGAGGACACATCGCTTTAGGTTCCACATTGGTCTCGGTATTTTTTTTAATATGCATCTTCGTTTATTTATTGGTGACCACCAATTTTATTCGCGATGTGGGCTATATAACACGCCCATTATGGGATCGACCGGAGGAGAAATTCACGCTAGTCCCGCAGGCCGCAGGCCGCAGTATATTTTTCCAGTGACGACAGTGAATGAATCCAAACGCCGTTGTCAAATCAACGGTCTCGAATATCAACAGGTGTGTCAAGCGGCCCGTGGTGGTATATATATATATATATATATATATATATATATATATATATATATATATATATATATATATATATATATATATATATATATATATATATATATATATATATATATATATATATATATATATATATATATATATATATATATATATATATATATATATATATATATATATATATATATATATATATATATATATATATATATATATATATATATATATATATATATATATATATATATATATATATATTTATATTACAGTATGCATAGTTTGATCCACTTATTTTTAATTGTTTTGATTGCTCTCGATAGGCACCAGCCCGAGTAGTAGATGCCATAATATTCAGCAATGAACTGGACATTCTGAAAGTACGATTGCGTGAGCTATGGGATGTCGTGGATCTCTTCGTCATCCTGGAATCCAACCGCACCTTCTCCGGCAATCCCAAGCCGTATTTCTTCGCGGGGAATCGCGGCCAACCGACAGCGCTTTGCTTTCGCCGAGACGAAACTGGTTGTCGGTCAGATGACGACATTAACCGCTCTCAAACCGGGGCAGAATCCGTTTGACAACGAAACCGAGATGCGACGCCAGATGAACCAGCTGTCGGCTAACACGGCGCACCTCCGTCCTGGAGATCTACTGCTGATCACCCACGTGGACGAAATCCCGCGGAAGGAGACCGTGGCAATGCTCAGAATGTGCAATGGATGGCCGGAAACGTACCATCTGCAAATGACCAACTACGTGTATTCATTCGAATTTAAGGCCGAGACGGACATCTGGCGTCCCAAGATCCGCAGAGTGAATGACACTGGACAACTGTACTTTCGGGCGCGCTCATCCGATCAGTTGTTGATGGATGCTGGTTGGCATTGTTCGTTCTGTTTCCGGAACGTTGAAGATTTTGTCTTTAAAATGCAGGCGTATTCGCACGTGGATCGTGTCACCGATAAACAGCTCTTAATTAAAGAAGAGATACAGATCAAGATTTGTGCCGGAAAAGATATTTTCGACATTTTTCTGGAGGCGTTTACCTTTCGGGAGCTGTTGTGGAATTGGCAGGGTGCACATCGCAGCTACGCAGTGGCAGATTTGCCGCGTCCGGTAATCGAGAATCCGGTTACGTTCAAGTTTTTGTTACCGGGAGGATGTCAGCGCGAATAAGTTGTGCTTGTACGGCGTCTCAACCGTCGTCACGCTTTGGACACTTCTCTCATTACAGAGATTTTGCTTTTCTTATATACCAGAACGCTGCTAACACGAACGGTTTATTTGTATACAGCAATTAGCCCATCTTAATATTAATGTGTTTTAGTAAACTTTATACAAGCTTTCGCTTTTCAAAATGTATTTACTAAAAAATGAATTTTCTGCTTTTAAATTTTCTGCTTCGTTTTTAAGAAAGGCTGTAAAATACTATGGAAGCAATCGTGTTCTTCCAATTATTCGTTGATGTCAGTGAGTATCTGCAGATAAATTAAAATCCAGGCACATGAGAGAGATCCAACGTAGAAATTACTGCATTATAAATTAAACAGGAAGAACAGATAATATTATGTTGATTTCAAATTTTCGAAACCGGAAGTCTATAGAGCAAGCTTTAAAATTTTCGTAGAGCATTCATAGGCGCGTGCTGCAAACGTAATACTGCCTCGACTCTGTGAGTGTCGCTGTGTAATAGACAGCTAGCAATGATTGTACAGAACCGGACAATTATTTTTGATCATAAAAATCTTATTTTTGTGCGTAAAGTCATTGCCGCGTCAAATGCTGCTGATTAATAAATTTAAGAGTTTAGAGGTTTTTATCACAAGCAAGAATTGTTACTGGAGGTGGTTGTTACGCGTACGTACAGTATAAGTGGGATACCACGTACAATATTAACGGCAAGTCAGAATCAGAAGTGTACTTGATCATTTTAAGCACCCATATGCATTTACCGTTGCATGAACAGTGCCGCTCACAATACAAAGAAAGTAAAATCCGCTAATTCGATTCTTAAACTGAATGCAAACTTTTAAATTCCCAATTTAAAAGAAACGACTACATTGCGCAAACTAAGAAAGTGACCATAACCATACTTCGTTTTAAGGCTGTCCGCTCTGTTGGACTGCCAAAGCACAAATCCTGATTCCTGTAGGCCGCGCCGTACTTATTTTGCAATGAAAGCGGACGCTCTTTTCAACTTTGTTTGCTGCAAAATGCAAAACGTGTTCTGAAATGGCTTGTATTGTTTTGCATTTAATATGTATCCTGCAACATGCAACACTGGTCCATCCATGCAACACTGGCCCACTTGTGCATTTATGCCGTCGTTTGTTAGGTTGGCAACGACGAATCGAACACCTCTTTTTACAAGCAGCGATTTTCGGAGATTGGGAATACCTTCTCCCGAAAATCGCTGCTTGTTCGATTTATCCGGCCGGTGCCGATTTTATTCCGTACAGCATCGTAGTCGAGTGACTCGAGCCATACCACGGCAACTGCAGCAGAATTTGATATGGATCAAGTGATCAACGTTGCCGTGGTATAAACTAAATATTTAAAGGTATTGGCAGTTCTTTAATTAGCAGTTAATTGCAGTTCGTACAGCCTGCGGCACCGACCTTATATAACCCAGTCAATTCTAAACGACCGCACTTAGTCTGTAGTTATAACAAATTACAAAATAGTACGCAATTTTAACGCTATAATACTTTGTATGCAGCAAATTTTATTTCTGTAAAATTATTGAGTCCTCAGAGCACACATACGAATTAAAACTCACCAAGCAATAAAAATACTAAAAAAATTCTGTGACTTCGACATCCGATCATACTAATCATTATCTTTTCGCGCTTATGTTCATTAACGATTTGCTTAAGTATAAAGCTATGCCGACGCAAATGATGTGTGCTTGCAATGGGACCGACGATATCGATTTGTATTCCTGTACCGGATGTACGCCACAGCCTAACATTACTAATTTTTAGCAAGTCTTATATCTTTGTATACAATATCGTTATTTTTTATTATTTTGTCAACCGCATCATCTCTTTTACAGGTTTCGCAGTAATCAACATATCTTCTCGGTAGTGCACACTGCACAGCCCCCCAATCATCGGCTACTCCAGCTGTTTAAAATTGCGTACTGCATGCAGTACTAGCCACGAGAGTAGAAAATCCATGAAGTTGCAACAGATAACGTTGATACTTACTTGTATTGTATGTGCCGTAACTGACAATTTGCATGAAAAAGCTTGCACTTTGTAAAAAACAATTACAGTTTAAGCATGCTTTATTGTCAACAAAGATAGGCAAGAAGTGCCGGGCACCGTAATCTTTCGGGTAAATTTTTTGCCAAAAAAGTCTACAACACCCGGTGTTCCCAAGCGGTCACTCATCCAAGTACTAACCGGGCCCGACGTAGGTTACCTTCCGAGATCGAACGGGATCGGGAGTTTTCTACGTGGTATGGTCGTAGACATCTGCTCTAAAAATTTTATTTAAGGAACTGATAATTTATCTGCAAAGTAAGCAGCTGCCCTTTGTCCATACCGCGACTCTAAAAAAACGCAGAATATCAAATTTTATATTGGCAACTTTCGGGAATAATGCGCGCACTTTTGCTGCGTGCTAATGCTTGGAAGCGTGCAAATGCGGCATGCTAATGCTAAGTAGGCTTAAATCTGGTATTAGTGTTGAGACCCTTTGGACTGGTGCATAGTAATTTTAAAAAATGCTTCGTAATGTTTGAAATATCTTATACACAACAAGCTGGATTTGCGTAAATATTTCTTTACAGGCAGCAGGTACTTACAAATTTAAGTAAAAACTGTTCTTGAGTACTATTTTTTAACAACTTTAGTCATGCCGGATTAGAGTATGTATAACAACTACACCTTATCAGTTTGGCCGGAAGCGGGATTCAAATACTGTACTGTACCTAAAGTATTCTGTGTGCAGATAGAATAATAGCTATATACGGTACGTATGTTGCCTGCACATTCACCTGGAACGCTCGTGCAATAAGAACACAATGTTGCGACTTAATTAACCAAACATCACTCCGGCACATGTTTATCTTCCACGTCTGAAATGACAAGCCCGGCCAATTTAACAACCTTTAGGAAACATTTGGAAATAATTATAATAACTATGTTGCACGTTGACAGTCATCTGACTGGTTTAACTAGACTGGAGGAACTCGTTCTAAACTGTTTCTTTGGCAATTTATTACCGCTTTACGTACCAACAAAGGTGCGAACTAACATTTGCGTACATAATCCATATCGATCACTAATGCCCGACGAGCGTGCACACGAGTGTGAACGCGATACATAAACTACACTCGAAGTTTTAATGCTAAACAGGGTGCGCCCCAGAGTTTTATTGATTAGTTTTATATACACGTACTATGTTTTAGAATTTTATTTAATGTGGAAGTGCCCGTTAATTTGGAATCCCCGTTTTATTAGTGGTTGTTACAACAAACGAAAGTGCACGCAGAATCAGTTAAATTTATGTACCGTAATCAGGATGAAATTACGATGCTGAACGATATCGACAGAACTGAATTAATTTATTTAGCGAAGCTTAAGCGTGCACAGTAATTTTTCGAAAGTGCTGCTGTTGTGTGTAATAAATAATTTGTTGACTACATGTATTGTACTCGTACATACTTTATCGTCATGTTACGAGGTGCTGTAAAGTTGTAAATGTACCAAAATTAAGCCGTGTGTCGCCTTTTAATTTTATTGACTTTATCATCGAGCGCCATGTAAAGTAGGTCGCTTTCGTAACCGTTACCCAAACAAGAATCCGGTAAATAAGAGGCCCGTCAATTAATTACATCTTCCTCCACACTGACTGCAGCATTGATGTAACGTCACGCTAGCGCGCAGTTATCCCACAAACGATACTCTTGTTCCCGACGAGAACGAGCCTTCCAATCGCATGACTGCCTTATCGACCGGCCGGCAGCTTGTGGGCTGTATACCGCATCCATATACAAGCGTACGTACAGCCGTAAAACTAACAATCGGCATCGATCGCCGAACTGCAACAGAACCGGCTGCGACGATTCCGGTTGCAGGCCCGCCAACAAATGGTCTCTGCCATTTTACAGTCAAATGCATGCGTAGCCTATCAATACAACCAACGTAGCCTGTACCGCGGGCGATTTTGCTCCGGTTCGAAACAATTTATCTATCACCTCTTCTATACTAACGTTTTCTTCAATCACGGCAGCATTTTCTCAGACTGTCAATTCGCGCCGGTGAAAACGCTTTTACCAAAGATCAGCAGTATTCTCGGTGATTGTTTTGTTATTCGGTTGTTGGTTATTTTTGTCTCGACATTTACGTACAAGTATTAAAGGACGATCACACACGGCGACATATTACGCCGTCGCCGAATTAATCGTCGTTCACGTTCTTGATGCGGTAATTGCTCGGCTGACTGGGATTAAATGTTCATTGCCGGTTGACATTTTATCGCCTGTGCGCAGTGTGCACTCTCACTGGAAAATTCGATAAGATTACCTTATTAACCTTGTCGTTTTAATCATCGCCGTGTGTAGAGAGATTTGCAGTTTTTGGCTGTGATCAAAGACATTTTGATTTCGGTGTGTTCGATGTGGCGGTGTGGGTTGCGGTGATTTTTCGTGGCGGGGTGTTTTCCGTTTGAGGATACATATTTCTTCTGGATGGATTCCGATCGATTTAAGCCAGGTAAATAAAGCACCGGCCCAATGTCAATAGCTGACCAAATTGTTTGCGTTGCCTTCTTACGGAAATGTTTGTCTTCACCCAATGAGTGACACCATTCCTGCACTGACGCTTCTGCTAGCGTAGTATGTAAAACGCGGAAGATATTGCTGAGCTTGATACTCTTGTGATGCTCCGAGACAACATTTGAAATATATTCCCAAAAATTTGTTATGCAGACCTAAATTAATTTTCCAATCTAAGGAAATCTGTTACAAAATTGGTGTCGCTAGGAAAATCATCGTTTCGATTCCTTTTACAGTAAATATGCTCGCAATTTTTAAATAGCGATTTTGGCAAAACCATCGATATCTTTATTAATTTTTTGCCAAGGCTTTAAGGCTGCTAGCATTTTTTATTTTTAGCTGTAACAGATGAGAAAACGGAAAGTTTCCAAATTCTTCCAGTTGATGGCAAATAGAAATATAAAAAGGTATTTTTAACCGGTTCGATGTATCATTTTATAACGCGTCCTTATTACCTTAGCTGTGCTCATCGATGAGCGCAACACATTTTTCGCCTACGCATTATGGCGCTCTCTGGCAAACAGAAACTATTACAACAATGTTTACCGGCGCCATTATTCATGCGACACACCTGGATCGAACAGCCAGTGTTAATTTATATGAGCAATTTTACGATGCTTCCGGTGAACACCGGCATGAGCGGGTTTTCGACAGTCATAAAAATTGTGTCATAAATAGAGTGAAATCCCCAGTTTGCTTGATCTTGCTCAATACATACAATATATCATTTTATGACGATTCTTGCGTCTTTTTCTGGCATTTTCCGCTCATTTTTAGAAAGTTGTATTTTCACGAAGTGCTGTCTAATTACAGCTTCATTTGTAAAAAATCGAATCAGTACTCGAGAAGTCCATTCATTCAATATGGACAGAAAATACTGCCCGCGGTTATTTGGCAGCAGACACGTCTGTAGACATTGACATTGACTTCTTGTGGAATAATGCCCATGTTCAATGCACTAATTGTTTGCCACGCAAATAAAAAATCACCACCCGGCACGATTTATGAGGATCTACAAAACACAGCGGAAAGACTTTGCAGCTTTGTGCTAATCTTGAATCCCGCAATGCATCTTCTCATTAGTAAGCTATAAATTTTCCTCACTTTCACAACATCATGTGGGTGTCTGCAACGATGTAAAGTACTGAACTATGTACAATATGTCTACAGTATAAGTATATGAAATAAATGCGCTTGGCCCTGGGAAGCCGATCCAGTTTGGATGGTATTGAATTTGTGTTTCCGCACGGGCGCCACAGCATAAACCAATTTTAATCAGGTGTATTCATTTTCCGGTCGAAGTGGCGAAGTAAAAAGCATAATAAGTAACTGAATGCCTGTAAGCTGCTCCCATGTGAGCGATAGGATTGTATGCATACGCAACCACAAATCACGATCGATATTCTCTACGTATAGATACACTGTGTCTGTATGTATAGACAGATATTACAGCGTATTTCTCAAGTATGGGCGTATCGGCATACAATTATAATATGGTACTTAATGGTATTTATTAAAAACCTGCAACTTTCGCTTGTCACCAGTAACTCCACAATAATTAGGAAAGGTGTGACTGATAATACACTAGAGTCGTTCTCTAATTAAATAGTTACAAAAAAATAAGTACAATTGATACGAAACAAAATTACGACCGTCGCGTTAAATTATAAAAATAAAATAAATGCTCCAGTATCCAGTAAAATCAAGTGGCGTAACGCAACATATTGTTATTGCAGACACTTTAGCCAAAAGTGCCATTATCTTCCGGCCACTCCTGGCATTCTTCGCCGTATTATCCCTTTCCGGGACGCTCAGCATCCATGCTCAGCCGCCGGTTCCTCCGTTTCCGCCCCGGCCGGTGCCCCTCATCCTCCGTACACCGCCCGCTGTGTCATCCCGCCAAAATAACGTCTCGGCGGTATTTTTTCAGCAGTCGGCCCTTAGCGATGCCACGGCCCTCACTCTGCCGCCCACCCAGCTGCGCCTCACCTTCCCGCCGGGATCCACGGTGACCCCGCGTTTCCCGAATCGTATCCGCTTCAAGCAAAGCGCGCTGGAACCAGAAACTGCACCCGCAGACACTTCGACCAGCAATATATCCGAGAATGGATCGACTTCCGGCCCGGCGGATACGCCGCTTGTGCGGGATGACGGCGGCCGTGCCAATCGAACGGCTTTGCTCAATATGTCCTCGCGGTTGCTGATGCGGGAGGGAATGCGGGATGTGCTGGACGGGAGGGATATACCGGCTACCCCGGCTGCCGAGGTTGTGCCGGCGGTTAGGATACCGCCGAAAAGGTCAGATGACGGCGACACGGCTCTTAACGCGCAAATGGCGGAGAATAATGGGAACAGTGGGTATTCTGTGGGTGGCATTACGGTCGGAGCGCTGATTGGGATCATTGCGGGGATCCTGACTGCCCTGGCACTTGCAGGTGAGTTTTCTTGCGCAACTTAATAGTTTTCCTTAGATGGAAACGAATACTTAGGGCATGACCAATACTTTATTTCGCAAATTACACTTCTCAAGCTTGTAATAATTTTACAACTAGAAAAAGACAAAGAGTTACTAGCGTAGTAATTATTTTACTGCCCAATAAAATTAATGGAAATTGTTTCCAGCTTGAAATAAATCAACCAAAATTTGTTAACTGTAAAGAATTCTAGAACGTATAAGATAATACTGGATTCATGCATATAAAAAAGTTCACGACTATACAATTAAACACTTTCGTGATGCATGATCGTCATAATACGTGGTAATAATTGTGAACGTTCGAATTAAAAGTAAATTTTGTTGTTTATTCATCTGGCTTATAGTAGACCTATGTATTCACGTTTACTGTAAGATACTGTTTGTTGATGTAAACTGGCTGCACTTGCGGTGCTTACAGGCTAAGTGTTTGTAGTCGACATCCATAAATTGTCATTTGTCCGAGGGGCCAGTGCAACCATCAAGTGATGGCATGTACCGGTCATTTATTACCCATACTTGCATTGTCAGCGATGCACGGCGCAATGACGTGGGTGTGAGGTGTTGCGGGGGGTTGATGCAGATCGCAGCCGGTGTACACCGTATAAATGTGTATAATTGAATGCAAGTTTATTGCGGAAGTGGACGGCAACATGAGCACTTAAACGGTTATGATTATTTCGCAGTCCGGGCTAATCTACCAGTTTTCCGGTACATTTGCTTATTTTTGCCGCAGACAGCGCCCGCCGGTTCCAACAATAAACACTGCCAATAATCGTTCAACATCGGGGCCAATTACGTCTGTTTATACTATTTTTAGCGTATTACGAGTGTAATGCTACGAGCATACACCGGAACGAAACGAATAATAAACCAGCCCCGAGATGAATGCGTAAATTTGTTCGCCAATAAATCTCAGCATAAACATATCCTTATTGAAAGAAAGAAAAACCCGAAACATGCAATAATACTAAAATTCCATACTATGCCGCAAAAAGTTAGAAATTACCGCGTAAAATAAGGATTATTTTATCGAATACCGCGGAGTTGAGATTTATGGCTATTTCTACCAGTAAACATAAGGTGACAATATGTTTTGTTTGCTGTAGCGGTCATCGGCATTGTTTGTTATCGGCGGCGTCACCCCACGTGGAATGCAGCGGAAACGGATTTACGCGTGCTGGCGAGTCATTATGGCAGCTATTGGGATGATAAAACGCTACCAAACTACCAATTCAACGACAGGATGACCTGGCCCGGCGTAAGTATAGAAGACTAAATAAAAAATTAATAATCGCTATATCTGGGAAAAAGTTGGGCAGAAAAAACTATTACGACATAACTATGTACAGAAGTGCCGCTCGAGATACTGTAGTATAAGTTTTGTTGTTAGCACTAGCTTTTTCTATTTGATTTATCGGTATATTGTATACGAATACAATTATCCTTAAGCCGTTAATTTAAGTTTTTGTGATTTAATAAATTTTTTTGTTGCTGTTTAGAAGCATATATAATTATAATTTTTCCGAAGTCGCGATTTCAAAAAGTTACAGGCATGGTAATCAGGCATTCATGCAAGTAATTGCACGATTGGAATCTTTTCAGGACACACACGAAGAAATGATTGCGCTTGACAACGATGCTTTCCTGAAGAGTCTGGAAGATCTCGGCCGGGTCAGCACGAGCAGTCGGCCGTCAAGTAAGAGTAATTGGAGTACTCCCGATCGAAATCGGGAGCGCAGTACGGCCAACAACCACTCCAGCGCAGACACCACGGCGACAGTACACATCGGCCGAACGAGCGATCGAACACCGCACCGGCTGTCTACACAGGCCCACATCCACAACGGGAACAGCCAAAGTACCAAAGTGTAAGCCCGCACGCGCTGCCACTTCTCCTCCTGGGATGCCACCCACACACACCCGTCGATCGGAATCATTGACCGAGTGACCCTAATTCCGGGAAGCCATGATGCCGGCGATACCGGAGCTGGATTGTCACAGCCGGAAGTGGTCAAATGATGATCGCGACGGTGTGGTGGCGATTTGCCGCACACTTCTGCATGCAACTGACGCTGTTGATTTATTGATCTCAATTGTGAATGCATTGGTTTTAGTCGCTGTATACGTGAGGTAATATTATATATGATTTTGTTGATATACCAAATGGTATCTGCAGGCAAAAACTGTTAGCAGTCATTTCGGATGTTGTGATTTCTTCCCGCTGGAATTATGATTTTCGCAAAAGGTTGACAAACAAAAAATTCAATTAAATTAGTGAACAGGTGAAAGGTTGTATCAGCAACAAAAAGAAATAATGGTCGTGATGTATACGCAGAAATTAATAATGCTAAATGAAATAATTTAATATTACCGCCCTCATATATTATGATAACACTGTCACAGAAACCTAAGGAAACATCAAGTTGCGTTACTATTGCTCCAATTATACCAAGCGTTGCCGATTTTAATACATGGGCGTATGCATGCAGCGTAGATGTCCATAACATTAAGTAACAAACTGGTAACCGCTAGTACGCGAGAGTTTGCCCGTCAATGGTCGTATGCGGTACATCATTGAAATCCTACAACAAAACAAAGTCAGACGTCGACGCAACAAAATGTTGACTGTTACCGGCCACCAGCTACTGCATTTTAAGACGTTTAGGACAACTTCCTTCGGCGACCATGGATTTGCAACTGATTGATTGTACGATATATCGGAACAGATTAGTTTGCCGCAGCTTACGTATTAGATCGGTGATCCATTGTTGATGCCCACCGCAGTGTTGTACACTCGCATCACCGCCAGTGCATCTTGCATCGTGGCTATTTTGCCCATCCGTACTAACACAATTAAGTGGCTGGACAACAGCTTCCGTGTGCTGTCCATGTCCTCGTCGGGGAGCACTTCCCGGGCGAACCGGCACAGAAGACCACGGAGAATATCTGGGCCTGCACGGTGCAGCTTACCGGCGTACGGTGCAGTGAAGGTATTCCATAAGGTCATGAAGCGCTTACACGGAGGATCGCAGCACGTGCACAGTTCGATGGGTACCCGAACAGCGCAGGAAGAACACTCCGAAGGGGCGGTCATCATTAAATCACTGAGTACAAGTATGTAAATTAAACTACAGAAACGAGGCTACGATTCGAATACGCGAGGAAGATTGATCGTCGCGTTAGTAGCTGAGCGAGTACAAATTCTTCAATCTCGAAGCTGTACACTATTAAAAAAAATTTCTGGTGCGAGTTATTAATAGTAAATTTCTTAGCTATGGCCTATTTATCAAGGGCATTACTTGATGAGCTTTGTAGATGCAAAAGGATACTGAGTTCTTACTGTTAATGAAAGAGGATGCCTTTAGTGGATTTGACCTTTTTTGCAAAGTTGCTGCTGTTACTTTCCCTGTGATGCAACAGCGAAGTTTTCTTTTCGTCGACCAAACAATCAGATCCGGGATGGATCACTGTAAATCTTCGTAGAAAATTCCGATGCATACAAGTTTGTTGTGCAATACATACATTGATAGTTGATGCATACATATACTAGCATCTATTGTATACCAGTATAAGTACTTGTATGTATAATGTATTGTACACTGGTTAACCAACGTGTACAATATTATGCGAGTGGGCGTTACCGTAACCGCTTAAACGGTATTTTACCAGAAGAAACCAGACAAGTTCATTCGCGATCGATTTATTTCGTTTGATTTCGTTGAGGCAATTGAATTCTTTGGTTACGTGTAATAAGTAGGCTAGCTAAACACCAAGGCACTAATTACTAATTGTGAGCAAACAAAAACAGAGTAGTACTGGCTACGCACGGAGACCATCAAGTGTGCCTTGCCAGCCCCATCGCACAAACCAGTTGCATCGCTGTATTTCCACGACTTTCATTGTACGCGCGGCTATTGATTGAAAAACTGGATTTTGTACTTCCGGTTTTTCAGAAGATAATTGAGTATTGTGGGAAGATTTTCGTCTTGCTTCGTCTGCTTAATTGCCCAACAGCAGCCATCCTTCGTGGTACAGACGCGAGTTAGAATAGTCGTAGTAGTCGGGTGATCTGTTTAAAATAAAATGCACAAACAGTTAAAATGAGATATGCTGCAGAGTATCCATCTTATTTACAAACAAGTCCTACAGTAATTTAACTGTAACAACAGGCTTAAGGAAAACCACCTGGTTTATAAAATTTATTATTAACTACGTGGTACAGTGAAACCCCTCTTAACGTACACCCTTTTGTAACGTTCAGGAAGCTAGGAACGGAGGGTGTACGTAGTAGAGAAGTTTCACTGTATATCTTTGTACCCTTACAAACTTTCATCACATTTAATTTGTACAAGGTTTAATAGTTGATAGTAAGTGACAGAGGATTGCGTAATCACTCCAGAGAATGTCAATGAACACGTACTTGGCACAGTCAACATTGAAGAAATAGTCACAGGTTAGCGTGATCTGATTGAAGACCTGCAAAAATAAATCAAACATCAGCAAATGTTGGCTAACCTTTAACAAGAAGGTCAAGTCGTTTAAGCGCTAATGAAACGTAGAGAAAATTCCGGCATCGTCGAGATTCGTTGCGCGTGCTCGGTAATCATTCGACTGGTAAACATGTTTATCATCCAGTCAAGATCAGGTATAGCAAATGTATTCTAACAATATACGTACCGTCGTATTAGGGCATAAATAGCTGAAAAGGTTTCCGTCGGGATCACATCGTCGGAAAACTGGGAAACGCATAAAAATTTTATTAATGGCATTTTAGTTAAGTTTATATGTTCTTCTTTGTAAGCTTAACAATGCAAGTAAAATTGTTACATAATCTGTAACAGCTTGTATAAAAATAGTTACAGTAATACTTGATTGCAAAGAAGCTCTTCGTATAAAGCAGTTTGTACCTTGGCATCTTGTAGTAGTATCAGCATAGAAACCCGGCTGATGAACACTGGTAGCACAGTTGAAAAACGGATTACCCGGAATGTTGCTGTAGGCGGGATAATCGGTACCGGGCACAGCGGTCATCATAAACATGGTAATGTCTTCCGTCGACATGGCCTGTCTGCCGCGCAGGGTATCCAACGCTCGCCAAGGATCTTCACGCTGGAGCGTCATCCGTTCTGCCGGTGGCTGCAGGGCAACGTTGCCGATTTTGGGCTGCATCTGGCCGGATCCAACGGGACGCGGCTTGATTTTAATGGAAGCCTGGACTTGGGTGCGGTT
Organism: Paramacrobiotus metropolitanus; assembly: GCF_019649055.1. Classification (NCBI taxonomy): domain Eukaryota; kingdom Metazoa; phylum Tardigrada; class Eutardigrada; order Parachela; family Macrobiotidae; genus Paramacrobiotus; species Paramacrobiotus metropolitanus. The sequence goes on from NW_026570259.1 coordinate 157,584, forward strand.
GAGGCGGTTAAACTGGGCGTGACAAAGCACTGTGCAGCTGATTAGGAAGAAAATGGCAAATAATGACAGGGATCGGGACATTTTTCCAGGATATTGAGAAAATCAGATAAGCAATTACAGAAAGTTAGATTAGAGCGGTGGGTGACCTTTATAGTTCGCTGTTACTTTCTGTTTACCTTTGATACCGATTGGTACTTGCTGAGGATGCATTTCGTTGATCTGACCGGTGTCTTTATATATACTCGAGCCACTAACCGCACTACGCCAAGGAGAAGGTATCCAAAAATTTTATTTTACTGGAACGTATTAATTACACGGAGTATAATGCACCTAATTTTGGTACATAATGCGCTTTAGGTGTTGGCGTTTATTGTGATTTCTGAGGCAGACAGTTATGTCACCGAAGTGGTGCAAAAGTGTTTCCGTGAACAACACTAGCTAAAGTCGCCATGAATAGGGTGAACTCTGGTAGGTCAGTGCCATGATTAGTGGAGTAGAACCTGGGAACGGCAAGATTGGATTAATGATCAATTTGCTCGCGGTCAACAATACGCGCGCCATGCAAGTACCGCTTCCGCCGTGCGTACAATGTATTGAAAAGATAATTGTCGTTATGATCTTGGGTGAGGATAATTATATGTTACGTTAAGAGATTCTTTGCGGGTCTTTTCTTTAGTCACCGCGATTCATGTGTAGTGAAAGCGTGCACACAGCGAGTCTAGAGTTCCGGCTAATTAAAGTCATACCAATTTGACAAATCGATATGCATATTACTTTAACTGCTATTTGTTTGGTTATGTTTGTTTGGTTATGTTATATTATGTAAATTTCTAATTAAGCCAAATTCACGGTCACAAAGTATTTTGCAAAAAAACATGGAAAGTGTTTAGTACTTCACTACTAAATTTAAATAAGTAATAAAGCCAAGAAAATCCACTTCGATAATCAAACTTGGGCCCTAAATTCAAACCCAAGCAATTAGGAGAAAAGGCAATTAATGACAAAAACTACTCATCTCTGGCTCATATTTTGGATTACAATAATAAACCCAGAATACGTACGTATTTGAATTTTAATTAACAAAATCTGCTCAACAGGCATAAATAATGAGCAACAATGGACCTAACTCTACAGATAAAATAAACTCAAACACCACGTTACACAGCGAGAAACTACAACCAACAATTATCAGAACTGCTACGTCGAACTTTTCACCATAAAAATAATTCTATACCAAAAATACACCATTATTCCTCCATTTCGTTCGCGCTTCCTTCTTCTTCCTCGCCTTCTCCATCCTCCTCTTCCTCATCGTTCTCGGGCTCATCCTTATCATTTCCAGCACCTGTCTCCTGTTTGAGCGCCTTCTCCACCAACTCCACCCTTTTCCTCAAATTACTCATCTCCTTCGCCTTCATCTCCTCGCGTCCCACCATTTCCTGGCAGGCTTTTCGCATGCCCACCACATCCCACACCGTCGCAATCTCGTCCACTTTCACGCCGCGTTTAACCACTTTCCGTCGCCACTGCAGCACAAACCGGACAAAATCCAGCAAATCCGTCATCAGCTTCCGCTTCTTCGTGTTGCCTTCCTTCAGTAAGCGCAACACCGACGTCCCTAACGGACCCAACCAGTTGTTGACTTCATCGACCCGGGGAGTCGTGTGCTTCATAGTATCCTGGACAACTCTCACCAGCTGACTCTGTCGCATAACAGCGAATGCTCCCTCGAAATCCGTGATAATGTCTAAGATACCCGGAATAAGAATTCCAGCCTCCTGTCCCAATCCCTGCATCATGCGTCGAATCAACATGAACGAGAATTCTCCACTCCGCGTCTCTGCAAACTTTACCACCAGTGGTGCAAATACTTTCCTCACAATTTTCGCTCTTTCTTCATACTCCACGTCTTTCAAAACTTCACAACAAGAAGCCTCTGAACGAAAAGTACTCCCTCAACGAAGGCTTTATGCAACGTTGGGTTGTGCACCTTCCCCGCACTCTCCACGCATTCCTCCAACAATTTGCTCAAATCTTTCCTCTTCACTTCTGACATTCTCCACATCTTTCAGTTTGTGATGGTTGATTCCCGTTAGAATCTTTCCCACAGAGTGGATAAGAAGGCTGTGTTGCTCGCGTTGCGATGACTTCGCTGACGGTGGTTTTTCTACCGCTAATGCCATCATCGGTTGGATAAGTGACAGCAGGATGGTCGGATCAGCACTGGCGAATGTGGCGTAAATGGTTAACAGCCGCAAGGCACGAATGCGGGGATCGGTGTCTTCTTGCGATTTTTCTGAGCGGCGTGCGCGAAGAATGTTGGCCAATACGGCATCCATCTGGAACATGGCTTCATCATCCAAATCCGGTTCGGACTCTTCGGCGTCATCCTGTACCATGCCAGGAATCTATAACAACATCGCGTTAACCGAATAACTTAATTCACAAAAGAGTAACTTCGGTAACGCACGGATACCAATGAAAATTCCTTCAACAATTAATCTCTAAAACAATCAGTAAAAAAGATGAATCTATTCCTCATAATACGAGAAGTGCAGAAGTACTCTAAACAATTCATCCAAGAAAGCTGACGAAATATTATCACAAATCAGCAATGATTAACCAGTTGTACCTGTTGCAGTGCAGCACGATCGACAGTCAGCGTATTTTCCTCATCACCACCGTCTTCTTCACCGATATCAGAAAATTCTTCCTCTTCATCATCCGTGGAAACAAATTCCACGCTCCCCTCTTCCATATCGTCATCTTCCTCTTCAACCGGCGGATTTGCCATTTCCAACAGCAGCGCAATCGCCTCACCGTTGATGAAGGGGCACAAAGCATGGAAAACAAGCTCAAATGTATCAAACACCGTCCGCTCCACAGCCAGCATGCTCACCACAAAGCGCATAATGATCAACATTACTTCATCATCAGTCAACTCCTTCCGTAAAGATTTCTCCATCTTACTCAACTCCTCCACCACCTCCCGCGCGAGAACCGGACGGTAGATTAACCAATGCCCACCGGCAAACAAGGCGATCAATTTCAGAACCGATTTGAACGTGTCATTAACCGGCAGTTTGCCCATTTTCTTCGCCAAGTGAAGAGCTTTATGTTTCAGCTGTTGATCCGTTTCTTCACCATCGGATGTCACATAGTCACTGCCCTGAGCGATGATCTCCAGAACGGCGACTTTAATGCGAATCGCCGTATCAATGGACGTATCTTCATTACGCGCCCGCCCTCGGTAACGGTTTTCGTTGGGGATCCATGAGAGAAAGGTAGCCAACTCTTTCGCTAAGGAGGCGGATGCTTTTTTCTTTTCTTCATTTTCCGCTTTCGAATATGCTACAACAAGCGAATCAAAGATGAGTTTTCTATGCAAACCTAACGTCCAAATTTTCTACATTGTTTCTTACCATTTTTGGCGAAAAATTCAATTAACTTCTCAAAAAAAGCTACGCTTTCCACAGTCCTGATTCTGTTTAAAATATGTCCCAGCATCCGCAAAACAGGCAACTGATAAGGATCAGAGCGGCGGCAGTTGAGATAATCCATTAACTTCAACGCGGGATCCAAACATTTCTCCGGCTCCAACTGCAGTAAAATAATCCGAACAAATTCGGCCCACTGCCGGAACTGCTGCTTTAACATATCTGGCAATATCAGTTCATCTACGATCTCCTGAGTTAACCTTTCATCGTTTAACGTCTTAAGTGACTTCAAAACCTGGATCTTGGCTTGATTGGCACTGGCGTGCAGAACCTGTAGCAAACCACCAGTTAAAGAAAAACTAAAGTAAAAAAACAACACTTCAAAAAATAAATACCGACAAAAAAAGCGACAGTTACTGCGGAAACCATCACTGTTCACCTTAAAACTTTCAGATTCAGCAGCGCGAGGTTCCTCCGCATATCGTAGCAGCAGCACAAGGAACGGCTGCGTCAGCAAGAGCTGCAGTGCTTTAGCGTCGGTGGTGAACGGCAGCAGTTTGCAGATCACGTCAAAAGGCAATTTGGCGCGGAAGGGTGCTTCACCCGCCGCTATCTGAACGAAACGCGTCCAGAAGGCGGGAAAACGGTCCGGGACGCTTTGGTAGGCTGTTACCACAGCCAGAACACACGGGTGAAGGTTGTGGGTGTCCGTTTTATATAGCAAAGTGCATATTGCATCGATATTGGTTGCGGAAAGAAGATCGGATGCGCCCAGCGTCTGTTTCAGCAACGGCTCCATTGCTTTCTGTAAACAACAGTACAACAATTTGTAAACAAGAAATATCTCAGTTGAAAAATTTACTAAAAACAAAATTTAAAACAGCGTTAAACTGTGCGATAACGCTTGCATATAAATAATTTGCAATATTGGCACAACTGCAGTTGCAATTAATTACTGCACATACTCGGTGGTACTGGAAGGCACGAAGAATCAGAAAAAGATCGTCCAGCACCATGTTTTCGAAAGATTTAGCCAAATGCTCTTTGAGCAGAGGAAGCAGACTACCATTAAACGTCTCGCTGGAGATCTGGAAGAAGACACAATTTAGGCACTCGGATATAAGTCACACACCGTCTCCTACTTTTTCTATTATTTCCACGAGAATGTCGCTGGCGCCTGCTTTCAAATAGGACTTCCTGGACTCCAGTGCGCAAAGATCGTCCACAATGTGCCGAGCATGGACGGCCGACATGGACGAGATGCGCTGCGAACTGGTTAGAGCCTTGTACGCGAACAATCGACCGACACCCGCTGTGCGACAGTCCGTTTTCATATCTTCCACCTTCAGGTGTTCATCCACGCAAACCAAGACCATTTCGTTGCGAATTTGTGGGAATTCTTGCAGAAACTAAACAAAAATTTAAAAAAAAATAATAATAAATTTTTTTTAAAAAAATAAAAAAATAAGGAAATAATCTGCACAAATTAACACTAGCAAACGGAAAAGACTATGTAATGACAGTAATGTGAGCTGAAAATAAACATTTTAAGCGAGTTCTTCACTTACCACTGCTAATGTTGCGGCAAATCCGTATCGCACACCGCCACGATTCGACGCCAAGCCTTTAACCAGGCGCTGAAGCGTATATTTCAACGATTCGGAAATTGCATCCTTGAAAAGGAACCAGATTACTGCCGATGCTGTTTCATAAGTGAAAGTTCACGGAAGAATGGAAGATGGGTATCCTCTGAGATCTCACCTCGGCATTGCTTTCCAGAGCAATGTCGCTCTTCGATGTCGTCTCATGCAGCGCCGTGATCAGCTTACTCGTGGCTTCCAGTTGCTTCTCCTGATCCAGTTGCGCTAAATCATAGAACAGATCCAGAAGGGGTTGCGATATGGGAAGAACCCGGCGTTCCAGGCTGCCGCTGCCAGCCGCGGTTCCCATTTTAGTTCAGCAAGGACCGGGAACTTCAACAATCAACAGCGTTTACTGCAGTCCGGAAGACGTCCAAAACAGCTGAGACAAATGAAGAAATGGCTACCCATAAACAGAAATCAGCTTTTAGTTAGACTAATACTTCAAACTCTACTCAAATTATTTTTACCAAAACGAAGACTGAATATTAGATGTAGAAATCAAAATGCAGTCCAAGACCCTAAAAGAAACTGCAGAAACGGTTGGCTGTTGCGCAAGCCGTTCTAGAATAGCCGCCTCCCGGACTGCAGTTTTCGTCGACACCGTAATTCATGAAAAGCACGTATTCCCTGGGAACGAACCGAGCAGAGCCCACGAGGAATGACACGAAATTTACGAAAAAGTAGAACCATTTGATTTTGTGAAACTGAGTTTTACCTTTTACGTTTTACGTTTAACTTTTATTTGGGTTTCGCTCTTGAACTGTTCGGATTTCTTTACTTTGTTAATTTTCGGTTAAGTGGGTTAGCTACGCTACAGAGCAGTGAGGGGTTCTTCCGAAATTTTGTTTAGTGAATATTTACATTGAGCCTGTCACGATTCCTGAAGAAGAAAACACAACGACAATGGCTGATTCGAACTCTAATATTCTGGATTTTTTGTTGATTATAGGAAATCTCAAGGTGGGTCTGCCAGGAAACACAGTAGTATTTTATGGCATCGTTTTGCGTGTTTGCGATTCCGCGCAAGTCGCAACTCCTGTCGATTGCGTTCGCGGACATCTGGTTTTATGCAGCCTTCCATGGCTGTGGAATACAAATACATTTTGTTATTGTTATCGTTGTGAAGCGAAATTAGAATAAAATTCTTTCGACCATTTCGTAGAAGGAGAAGCGTACCGGGTGGCGACTGCGCAAGATTCCCGAACCGGAAAGCATTTCCGATCACATGTACCGAATGGCCATCTGCTCCATGTGCCTCGGCGATTCCGCCGCGGATAAAAATCGGTAAGGAATGCTTAACATTTTTACTACGACATTTGCCCCGCGATTGAGAAATGGAGCTTAGGGACTTGATTTGGATTTGTCATGACGCCGCATTTTTCCTCATTGTTGTGTGTTCATGATGATCGCATCTTCTGCTGTCGTCTTTCACTTTGTTAAGCAAAAGAAACATTTAAATTCCTCGTGTTTGTCCTGTGATTTTTAAAGTAATCTGACTGCTGCCGTGAATTGCAGTTGTGTTAAAATTGCGCTTGTCCACGATATGGCTGAAGCATTGGTTGGTGACATTACACCGCATTGTGGAATCTCGAAAGAAGAGAAGCTTGTGCATAGATTGCGATGATCCGTATTTTGTATAGTACACTGCATTACCTACTGGGTAGCATTTCCTCACTGCATAACATTATAACAGCCTTATGTTTTCGCTAGTTGCCAAATTTCGATTGTAGCCATTGAGTGTAATTTGCTTATTTGATGCGTGTATTAAAATCAAAAGCTGTTTTAATGCTCAAAATACGAATTATGATAACTCCGCTTTGCATAGTTGTGTTCGGAAATTCTTCCGCGTTTGCAACTTTTCATAGGTTTGCATGCCTTTGGTTTATGCTAGCGTCGAAGTACAGTGCGTACATATTGTGCACAGGAGTAGTATGTAACGTATGTAATTCTTGATAAAATAACGTATAGTGTACTACGCTTTAAAGCTTCCAGTTTGCTTGTGTGTTTTCCAGGAAGCAATGCAGACTATCTGCTCGAAATTGGAACCAAAGATCGCGGCGGAAATTATGGGACTCTATGAGGTAAAAATGACAGCTAATCTCCCTTATTTGCGATTGCTATGTACGTACGTCTTTGAAAGGAAATACTGTGCAAGCGGACGGTATCGGTGGTATAATGTGTTTTGTTGCTTTCTTTGAATTATGAAAGCTACAAGTGTGGATAACATTCCGCGCATAAGTAAAGCATATTTAGCTTTTTTAACGAAATAATATGGCTAATTTCAATGCAGTGCTTGCAGCTTCTACCCCAGTTGTGTAAAATATCAGTATACGATATATGCAGTTGAATGCTTGATTGCACAGCTTATGAAGCGCATAATTGTGCTTATTTTTTCATAGGAGTATGAACAGCAAGAAACCCTAGAAGCGCAGACTGTAAAAGACCTGGACCGGTTTGAAATGATTCTCCAGGCCTATGAGTACGAAGATAAACATCGCCGCCAAGAGAATCCGAAATATCTGCAAGAGTTTTTCGAGAATACTCGAGGTAGCGAACTGCTTACCTCCCAGTTTTTGTTTTAGTACTTGATTTTATGAAAGAGTACTGTATGGTTTAATCTTGTGGATGACATTTGACGAATAGATGCATCACATGATTTAGCGCGGAACGTTTGAAACGTTGTGTGGTAATGATTGTTCGTAGTCTACTTTACTGTATTGTGTATTTTGTGTAGGCACATTTCGGAATGGGGAAATTCAGCAGTGGGTGAAGGAACTGGAAAAGCGCCGAGCTGATCTCCATGGTGAGGCTAGTAGCGATTTACCGGACCAGGTTCCCGCCCCTCAGTGATGCGTGATCGATGTCGTTGGACAGCGTTTGTCTGATTCTTCTCAAATCCCCAAAGAAATAGATTATGGTTTAGATCTTTTGGTCCTGGTTAACTGAAATGTGGAAGGGAGAGTGATACTCTTCCGGCACCGTTGATATGTTCACTGTGACTGAAGTTAAGAATGTTTTTCGTTTGCCGTGTAGATCATTATATAAACACCATTACTTTCTATGGTTGTTTTCACTTTTCATAAAGGTGCCTCTAGTGATTTTTCGTGCATATTTTGATTGCTTCATTCAGTTCATTGCTTCATCACCGTTTCATGTGGTTTGCCTTATTTCTTTTCGGTGCGAATTCTGTAGAAATTTGTCAAGTTGACTGATCTAAGTGACTTTTAAGCGCGGGGAACAAGATAAGTGTAAGTAGGAAACCAATAAATAAAAAAAACTTTTCTATCATTCACGATCAGAATGTACTCGGATGCACATGAACTTCAACTGTGAAGTTCCTAATTCAAGTCACAGCAAGTAAACTTCGTGATTGTACGTACTGCAGTACAAGCGGAATCGATAATTCTGACTTTGTGATGCCTTAAAACAGTTGTAACAATTCTGCTGTTTTATTTTTATTTACAATTAATATCAAAACTTATGGCTGCACTGCTTAGATAATAATGCTGATGATTCATCTGTGCCAAGATTTTCGTTCAAGATTGACCAACCACGTTCCAAAAATATTTTATTGTAACAGGAAATATCTATCCACGGACCACCTCTAATACGTAATCGGAAGTTTCCGCTAACTACGTGCCCTTATTGACATTATTTTAATACTGTAACCTTTGTACGACGTTATTAATGGATTTGGGGAGGAGCATGAAAATTATAAGAATTTGAGAGCAAAAAATTCAATTCCATACTGAATTAAATTATCTATCGCGTTTTGCTGCTCTTTGTCGTCCGTTTCTAGTTCTGCTAGTGCATGTCAACTGTGAAATTGTATTAGCTTGGAAATGAAAGAACCGGTAGTTTCAGTCAACAGTGACTAGCGTACTGTATCTGTAGGTAAGTGAAAATTTAACGGAAACACAATCGCTACTACTGCGCATCTGCGCGCTTCGATTCTTAGTTCTTGGCAAACACCCTCAGCGTCGTCGTTTGCACTACCCACTCGTGGATACCTGGTGCGGCCGGAATAAGCACTGCATTTCTCCAGCTGAGGCCCGTCTGACGGCCCAAATGTTGTATGCATCGTCGGTCACCTGTCCGGGCCGGTTGATGAGCTGCGTGTCGTTGAGCTGGGCGATCTCGACACCCTGGGGGATGCCGGAAGCGGCTATGAGGGGCCCATATGGCACCTCCGAAGGACCGTAGACGACGCGACCGTTATGGCGCCAGATGATGTGACTGCGTAGATTGCGAAAAATGTTTTCCGGGAGGGGCAGCCGGATATGACACGGCACTGCACTACGTGATTGCCTTCGGTTGCGGTAAGGTGTGCAGGGTTAGTAGGTGCGAAGACGTCCTCGCGGCGCGTGATCAGCGGCAGCAGTAAGTAGCGCTGCAGGACACGCGGGCGGGGCGAGTAAGCGGGGCCCGAGGGGGCGGCGATGCAGTGGACAGAGCCGCCGGAGGCCATGCTGATATTGCTGATCAGGAAGATGAGGGTGTTGTTTATACGGGTGAAGTTGTATTGCTGTCCCGAGGTGTCCTCCATCGGCCACGGACGTGGTCGGCCGGTTTCAAAAACAGTGCGGTCCTGGTGCAGCCAGGACAAATCGCGCCCGTCACTGCCATCCGAGACTTCGCACCGGAAGGTCACATTGTCCCCAGTCGCGGCCGGTAAATTATGCTATCCGTCACGAAATCACTAGGGGCCAGCCGCGTCAGAATGATCCGGTCATCCTGCCGATTTTTCTGCCACGCTTCCGCCAACATTTCGTTCACTATCAAGCTTTATACGTGAGCCAGTTATTCAGGATGCATCAGTATGAAAACACTCGGAGTATTATTATGATCGGACAATCAGGATCTGACAATAATGCTTGTACAATGTAATCAAACTTATCTTGAGTACTTGTACACGTTGCGATGAAGGCTGTATAATTATAATGAAGATAGTAATAAAGCCTAATAAGAGGATTTCCAAATACTGCAATGAGATTGAACGACTCAGAACAGATTCAGCAGTTACCATATATAAGTATTGTACTTACGTTACTCACAGTCTGGAATCTGGATACTCCGAGTTGGACGCCGGCCGCTGAGGTTGAGTCGGACATCCCGCACACAGGTGCAGCTGCAACAGTATTAAAAACCTGCATGTTGGCCACATGCCTCTCAGGCTGCCCATCGTCCTCCAACTACTCGCCGGCAACGTTGCTCGCTGGCAGTAAGATGATTACCATATTCCTACGCCAGAAAAAAAATTTTATAAGCCGACTCACAGACCGAATTGCAGTATAGGTAAAATAGTGTTGCAATCTGGACACCACCGCAATCTCTCAGCAACCACTGCTGCTGGTTTTTATAGCTGACTGTGCATGCGGCATTCGACATTTGTTACTGTGTTACTACTAAGGAACAAAGTTTGAAATGACCGATGGGCTTGAGGAACGATCTGATGGAAATTTTGACCGGCCTACAACCCCACCGCAACACTGAGGAGATTCTAAGTTTCAAGATGTCATTTATTCAATGAAAATTGGCTAGGGGAACAGAAGTTAACCGGTGAAAACCAAAATCTTGGCACGGATAAACATTACTCGTATATTTATATTACAATGATGATTTGTAGCGCCAGATAAAACAATCGATAACTGTAAAGCCGGCAACGCAAACAAGAAATCACCAACTGTACTATTAACTGCCAATCTTGTGGTACGCTAAATCACCGCCTCTGTCGTAGGCGGTCGGCTTCTTCTCCTTCCATCGTTTTTCCCTATCCCAATTTTCCGAACCCGGAATGAAGAATTTCTTCAGTTCGCCTCCCTCGCGTGTAGGATTAGCTGCGCCGTCGCTGGACCAATGATTGAGCAGACTGCCATCCTTGCTTCCTTTGAACCACACTTTCCGCATGTACGGTTCTTTATCGGATGTCAGCATGACATATCTTTCCAGTTCGGGTCGATTGACCGCTCGGAAGTAATTGTCACGATAGTACTTGGAGGGAACAAACTCCCCGTTGCGCTTCAGCAGCATGCCCTTGTAATTCTCCTCCGTCGGCACACTCTTCGGGTCGGGAATCACGAAGGGCTTCATGCGGATCAGATGCTTCACCATCCACAGCTTCGCGTTTGTAGCCGGCGTGTTTTTGATGAGAACCATCTCGTTCATGGGTCGGTCGAGCTGCAGATCGACCATGATTTTCTTTTCATACTTTTGACGGCCGGCCATGGTTTTCACTCTCCATACCACGTGCAGTTTCGCCGGATCGAAATCCAAGTGACTTTCCCGAAATTCCGCAAACCTACAACGAAGGAAAATAATTCATTGACTGTGAAGTTTTCAAAGTCGTATTTCGTACAGTGACATCTAGACCATAATTTTTGATGAGTTTCATATCACATTTGATTGCCCAATAATTATTACTACCCGGTAGTATGTACTACTACGTACGTATTCTGTCGCATTGCATTAATCCACAGTTTCATTAATACAAAGCGTATCAGAAAAACAATCAATATCTCAAACAAAAAAGCATAATATAGCCTTTGTCCTCAGAATTCAAATCACGTTAACCAGAATTTTAATATTTTTGCTTTTTTCCACCTTTCAACTGGTACTATTACCGTACATCGCGTACGCAATGTCATTGCGTACAAAGAACCCTGTCGCGCAACATATAGATATACTGTAGGCTGTCAAAAATGTGACGGTGTTGCGGTTTACCATCAGTTATGCTATTTCGTAACGCTGTTGTATAGACGGTGATTCTTTTGCCTACCGAGCAAATTCCGGAACCTTGGCCATCCGATTGCCAGCCTCGTGAACACTGACAGATCCATCCTCCGCATACACTGCGGCTTCTCCTCGATCACTCGCACCGCCGCGGGTTTGAATAGCATCTGTTGGTGCGGAGGCATCGGACAATTTTTTCGGTTCACCAGTGGATTCTTCATTTAGTGCTTCCGGCGGTGGAATCATATTAGGCAAAGAGCGCCGAGCACGACCGTCTTGATCGAAGAGATGCGGTCTCCGTTCGCGGGAGATCTTAATAACATCTGGCATGACCACACTCATCGCCTTGATTCCTGTATGATTCGGCTCCTTAATGGTTTTACTGCGGATCCAGTGGGCATCGCCTCGTTTATTCGGTGGCAGATGGTCCCTAGAGGCAGGTCTCGGGAATCGTTTAGTGCGATTATTATAACGCACGCTGCTGTGAGCAGCGGACCTGCTTCCCAGGAGAACACGCTGGGCGCACTGGAGTGCCAGCATTGTTGTGCGATTTTAGTGTTCACGCAAAAACAAGACCCACCAATCAAACCAAACGGTTTACAAACCCGGAGACAGTTTTAAAAGAAAACATAGGTATTATTGCACCGCGTACGGTTGGAAAGAGAACAGACAATCACAAATGACAATCCCAAAAAAAGGAGGAAACTATGTAAGTAAAGTAAACTGTAAACAAATTCGGATTTCTAAATTGTAAAACCAGAAAAGCTGCAACGAAAATCCAATGCATGCCAAGGAAAGCAACTGGTTTATTAAAACGTCAGTAACTGCCACATCGTGCAGTTTGCATGTACCTTAGGAGTTTTGATTTTTGATTCCACTTCCCAGGCTCTGTTTACCATTTTCAGCTGTTTTTGAAAAAAGTTGTTGTCATGTTTTCTTTCTGTACGGTGTTTTGCAGTTGCTACCTTTGGTTTCAATTATTTTTGCGTAAAACTCATTGCAGAGCGGTATCCGTTTTAATATTTTCTGCACTCCGAATATCCGTTCACAGTGACATAATTAACCAATGCCGCTAGCAGCGCTATCCAAAACCGCTGGCCCATCCATTTCACTCCTGCCTAAACTGCATTGCTATCAATATCACTCTGACAACCAGGCAGATTATCCTAAAACAAAAACGTGGACGGCACCGGTATACCGCATGTGTCTACGGAAATTGCATTACGTGCAAGGCCAGTCGCCAGAGCCAAAAATCCGGGAATATTTCTACTACATAGATCACCAGGGACAGGTACGAATACGATTGCGCTTTGGGTTCTGCAGCATTTAAGATTTGACAGCTTATATAGTTTACCATTTGTGAGTTTTAAGAAATTTGGCTTAACAATTCTCCGGACTGCAGAGTTTATTTTATTTATTTTTCGATTGCGGAGTTGCGGACGGGGAATTGCGATTTATTTTTCTCCGGACTGCGGAGTTTTGGTTTTGCGCATTAGTTTTCTCATGCATAATTCATGATAATTGCATTTTGCAGTTTTAAGCTTAAAACTGTGATGACCGTCCTATCGTGTACACGCACGATAGCATTTTATCTTAAGATAAAATGCTATCGCTAACCCTTGCTGTAAAAAACCACGCATCTCGATAACATTATTAATTTTGCAGTACTCGGAAGTGCATTAAATATGTTTAAATAGTGGTGGAAGTGCATTAAATATGTTTAAATAGTGGTGGCTTTGCGCTGTTGTTGTAGTTATTCCTGGACGATGCCAAAATTAAAAATTTCACTTCATGTTTTAAAGAGAAAAAATTCCTCCATTTCTTCACATCGCGCTTAAAAGTAAACACCTTTGCTCCGGAGCGCTATCCGGAGTTTCCCTATCTCTCGCCGTGTGGTCGCGAAAGGAATTTCGTGCGCTGTGATGACCGTCCTATCGTGTACACGCACTTAATAGAAAAAGATGGACAGCAGCGCTTGAGTTATAACGGTGGAGGGGATTTGCTATCACTTGAATTCATTCCGGAATTGCTGTCGATGGATCCCACTTCCGGGCGTGTGTATTACCCTTCACCGCCTGAGCAAGCGGAACTGGGAAGAGCATTAATTAAATCTTCGTTAGCAATTGAGTTTAGCAAAGGTTTTGTGTTTGAGAGCGGCGACGAAAGTAGACCGCCGAAATGGTTTAACTGGCTCGGGCAAAAACATACACTGAAAAATACTGACTAAAGTTCCGGCACGCGGTGTAGATGTATGTTTGTATATAAAAAATTATTAAATGCTGCATATATAGAATATGTGTATTACATAATTAAATTAATCTAAATTTTATGTGATAAAAAATGATTATTGCAGCTGTGATGCGATAAAAAAATTAAAGAGAACAACAAAATTGTTGAAAAACAAAAGAATATCGGCGATATACTACGATATAAGAATTAAATATAGATATGTATATCATAATTATACTACATACATATACTGCATAATAGTTGCATTAAATTTTTATTATGTAAAATTACATACAGCTTCACCAAACATTTCCAAACAGCTTCGGAAACAACCACTCAGTAAGCATTTGCTGTACTTCTATACAAGTCTGCATTTACTGTATACTAGTACACTTTTCCTACCTGTATCAATCGCTTCAGGTTACGCAACAGACCTGAGAAATCGTGTTTGCAGGGCAGTGCGTTTTGTACTGTGCCAGTCATGTTGTGCATACTGCATACCGGTCTGTTCTTTGTTTGTTTTTGCGTTTGTACAGCGGAATGGTAGCGATTATTGCTTAATCATGAGAAAGCTCCGACGATTGTTATATATGCAGCATAATCGCGTGATAGAATTTCACCGTTTGAAACGTGCGCGGGAGCGTGTTCGCGGCCCAACTCGCAGCTGATCGACTTGATTCGAAGTTTTAGGTATCGGATTTGTGGCTAAAGTTAGAGCTGCTGCTGCTTTCCACGTTAAAGTTGGAGCTGCTGCAATTATGAATGGCACAGACGGGATCCCCGAACTGCATTTCAATCGCGCAGAGGAATTCCCACAACTGGACGGTGAGATAAAAAACTGCGTTTTGCAGATCGACGCAGTAACACAACTACATTCAAGAGCAGATTTTGTGCATGCTTTTGATGCTTTGAATTTATGACGCGTATAATGCAGACGCAATAGCATTTTGTGGCATTTGTTAGAAAATGTCTACCTGGATCATGCCGGAGCCACTTTGTTTGCCAAAAGCCAGATGGAAGGCTGGATGGCGGAGATGTGCTCCCCGGGAAATTTGCTGAGTAATCCGCACAGTCGTCATGCTGCGAGTTTGCATACTTCAGCTCAGATCGGCGTACTGCGTCGCAAGTAAGTGGCTGCTATAATAATTATCAGTGTTCTTTTCTTTTTTATATTCGCTGCTTAGGAGCCGGAAAGTATTATCTCGTGCGCAACCTTGAACAATGGACGATTTCATTGTTCCACGGAAAAAAAGCATTTTGTTGACGGTGATTTTGTGGTTGCAGAATCTTGGCGCATTTCAAGACGGATGCCTCGAGTTATTCCGTGATATTTACTAGTGGGGCTACCGCATCCTTAAAACTTGTCGCGGAAAATTTTGCTTTTGGGCAAAATGGAATTTTCGGTCATCTGCGCGAAATCCACACTTCCGTTCTCGGAATGCGGGAATTAGCGCATTCACGAGGAGCGAACGTCACCTGCATCACAGATGGTAAATTATTTTTATGTGATTAAATTTTATCGTTACTTGCAGAGAAACGCTGCACACACTTATATTCAGTATGGCTATATGCACATAGAAAAGCACTACTGCAAGAGCTTTGTGTTCAGTGTACAAGTACATTGTATATATAACAGTATAAGCGTTTTTGTCGCAGATAATATTGCCGCTCTTTGCGAAATGCGGGATAATGCGAAGGAAGATGGTGGAAAGCTTTTTGCATATCCTGGACAGTGCAATTTCTCCGGTCGACGATATCCTCTAGAATGGATCGAACGTCTGCAGAAGAATAACTGGAGAATTCTTCTGGATGCGGCTGCGCTAGTTTCTACCGGGATTCTCGATTTATCTCGTTATGAGCCAGATTTCGTTGTTCTCTCCTTTTATAAGATATTTGGATATCCTACGGGACTGGGAGCGTTACTGGTACATAAAAAAGCTGAATCTTCGTTATTGAAGACGTACTTTGGTGGTGGAACGGTGGATATTGCGGTTAGCGAGGAACGATTTCATGTTTCGCGATCGGAAATTCATCAGAGGTAGAGAAACTCCGAGTCTTTGCTAGTTGAATCAGTTTGCAACGTTTCCACAATTGTATCTTCGTCGAGTGTTTTTTCTTCAATTTCGCACAAGCGCAAATTGTGTTTGCCGTTTGGTATTTTATGTAATATAGCACACATTTATATAAGAGTATTATATGCAGCGCAGTGTTAATTACAGGCATGGTATACATGTTAATTACATGCATGAAGTTGGTTTTCGTAGATTTGAGGATGGCACTATCAATTTCCTCGATATTCTTTCCCTTAAGCACGGCTTTGACGCTCTGGAAAAGCTTGGCGGTGGCATGATTTCCATTTCGAGCTATACTTTCTCTTTGACGAAATACGCATACAAATGCCTAAACGATTTACGGCATTATAGCGACAAACCTGTGTGCGAAATTTACGTAAACGGTGATTTCAATGATCAGGCGGTGCAAGGCCCGATCGTGACGTTCAATCTGAAAACGGCCAGCGGGGCGTATGTTGGATTTATGGAAGTGGAAAAGGTTATGGAATCATTTAAGATCCAGCTGCGCACTGGATGTTTTTGCAATACCGGCGCATGCCAGAAATACTTGGGATTGACAACAGCGGATATTAAAGCAAACTATCAAGTAATTCCTGCTTGGCCATACTGAATCTGAAGTGTTACAATGTTGCTATATTTCTGCATATTTTGCATGTAGGCAGGCCATGTTTGCGGTGATAGTGTGGATCTCGTCAATGGCCGTCCAACCGGCGCTGTCCGGATATCATTCGGCTATATGTCAAATGTGGATGATGTCAATCGTTTTATCCAAGTTATCTATGATGTTTTTAAGGAAAAGAACACGCAGTTACGACCGGTTTTTAACGCATTGGATCAGCAGAATCGAAGGATATCGGCAATGTTTATGTATCCCATTAAATCGTGCAAAGCTGCCTCCGTAAGTCTAATATTGTGCCGCTGTTCGTGAATGGCGCAAAATACAGTGTTACTTACCGATAGATTTCCAAATGGCCGATTGGCGAAGAGGGTTTTGTGCTGGACCGGAAGTTCTACATTCAGAACTCCAGCGGCACATGCATGACGTTGAAGCACAATTCCAGACTCGCACAAATATCGGCTCATATTGATCTGGACGATGGAAAAATTATCTTATCGGCTCCGGGTTGGTATTGAGTAAATTATCATTACTGGATTATCCAGAATTTCTTAATAAACATGGAATGGGATATCAGGGATCGATGATTTGGATTTGACTGCCAAATTAACCAATGGAAACCGTGAGAAATTTTGGAATTTTCAGTTGCCGAATGGACATCATGATAACGGAATCGTGGATGGACGCGTGTGCGGTCAAAAGTACTAGGATGCTTCAGAATGCAATAAAAATAACTGAAATGGTATACTCAGTAGTAGTCAGTACGCTGTTGTTTCAGAGTTCAAGCTTATGACTGCGGTCCAGATGTCTCGCCATGGTTGTCCTCTGTTTTATGCGACGACACTTACAAACTGATGCGTTATCACGCCAGGAATGGGTCGGTATCGAGTTCCCACTCGGCAGCAAATAGCGCACCCTTCCTGGTTGTCTGCACCGCCAGTCTCGACCATTTGTTTAGACTGATTCCAATGCCGCACGAATTTAGCCGCGATGATCTGCTAGAACGGATGCGTGCGAATTTGGTTATACAGACCACCGAGCCGTTTGAGGAGGATGAATGGAGGCGGATACGCATGGGAAATGTCGAGATGGAGGTGGTGGAGAAGTGCTCACGCTGTCAAATGGTCAGTGTGGATCCAGTCAGTGGAAAACGAACGCCGGAACCGCTGCAGAGCTTAATTAAACTGAGAGGAAAAGAGGTGAGGACAACCTTCATTTCCTGTGTTTGGAATTGGACGTTTAATAATCATGTTTTGGATTACAGATGTGTTTTGGTATTCTTGTCCGTCCGGTTGGAGTGCATCAAGCCGATGTGTCACAATGGAGAGATTCCCCATTTCTATCCGTCAACGATACCGTCAGTGTGATAGCTTAATAATTTCCGCTGTGCTGTGATCAGAGTTGTCATTGGCAGTCGTTTTGCTGGGCGCAGCTTGACAGTTTTTAATTTTAAAAAAGTTTGATGTTCAACTTATCGCAGTCCGGTGACATCCCGTGTGATACTGGATTTTCTCTTGTAAATTATGTAGTCTGTATTCCACGTGTTAATGCCTCAAGAATAACATACAACTTTATCGTAATTATTATTATCACTTTTCCCATAATTACCAAAACTAGAAACCATGTACGCTTTGCAGTAAATGTCCCAGTCAGTTCCAGACAGATGTTACTTAACATAAGTAAACCACCATGCCGCAATTCAATCTCCAAAAATTGCAAACAACGTTTAAAATAGCGTAGCCGGAATCTGTTATAACAAGATTTTTATCTGTGTAGTACGACAATGTTATGGTATCCATCAGGATCCAAAAGTGAAAGAACATGTCAACAAGTCTACAATTTCATTCCCAGTTTTCTTCCTCAGCCATTTCCGCATCCCCCTCCGTCGGCTGCTCTCCATCCTTCGCTTCCGTGGTCTGTTCTCCGTTCATCTCCTGATCCACCAGTTCGGGTGAATCCTTTGCCGGTTCTTCCTGCCTTTCCTCCGTCTGTGGTACTTCCGCTTCTGCACTGGTAGCTACGTCCTCTTCAGATGTTTCCGTCTTCACAGCTGTCTCGGTCTCATGACTTTCATCGCCTTCCTTCGGTTGCTCGGTTTCAGCATTCGTTGCTGTCGTCTCTTCTGGGTTTTGGTTGGGCTGATGGATTTTACGAATTTTCTGTCGCAGATCCGTAATGGGCTCACCCTTGTCGTCCAGTTCAACTTCCTGCCATTTGCGCTTGCCGCGCTCAAAGCGCCGCGGCTGATTTGGACCGCCTTCGCCGCCGAGCATACGGTTCTGTACCATCTTCCCGAAGCCACCGCGGCCGGCGTCGTAATCCACACGGAACTCATCTCGGACCTATATGTACAACAAGACCAGTCAGTACGGATTTCACGGAGCAACCCCGTCGCTGATTTGCATGACATTCCAAATTATAGCAATAAAATATACAAGTCATAAAAACAAACGAAAACATTAAGTCGGAATTCAGCACCACTAGAATGCACGAGGAAAGTCCGGAAAGCCTTGTAACATTCAAGTAGAAATGCGAAAACATGAAAATCTCCATTGCGCTGATCTATATACTGGTGAGCTACACTTGCAAAAATAAATTACAACAAAACCATAAAAACGATTCAATGGAAGCATGCATGAGAAAGCATTTCAAAATTCAAGTAGAAATGAAAAAGAAAAAACATTCGATATTGTTTTACGATTACAATAGTTTCGCATTAGTATGGAAAGTACGATTTATTGTGCCATCATCTAACAGTCGAGTGGAGCGAAACACAAGTCGATCTAAGTAAGTACTGTATATAACAACAATAGGTACAGTTTCGGCAAAATCGGCCTACCTGACCGCCATGACGTCCACGGCCGTATTGTCGACCCTCCACGAAACCCGCATCCCAGTCACACCGCACGATTCTCTCATCTAAGCGAGTGCCCGACACAAAACGCATTGCATCCTCCGCATCGTCTCGTGAATAAAACCTAAAATAAAAAAAATACAGAAACAACTAAACTGCGCGCTGAGCGAATTGTCGAAGGGTCCGAAAAGCATGAATACGAATCAGCTGCAGCGCCCGCAGCATGCCACCTACTCGACAAAGCAGAAACCACAGGGGGTTTTCGTGTTCCTGTCCAGTCCCATGACGACACGCTTAACATCGCCTGCTTTGGAGAACAAATGGTAGATCTGGTCTTCTGCTGTGAAGAAGGAAAGATTGCCAATGTACAAAGTGGAGCTGGTTTTCAGCTTTTCTTCCTGTTCTTTCAGAGATCCCTGTCGAAGAACAACCGATTATATAATACATTAGTACCACGAAAAAGCAAACATCGCTTGCAAAGAACAGACCGGCAGAAATGTGCAAACGTTTTAATACGATGCAATAATACGTTTTAATACGATCTTCAGACTTAACGAACTACATGTACTCGATCACAGGCAAACAGCAAACTACCATCTACAACTCTAACAACGATAAGTACTTTAACTAGTTTTACCTGAAACTGCTGATCCCGGTAGGAGCTCAGCCCGGTTGGACCACGTCTTTGATTTGGATTCATTTTAACACAGCGGGTTTACGAAAAGAATGGAGATAGAACGATGAAACGAAAGCTTTAAAAGAAACTCAGCAGCTCTTGCTGAGTCCTGCGACCTGCAGTCTAGCTTTTCAGCCAGCGCAAGCGAGTTACAGATGCCATAAACTGGAGAGTGCAGCTCTTTCTTCCATAACGCACAAAGCTGATTCAAATCATATACCAGCAGAACAATTTGAAAGATCTTTGCTGTAAAATTTATATAAAGAATATCTATACTTCAATACAAAAGAATACCGTACACACTTCAATGCAGGTCTTTGAAGTGGAGATGAAAGAATAAAGTTATAGAGAACACGACTTACACGAGTCACCAGGCCAAACAAATGAATTAGAGCTGGGCGCAGGGCAGGGATCCTGTCCTGAACCTGCAGGATCCTGTCCCTGCAGGACAGTTTCAGGGTAAAATGCTGACCTGAAATTTGGCTCAGGTTCAGGTTCAGGGCAGTTGAACTCCCTGAAAGTTCAGGGACAGGGCGTACCTTAGTCCTGCAGGAACCTGAATTTTTAAGAAAATTAAGGTTATCGAAATTTCACAAAGTTTCGAAAGGGAAACCTGGCGCCCGTAAGTTGACAACTGCGGGTGATGGCCCCAAAGTGCATCACGCGCTAAAAGCGCATAAAAAACTCGCTACCTTATTACGCTACTCTAAGAAATGCGAGCTTAGCTCGTTTCGCTACTGGCTACATATCGCTTTTGAAATGTGCCGATACGGAAAAAATTATACAACTACAATTTAACTTATTTAACTTAAACAGGCTCAGGATTTCAGGTCAGGCTCAGGGTGAATAGTTTCAGGCTCAGGACAGGTTCAGGTAATTCAGCACGGTGAGTTTCAGGGACAGGACAGGTTCAGGGAGGGAAAAATTGAAAAATTACAGGTTCAGGGCAATCTAGCCGTCCTGTTCCCAGCCCTAAAATGAATTTCCTGTCGACAATAGATGAAAATTTAGTCGTTCGGGTAACCGCCCAGAGAGTAGTGACAAGAACAACCGTTTGCGGTTCGCATCTCAAAGCCTGTGCTACTGCGCCACTCGTTTTGCACATTTTGCACTCTCATCCGGCGCCCAAAGCCAGAAGCAAGAAAGCTATTGGAAAAGTTAAAAAAATCTGCTGCTGTTAAATTTTGTAATTTGCTTTCTGTTTTTACAACAGAATATAATTTTAAGGATAATTGGGATTTGGGGAGACTGGATTTTTAATTGTTAGTTATAGATCCTTAGAGTTAAGTTGCTGATGTTGATTAGCGTAACTGTTCTTAAACACCGTTTATCAAATCCTACAAATTTGATCTGAAAATGAATCCGGATAATCTGTTGACGATCCAGGGAGAACGCATCTCGGGAAACACAGTGAGATCTCAAAATGGTATGTGCGCCAGATTGATTGATTGACTGACGGGAGTAATCTAATATCCCGTTTTCCAGTGATGGCCGTGAACGCCATTGCCAATATCGTCAAGAGCTCCCTGGGACCTGTGGGCCTCGACAAGATGTTGGTCGACGATATTGGGGTACCTTCGCTTTCTTACGGTCATAAATGAATCCAGGGTTTAAGAGAATATCTTAACAGGATGTTACGATAACGAACGACGGAGCCACGATTCTGAAGCTGTTGGAAGTTGAACATCCCGCTGCGAAGATCTTGTGCGAGTTGGCTGATCTGCAGGATAAAGAAGTTGGCGATGGAACTACATCGGTGGTACGTTGATTGAACATTTTGTGGTAGTCACATTGATCCGTCGTATTAAGTTTATATGCCTAACGATACAAGCAGCTAATTTGAATTGGATTGGTAGGTAATCCTAGCGGCGGAGTTGTTAGCCAATGCTGACGAATTAGTGAAACAAAAAATCCATCCAACTTCGATCATCAGTGGTTATCTTTTGGCTTGCAAGTGAGTTTTCGTGCACTGCGGCTGGAATTAAATCATGATACCAAATACTGGCCCTTGAAAAATTAAACAGAAAATAATAAGAAAGATGCGAATAAATTAAAAATTAAATAAAAAACTGAGAAAGAAAAAACAAATTTACTGGATTTAATAATTTAATTTAGGTATAAAAATATGTGTAATAAATTGATATAATTGTTCGCAGGGAAGCAGTGAAATACATCCAAGAGCATTTGATTGTTCCCACGGATGATCTTGGACGGGACACGCTACTCAGTGTGGCGAAAACCAGCATGTCATCCAAACTGATCGGCCCGTACGTTTATACGTTTAGCTTCGATTACGCTGGATGTATACATCACATTGCACATAAATTTCGCAGAGATTCGGAATTCTTCTCCAACATGGTAGTAGACGCTGCCACGGCGGTGCGCTACACGGACAGCAAAGGCGGTTTCCGAGTGCCCATCAAATCCGTCAACATTCTGAAGGCGCACGGCCGCAGTAGTCGAGAAAGCATTTTGGTGCCGGGTTATGCGCTCAACTGCACCATCGCCTCGCAGCAGATGCCCAGGAAGATCACCGGAGCCAAGATTGCCTGTCTGGATTTCAGTCTGCAGAAAGCGAAACTGATGTTCGGTATTCAGGTGTTGGTGACGGATCCGGCTAAACTTGAGGATATTCGTAAACGGTGAGCGGTGCGCACCATCAGATTTTAAGTTTTTCTTCATGGCAGTGATATGTTGCAGGGAGTTGGATATTACTAAGGAGCGTATTCAGAAAATTTTGAATGCGGGCGCTAATGTTATCTTAACTACCGGCGGCATTGACGATCTGTGCCTGAAGTATTTTGTGGAGAACGGAGCTATGGGTGTGCGACGCGTTAAGCCATCGGATATGAAGGCCATCGCTAAAGCAACCGGAGGTAATTTTGGCATTGCGAATGTTTTTACTTCATGTGTATGGATGGTTGTACGGATCTCTCAGCGTTATTCGCCAACAGCCAATGCACACATCAGTATGCTTGTGCAAATGTAAACTGATTACGGTTTGATTGATTCTGTAGCCACATTCGTGATGAATCTGGCCAATATGGAAGGCGAGGAGAGCTTCGAGGCTTCCTTCCTGGGTCAGGCCGATGAAGTTGTCCAGGAGCGTATCTGCGACGATGAGCTGATCCTGATCAAAGGCACCAAAGCCCGCAAAGCGGCCAGCATCATCCTGCGCGGTGCCAACGACTACTTTGTCGACGAGATGGAACGATCGGTGCATGATTCGTTGTGCGTCGTGAAGCGCGTCATGGAATCCAAAACAGTGGTGGTGGGTGGAGGTGCCGTGGAGACCGCGCTGTCCATCTTCCTAGAGAATTTCGCCACTACGCTGGTATTCACGCTGGAGAGTTTGTTGTTGTAAAGTTGTTGTTTATGCTCGTATCCTTGCAGAGCTCGCGAGAGCAGCTGGCTATTGGAGAATTTGCGCGTTCTTTACTGGTTATTCCCAAGACGTTAGCGGTCAACGCCGCGCAGGACGCCACGGAATTGGTGGCCAAGCTACGCGCCTTCCACAACAGTGCGCAGACCAAAACGGAGCACGAATATCTCAAATGGTATTTATTCAGTTTTATTTCCTTTGCTTGCTTCACGTAACCGGTTTTTCATCGCGCTGTTAATTATTCCTATGTGCACAATGTACAATACATTATTTTAAGCGAAATACCTATTTGCACCATTTTTAATGCGCGTGGTGCTGCCTTTTTGGAAGTGTATCCGCGAGTGATTCAGTTTGCAAGAGTCATCATCGCGGGGATTAAATTTTTTTACCGATTCAGCGCATAATTTGTTATTCTAGTTATATTCATTCGTCGTATGTACAGTACAAATGGTACATTGTCAGGTTTATATGCTGTTGATTAATGAGTGGGTTATTCACAGCGATAGTTCTACGTATACGCGTAGTTCTGCGATTTTTGACTTACGAATTTTCGTTTCTTATCAGGTACGGTCTTGATCTGGTAAACGGTGAAGTGCGCGACAACAAGAAAGCCGGCGTTTTGGAACCGACCATGTCGAAAGTGAAAAGCCTCAAGTTCGCTACGGAAGCAGCTATCACCATCTTACGAATTGACGACATGATCAAACTGATTGACGATCCTCCGCGTGGCCGCGACGATGAGTGTTGTGATTAGTCAACCAAGACAATACAGTTTTTGAAATTTATGTGTTCCTTTTCTATGGTTAATTAACTGCTACGAGCTTGTTGTCGTAGTTTTATTTGTTGAAATCTTGTGCGAAACTCATGGTTAACTGGTTGTCTTTTGCATTAATGTCTGCAGTCAGATTTTCGATTAAATCATTACTCTTAAACAGTAAAAGGGGAAACGCTTCATTGCGACCGAGTAATTATTTTGGAATCAAGAGATATTACACCTGCACACCGTGTAATGTGCATAAAGATCTCAAAAAATCGACGTTAACCTGAAAAGTTTTAAGTACTTTTGCTAACTGTACAGTACAACGATGAGCAAAATTTTAAATAAGTAAAATGATTTATACTGAATTAAGTTTGTTATCGGTATGGGGACTTGTGGTTACAAATAAGTATTGCTATCGTTCATCTCCACAAACTCTAACACAATTCGAGTTATTTCGAGGAAACTTAACCACAGGAAATTGAAGTTTTAGCAAGGCTCTTCAGACTTCTTGCTTTTTTGCAGCCAAGATGATAACGCTTCGTTTTATTGGCTTTCAACACAGCGTTAGTTCATATCACAGATGAATGTATCAAAAACTCTTAATACTCATAATATCACATTAAAACAGCAGTCTGAATTGTGTTAAAAACTATGTACAATGACGACCGCAGCTGTACAATAAGCAATAAATCACAACTGTTCACAAAACGGCGGCGCCTGGATAAAGAAACGCCGCGAAAAAATACAGAAAATTTATATAAAACACGTATATTTTAATAACTGCACGTTTTCCAAAATGTACAGGAAAACAACAAAATTACCCATTCCTGCAACACTTCCTACTTCTTTTCCTCCTTTCCTGCAGTACGGCACCATCTCCATCACATCCGCCCATCTACTTGCGGACCGCGTTGCGGTGCATCATCGCGCACAACGCCAACCCAACGCCGAGCAACCCCCAGGCCAGCTTCTTCTTCGATCGTTCCTCGTCGAGCTCCTTGGCCAACTCAGATGCCCGCGTCTCGAGCAGTTGCACACGAGCTCCCAATGGCTCCATGTCAGCTAATTTCTTCTGCAACTCAGCGATGTTCCCTCGCAGAACTTCTTCTCCTCTGGCATGCTCCTCGAGATCCTGAGCCTTTTCGCGGTCACGCAGTGCAATGATATCTTGCAGTGCAGTAACGTCTCGCAACAGATCGCCCTGACGCTGAGCATACCCCGCAATCTGATCCTCTAGCAAGCGCTCTTTGCTGGATTTTCCGCCAGAAGGATAGGCAAAACTAACTTCGACTACTGAGCTGTTAATACTGCGGACATCCAAATCTAAGCCTTCGTCGACGCTATCCTTCCATCCCGATCCTGATTCCAACGCAGCCGGACGAGGACGATCAGCGCGAGCATTCTTGCCTGAAAAATCATGCCATTATAAGGAGCGAAAACATTATCAACGTCGTCGCGTACACGTGTTTATTTTTTAAAATACGACAAAGAACAAATCATGAAATTATTTAAATGAAAATTCATGCAACTATGAAGTTAGTTAAACAAAAATCCATGAAATTATTTAAATTTTAACGATGCAAATATCCAGAATGTATGTATCAAAATACCATTCAACTGAACATTTCACGAGGTATTTGCTA
Organism: Paramacrobiotus metropolitanus; assembly: GCF_019649055.1. NCBI lineage: Eukaryota > Metazoa > Tardigrada > Eutardigrada > Parachela > Macrobiotidae > Paramacrobiotus > Paramacrobiotus metropolitanus. The sequence continues at coordinate 183,625 of NW_026570259.1, forward strand.
TTTAAATCGCATTTACGAACCACCTGAATTACACTCTTATCGGTACTGGTAAAGAAGTCACCGATGTTTTTAAGCGGAACCACAAGTTAACAACGATGTAGAAACTCACGCGTATAGGCATAACCATCATCAGTCTTCGAGGACGGCAGCACGCACTCGCACGAGCGGGACCGTGGAGATCCATTCAATAGTCCAGAGTTCTTTCGGGATGGCTTTGGCGGCATGTTGGATGTGCCCCCCACATTGTACGCTCCTGGCCCGGGAACGCCGTTTCTCGCGTCTAACCAAACACGTAAAATGAGGAATAATTTATAATACTCGACATATTTCGGTTGTGCAACTTGTGCTTCAGCATCTCACAAACCCAGTCTACGGCTTTCGTTGACGGTTACGTACGCGGCTTACCAAAGATGCTCTTGTTCACAGCCTTCGGAAATGTAGCCATTCTGGTAATAACAGGAAGGAAGGAAGGAAATCAATTAAGGCCGTAAAAGGAAAACGCTAAAAGCCTAAACAGGAAGGATTCGACTTCAGTGTTGGCACTGGTCACTGGTGTACTTGGTGTTTTCTACTACGGTGTGCTTAGCCACAGCCTTCGGAAAGGAGCAAAGGTCTGGATTTCTCGGATATAATCAAAAGTTGCAAATGAAAGCTGGCAAATGGAAATTAAAAGTTATTTGAAAGTTAAAAACCTGATGAAAGTATATACACTCAGACTGACTCAGTGAGTCGGAGAATTCAAAATACACTACGTGGCCCAATCTCGTTTCACTCGATTGTATAGCGGCAGGTTCATAAAAAAAAACAATAATATCTATATAAATAATTTAAGAGTATCGTATGTTGTAACTGTGTGTACTACTGAGCCCAACTAAATCTAACTGCAGCCTCCAGGAGGTTTATAATTTTGATTTCTAACAGCACGATTTCTAACAGAATTCTGTAGTATCGACTGAAAGTAGTCAAGTTTTTGCTATACATACAGAATTCCAGATGAGAATGAAAATTATATGTTCATTGTTGAATTATTTTCAAATAAAGCTCCTTATCCAGGATGAAACGGTCGGTCTGTTTAGTGGCAGTGATAACACCAATGCCGGCAATGGCTTTATAAAAATAGGACGTTTAATTTGATGGCTTTGAAATTGAAACTTTTGTTATCGAAAATAATATAGTACATGAATAGGAGCATAGTACATGAACATTATAATACATAAACAGGAAAATAGTATAGTACAAAATTTTTGGGTAAAAATAATTAGCCACACTTTTGTTACCTAATCTTTTCCTATACAAAAATTGTCCTTTTTGAGAACATTATTGATTTTCCGTTTTAACTAATCTCGTTGATAGAGGTTTAGAGCTCGAAAAACGTAGGGGCAATCTTTTTGAAGCCTATTGTCTGCACTTTAAAGACGTAATTTAAAATATTTTTCAGGTGAAATATTATAAAACCGATCACCTGGTAAACCGCCATAACAAAGATAAGCTCTTTTTTCTAGTCCAGGGTCTTAGTTCCAGACCCAGAATAAATTACCATCATAATTTATTTTGGGTCTGGAAAACACGTTCATAACCCTGTGTGCACTTAAGCGGTATGACATTATTCGTATCTAATAAAGCAGCCCTAATCCATAAAACCGATTTTCATGATGATTTCAGCCTCACTGGTATCTAAATTTTCCAAATCACGAATTTTACAGTTCGCATAAAACACATTATACAAATCAAAATACTTAGCGCTTCATAAACCTATTTACTTCATCATTACTTACTTCAATTATCTTCCTACTCCAATTACCCTCAATTTGCATTTTACGTTTTCTGTATTCACGCATGTATTCACGCATATTTCTTCCGATTAGAATCACCTTCCATTATTTTATTAAGGATAATAATACTTAAAAAAATTTAACGCAGATCTCTGTGCAAGAAAACTTACTAACCCATACAGAAGCTAAAAAAACCGACCAAAGTCAAACAAAACACGGCAGCTTGAATCAGCACTGTACTAAAATCCAAACCGACCACCACAAAATAACCAACAGGAGAAAAATCTTCTTCACTGCAAACTTTTTCAAATCCATAACAGCTCACAGGCAACTTCTGCTTATTCCGATTTCTTTCTATACCTACCGAACTAAAAAAATCCAGTCAACAAACTGAATCACCCTAACACTTTCTCGAACAACTTTTTAATGTACATCGCAACCTACTTCCCATATAAAAACCACCTGTTACTAAGCATCCATAACCATCAGATCAGAACATCATGGTCTGCTCTATTAAGCAATCAACTTTCTCGAACTTTCATGATTTTTTCACAGTAATCCATCACCATCCACCACCACAACTCATAACACACAACACACTCTGCTTCCTGTTACACTTCATTAAACTATGAAGTATGAACAATAAGTCGAATACACTTATGTCAGACTACAGTAAAACCCCCTACAACCTTCCCTCTGTTACAACATTCACCCTTTCGTTATCAGTTTCTTTCAAACATATCATCTTTTAATATAATCTACTATCCTTTCAAATTGGCTACAGAGCAATTTCTGTTGATATTGTCTTTACTACCCGATACTTGTATCTAATATTATGCTCCTACAATAAGCTCCTGCAATATGCTCCTACATTATGCTCCAACCATTTTTCACACCACAATAATTACCAAACGCTGTCCTCGTACAGTATGCTCTACATTATGTGAAGCATATTGCAATGTCCTCCTATGTAAGAGCACATTGCAATGCTCCTACATATGTAGGAACACATGCAGGATCTATTGGATACGTTTGTTTAGATACTACAGTTCCGTTCCGTTTTCTCCTCAGAACCGATGAAACCGATGTAATGTGCCTTATATAATGTTACGAACATAATGTAACAAAAGATGCCGGGCTAACAACGCCATCTACAAGTTTCACGCATCGTTACTCGACTCATGTCACATGACTCATGTCATGACTGTTGGGCCCCACCGCTTCCTTCAACCGGCCGGACCCTTCCGTACTCTACGGGCGCCAAAAATTACTCTTGTTTACACGGATATCGAAGACCAAAACCGAAACTACAGTTTCATATGCTACGATGATTCTAGTCGTATACCGCATATAAGAACCTGTCACGGTTCGATGAACCTGCCGCAAAACAGAACTGGAGCCTGTGCAAAGTAAACGCTAAATCAGTAGTAACGAAGTCAAAGGCTGAACCGATGCGCACCTGGTTAACACAGATGCAACGAGCTTATACTACTGACTGAGTCGCGCAATTATTGCGAGACGCTAATAAGAATTAGGTCAAACGGACTCAAACCGTCAACTAATAACTTTTAAAAAACTCGCGTCTTTCAGTTGTTGCCTTGATTATTATTCGAACTAATCCGAGCGGTACTGTATGTGTTTAAATTATGTTTGACTGGAGAGCAATTTGTGACAAGATGAAATAATTTATTTCGCTCACTCGTGTGGTTATCAAGTTGAAATGCGCGGTTGTTCGCGCAGCGTGTAAACGGCCGTTTCTTTCGTCATTAGAAGCCACTTGAAATGTGAAGCGGAATCTGCAGCTGTTGTGACGATGTGGATTTGTGAGTTTACAGCCTAAGTAGCTGTCTGTTGATGATGGTGGAAGTTTACTTGGATGAGAGATGATGCGGTGCTTGGTATTAATGGTGCAGACCCGAGAGAGAGCCCCAGTTGTGTGACTGTGACGGATTTCGGCCGCGAGTGTTGAGTAAGCGGAGGAGTGCTGCTTTTAATTCGCTGGTGCATTTTGGGCGCAAATGTTGTTGATGTGATCTCTGGCCCGTGAACATAAGTAATCAGTCCATCTCTCGGCTATGGGCTTTTTATTTTTATTTCTCAACTTACCGGAAGGCCAAGTGGGCAGACTACTGCTGGCAAAAATGCAATCGCATATGATTCACTTGGTCGCCTTGTAAACACTGACCAAATTATTACGGATTTGGCTGGATCTGCGTATTTAGCTACGTAAGTAAAAAATTAAATATTGCAAAACTATATCAGTAAACTGTAAAGCGTTGAAGATCTTATTATTGCCCGTTTCTTATTGTTTTAGCAATAAACGTTTTAGCCCAGTAAAAATTAAGAGAACATGTTGCTTCTGAATTTACCGTAGAAAAACAGGATTTCTTTTACCTGAAGGGAATAGTTGCTCGTTAGCTATTTGATCACTAATCAAATCTTAACGCAGTATAATGACGAGTCCAGTACCCTTGAATACTTATCGTTATGAAGTAATTGCCAAGTCATTGAATTGAATAAAATTTGGATTTTTATTCTGATTTTTCTCCGGTCTCAATTCCGTGTGAATGTTGTTTTAAAACTGTTTTACGATTTTTTCCCTCCATTTTTTAATTTTTCCACTGCTGTGTTTTTGCATAAAACCTTGTGGAATGTTTCGGGACATGTTGTCAGAAAGATATTCGTTGATTTGCTGATTCTCTGGAATTGTCTGTAGGCTTCCCGTGTGATACGATGGATAATTCATCGAGCACTGTTTCCGTTTATGGCATCATTGGTGGATGTTTCTTGTGTGTGATTCTCATGGGTGGAATGCTGTTTCTCTGTGTGGGATTCAAGCGCAAACAGTAAGTGTATTTATTTATGTTCTTTTGCGGTGGTGCTTGTTGCTCCAAGGTTGATCCTGGCTGTTTGAATTGTTGGTGTTGGCACTGTTGGGTGTGGACGTTGTTAGTACTTGTGGCAACTTACTGTCACTTGATAAGTGAATAACTGACAGCTGGGCCACGCTGTCGAAATACATCGCTTGAATTTCGGGGGTTCTTTTTTGTGCAGCGCAATATTTTTTGATGGGTTGATGTGAAATTTAGTGAAACAATGCACGAGTGTGCGTGTGTGTTTTGCGAGTAGATAGTACAGTTGTTTCGTTGTTTGTTCTGACTTTTTAAGCTTCTGATGTTTGTGTCGTGCCTTGTGAGAATGTCATATTAATGATAGATTGGGATTATCGTTTGTGAATTGTGGTCTTACGCTGCCGCTGTTGCACAATGGTCGTGTTGTTTAGTTGCGGAGTATGCTTTGTGTTTGTTTATTGAGATTTTTTAACAATGAAGCAGTTTTTCGGAAGCGTTTATCCGTGACATTGCGGACTGCGAGTTGTGCGGTGTTAGCTGCGTTGCTTTTACGTTCGTAATTGCAGCATTTAATCATGATTTGTATTCTTGCAGAAAAAAGGGTTTCGGTCTTCATGAACCGGTACGACTGCTGTTTAAACACGACCGCTCCCTGTATTCGGTAAGCTGACTGGGTGAACGGATTTTTTATTAAAATTTAAATATATGATTAGTCTAAAAAATTCAATTATATTTTGAATGGAACGGCATTTTATGAATGAAGTAGTAAGGCTTGCCGAACAAATCATACGTCCGAACCAGTCATAATTCTGATTTTAAATAGAATTTTTAGGTAATATTTGCTTATGCACCATCGTGTTGCAAATGCAGATTTTTGTAGTGTGTTAAAAGTTTACCTATGACTTGAATCACATTAATGTATAGTACCGGAAGACAATGATCGTTTTCCAGGAGCCGACTGTCAGTCAGGGAAGTAGTAACGGACATATTAATCCGGAAACAGCGCACCGCCTCGGTGTCCGCACCCACTCTCCGACGTGGCGAAATTCATCTCTTAGTCGTGAACTTCCGGCGATTCCCGATGGGAATGTAGCCAGGGCGCTGGGTCAGCTGACCAGCTACGAGAGCGCCTCCAATCTGTATGCTTGTCTGGATGACGTGCGGGTGGGGCATGACGATGACCACGGTAATAGCATCCGCTCACCGACCGATCCGCAGTCATCTGGATCGTCGGCTGAAACGGGCTTCCAGGTACTAAATTGTGCTTGTAATTTTGTAGACGTCTGCTGCATATTTCATGGGTTTGGACATTTATTATTGATTTATTAATTTTACATTGAGCCAAATTACCGGCCGCATTACGTGGTAATTCAGTTTAACGCATTTTAAGCGGTACAGTAGGTGTTAGACGATTGATGGTGGATAGTTTTTCGTCGATCGTTAACGTGCCCTTAAGCTGGTAAATGTCGGTATTAATCTTACAGTCAGCCGTATGGGTGAATAAATCAACTTCTTGTTTCATAATAACATCTAACTTAAGCGTAGCTATCCTGTTGTCAATGGGGTGAATACATGATATATTGTATATCGGTAAAATTACTGGATATGTATGCAGGCACCGAATGGACAGCGTAGAATCCACCCATATGATCGAATTGGCGCTCCTTCTGTCCAAGCGACTGTGCCTTCTGTAGCACAAGCGCCTCCCGTAACCGGTAACGCACGATCTGTCCCATCAACGCACAATCACGCACAGATTCTTCAGCAGATGGACAATGATGCGGCGATGGCGGATTATCGCGGCGGTAGGCATTGTTTGACGAAAAACCGCTGCCGATGGTTGTATAATGAATGTGATGGATTGCAGAAGCACGCTCGGATATGTCGTACACCAGCATCACGGTGCGCGCTCCTCTGTCGAATCTCCGTACCAGACGCTCCGTTGAAGACGGGTACAGTAATGTACCCGGCTCTGAGAGTCATCTCTATGCTCAGGTGCGCAACCGAGCAAGCAAGCGTGGCAGTGGCATTAATTACGATTATCTCTGCAGGTGGGTGGTGAGTACGGCGGTTCCGTCGCATCCGGTGAACTGGGTTCGCACATCTACAATGAATTATACGCGGAGATCGACGGGCGGATCGGCGGTCTCCCCATGTCTTCTTCCCCGCCGATGATTGATCCCTACGCGACCAGTGCCGGCCGTCATCCACCTCCCGACGATGAACCGGTGCCCTCGACAAGCCGCGGCCCGGATGCCGATGTGGACAAATTGTACGCCAAGATACACAAGCCCAGTAGCAGTGGACAAAAGAAGTCTTTTTCAGATCCGGAGCACCAGCGGACGGCGGTGGGGAATGGGCGACCGCGGCGGAGGGAGTCAGCGCCGCTGGGCATCGCCCGTTATGATAGCGACAAGAGGATGTCGGAGCCGGTGTATGAGAACGGTGGGATGGTGGGGCGGAGGGATCCGTCGTCGCTGTATGATATGCGGGCGGCGTTAAACGTGGCCATTGATGGGATGGATGCCAGTGTCAGTGAATTTGTGCAGGATGCCAATGAGGACCGCAGCTATCGGAAGGAACATTTGTACGAGCAGCTGCCGGATGTCTGAACCTTGTTGTGCCGTTATTTTGCTGTTGTACATGTCTTTTATAAATTTCTACTGATTTTATTGTTTGTACTTCGACTTTTACTGAATTACTAATCCATGTCAGTGTCCCTGTATGCTGATTAAAGACAAATTGATACACAAATGTCACTTTGTATGTACTGGATATGAACAAGACTTGTCTTTAGACAAATTATGAATTGTGACCATGCCAGCAAACTTCACGAGAGTTTACGGTTTATGTCTTGAATACATTTACAAAAAAATATTACCAACTGACAGACTTAGACAAGGCCGCGTAATTTGTCTTTAGACAAATTATGAATTGTCCCAGTCAAATTTAAAGGGCTGCTTTATGGTTATAACAGTCCCTTGATTTTAAACTGCACGCGCACTGAACAATTTTGTCAGGACTGTTTACCAGATTAATAATAATTCGAGGCACCGGCAGATAATAAGACTTAAATGTCGTATAAATAAGTAGGCGAAGATATTGCCAAAATATAAGTTGAATGCTGCTGCCATATCTTGTACCGAAACAGACCATGCCAGCAAACTTCACGAGAGTTTACGGTTCATGTCTTGAATACATTTACAAAAAATACTACCAGCTGACAGACTTAGACAAGGCCGCGTAAAAATATCAACAATCAAACTCACCAGGGAACATTTTCCGCCTCCAAATTCAAAAAATTCTCATGTTTTGTAAAACGGTAGTGTACTATTGTAGTATGCTTAAAAAAATATTTTTAGCTGCCATCGTCAAGGGGGCGTGGCCAGACAACAATTTAAAGTTTGCACACTATCATATTATACTGTGTAATGCAGTGCAGTACAAGTTGTTCGTAATTAAATTATGTTGCATTTTTTCCTGCAGTACCGTGGACTTTTGCAGCTGTCCGCTGTCGTGAAATGATGTAAGTAAAACAGGCCCACGTGCGTCGGCTCGGGCCCTTGCTGCCTGAATATACATCTTCGGAAAATTTTCATCGATTTGTGTTGTAAACAATAAGTTGTGCAAAAGCTTTGTTCTGCTAATACACAGATCTGTGCTGTACTTCCTAACAAATTTTTGAAAATGTGCACACGGGCAGCAATGGCCCGAGCCGACGCAAGTGGGCCTCTTTTACTTACATCATTTCACGACAGCGCAGCTGTCAAAGCCCTCGGTGCTGCAGGAAAAAGTTAACATAATAATAATTACGAATAACCTACGTGCATTACACAGCATATGATAGTATGCAAACTTTTAATTGTTGTCTGCCACGCCCTTTGACGATGGCAGCTAAAATATTTTTTAAGCATACTACAATCGTACACTACCATTTTACAAAACATGACAATTTTTTGAATTTGGAGGCGGAAAATGTTCCCTGGTCAGTAAATCCATGTACGAAGTATACTCGTAGGATTGCGGATGAACTTTGCACAAGTACTGTAACTCTAACGAGATCTATTCAAAGCTCCTTTCGGTTATTTTGCAGTATCATAAATTCGTTATTTCGGGAAATGCCATTAAATTCGGACAACTGTACTGCCGATACATGCTCATGCATGGATCATAAAAAATTTTGCGTTTCACTTCCGCCGGTGTCTGATCTATGATCACATAGTCCCGCCCCGGACAATTGCAGTTAAAGCGAGACGCATACGTATCCGACATGCGGGGATCCGAGCAGTTCACGCTGCTCACTACCGACCAATTTCCCCGGGCCGGAATATCCAGGTATAACAACTGTAACAACTCTGGAATTTGTCCACCAAAGCACACATCGTCCAACCACACACAGCGGACACTCTGTGCTGCGGCCAGCACTTCCGGTATCAAAGCAGTGGGAAAGACGTACAGTTGGCCGAGAGGGAATTTCGGGTAGGTGGCGTTAGGGTATTCTTCTTCCGAAAGATACCTGTACAGTAGGTGACTAAGTACTTATTGCAATTGTAATTAACGGTAATTACTAAGACTTAATTTAGCAGATAATTAGTTAATTAATAAAAGCTTTTAATAGGCAATAGCCACCAAAGTGAGAAATTCAATAAAATATATAATGATAGCAAATTCATATATGACTACACACTTATAAGTAACTAATAAGTAGAGCTTTTACCATTTGTGGTCGGGGTCACGGTATACCGGTGCATCGTCAATAAAGTGGCCCGTTATCGAATACGGAGCCAGTGGCATCTGCAGATACTTGACCAACTCGTGGATATTAATCCACGCGTCTTCGTCTGCTTTACCGATAAATCGGCTGTTGTGACAGTTGGTGACACCCCACTGGAAGAAGGCCAGCACGAGCTGCGTCTGGTTGCGATAAGCATCCAGGACATTCCCGGTCTGCATCAGATCGCCGTACACGCTGTTCTCCACATATGCATCGTGCTGTGTCTCCGGGGACCGGATGAGTCCGAAGCCAAAGACGATACGAATATTGCATAAACGGGCATGCAGACCCCACGTTTCCCGTACGGCTGCCCGGTCCCGGCTGTTACCTGGTCGCGATGGGATAAACAACACTAGGTAGGGATGTTTGCCTAAAAATCGGAAATTTTTGACTAACATACAAGTTTTTAAGTGACGACAGTAGTACGTAATTTTAGCTTAAAGTGCAGTGCACCGAATTTCTAGCTTCAGGCGAGAAACAGATTTCGATTTCTACGCTGTAAAGTTAAAATTAAAAAGGAGCGAGCCACATACGATGATACGCATATGATCATAAGTACTCGTACATATTTTTATTTGTATATAATATATGTTGCTCTTGCCGTAACTACGATGGATTAAAAAAAGGAAATTAGTCAATCATCAGCAGTTCAGCTTGGAAATGTCACGTGCAAACGAAGAAGATTCTTGTGCAAATTATAAGTTTACCATCTTGTGGGCACACATTGGGCTGGATAGGATAGGTACGGTCGGGTACATGATACGAGTATAATATTGATACATTCTGGCGCATTTCAAGGATGTTCGCCTTTTCTGAAACTTGGCCATTGTGGAAAATATAACGCAACAGTTTTGCGCGTTGTAGGGGATTTGCATTATTAAAAACATACAATTGCAGTAGAACAAAACTAACAGCTGCCAACAAAGTTGCGGCAAGTACATAAGGTAACCGGAAGCATTTTCTGCTTTTTACCCAAGACCGTTCTCCAACATTGTACTGGCGCATCACGCTCGCATTCTGTTTTCGATTAAATTCCGCGGATGGGAGCGATGGAAAAATTCCACGACGGGCTCTTTAAATGAGAGTCAACCTGCTAAACCTATCGAAATTATCACTCACATGCACTAATACAGTAGTTGCGGATTGGTACGTAGCTGCGAATGTGTTAGCCGCAGGACATGTTCTGTTAAAATTAACACTTAACAAACTCCATACCTGGAGCACCAGTTCACACGAAGAAATTAACGGCATATAGCGTTTGACGACGTTGGTTGTTCCGTGGTGTTTTTAAAGTGTTGCGTCAGATTTTAATTGTAAACGGGAAAATCAAGTTTTAGTCTAATACGGCTTCTTTTAACTAATTATTCACGTGTTTTGCCGCTTAAAAAGTACACTTACTGTACTGATGGTGACAAATTTGCTGTTTTTAGCAGGAGCACTTATTTGTCATATGACATATTTTGTAAACGTGGTGAAGACATAAAACATTTTGTTTGGCGTATTCCGGACAAAACTAATACAGCTTGCACTTGTGAACTAACAATAAGTAAACGCAATTTACAATTACAATTAGCAGATTATAGATCACGCATAGCTAGGCCTTATCCTTGTTAGCAAAGAACTATAAAAATAGCATTCGACTGTGAATAAAAGGTCATTAGCAGTTCTGTTGCTCTGTTGTTAAATATCTAAATGTTTTTACAAATCCTCTAAAGAAAGGTCATTTCTGCTACATTTGCCGTACATCGGAATTCACTCTCACAGCGATTAGGATAAAGAGATGTGAACATCATGTACGGTAATAACGCATTTTCAAAGGCCTGAAACTAATCATTAGCTACTTTCCGGTACAAATACTTTGCAATTAAGTTTGCACGGAGAAGTGTAATACTAGTACCGGAGAAAAACAAACAGTTTATATATGTTACAGGTAGCCTACATGGCACGTTATATTGTATATGTTTGTGCAATAATTACAGCTTTACAGGTGTGGTCCGGTAGTGCGCTTATGATTACCACACTAGGACAATGCAGCGGTGACGAACATGTCCCATCAAATATGGATGTAGACTTCAGCAAAGCAGATTTTCTTTGCTGTCCACTTTTCGTTTTCCGCTGACGCAGAATGTTTTTCTCAGTGCGATCACCGAATCAGTCGGAACCAGTGCAAGGCACATGCCACAGACGAGTGTTCTTGGCTTGAATGTATCGTTCTGGAAACGAGAACGGTTTGGTGATTGTGGACTGTTAACTGTCGCATTGTTAATTTTACCAAGCAATGCATACATTAAGCATCGACATCTCGTTCGGGATTTTGATCTTATCATCTCTGCTGGAATATTTTTCTCATTCAGTTAATGCAAAGCGAATATCTGGTACGGTAAGTTCCGACCACAATTATAAATGCTAAAAGGCTGAAATAACTTTAAGAAGTACGCATATAGCTTGATTTGCTTATTTGGAGATTTGTGATGAACTTGCAGATGGTCACAATATCCAGGGCAAGAGACCCGCGCGCCCTACAGGATACAAGCCGTTTCCGGATGCGAATATCACCGTGCCCAGAACATTTTCCGGCAGTCGTTTGCGAACTATGAATGTCGACACCAGGTTCACCCGTTGGCCAAACAGGAACCAGATACTGTTTTATCTGGATACAAATTACAGTAAGAGGTCAAGCTCTCCGTTCACGAACAATTGCATTTTCAGTATACATATTCTGAATTAACTGCGCTTTTACTGTACTTCATCGCTTATTTAAATACATTTCCACAATCTGTTTTCCTTACTGAAACTGTTGTCCTGTAGTAACGAGATACTTAGTAATTACTGCTGACATTGCAGCTGTTGCGGAACAGTACATGATCCGTCTTGCCGCGTGGAGAATACAGAACGACCTCAGCGGCTGTGTGACATTCGTGGAAACCAGTGCGACCGACACCCGCTTCAAGCTCCGTGTAACACCCAACGCTCAAGATGGGTGCGTTTTATTTCAAATGATTATAACACTACAAACGATTATAATACATACTTGTATATTTTTCGTTACTTTATTAAACTGTCTTTCTGCAATAGTCGCAGTTAAACAAGCAGATATATATGCATGCTACAAATAGGCAACAATAGTTAATTGGGTATTTAATAAGCCCTGCATGTTTACAGCACTCCGGAGCCGTACTGCAGTGCCTATCCAGGAATGGCTATCGGTTTATCTTCCGCTAGTGAGCAACGCCACGTCATAGCCCGCGGAACGAATGGCTGTTTGGATTCGCAGCGCAGCGTCATGAAATACTGGGCTATGAGTCTGGGTCGGCGAAATGAACATGAACGAGGAGATCGTGACCTTTATCTGACAATGAATAACAACAATGTTGTTTTGCCGGTAAATACTGCGTATTTACCACCTGAATCCTGTAATACCCAGAGCTTGTTCGTATGATGTGAGGTTCAGGTGATTTGATTGATTAAATATTGTGGAATAGGCGGCATACCGGCTCTATGCCCCAAATGAAGCTTTTTGGGGAGCACTACCCTACGATTTCTGCAGCATTACGCACAACCGCCTAACCGATTTCGCCCAGCCGGGAACAGCCGCCTTTATTTTCAAAACCGGACCACAAGCTACGCCTGTGATCCCACAGTTAACCAATACCGACTGTCGGCTAATTACTGCCGGTTACGGTTGTGACGGATCATTTTGCCAATCTTGTAATCACAGCCGCAACATACACATTATTAGCTACGTCTACAAATAAAATTCTTGTAGTTGACTGCGATGCTGCGCGTCAGGCCGCTCTTGCCGGTACAACGCCTATTCCTCCACCGACGTTCCCGCCGATAACACCAGGAGTGACAACACCAAGCACTGTTACCACAACGCGCGTTACAACATCGACGCCAACAACCACAACACCCACCACACCGACCACGCCCACCACCACAGCCACAACGACACCGACGACCACGCCCACTACGACAACGCGAACAACCACCACCACGACAACGACGACGACAACAGTCGCTGACTGTCCTTTATCGACATTTTGCAATGCAGTCCCGGATGAATCATCCAACCTGCTGGGACCGTTTGTGAAACCCACCGCATACTTGCTGTTTTCCGGTAATTTTGATACCCTTGTAAAACTTTCGTTGGCCAAGGCTTGTTTTCGGGTAATTTTGACTAGGGTATGCTTGTAAGACTTTTGTTGACTGGTGTCTTTTTTATATTGGGTATTTCCGCCGATTTTCCAGGCAGTTGTGTGATGGAATACACGATGGACTGGGATGCCGGCAAATTGAATATACAGTCCCAACCGGAGAAAATCACCACGTACTTTCCGCCGCCCGGCGGACCGGGCATGCCGGGCCCGGTGACACTGTCGTATCTGACAAACGCCAACGCCGAGACCACCTACACCTCCTTTTTCCAAGATCAAGTAGGTAGATCGCAAGCAGATTTGCGCAGTCAGCTTTCCTCATATTTGTACGTTCATAAAGTTTTATTTCAGAGCGGGTCAAAAGTTATGAAATGTGTTTCGGATCAGGGCAAAAAAGCCGATTATTTCACGTGTGCTAATTCAGTGACCAGCAGCGGCATCATTCCCCCGGCAACCGCTACGAGCGCGTCCACGCAGTACACGAATGGCGACGGACACATGGCGAATTATGTAGTAAACGGTAACACTTTTTTTGCAAAGTATGGTATTATTTTCGTGTCTGGCAACGTTTCTAAATTTTTTCTGCCGGTGTAATTTGCTAGGTGCGCAAAATGAAATTAAGCTGATTGACAGTCCGGACTTGACCCAACCGGAGTGTGAAACGTCGTCTGGTTTTCTCAACGGCCAGAATAAGATAACCAAGGTCACCGGCATTCAGATCATCCAGGATCTGGAAGGCTTCCATAACCAGGTTTTGACCGTCTTTGGTAGCGGCGCCGACGGAAAGGCGTATGTTGGTTTCTACGATATGCCTCTCGATGGGTCATGCAATGTTCCGCTCAGCGGGACGGTAAGGACTAAGAACTGCTTTGTGAAAAGTTTTCTTGGAAAACCTGCGGAGCAATTTCGTGCTGTTATTTGTAGTGGAAGGCGCCGGGACCACAACTTCTGTCCACCGCAATCAAAGGCTGCTAAAATGGTGCAAGCGCAATACCCTCCACCTCGGCAAACACATGGTCACCTCCTCAAAAGAGGCAATCTTGTTATAAACGAAATAATTATACTGTTTTGACTATAAGAAAATACAAAATAGAAAACCTTTGTTTCGCATTCAAAAAGAGAATCTCTGCTCATGGCCGGAAATGAACTCTCAATAGAAAGAAAAGAATCAGTTTTAACATGGAATGAATAATCATTGTTAAAGCAGTTCGGTATATGCATTTCCATATACGGTAACATATAGATATACATGTAATACGTAAGTATCGAATATCTATATTCACAAGATACAGCTGCGGCTTCGCCTCCGCGTTTCTTGTGATCCACGGCCGATTTGATTCTGTTTGAATGAAGAATTCGTTTGTTCGTTAGCAATGCATTAACAGCCTTAGCAGTGATTGTACAATTTACGATTGATGCATCAAGCGTAAATAACGTACGTATGTATTGTAACAGGTCACATATGTTCGCACGGGCAGAAGTAACTGTTGTTTCCAAAAATACGAGCATTTGCTATTTCCTATCGCAAAATACTTTAACTAAACAGGCAAAAAAAGGGATTAGTGCAGTCAACAGCATCACAATATTAATTATAAAAAAACATGAGTATGATTCTCTAAATTAGTGCCGGTGGTCCGGTTTCCTGTTGGCGCCTAAACAAGACTAAAATGTACTTCAGTGCACGATACACGGCAGATTCATCAAGGGCAAGCCACGCCGGTGACAGCATTCTTTAAAAGTACTGGTGCATTAGACCACTGAAAAGAGCAAAACGTTGATGCTGGGGAAAACTCAGTTTACCGCGCGGTGTGTTACTCACCTCGATAGGCTCCAGTGGAGCAAAGGGCACCGCCAGGAGCGGAATCTTGACAAACCCAACATACGGTGTTGTGTTGTCGCTGCCCACACCGAAAACGGCCAGTGCACTCCCGTGGAAGTCCACCATATCGTCCATTACTTGGATGGCTGTAATGCGGGCGATTTGTGTCTGCCCGCTGAGAAGTCCGCTGGTAGTCTGGTATGTTGTGGTAAAGGTTTCGTCCATTAACTTAACTTCTCGCTGATTATCTAATTGTCAACAAACTTTGTTTACATAGCTGCTTCAAATAGAACAGCTGAGCAAATCCGCGTCTAACCTTTGAGAAAAAACAATTTCAGTTATTCTTACAATGTAGACACTATCTATATATACATAGTGCCATAGTACTGCAGTTATACATATAGATATTGCAGCTTGATATTATTTTAGAGTTAAATGTAAGCAAGCGGCGCACGTACTGTCTACAACATATTGGTAAATTTTAACGTCGCCTTGGTTTAGCTCTTCCGAAGCACTAGTTATTGTTGACGCTGGGAATACACCGTTTGATCCAGCTGGAGATGGGCAGACGGGTACAAGAGTCACATCGTTCGCGGTACACTCCAAAGACTTCGAAGCGTCCTGCAAAACGTGAAAAAAATTACAGAATTTACAGCGTAATGTTTTCATCGATTTCGTCCTACAAATTAGTGATGATTTCGTCCTTTAGAAACTAAACAGAAATGCAGTTATGGTACGTATGTACCTGATTAATGTAGTGAGAAGTAAATTTGTCAGATGCCATTGTCATATACGCCAGAGTAACTGGAGGCTGCATTGTCGGACCACCGACAGCCGGAAAGTATGAGGTGATCAGCTGTGGACTAGTTTGCAAAGACAGTTTGCCCTCATCCCATTTCATTGTATATTCTGCCACACAGTTTCCTGGTGGAGCAAATAAAAATTATTATATAACCGCGTGCGGATGACCTTTGCGTCTGTGCATGCGTGGTTACGATTACGAATCCGTTCATTTTTATCATTTTTAGAAACTCACCCTATCATGGCTTTGTACTCTTACCGAGATACACACGTTAACAAACTACGTACCCGAAAACAGAAGATAGGTCTGGACCACGTTTAATGGTCCAAAGAGGAAAGCGGATTCCGTTGGCGCAGTGGCACAAAAGCCGGGACAGGGCGGTGCTGTCGTCGTGGTCGTTGTCGTTGTAGTGGTTGTCGTTGTTGGCGTTGTAGTTGATGTGGTAGTAGTAGTTGTTGGTGTTGTGGTTGTCGTCGTAGTACTAGTGGTGGTAGTTGTTGTTGTACTTGTGGTTGGCGTTGTAGTTAGTGTAGTAGTTGTTGGTGTCGTAGTTGTTGTGGTTGTTGGTGTTGTGGTTGTTGGTGTCGTAGTTGTTGTGGTTGTTGGTGTTGTAGTTGTTGTGGTTGTTGGTGTCGTAGTTGTAGTTGTCGAGGCGGTAGTAACTGTAGCGGAAGCTCTGCAGTCATCTAACCGAAAGAACAAAACCTTTACATAGATATGTAGCTACCTTTAATTAAGCACACGAGCGAAATTTTACTGACGAACGCTCAGTACGGTACTTAAGGTTAAGTATACGCACAAGAAGGGCATGCTGATGGAGTTCCTCCATAGTAAATATTTATAAGCTGACAGTCTATGTTGCTCAGCTGTGCGGCATCGGTGTTATACTGCTGTCCATTGTTGACTGTGTAGGCAACGCTTCCAGAATTTGCGTATTTGGTGGGACGATCGTTGGTGATGCTGCAGAAATCGTAGGTAAATCGTGACCAAACAGCATCCGCCGCAGTGTAAAGCTTAAAACTGTTCTGAAACAGCAAAAAATTTAACAGTTATCCCGCATTAGATTTTTTGCCTTTGGGAGATTGTACCGGGTAAGCAACATTGTTGTATTGAATCGTGATGTACTGATCGCGATCTCCGCGCTGGTACTCGTTTCTTCGGCCGAGTGTAACCATAAAGTATTTCATAATCGGCCGCAGCTGATTATTCTCCAAACAGCCATTAGCTCCTCTTGTTATTGTAATTGTCTGTTCGTTGTAATACTGGAGTGACCTTTGTGCGGATCCGGGATACGTTGAGCACTGAACTTGCAGTTTTCTGAAATTAAGGATTACACCACTGATTATTCACAGCTTTTTTAATATTAGTTAGCCGGTGGGAAGTTGCGAAACAAGGTAATTAACTTACCCGGTACTGTCATATGGTGAAATTTTTATTTTATAGCGGTAATCACCAGGTAGGACTTCAAAGAAAGTGATGATGTTATTAATCTGCCGGGATACGAGACTGGCAGCTGTCCTTATGAGGTCTTTTTCTTGCTGAGCTGTCGGAAGTACAACAAACCGTATTACGACAGTCAACCTGGAAATTCATTAATTAGGTATGCAAACTTTGGTAAATTTTCATGTGTAACTTCAGTTAAACAGTTACTAAAGATAATAAAAAATAAAAACAAGTGCTGATAACCTACTGTAATAAGAGTCAAAATAAAATGGTATCTGCCGGATTGTCCACAGGTCAACTCGGGTATCAGCATTGAAGGTGCGTTTTCGGCGAATCAAAGGGCTGCTCTTAAAACGTACGTCGGCTTCGGAAGATGTATTTAGCGAAAGGGTTGAATCTAGTACAATTCGCGGTACTAAATCAGTAATTAATATTTACGCATACGTGGCTAACAACTAAAGCATTTTTATACCGGGAGGCACCAGCTTAAGTACATTTACCAATAGCGGCTATAACTCCACTCCAAGACCAGATTAATCCGATTGTAGTTATCCAAGTGCACAGCGTGTTCATATTGGCAGCGTCCAGAGCTGTTGACCTCCGGACACCCCTGTGCAACTGTTATATCTTTCGATAACCAAAATGAAAAAAGGATCTCCGGTATAGTCCTTATAGTGTATGTTTGTAAGCCAGTATTAACTGGTCGTTAACACCAGCCGCATTTATAAGCGTCACAACTATGAACCTGAAATTTTGTGCAGTAGGAGTATTCATTCAATGAAATCATTCAAATTTAATCTTTCTTTGAATCAGCAACGACTCAGCAGTGACCGAACTATTCAGTACAAATATCCTGATCGGCAAATTTTACATTTCACAGCAATAGTTTGCGTTTCTTAATTTCGATATTATGTCTACCCTAGCAGTCTTTCAACTCTAAATCATTTATTTTCATGACCAGGTTTGGTACAAGCTGGTGACGGTAAGAAACGAAGTAAGATTGGCATGAAATTGCTGACTAAATGACATAATTAAAGCTTGAAATGTTCAAACGCCGAACTACTTGCAGCTGGAACCTGGAAACTGCGAGAATCTAGATACCGCGAAATGGACTTCCGGATTAGGCCTCGGCCAGACAAGACGCTACGAGTAGAGTAGTTCACAGTGCACATGTGTCCAGAAAATCAAAAATCGTGCACCGTAAGCTCCCGCACCTCGGGCACGCTTTACCTGAACCGTACTGCCGTTAGTCTAGCGTTTCCCTGTTTAAATCCGTAGACTATGGCCTGGCTGTACCACAACGCAACTACACATGACATTCCTTACGGTTTAGAAGGTACGAGAAGCCGTAAAGTACTGTAATATTTCCCGAAATAATATCACTGTAGAATTTTTTTCGACGCCCTTGAGATTTTCCATATGATCTGCAGAATCTATTTTTATCGGCCAATGAATATTGCGAATGATTCTCTACAGATTTTATGATCTAATGTTCCGTGTGTCGTAATTCCTACGTAATTTTGTGCTATCTATCGCCAGTGGGATCGAGTGACGGGTTCGCCACGTTTTAGACATTCTCCCGTGTTTCGGATCGCTCATATCCTTCTTGCATCCACCATTCTGTCGCCAAAATGGTAAGGAAGATGCCTGCTGACATCCTTGTGCAAATCGTTATGGAAGGCTTCTGTTTGTAGAAGATGCACACGGGCGGAATCGTGAAGAATGCTCTGCGGAGCATTCAGTCACGCTTCTTCAATGCATCCCAGATTAACTATGCTGCAGCCCAGGCCAAGGTAATTCTTCGCGTTGTTTAAGGTTTAGAGCGTTGCCTGACATATGGTTGTTACAGTTTAAGCCGCACATGAGCAAGTTTGACGGGGAGAAGGTGATCGACTATGAAAAAATGCTGAAGAATCTGGATATCGTCAAACGAAAGTACGGCGCCAAGCATTCGTTGTTTTGAGGGAAAATTGATGTTTATCGGGTTATTTTTGTGAAACAGGCTGAACCGACCATTGACACTATCGGAGAAGGTGCTGTATTCCCATTTGGACAATCCGGAGAAGCAGGAGATTATCAGAGGGAAGAGTTATCTGCTTCTGCGACCGGATCGCGTGGCGATGCAGGATGCTACTGCGCAGGTAAATTATTCGATGAATAATATTTCATTTCTAGCTTTCTGTTAAACTTCGTATTTTTTAATTGCTTTTGATTTGCTTTATTTTTTTTAATTTTTATTTTAAAAAAAGTTCGCGTAATTCCCCGTGCTTCCGTAGTTGTACACTGTAAAGTGCAATTCCGGCGTTTTGAGTTCGGTAGTGCTAAAAGCTGTGAAAAACAGCGTGATTAGTGATTTGATGACACAGCGGATTGTCACAGTTTCTACTTCTTAGAGTCTATGAGCTAGCGGTGTACTCGTATTGTAAACAGCGGATGGTGTTTTTTTTTTGCGATGGCCCGGGGCGTCAATGGGAAATCACTGTTTCCGCTTTTGTGTTTATTTTGGCTGTCATTGTGTCATTTGTATGGGATCGAAGTTCAAAGTGCGTCGATTTACGTACGCTGTTGTCATAAGCAGTTCAAAAGTAATAATACACTACAAAGGCGAAAATCTAATTTTTGATTGTGAAGATAATCAATCACTAATTAAAGTAGATTAAGAGAATCACAAATTTATGCAAGATTTAGCTATCTGTAACCTGTTCGGCACCGCGCCTTTTCTAAACAGCATAAAATCGATGAATTTGTTAGTGACATGTCTGAAAATCCGGCAGGTGAATGTATAAACTTAAAACTTATTTGTATATGTGTAACAAAATTTAGGAAGCTGCATATGGACGTTTTGCGCAGTTTTACGCTTATGTAGTATTGTCTCCATAAGCTGATATTTAATCGTAGCTAATGTATTGTACGAGTACGAAATGTAAGGTGATGTTTGATTCGCATCACAGGCGCATAGTTAAAAATTACTGGTGCACCAGGTGACAGCATATGACCGGCGGAATCTATAATAAGCTATTTAATTAATACGTGATTTTTGTTCGCAGATGGCGATGTTGCAGTTCATTTCCGGTGGCATTGAAACGGTATGCTCTCAACGACAGTGTGCAATTGACTAATTTTGCGGTATCTACAGTAGATGAACCGTGCATTCGTTTACACTCTACAGTTACCTATATGTATTATAATTCCCGGTTATGTTTATTTATGAGCAGGTTGCCGTCCCGAGCACCATCCACTGCGATCATTTGATCGAAGCCCAGTCTGGTGGCGTCCAGGATTTGTCGCGCGCAAAGGTATCCGGCAAATATGGCGTGGGCAGCTGTTGTTCAGAAACTGATCACTGGATCTGTTGCAGGATATCAACAAGGAAGTGTACAACTTCTTAGCCACAGCCAGTGCCAAATACGGTGTGGGATTCTGGAAACCCGGCAGTGGCATCATCCATCAGATCGTCCTGGAGAACTATGCATTCCCTGGATTGCTGCTGATCGGTACCGACAGTCATACGCCAAACGGTGGCGGTCTGGGCGGATTATGCATTGGTGTCGGTGGTGCGGACGCCGTGGATGTTATGGCTGGACTGCCCTGGGAACTGAAATGTCCAAAGGTGTTGAATCTATTAATAATGCGGAATTGAAATTTCCTTAGTATAAAATTGACGCTGATGATTGTTATCAGGTTATCGGCGTGAAATTAACGGGAGAAATCAGCGGATGGACCAGTCCCAAAGATGTGATCCTGAAAGTGGCCGGTATCCTGACCGTGAAGGGCGGCACAGGAGCCATTGTGGAATACCACGGACCCGGTGTGGACTCTATTTCCTGCACTGGTATGGGCACCATCTGCAACATGGGAGCGGAAATCGGAGCGACGACGTCCATTTTCCCCTATAATCACCGTATGGCCGACTACCTGGAAGCCACTGGACGGGGTGATATTGCCGACGCTGCTAAACAGTACCAGAAGGTATGCAAAACAGTTAAGCTGTTTTCTGACGAAAAATTATCAAAGATATGATACCGGTAATTTAAAAAAGCGAAAAACTACTAATCTGCGACGTGCAGGCACATTCTCTGTTAACGTGAGACGAGAGATTGCCAATAGGGCGTATCGCTTCGCATTATTCCTAAATTTAAGCGTTGTACTGTAACTATGAATTATATCCTGATACGTAGCTGTCTTAAGAGTTGTTAATAATAGCATCGGCTTTGAAAGTTGAAATTGACGATTGTGTGCCCATAGGAGCTGCTGAGTCCTGACAAGGGATGCAAGTATGACGAACTGATTGAAATTGACCTGAACAAATTGGAACCCCTGATCAACGGTCCTTACACCCCCGATCTGATGACGCCGGTGTCGGAGCTGGGTAAGCGGGCCCAGGAGAGCGGCTGGCCGATGGATATCCGGGTGGGCCTGATTGGCAGTTGCACCAACAGCAGCTACGAGGATATGGAACGAGCGGCGAGTGTGGCGCAGCAGGCGTTGGATCACGGCTTGAAGGCCAAGGTGACGTTCGTGATTACGCCCGGAAGTGAGCAGATTCGAGCGACCATCACACGGGACGGCCAGGCGAAGACGCTGAGTGATATCGGAGGCACGGTGTTGGCCAATGCGTGTGGTCCGTGTATTGGACAGTGGAATCGCACGGACGTGAAGAAGGGCGACAAGAACACCATCGTCACATCGTACAACCGAAACTTCACGGGACGTAATGATGCCAAGTAAGTTTCTATTCTGCTGAATGTTGTCACTCCCGATTGAAGTGATTTATCGTCACAAAAACAGTACTTACCGTTACAAAATAATGCCTCGAATTCAAAATAATGCCCCGACAGCCAGTTTATTTTTATTTTAGCCCCGGTACGCATGCGTTTGTCACATCACCGGAAATTGTGACCGCCCTGGTTTTGGGTGGTCGTCTGGATTTCAACCCGATGAAAGATCCCCTGACTGGCAAGAATGGTGAGAAGTTTACTCTGCAACCCCCTCAGGGCAAGGACCTGCCCGCCAAAGGCTACGATCCGGGTGAAGACACTTATCAAGAGCCACCCCGTCTGGATAAACGCAAGGAGCTGGATGTAGTTGTCAACCCCGATAGTCAGCGACTACAGCTCTTGTCCCCGTTCGATCGATGGGACGGAAAGGACTTGGAAGATATGCGAGTGCTAATCAAGGTAAGGCATAGACCGGAAGTTGTTAAAAAATGGAGCACAGGTTAGTTGCAACGTATGCGATTCTGTAGATTAAAGGCAAATGCACCACGGATCACATCAGTGCGGCTGGTCCTTGGCTCAAATATCGTGGACATCTTGACAACATTTCCAACAACCTTTTCATCGGGTGAGAATGTGCATTAGAATGTCAGGAATTTTAAAAAAAATTAAAAAAGAAGGACGTTTAAGTTCCATTAAAATGCAGATTGCTGTTTCGTAAGTTGCCAAATTGTAGTGTAGTAAGATGTATTTTACAGCAATGTTTATGCACGCTGTTATCAGTTTTCTTTATGTACAGCGTCCGATTGTGTTTGTAGTGCCATAAACGAGGAAAATAACGAAGCCAATAAGATCAAGAACCAAATGTCGGGAGAATGGGGCGCCGTACCCGATGTGGCGCGCAAGTACAAAGCGGCGGGTGTTAAATGGGTGGCCATCGGTGATGATAACTACGGAGAAGGCAGCTCGCGCGAACATGCCGCCCTCGAGCCCCGACATCTCGGTGGCCGCGCCATTATCGTTAAGAGCTTCGCCCGTATTCATGGTGAGTAGAACCTCTGTGAGATATTATTACGATCTGATGTTTGATATGGTGAAGCAATGACATGTACCTTTTCACAGAAACCAATCTGAAAAAGCAAGGAATGCTCCCCTTGACCTTCGCTGATCCCGCTGATTACGATAAAATCCGACCAGATGATAAAATTTCCTTGCTTGGACTGGATGAGTTTGCTCCGGGGAAGGTATATTGTCGCATATCGACATCTCGTATTTTTACCAATTTTTATTATGGAATAGCATTTGTTGGTTGAGTATAGTATTTCGACTTCCGTAAACTAAATTTTTTCTTTGGGTGGAATGGTTTGTGCTAACTGTGGTTTTTTATTCTTACAGCCCGTCGACTGTGTAGTCAAACACTCAGACGGCTCGAACGAGGCCTTCCAGTTGAACCATTCGTTTAACGCCCAGCAGATTGAATGGTTTAAGGCCGGCAGCGCCCTGAATCGAATGGCTGATGTTTTCAAAGCGGAGGGCAAAACCAAATCCCAAAAGATAAATATAAAGTGGTGTGAAATGTCGCTGTTTGTCGTAATGTTCGTCTCTTACCATATCAAGGTCTTTAACGTTGTCAGCGTTAGCGTTGCATAGAGTCTATTGGTTTTTATGTGTTGATATTTATTTACTTGCGCTCCTAATTTGGTGTCGTCAGTTGGTGCTTGGTTCCGCTTAATTTATTGTGGTTATGCGGTTTCGTTGAATATAAAGAACATGAAAAGACTACCTCGTACTGAATTAATGCAGACATGCGCTTTTCCGTCGGAAATCATTTCATTGCACACGATAGCACTCACCATGGTCAGTGCGTGTGATATTCATATAAACCGTTGGCTAAAAATTATTTTAAAACAAAGCACTCATTGTAAAATAGTTTTCAGAATTTGACAATATCGGCAATACAATGTACACTAAAAACAACAGCATTTGTGTTTGTTCATATTGATACGGAAATGATGACTGTGACAAGTTTTTATTTTACCACACTAGTCCGCCTACGAGTAGTCGTTAGCCAGTACTCGGTACTGTACCATTTATGTATATCATTAGGATTTTTCTCATTATCAGCTGTATGAGTGTTTAAATTTCCAAGGCTGCTGTAGAGTCGTAGGTCGCCTGCACCTGCAGACCCATGTAAAAAGATTACCACTGAAGAAGTGCAGAAGCCGGGAACACTCTAATAATTGTTACGATAAAACAATGAATTGTTTCGTTTTGTACATGTAGCTCATCCGTACTTTTATTGTACAATTTTATGGGAACGTTTTATTTAATTTATGAGTACTGAAGTGCAGATAAATCCTAGTTGATAATTAAAAGTACGAATGATTGTTATTTTAATTATTATGTCATACTGCTCCATAAAATTATTGTGCGCATTGGGTTTCATACGAACCCAGGTTCTGCATTAGCGTTGTATTTTACCGGTAAAATATTTTATATGGACACTTCATTTACAGCGTTTGCGGTTTTACCACAAATTAAACTTCCTATGTTGATCGTCTGGATTTGACAGCCCCAGAGACTGTAAAAAAAGACCTGTTTTCGTACACTACGAATATTTTTGCTGTATTCGAAATAAAGTTTCTCGAGAAACTGCACATATGCACTTTCGTAGAACAGTAGGTGCACTTATCGACATATAAACTAGCCCAATTAATGTGCCCTTTCGAGACATTTTCTAAGATTAAAATAATTACGTCTTAAAAGTTGTCGTTGCGTTTTAAATCGACATCTAGTTCGTGCTGTGCAGTGCACTATTTTCCACTGTGTGCTGACCCGTTAATAATAATCCATGTTTCCCACGATGCAAATCGCCCAGCGGGCTGCAGTGGAAAATGGCCCGTGTGGACAGGCGCACAGGAATCAGGGATCAGTTCGCACTGGGCGCCGGATTGTCGTTATTGTCGGCCGTATCCGGATTCCACCGATTTCCACTATGACTGGTGCTGGACAGTATGGAACACGTACTCGTGCTAGACTGATGGTTAAGTACGTAAATGCATCCAGAGTTAACCGACACCAAACTTATTGTTAGCAAATCACTGAAATCATTGCCAAAAAATTTCTGTCATAAAATAATATATAAGTACAAGAGATCCGATCCTACGCACAGGCATTCCGGCCAATGAATCCCATGTTAAAATAGAGCTACATAGTATTTTGACCACATGCTTATGAATACGTACGAGTATTATCATCATCACATTTTTTGCATACCATTAACAACTTCGCCTGCCGTAGTAGGACTACAGGTTCATCAAGCATCAATATTTTAGTACAGTACTTACAATATTGGCGCGGATGCGGGAAAATCGTCTGTAACTTATACGATTACAGTAATAAAAGTTGCGTTTTCTTGTAAGTGCCTACAATATATGCGGAACTTTAACCAAAAAGCAGCTTCTTCCTGCACTCATATCCGCACTTAAACTGTGATCCCAGATTATGTGCTTAATCTTTAAATCGGTTTATTCTTACAGCCTGTTGACGTAATGCTGGACGGACGCTACAAATGCGCCTGGTCAGTGTGCAATCCAGAACACAAGTTGAACCATTCGCAGTCCGTGTACTGTTTATGAACGCTGTATTTTCGTCATTTTCATTCATTTGTTTTGCGGAGTTAGGCATTGTGTACGCGTTTAATGCATCGATTAAAGTGTATGTGCATGTATCCAAAGCCGACATGATGGCAACCCGGGGGCGGCATGGCCGGAACAAAGCTGGCCGTGCCGCATTACAGCAGCAGGATGTCCGTTGATCAGGCCGCGGCAGCGTCGCTGTCAGTTTTTCAGTTTGGGTTAACTGTCGCACGTAGCGGGCGGCCCTCATTAACCATTAGCAGCGCTCATCTCCTTCTCCACCGCAACAACATCTCGATTCGGCCATTTAACCCCGCGATTCCATTTCCGACATACAACCAATACACACTCGCATCAGCTCCTAATGATCATGTCGAATATCAATCCGCTCTTTTTAATCAGTAATCACAGCGGTTAATTTCCTCATTGCCAAATGGAGAATCACTTAGCGGTTTGGCCGTGTTTTTCTTTTCAAGTACTGCGACCAGGACGCGAAGCTGAATGCGACAACAAAGATCTTTTAGCCGCGGATTACAAAGTGTCGGTCGGTGAGGATACTTGTCAATTGAAATGAGGAACAAAAGAAGATAAAGATCTATCGATCCGTTCGGCCGGCGGGTGTATACTCGTATGCATCTCGCGTTTGTTGTGTATGGAGATGGAGAATGGGGGGATTTGCCGTGTCTGTATGCGTGTGTGTGAAAAGCAGCGTCGACAAGCGGGCGCGCAGACTGCGGCTGGCGCGCTGATAACAACGAGGTGTGCTTATTGCTTAATGATGCTCATTCTTGTCCTCTTGTCACATGGGTTATGCGGCGTGTATTGTGCTGTCAATGGGGCTGGAGAGGCTGCTTAATTAGCCATGATCTCTCTCACCAACTTTCTTCACAATCATGCCACAATGGGAAGATACGGTTCTCCTTAAATTCCGGCCCGTGGACGTTTATGTGGGCCAAGAATATCAACAGTCTGAAGCATGGGAATTTAATCCCGCCTTTACCTTTTTGCACTTTCGGTTTCTTACTGCTGCTTCGGTCGCAGCAAGTACAGGAGCGAACAACGGATCAAGATAATCTTAAGATTATTAGTCGCTTCGGATAATTGAGGATAAACATGTAGATAGTTCAGGACGAGGTTGGCCAATAGGCCCAATACAAACGCGATCAAAATCCATCAATAATTGTGATGCGGTGTTTTGTAATTACTGCCGCCGATTGGCTCAATAAAGCTTGCGGTTAATCCAAGATATATGTATACCTCTACGCCAAGATTAGCCAGCATGTCTGCGAAATAACTCGCAATTTTCTCATTTTCTAAATCCCGTCAGTAGCATGCCGCCACTGGTATATGCTTTTACTGGATGTATGCACAGTGCACCTAGAAACAAATTCTACACTTTTGCCATTAAAGGTGATCGGATGCAAGTAGCTGCTAGAATGCCGGCAACATGGTTACACAGTAGACCTTCATAGTATGTTTCGTACCTCCTCGCTCGTCAAGACCGGCTGTTATTCTGTGTCGTTGATTTTTCCAGCCCATTAGCGCCTTACAGATTTTTAGGAATTAATGTTCAATGCCGTTTAAAAAACATAACAGTATGATTGCAATTATTGATACCAGCCAACAAAACTGGATAAACGTAAAACATTCGCTCACCTGTGCAATATGATGTGACCTTTATTAAAGTTACGTTTTTTTAGGATTCGTTTAAAAGCACGGCCTGGTTTATCTAATATGCCGATGGTTAATATTAACAAAAAAGACTTACTTGCCAGCTATTGTGAGCGTAATATTAATTTTCTACTACAGAATGCGCTACAATAGAGTGCAGTTTGTTTGTATTTATTTATGTTTATGCTTTTCGCAATGATTTAACTCTATAAATATGGTACGGAAAGTTTAATGATTCAACCTTTATATTTTTTGAAACCGTTGTGCTACGACATTTAAGAACTTAAAACTGTATGATATGATGTATGGCATATTTCGCAATGATTAACGGATAAACAAGCGATACAAAGCGATAGCGCATCTGATTACCGCTCATTAGGTCCGCTACGCGACATGTCGCACCGTAACCAATTAGTGGTTCATTGGATAGCGGGATCGTATTAACGCTTAAATTACTCGCAGGTGAATTAAAAGTGCTGATTGCTGTGTTAGATTTGTGTGCCCGATGGATCCATGACAAGCACGACAATTTGCCCAATCCTGAGCCGGACGCGCGCTGCCTTCCTCACTTGACTGCTGCCGTGATAGCACCCAGCCGCCGACAGGGCCCTGTACCATATTTATCCCGGTAATAAAATTAGCGGCTCACAAGTTCCCATCTGTGAAGAAGTGACTGCCTGGTGGATAATCAGGTTACGGTAATAACATGGGTCCATTATACGCTAACCAGGTTAGCCGCGCCGGAACATGCAACATGGCTACTGTATAACAATCATTATCGTTAATTTGCCAATGACCATTACAGATTCCGCCTTATTGGCTGTCAATGAGGGGCTGACGATTGTGCAACGACGGCGCAGGACAAACAATTTACTGTGACCAGTGTAAACATGTCCATATTGCACAGTGGACGACGGCTGATTTGAATAAAGTCTGAGTGAGTTCTTCACGAATTACGAAACGCCGAAACGCGTGATTGCATATTGTATTTTTTTATGACTTCCTGGGAAAACTCTTCCCAGTCGCTTTTGCAGGAAAACGCTGTTAAATGTGTAAAAATCCTCGCTCAATAAAGCAATAACAATTAACCACAGACTGAACAAAGTTCCCGAGATGAGCGATACCGGCAGGACAAGCTAAAATTGTCATTTTGTGTCATTTGGTGGATTCTGGCGGATCATGCAATTCACATCGGGAGGATTTTTGATTTGGTCAGTCGATAAAGCGACTTATCTCTTGGGCAATATGGACTAGTGTCATAAAGTTGACTGTCTAATGCACTGACATGGAAGGAAATGCTGGTAATCCGCGCGGCGCAGAAACCACAACTGCCACAGTGTTGGCAGTAGTCGTAATCAAACGGCGGTTTAAAATGCAAATCCAGTGCAAATACGAGGCCGACACAAAATGTTACGGCACACATCAGCCGACCGCGCGCGGTATAATCATTAATTTCCTATGCAGCCAGTTTGTTAATTTGCCCGGACCACAAACATCATTCCCCGGCCTGATGCCGCTGATATTGCGAATTTGCGATCCCGGCGCTTTTACATTAAAAGACGATAGCATCTTCAGCAGCAGTCGCAGCCGCACAGTGTATGACTGTGATGCAAAAATGCATTATCTGTCCGTGAACGCTTCATTGGCTGGATTCAATGCAATGTCTTCCGCGCCGCTGCTCCGTGGCCGCAGCTAATCTATTCTGTACACCGCTGTATTCCAACGGGCCGATCCCAACTTTTCCGATCATTCCTACTTATGTGGATAATGCGTCAACAACAAATGCTCTGCTTGAGATATTAAAAATTCTCTCAAATCAATATTAACCACATCTCCAGCTGTTAGCAGTGCAGCATATTGTCGGCAATCTTTTTAAAACGAGCGCCGTGTACGAAGCGGGAAAGTGAATTACACTGCAAAGGTCGCGTTTTGGCGGAACTTTTTATCGTTCGAATCTAATCGGCGATACGATTTACTGGACAATAAAACTTTAATATTGTAAACAGTTAAAATTAATGACGGCATGTAGTTTCGCAATTTATTGACAATAAAAGATAAAAGATTGGAAAACGGCATGCTATACCGAAAAGGTCATACACGAGATCGGAATATGCAAAAGAGATTCATTGATAATAGTTGCATTATGCTTCATTTCCTCTCATGGCCGAAAGGAACTCTCCGGGTGCAGAACGCGGGGCCAGTATTGCGTAGCGCCTTGAAGGTCACATCCCGCTGTGTCGTGTCCTGTGGACGCGCTGGAGAGGGCGTGTCCATGGGATGGGACACCGGACGAAATTAAACCTGCAGAGAAATGGAAACGTTTGTTATCCACCTGCTGTCGCTAATTGATTCGTGAAATGATGTAATGCCGCATCCTACCGTTCGAGAGATGGTGGTGCGCGATGCCGTTAGCGGCTGGGAAGGTCTGGTATTGTGTGGCTGACGCGCCCGATAAGCGCCCGTAAGGATCGGGACATTTAGCGTAGGCAAAGGGGTCGTAGGTGCGCGTTAATGAGGAACCCACTCCACCCACACCGTACGGATTATAGCCGCTGGCATCACATTGTTGCAGGTAGGAGTTGGCCGCCGAGAGATTGTTGGCCATTTGGAAATTGGCCACATTTCCATATGCGCTATATAATGAAACGAAATTAATTGTGTTGACCACATGCGTAGATTTCTCCTCGTATTTGGGCCATTCAGTAGCGCAATAAAAACCTCATCATTGAACATTTTGGGGTCAGTATTGTTTTGGGGTGAAAATAATGATGCCGAGTGCTAAGTCCATTGTTTGACTGGTGATTTATGCATACCTGCTGGAATGGCCAATCGACTGAGACAATGGCGAATACATTGCGTTAGCAGATGGGAAACTGGCGGCGGTAGTGGAGATGCGTGCGCTAACGGGCGCGTTAGACGACTGAATAACGCCGCTGTTCATATCCGGCTCCGCTGGTCTGCGATTCGTTCGCAGTTTTTCTTCTCGGCGGAATTTTGCACGCCGATTGGAAAACCACACCTAATAAAATGCCGGTTTACTTCCATATTCGAACACAACACTCAATAGTAGCGAATTACCTGTATTTTGGCTTCTTGTAAGTTGACCTTTTCGGCCAGCATCTCTCGTTTGTAAACATCGGGATAATGTCCTTCATTGAATTCTGTTGGAGAAGCAAGCCACACAACGCTACAGACACGATAGTGATGTGCAATGGGGATTTCAAGGCTGACCGAGACTGACCTTTCTCAAGCGCCTCAATCTGCTCGTTAGTGAATGAGGTGCGATTACGCTGTAGCTTACGTTTCAGTCTAAGCCGGACTTGGGCATCGGTATCATTTGTGGAACTGTTACTATCCGACTGCGTGTCCGCTTGATCGCCTGATGGGATCTTTTGTTCTACAAAATGAGAGCAGATGATGATGACGATGATTAGTATCGGCAGGGCTGGATGGATTTACTAAACCAGGCCAGGCCCTCATGCCGGCTGCTGCTCGTGTACTGCAGCGCCAGTCGACGTCTGCATGAGTTTATTAAAAAAGCTGGTAGGAGCACCGCATAGTTATTGAATACTCGGGCTATTTGGAGCACATGCTAAATCATCTTTCCTCCGCCATACAATGCTGTGCGCGTAGGCTTTTTGTTCAATAGTCTTTGTGCCGTGATCCGGCTAGCCGCGGGGTTAAAGAGTGGCGCACTACGGGAGTCCACTGGGTATTGTTCTGGGAGATTTGCTTAATCTATTAATATATTTGCGGGGTCATAGATAGTGTTGATTGGTATTGTCCTTGTCGTTTGCCCCTATAATTTCCCACTTGGTCCGACCATTCTCCCCTTGTTTGATCTCCTGGGGTTTTTAGCGGTATATAAACAGCATTTAATCAACTGGCCTGACTCATTTGCTCTTGTGATAAGCAGCACGTAATTATTGTTTTCTAATACACTCTAATACATACTTACTGGCGAAATGTACACAGTTATTAATGCACTACCATTATTTGCTTAACACCCTTTCGTACAGTTTATCGAAGAACTGGCATAAAACTTATAGACCGTAACTCCTAGTTTCATTTTATGTATAAGTTCTTAATTAATTGTCAGTAACAGCAATTATTTTGCCATGTATGTATTTATGGATATTCAATGCGAATTCTTAGTCAGGTGACTCAGATCCTCAATAGAAAATTTCTGACCCCTCCTTAATTCTGACGTACTTATCCGGATCGAAGAAAACGTTTCCTGTTTTGCCGGTAGAAATTAAATTTTCAATTACTCAACAACACTGTCAGATAACTTTAATAGGCACGCTATAATTGAAGAGTAGCTGTGTTGTGGGTATGTTGATGTGTTCACAACTGGCAAAATGTTGACATGGAACGCCGATTAGCATGACAGACTGCGAAGAATGGATAATTTGCTGAGCGTGGACTGTCAGCGTCACAGCTGGTTGCAGTTTTGAATCGAATCAAGACACACACACAACACACTGCCATTGGCACTGCTCTCTCTGCTTCTCATCCCGGTTTCCCCAGAATACCGGTCACTCATGCAATCACGGCCCTGGCAAACGGCAGGTTTGGATGAGATGACATTTTCTCGACTGGCGTTGCGGAGCAATTATCGTATGCAAAAGGGCAATCCTCGGCTTAGGGATCAGAGGCACGGTGGCGATTATATCATGACTAGTAAATTGCCTTGATTATGGCAATATTACAGCTCAAATGCCGGATCGGATGTGCAGTACACAGTTCATACAGGCCTGCGCGTTTGCTGTCGACCTGTCACATTCTCCGCCAGCCAAGAAGATTACGTTAATCTTGGCACTGGTGGTAGGGATACGAGAAAATGAGGAAAGCATCAAAGATTGATTATTGGTAATGCTCGAGACCTTTTATGATGGAAAATATTATTCTTCTTTTGTACCGGCTTTTGTCAGCGGTAAGGATATGTCTTTAACGAGGTATATGGAGCTCAGGTTGGCTGCGCTGAATAAAAATCAGACATGTATTGTCTACCAGCTGGAATCCGCACAAAATTAATGTACGCCGTACTTGTACACTAATGTGTTTTTATTCTTATGGGCGCTGGGCGTGATTTCGGTCGGGGAAAGTGTGGTGTAAAAGAAGAAGGCGGTGATGGCAACCCGAGGAGAATGTATGAAGGGAGAATTATTCCAGCGACTGCCAAGCAGATCTCCAGCTGCGAACTTCACCCTTTTCATTCTCGGTTATAACTATCCAGAAGATAGATGTCCCGCCCCGTACTAAATGCTTTTTGCTGATATATAAAAAGTGTCGGCATTTTTCAACTCGTGTACAATGAGCGCTAATGTGTGATACCTATAACCGATAGAAAGGAATTCGTTTGTGATAAAATGACAAAATGGGAGTTTTCAATGCATTCATCGGTTATCAAGTTGGTCTTGGGAATTGAGATATCATACAAGCAGTACAATCACCACAATGTCAAAGTTAACTGACAGTTTTCTCAAGCGCTACCGATATAAAATAGCACGAAAGCGCTTTGGTACCGCGCGAGCAAAGTAAAGGTCATCAAAACAA
Organism: Paramacrobiotus metropolitanus; assembly: GCF_019649055.1. Lineage (NCBI taxonomy): Eukaryota > Metazoa > Tardigrada > Eutardigrada > Parachela > Macrobiotidae > Paramacrobiotus > Paramacrobiotus metropolitanus. The sequence continues at coordinate 216,827 of NW_026570259.1, forward strand.
TGGTTTTGAATTACTGTAGTCCCAATTTTTGGGTTGAGGAATCAAAATTTTTGTATCGTGGGCGGTTTAATACCCTAACCTTTTAAAAAGTCAGTGCTTGATTTTCACTGAATGCGATAATATTAAGTTTACTGTTTTTGAAATCTTTATTGTTTTTAAGACACTTTTGGTCACACACAAGGATAAGGATTGCCAAGCTTTTTTTGTCTTCTTACCTTTCTTGATCACTGATTCACTGTGGGCGCTGTCAGGCCCATTCGTCCCGGTCGGCACATTGGCACCGGATCGGATTACACTGTTTTCGATTACGGAAGCGGGAGGGATACCGGGATTGGCTGACGGTGGCGCACTGGGGTAGCTCCACGTTCCAAGATGGGCTGCGCAGCCCCAACCGGCCGCCTCCGGATTGCCCAGGAGACGGAGTTTATCATGGAAGAGTTCAGAGCGATGCTGCTGCTGTATTGTCGACTGTTCTTTTTGGGCAGCCAGGTTGCGGAGCACACGGTTTATTGATGAAACCTATAAGCGTATGGTATACGTAACGGTCACTTAAATCAGGCATGGATCACTTTATGTTAGAACCGCTCACAATTTTCACGAGCTGGCAACGTAGTATGCTGGTTTCTGATTAAAGAAATCTTACACTGGGTATATTGTCTTGTGTGCAGACACCCTCCCCGATAAGTCGGTCGCGTATTTCCCACGCGAAAATGGCTGGCGTTTCTGCTTTGTAGGCTGCCACTTTGCGAACGACGTCTTCCGTGGCCACGCGGGGCTTACTGCCGCCGATGGCACGAGGCCGTATCGAACCGGTTTCATAGTAGCGACCCAGTATTTTACTGACGCAGCCGTTGGATACGCACAGATGCCGGGATATGTCACAGGGCCGGGCTCCACTCAGTGCGAGCTCCACGATTCTTTGCCGGGTTTGGTCGCTTAATGGTCGCCCGTTCACAAAATGGCCTCCAAGCTGATTGATACCTGAATGACCTTTCAATTAAAACAGTGATTATTAAAACTTGCAGGAGCAGGAGAATGTCTGGAAAATTGAAAATACGAGAGCAATATGGTCAGAACAAAGTAAGGTGACCCGCAGCGGCAGAAAAAGAGATCGACAGAAACGATAGCTGCTGCAAAATTAAATAACTTTATATATAAAAACATGAGAAAGATCGGATAAGAGTAACTGTCAGTTGTTTTTGCTTCGTGGTTGTGAGTATCGGAAACACTTCCACGAGGGCCCCTCTATACTTAGCCCCTCGCTGTTGGCTAAGTGGTACACCTCCGAGTAATTACAGGTTCTAACCTACATGAAAATTAACACATAAAGCGAGAATTATTCTGCTTCACGGATGCTGTACGGTGGAGCGTTTGGGTAAACTGGGGCTATCGTTCTGGATCCAGTAAAGACCCTTTAGTTGTGAGAGAAGCTTAATGTTTTTTTCCAGAGACGCAACACACATAATCACGTGGATTTTAAAATGACCCCATTAGAAGAATATCAAACTGCATGCTTGCCAAGTTGGTAATTATAAGCTTCTCATGAATTCTGAATAAACTTTGATTACAGCGTTCTGGAAAAGCTTTGAAAATAATTTGTGCGAAAAATTAAGTTTGTGGGTTGCAAAAAGATAAACTTTGACTGACCCTCTCAAGCAGTAATTCAATCCACCTACTAACAACTAATTAAGTGATGACAACAATTAAATAAGCAATATATGTAATAAAAGTAAGGTTGCACTATGTGCGCAGATACTGTCAAAAAATCAGCTGCATGGACGAACCTATAACGCCCAGAATTCAGTTTTAGGTTGTAGCAACAGATCTAAAGAACATACCGAACAGATATTTTAAAGGTCACCGCCATTTTCCAAACTAGCGGCATACTTTTGCCTCCGTATATGTACGTATTAATTTTAAAAGTGTTTACTTGAAAATGTTGCAGTGGATGAAAACATGGACATCTGTGTGGATTATTAGTTGGCCAAATGAATGAGGAAGGTCTTCGACTTCTGAGTGCCAGTCCCTATTAGATAGACCATGTTCAAAGGTATTACGCCCAAGCCCCAGAGCTTACAACTGTAGCACGATTATGATCTAATGCGGCGTAAGCGAAACATGTCAAGCATTGTACGGGCGATAATAAATGTCCCATACATTATTTTTGCCCACAACCAGACTCATGATCCATCGCGATCGAGTCATGCAACACTGCTTCTTGCCGAGTGCTTTACAGCGCACAACATGCACAAGCATTTCGCAGTTCGGGGTTTCCTGCTACAAGATGGATCACAGTCATTCTGTGCAGTGCAGAGATGGGCAGTTGATGGGGGATAGCAAATCTTAATTAGTTAAGAGGACTGTGATTTTAGCTCAAACATTACGGCAAGTTTATTTCTCGCCAGTGTTCAATTGACGAATTTATTCTTCACGCCCCGCCGTAGCGATGATTGCGGGTTTCAATACATTCACCGATGATTACTTGGTAATCGCTTCGCTCCTGGAGGTACATACTAATGGCACTGGCCACATCGTGACAAAAACACTGTTGTATTGTTGTATGCGCCGATGGCGCGCACTATGTGGGAATGAATGAACTAACTGGTAAGTTTATTTGTCTGCGTCTCGCTTGCTGAATAGTCCAAATACGAAGAGCTATTCAAATAAAGTCTAGTGCCGCTCAAGTTCACTAACGCAATCAAGTACTCTAAGCCGAGCGACCGGCCGCTCGGCGATAATGAAGTGTCAGTCTTACCTTTGTGCGGCATTTCAATGCGCGGGCTAGCGAAATGACTGAGGACACGAGGGTTGAATGGATCCACGGGATGGTTTGGCGGTTGATGGGCAAATTAACCTACCAACAAATTAACATTCCGCGTTAATTAATATACCATTAATCTGCGTTCACATAGTAATTATGTCCTCTTTAACGGCTTGGTTCATTTGCGGTTACAAATTTGTTTTGAACACTTACATACGAGTACATGATTGTCTGTACATGTTTCAAATTCTTTCTAAAATTATGTGATCCGTTAAGAAAAAATTCTTTGTGCACAAAATCTTGATGATATTGGTGATGGTCTAAAATTATTTGAAAAGTCAGATGCTTCTTTATATATTACATTACAAAATTTGTCTTCACCTTCGTCTGATCCGCCTTTCGATATACGTATGTAGTAAATTAAGTTTTGATTGTCTTCCCGGTTTTGTTATATATAATGACGAAACGAAATTTAGTACACGGAAATAAACAGATTTTTCTGCCAGATTAAACAACAAACTAATGGTATTATTTGTTTGTCGATTGCTTGTCGATTTTTTCCTTATATTTCTTTTGTCTATTACCATTTGCTTTTTTGCAGCAGTATCCATGCTACAAACAACTTACGAACCGGCACCGTACCATCCGAGCGGTTGCTTATATTTTCAGTGTCAGCTTGGCGACTTTGTTAATGCACTATACGAAATTTCAAAATACATGATTACTGTGCGCTATAAAAATATTTAAAAACTCTATAAAACTTTTTAATGGATTGATGCTTGGCCTCTGCAACATCAGAGTGACAAAGATACAAAATGATATTGCAATATTGACGTTTTTAGCACATTCATCGGCAACCTTTTATGTTTAGCAGTCTGCTTCGCTAGCTTGGGAAATGGAGGATGATAAAACATTGCTGTTTCGAGGCTTTATACAGGTACCGTACAGTAAGCTTAGACAAGTTTTTTTATTAGAAATTATGCTTTGAAATTCGACCTAGCTAAAAGGTAGTCCTTTACCTTTATGGCTTCATAGTGAAATGCTAAAAGACGATTCATGAATGTGAATGTAAAGCGCTCCATAGATGGGGTAAGTGTACAAGGCGATAGCTTAAGCATGCTGAACGCATGTTGTAATTGCGCATAGTGGTAATTATTCTGTGTGATTGATTAGAGTTAGTTTATTAAGCGACACTAACGTCTTATAGGATAACTTACGCTCAAACGCACGGGAATCTGTGACCCTTTCTTCCACGTTGCTGAGTTTCGTGGGCCGCGCCGAAAAGGGCGCACACGAGTTCTCTGGATTAGGGGAAGAAATGCGGCAACGGGAGACGAAAGAGTGTAGCACGGTATATAATCAGAGGAAGTGCTCGTCCGCTGTGATATACCGAAAATTGACCGCGTAATAGCCGCCTCGTCAGTCGCGCGCTCCCGCTCTGGATCTCCAACTAGGCGTCCCCGTAATCAATCTTTCCAAGCAAGGTGATCCGCATTAGCCACGAGCTATCAACTTGTTGGGCGCAAGTAATCCGCAAAAATTGCCACTCACTCCACATCAGCTATACCTTATCATGGATAAATGAAGCGTAGTGTAATGCACGACGGCCAAGCACTAACGTATGCACAATGATGTTACTGCCGCTATCGGGCGCGTCAGCCAACGATAACCTGCGCCAGATCGGATCTGATCAGTCAAGTGATAATTTGCTCCCAAATACAAAAATAACAGCCCACCGCCCCGATATATGCCGGTGTAGGCTTGCTTGGGATGCAGGCAAAACACGCGCGCGCACTCCACCGGATTGTGTGTTGTATGTGTGTTTTTGAGGAGAATGAATTATCTGACTTGGCCAAGCAAGCAAATAATCAAGCATCCAACTGGACATAAGCGTTTAATTTGGAAATGGGCCTTAAGAGTAAAGTCAGTGCCGTAATATAAAAAGCCTAAACATGCCAGTGCAGTCAATACACACTACCTTGTTGCGGTACTTTGCGGAGCCCCCTTCGGAATACCACACACCCAATTGCCAGCCAAAGACGGCAGAAAATTGTCCTTACGCTCCGCTTGAGCCGTTCGCTTCGTTGGCTTGATGCCCGTGCGGCTGACTACCCACCGACCATGGAGATTTGTACAGCTAAGCGCCGAGATGCGTGCGTATTGGCTGTCCGCCGTCAGCCCGCGCCCATTCCGTTTCATCCAACCAGAAGCGATGCGTTTATGCATGTCGTTGCTTCATTTTCTTTTACATTTTTCCATACACTTTCACCCATGCATCCGCCTTTACGCAGTGGATCAGTATGAGTATGTATTTTGTCATGATTATGCGTGGCAAGCGGCAACTTTGAGATTCAGCACTGCTTTCCACGGCAGAGCAGAATTTTATCCCCAATCAAGAAATTAGGTACCCAGTACCCACCATGTTTTATCGCGTCTTTTTTTGTTGTATTTTTGCTATACCATGGCTTGTGATCCTGTCACCTATGTGACTTCTGGCCGATTTTCAACTATTTATAGATTTTTCATTTTCTCTTTACGAGTTTTTTTTTCATTTTGAACTGAGGTTGCGGAATTGTCAATTTCAATGCTTAAAACGATTAAGTTAGCGGCATCACAAAAATTGTACAAACGCCTTACGCAGCTGCATCCAGTTTATAATAATAGCATTTTCGATACGAGTAGCCTTTCGACTCTGTTCTCTTTACAACAGCGACGAAAAACCTTACCGAGCAACGAATGTCATTATGGTAAATTAAAGATTTTGTCACCGTTGTCGGGTGATACCGGCAGCCGGCATTGATTACCTTCACGCATTTTGGTTCGTCAGATCCCTTATTGTATTTCAGTTCATATAACGCAAACAGCCGCATATTTTATTAATTTTATAATGTGTCTGCATCTGCATATGGAAGTACTGAAGCTTGCGTAAGAAACTATTTGGCTCGCGGTTGCGGCTGTCAAGGTGCACTGTGTAGCACCATGCGTATTCAAATTCAACTGATTCATACAGAAAAAAAATAAAAGGTGAATCGATGCTTTCGTTAAACTGCTTCCGCAACGCCTTTTTCATCCAGTCGGGGTGTCGTAGAGGAGATATTCCGATAATTAAGGACGGAGCAAGATGAGTCTTTTTGCAAGCTGGGAAACCAGGCTGCGCGTGCAGTGGTTTATCGTTTTGCACGGCTTTAATGCGCAGAATTATTTAAATCCGCATAGAATAGCGTATGCCGAAACAAATTTTGGTACCTATGCCGGCAAGAACAACTTGCTTTAAATATGTAATTTAAATTTTTAGCCACGAAGACTCGTAGTCTTGTATATGTCCGTAATTCATGCTTCCAACAATCGGCCGGGTGGCCAAAATAGTGGCCTGAACCGCCACACAGGTCACAGATGCGTGTGGCGCTGTTGCTGTTAAATAATAATCACTCAAAAAATGTCGTTGTTAAATAATAAAATTTTTACAAAAACATTTTATTTTTAACGCTAATTTATTCGCTATTTAAGCCATCTGTGTACTATCACAGTGCTGCGATCTCATTAGCGAGGTATAAACATTTTTTTATTTGCAACTTGCGACGGTCAACTGGGTTGCTTGAACTTGTTTCATTTGGGATAGCTTACGTACTGTATACACACAACGCCATTAAAACTTTAATAGTGATTGCGTGGTTGTAGATAGAATACAAAAGTCTGCCCAGTTTGCGTTTTGCCGGAAGTCAAATTCGATCGCGTTCACCGTCTACTATGGGATCGTAATTCATTCCACGTTTAATTTAGTTCTACATGGTATGCAACATTAGCAAAGATGCGTCTGCACCACTTATTGCTTATCTATCAAAAAGCAAAGCAAGATTCGATCGAAAGGCCCCATAGAACTGTATTTTCTGGATACAGTAGGTTACTGTGCATGTACGTATTAAAGCATTGGTACTTCGAAGTACTTAAGTATAACACACTTAACTTAGCAATACATTTGGTAAACCTACAGAATCAACAGAACAACAACATTTCTGCAGAAGTGTTGTTGTTCTGTAGGTTTATTGCTAACAACACTTCTGCAGAAATACGGTGGGGAAACGGCAGCAGAACAAACATAGAGGGGGCTGGAAAGTTGGGAATACGGTGGAATACATCATGCAAGCCAATACAGATGCCATATGCATGAAAAGGTATCCAGCTTAGACACAGCAGCTCTAATCGTCCTCTGTGCTCCGGCCGGTTACGTTTACCGCACTCGGATTTCCGGTACCTGGGGTAGCTGGGCTGGCTATCATATTGCAAAGGTCGCCAAAACAAAAGCATGTTTACTTGGTCCGGGGAGGAAGCACAGTACGTCATACTATAATAATTATGGAATTACGGTCTATTGTACTTCCCGCAACGTTGAGAGTGCGCTTAATAATTGGCTTGGGCTGTGTGTATTACGGTTGCGTTCGAGCACAGTTATTGGTAGTTGCGTCACATGTTTCTGTCTTGGTGTTAAGACAATTATTTTGGGACTGCTTATAAAACTCAAGAACATCTCCGGACGCGCATTGGCAATCACAGTGGCTTTTTCTGTTTTGTTGGTAGTGAAAACCAGTGCCATCAATAAAGCCGGTTTCCAATCCACTGTATCTCAGACAGTACGTAGGATACCGTAGGATTTAGGAAGTATAGTACTGTACACAGTTCGCCATGCTGTCATTTTAATTGGGCTGATTAGTGCATAGGAAGAGCAATTGTAACAGGGCAGATTCTGATGCTAAGTCGAGAACATATTTAAATACAACTTCAGAATCCGTAAAACGAACTGAATTTAATATATAATACTAATAAATAACTAACAGTTTACAGTAAGTACTTATCTTGTTGCTGTAGTACTAGTGGCTTACTAGTGGCTGTAGTTGGGTGTACTGCTACAATAAAAAGCTTTCTGTTTTCTCGTATGTGGTTAGAATGTATACAAAAATACTTACTAAATATACTTACTATTAATAAGAAATACTTACTGTTGATGAGAAGCACAAAAGTACTGTAAGTATATGTGCAGGTGCGCTTTGTATGTTTTAGTTTGAACGTAAACAAAAAGAGACGCGCGGCGCGCGTTGCCGGAACTCTCCCATATTGTACATCCGTACATGATACACCGCCGGATAGTGGGACTTGGTTTTTCCAGATTGTGCCAACGAGTGTTGAAGTGTTTTATTTCACTGAGGCGGCGAGGCCGTGCGTAGATTTCGCAGGGCCGGAACAAAGTAATACACATATTTACAAAAATCGTGGGTGCGGACATTGCTGGGGAATTTGATTTTTGTGCATGGTCATTTCTCATCGGCGGCCAATAACCTTAACCAAAATTCTAACAAGTGTATGTGCTACTGTCCGTACGTTCTTGTGCTGCTTGCGCTACTAATCAACCTGTCCGGTTTTGCAAATGCAGAAACCTAACAATGTAATATTAAAGTGTGATGATAGTAACAATGTAATATTAAAGTAATATAATATGAAAAGGGACGAAAATCGCAATAAAGGTCGTATTTTCCGTACAAGAACTGCAGTTGGTATATCTATATGCAGAACGTGTTTTCTGTACATTTACTTATCGTTATCTACTTACGCAGTTACTAGCTAAATCGGAATACAATAACCATCCGCCCTTGAGATGGCTGTTATTTAGAAACCACGTGTCGAAAGTGTCCCCGCCCCGGTATATCAGTTAGCGTTGATGCTCCACTGCTCACTGCAAAATGCTCACGTAAGAGGCAACGAATGATCACGTTTCGACACACAATTGCAATCTTTTAGGCATTTTCCAGTTTTGTTAGAACTTGAAAAATTTTAGAACTGATTTTACCTTCATGGCTACCTTACTTTGCTGAATGATTTCCTTTACACAAACATATTTCAGGCACCGCATGAATTAAGAACAGACTGATCTTTGAATCCTTGGTGTGATTATATGAACATGACTGATATCGACGAAGCACAAGATGACTTGACTGACACTGTACTACCCGTGAGTGAACAGAATGCAGTCGATGCGCGGATGGATGCTGAGGAAACACGGGTGGCGGGCTGGTTTGGCCCCAGCAAACCGTCCTGGAGCGACGACGTGGCGTCCGCGTTGGCCGCCTACGACGAGAAGATGCTGAACGGGGAGGTGTCCTCGTCGTCGTCATCGAAGGCTTCGGAAGTGCCAGCGGAGGGTCCCGCGGCCGTTGAGGAAGAGCTCAGCGTCCCGTCGGTCAGTGGACGCAGTAATCCCCTGGGGAAGGGCAGTACGCATGGGGAGGGCGGGGCGGAGAGTGAGCCGGGCTTCCTGGGCGACATGGAGGACGACGAAGGCAACAGCGTCATCACCTTCACGGCGCCGTCTCCGCCGCCTACCGTCGTGGCCAAACCCATCCAGATTGTCTCCTCCGGGACTTCTCTTGCCTCCAGTAGTTCAGGTAATGAAGATTTATTTATTTTATTAAGGAATTCCGGATCTATGGTTCTTATGGATAGAACTCGTTGAAATAGCTGAGGGGCACTGTTAATCTCAAGGTTTGAGTCTTGACGCCTATCACGTTTAAACCTGAATGTTTTTATGGGTAGTAACCTTGAACTGCACCACTAGCATTTAATATCACGCTTCCGAAGTAGGCAGATTTTTTCTCGGGTTTTGCTAATACTGATAACTAAGTTTTGCTATTGTTCAAAATTTATCGCTGAATCAATATTGATCTGGTTAATCTGTGTCAAATTTTTAATATTTGCTGACGTGATGCTCTTTGTCAGTTGTATCATTTGCCATTTTTCGCTGATTTAAAATTGTTGATAATTTGTTTCGAGTTTTTTGTTATACGAATATTTGATTTGAATGAATGATGAAATACCGGTGAATATCTGTAATTCGGATATATACTTCTGTTTACGATTAATTTGCCAAAATTTTGTTAGTGTACGGATAAATTTTTTTTAAAATTCTTCTGGCTTTCGTTGGATTAGCGCGAAAGAGTTTTCGTGCGCATTGTGCTTCCGTGTCCTCCTTTATTGCTTTTTTGAATGCGCGAAGTGTGTTTATCTGCCTGTTTTGTGCTGTCTGTCTCCTGTTTTTCGCGTAGTTTTATCGGGTTTTGCATGCGTGCCAGTTGATGTGGAGTCAGACGCATGTGTGACTGGCAATCTCTGGCCTGTATGGAATTTGTATCGAGGCGTGTTAATGATAGGTTTGTTCTGTCTTTGTGGGTCTTCTGCCATCGCACGTAACACATTCGGCCATGGACTGGCTCCTTTGTACTCGTTTTATCGCAGTAATTGCATGCGTGCTTGCAAAACACCAAAACTGGAGCTTCGTCCATGGCCGAGTAACACCGCACTGTATTGTACCTGCGCGTGCTTATTGCATTGCTTTGGCTTGTAAACTATCCCGTGTCTTGTGCATTCCGCAGATAAGGAACCTCCTCGCAATCAGGCTGACGCTTTGTTACTTGCGCAACGGATATACGACCTTTTAACTGAGATAGGTAAATTACTATTATTTCATCCATTGATTAACCTGCAGTTTCCTTGCAAAGTCTACGGAAAGACTGCAACAAGTAGAGTTCAGTAAAAACAGAAAACAGGTGTGCTGGGGAAATGGTGCAGGCTGTTGTATCATAGTATTACGTATTGTACGTTATTGGAACATATGCTTGATAACCTGATAATGATTATGAAATGGAGCCAGTGTGGCACGTTTCGGTGAAACAAATAAGAAAATAGATTTGTAAATAGCGTAGGAAAAAAGCATCACGTAGTTCTGGGTTATACGAAATTATTCGAAATTTAAGAGAGGGATAGAGTCGGTCGGCTTATTAAGTCATTTACAACACATCTTCCTGTATTCGCGTTAATTTTTGTCATTATCGTCATCACATCTTCTGTTTCAGGGTGTGTTCCGCACAATTACCGTAATTTGAGGGGTTTATCGGTAGAAAAAGCGGTGCTCACGTTTACAGATTGCCAGTTTATACGAGTAATTCGTGATTAGCATTTGTATTTTTGGACGCACCCTTTTTTCTTATGAATGTTCCTTGTGATTATGAATGTACAGTATTTCAGTTTTGTTCAGGGCTATGAAGCAGTAAGGACTCGTTCTGTCTCTAACTGGAATTCGCCAGTTTAAACTTTGGATAATTGATACTACATACTGGATACTGATAATTATTTACAGGCTGGTCTTTTTTGTATCTATAAGTTCTCTCGAAAGCTTTTCTTGACTTAAGGAATATGTTTAAAAACGCAGAATATAATTGGTCTATCTGTATATAGGTGTTGGATCACCTGCCGCCGGAAGTGGCGTAGGCCGCTTGCGCAACCTAAGCCGCAACGGCCACCTCACCCTGGATCTTCAGCCGCAGAATTTAACGACAACCTCCACTCCATCCACGACGACCACTACGTCCTCCACGGCCAGTTCGCCGTCGCTCGGACGCTTCGTGGTCACCACCTGCCCGCCATCGGGCTCGCCCGAGAAAACGCCTCCCAAGATCTCCGACAAGGTGGTGTCATCCCCCACTCAGGAGGAATCACCGCCACCCGCCGCACCCGCTCCCAAAGACGAGCGCTTTCTCTCCCCTTACGAGCGCCTGCAGCTGTACATTGACCATCCCGAGCAAGCCTGTCGGAACGGCGTGGCCGTGCAGTACGTCAACTTCATCAAGGATGCCGAGGATCCCGACCAGTTTATCAGCCAGTCCGCGAAGCAGTTTGAGCGCCTGGTGCAGGATAATGAAGTGTCCTTGCGCTTGGCGTTCCTGGAGCAGATCCCCAATATTGTGCGGAGTTATAAACCGGCATTCAAGAAACTGCGGCTGATGGCGTTCATGGGCGAGTGCATTCGGGATGAGAATTACAATGTGCGCCGTTTGGCGCAGGTGGCCATCGCGCAGCTCGTGGAATTCGCTCCAGAACTGATGACCCGCGAGACCATTCAAGCCAGTGTGGTGCCGCTGTTGATACAGATATTCTACGCGGATTGCCAGCCCGATATGATTATTGACGCGCTGAATTTATTCTGTAAATTGCTGGATAAGGTGGGACCGGATCCGGTGAGGCGGCTGTTCATACCCGAATTTAATAAATTGTGCCAGCATGATATTGCCCAAGTCAGACAAGCGTGCGCCCAGAATTTGGCTTTTGGTGGGTTTTTACTGTTGGTTTATTTTTAAATGATAGCTGAATAAAAATTTCTGAATAGTTGTGCGTTACTTTGCCATAACGCAAGCGGAAGAATTCGATCCCAGTGACGAGTACTGCCGGAAAATTCAGCAGTGGATTATTAAGCTGGCGCAGGATAACGCCTGGCATGTCCGGGAAACGGCGACCAATGTGTTTCCACAGCTGATCGATATCTGCCAGAAGCGCTGGGTGACATTTACCCTCACCGAGCTCTATCCGGTCTTTGTCATTCTCTTATCCGACTCCGCTAAGCAGGTACGATAATAATGGGATCACATGCTGTGATGACCTCAATGTGCAATTAAAACCATCACCAGGTGCGTCGTTGTGCCACACGGGGATTGGGCCGCATCATCGCCACCAGCGCCGATCCCAGCAAGACCCGCTTAGAAGTCACTCCCGAAGGGACCGTCGCATTCAATCCACCCTCGTCCGTGCTGCCGTACCGGCTGAGTGAATCGGAGGATTTTCAGCAGCGTCTGTCGCTATCGGAGAGCGGCGCAGCGGAAACACCGCGTCGTCCGAATATCCGCGGGACTATCATGCAGCGCACGCCCACCGCCAGTGTGTCCAGTCCGGCGTTGTCGTCCAGTCACAACACCAGCCCGGAAGTCAGGCGGAACTACTACAATCGGCTGGGGATCCCGGTGATTAGCAGTCTGAGTCAGGCGTTGAATGAAGCGGAGGGCGGTGAGCAGAAGAGGACCGATCCGAAGTTCAATTCGTTCTACTTCTGGCAGAGTCCGCTGCCCAAGGTGGAGCTGACGGAGGATAAGACGCCGGTGATTCTGCCGGAAACGGTCGAGTTGAGTGGCGCGGATGGGGAGGAGCACCCTGTCGAAGAAATTTCGGAGGCGCTTGCGAGGTAGAATATTACGTTTCCATTTTAAAAACACAAGCTTTTTTAAGCATCTTTTTTTTATAAGGACGGGTACGCTCTAATACATGGTAGAATTAGGTATATTGGAAATGAGCCAGGCGGTCAGCGATTTAAAAATTTTGTAATTCAATCAGTAAACGGTACGCAGTAGAAACACATCCAGTAAATCGCCACCACTGGGTTGGAACTTGGGACCAACAAACGCTTATTTGTGCAATAGGAGTTGCAGCGCAGCATCTACTTGTTTGGCAAACACAAAATGCGTGTTGAACGCATTTTGGTAAAAAAGATTAAAAGGTGATTCCATCATTTTGCTTTGCAGTGACTTGCAACTTCGCCCGTCTTCACCGCCCGATGAAACCGAATTGCCGTCAATCACCGAAGCCGCTGTCATTACTAGCGCCGCCGATGTTGTCGTGGAAGAGTCCGCCGATATGGACCCACCACCGCCCGAACAGTCACCGGAACGCCCACCCAGTGCAGAACTGGAAGAATCCTTGCCACTGCAATCCGAAAGCGGCAACGAAAAAGATCCCCTGAAAGATTTGGCGGAATCGTCGCCGGTCACCAGCAGTTCGGGCATTTTCTCCAGCGGGAGTACCATCCCGCCCATGTCCGCGCCCGTGACACCGAGCGTGCCTTTTGGACGACATTCCGACTACGACGTGGAGGCCTACACCATTGACAAGCACCGCAAGCGGGATCTGGGAGTTATGCGACAGCTGCGGGAATCGGGGAGATTGTAACCCGGATCGAGGATATTCTGCCCAATCGACAGTGTTTGGAGGAATTTCTGCTGCAGGCCAGGGATGAGGATAAGGATTCGGTTGTTCAGGTACGGCCACAGACTGGAGTAGTTATAAACAGCAGTTGCACAAAACAAAGCCGTGGACCCATGTGATATTTTTAAGTGTTTGGTCAAGACGAATATTTACATCAGTCACTTCAAAAATAAAATTTCAATGCGAGACGCTGGAAGACAGCAGCTTAAAATAGTAAATTTTATTTCGACTGAATTTTTTTATTCTTAATTTTATTTTGACACAAGCAAGTTTGATTAGATGCTGATATTTGTTTTTTTGCTGATCTGCAGACGGCTGTGGATTTTCCGGCTGTTGCTTTGACCGTGGGACGAGAATTTTGGCCGAAACTACAAGAATGTCACCGAACGCTGGCCACGGGCAGCGTCCAGACTGCCCGCGAGCTGATGGCCGCGTCCTTGCCGCGCATCGCCGAGATTATCGGTTATTACTATACGTTGGTGGATCTGGTGCCGTTGCTGAATGAATTCCTAAAGGATACGGACAGCGTGCGGCTGGCGATGATTGAGAATTATTCTCTTTTATAAAGGCTCTGCCACCGGAAGTGCGACCCATGCATTTACTGAGATTGTGTGAATTTTTTTCGCCGGATGAGGAACGCAACTGGCGATATCGCCATGCCTGCGCCGGTCAGATTGCCAACTTGGCGATGCTGTTCCAGCCCAGATTGGTAGTCAGGAATTTGATGGATGGAGCGTGGTTTTTCGCCAAAGATAGGTAAATGCTAAATACGTCTAACCTGTCACCATGATTTTCTGATATATATATTCTTAATTGTGATTTTCTGGTTTTCCTGAAACATTTCTTACAATTTTGGAGCGCCGAATCTGCGAACATTTATACTGAATCGGTGAATATTGCTTTAATTTTGTTCTCTTATGAATATTTTTTTTGGATTGGTCTTACGTTAAAGTGTTTCATTGTTGACTTTCAATAACTTTTTGACTTAATTGCAGAACTGCCGAAGTCCGGAGAAACTCCTGCTTGGCGCTGTCGTCCATTTTCCAGCGAATTGAGCAGCAGCGCGACGCGGAATCCCGCTCCTTCTTCTTGCAGAAACTCAACCTCTTCCTGAAAAGCGACGACTTCCGCACGCGGCAGGTGTTCGCGCAGATGTGCGAGGATCTCCTGTCCCGCGCCAGCATCAGTTTCGACTCCTTCTCGGCGTACTTTGGTGCGCGTTTCTGGCCGCTCTTCGACGACCGGGTGGTAGCCGTCCGGCTGGCCGCCGCCCGGTGCCTCCTGCATTTTCCCCTGTCCGTCCGCGATCGACAGGGCCAATTCGAGATGGCCGTGGATAAGCTGAGCCGCGACAGCAGCCGCAGTGTTCAGGAGGTATACCAGCAGATTGTCTCCCCCACAGTGCCCGTGACGCCGTCGTCGGGAACGCTGGCCTGAAGTTGCACGAGGCGGATATGCTGGTGTTGCGTTATCAAGGTTTTTAGTTTTACAGTTTTCAGTTTTTTTTACGGTTTACTGTCGCCTGAATCGACAGTTGGAATGCATGTGGATGTGGTGCATCCAGCCAGGGGTGTTTTTTTCTGCTCTCGTGTGGTGTTTTTCAGCAGTATCTGTTTATTGTGGAAGTCAGTGTTGTTTCCTGTGGGACGAAGTCATCGGTCAGGGTTGGTGCGCAAAGTTTTACAGTTCTTCTCAATTACGATAGCAATAAATTTTTTTGTGCAATGTTGCATGTGGTTACCAATATTTTTATCACTTTCTGCAAACGTCATAAATACTGAACCGACACAAAAACAACCGGTTTCTGCTGTACAAAACGCATAAAGGTTAAACGAAAATTTATTAAATAACAGTGACTAAGAGACTTTAAGTCGCAGGAATGTCACTTGTGCCCCTGCAAAAATCCAGTCGGGACACTTATTCACAAAACGGCACGACGGATATGAGAAGCAGCTCGAGATCGTATCCGGTCAGTCAAAATCTTGGTCAATTTCGGCACGCATTCCATGTTGGAAAGCAACGCTGCTTTCACGTAGTTAGCAGACTCGGGCTTCCTGGATAATTCTGGCAGATTTTGCAGCATAACACTTTCGCAAAATGATGCTAAGTCGTACGCGCTGAGATCCTAAGAAAAGCGAAAAAAATCAATAACATACAACGGTTTCAAAACACAAAGGACATTTAATAACAATAAAATGCTATCAGCTGTAATTAAAAACAACTTTTCAGACAGAACTTACTCTGCTCTGGCCATGAACGTAGCAGACATTGGCGACGGTAACGCAACGTGAGCAAACACTTTCGCAAAACTTCACCAAACCAACAACATTAAACCGTCTCGCTGCTTTCATCAACTACAACGAAATATGCAATCAATTAACATATATTACGATTAAAACAGTCACAAAAATGATAAAATTACTTTTATCACAGTAAGACCAACCTTCAGCGTACTGTCCACATTGGCTTCCAGCTGCACCTTCCCGCTGTCATACAGATACTGCAGAACCGTCAAAAATTCCGCTGCTCCCACATTCGCTACCACCACTCCTTCCGGAGAACCACTCCTCGCCATTTCCGCCAGCACCGTCGAATCGCCGTTGTCGATCACTTCCCGATGGGCGACAAAAACACTACCATCCACGCGGAATACCACATCCCCAGTGGCCGCGTCATTGATACACTTATTCGTTTTCCTGCGCAGCTTCTGATAGTAGTTGTGCATGTCGGTGCTGGTGGGAATGGGGGCGATCGGCTGCGCGCCGAATAAATGGGAAAGTATGGCGGAGATCGTTGTCTGAGGAAACAGCTGCGTGGATAGCGCTATTATAAACGGCAGGACACTGGTTAGGAACACCGGCGAATCCACCAGCTCATCGAAGGCCAGAGTGAAGTAGGCGTCGAGGAGATCACGCTGGAGGGAGGTCTGATCGGACCGCATCAGCGGAACGACGCGACACCACGTGTGCACTCTCCACTGTGCTCCTACAAGTATTTTCGCTTGATAAATTTGCCGGAAAACACTGTATTTGACGCACTTACCGAAGTACAGGAGTTCGACAATGGAATCAAGGAAACCGTTCTCCGCCGCCTGGTACAGCGCGGATTGGATGACTTTGTATTGTCGACCGGAGAAGAGGCCGTGGTTACTGGAACTGCGGGAAGCCGGTAAGTGAGAATTACTTGATTTCCCGCGTAAAAGACTGGTGGTGACGGTGCTACTGGAGCGCGAATGGACTTCCTCTAGCATCTCCTCCAAAGAGACGGTTTCATCGGATAGTGGTGTTAACGATGTTAACATCCGGTACAAACTGGCTCTATATAACCGATAACATGTTATTTATGGGGAAAAGGAAGGAAATACAAAAAAAATTAAAGATTATGTACCGGCGATTGTGGGATGCTGCGAGGACGATGGGCGCATGCATGCCCCGTTGCGCCTCCACACTACACAACGGTTCATCCATGACGCTGCTGAGACACACGTCCGCGCCTTTGCCCACCAGCAAACTGGTGATATCGTCGAAACCACACGCGGCGGCGATCTGCAGCGGTGTTTCACTGAGCGGACCCGGCAGCGGATCCCGAGCCTCACCGGTGCCTTCAACGGACGCCCCGTTGTCCAGCAGCTGTTTCACCACGTTAAGGTAGCCGTGCGCCACGGCAAAATGCAGTGCCGTCCAGTGGTGGATGTCGGGATGGATGCGGGAGTACGACGGCTTCTGGTTTGTGGGCGCCGGTGACTGCACCGGCACGGCGAGATTCACCTTGGCTCCGGTGGTCAGGAAGGTGCGCACGGCGTGACAGTCGCCACGAATACATGCCACCATTAACGGCGTCAATCCCTACATATTTTTTTCTTTGTAATTTAATTTACTGCAGTTATAATGTGATTTTATTTGTTTTGTTTGCAATTTTTCGTGGCTTTTTTTGGCAGAACCTTACCGCTTGGTTGAAATCGTTAAGGAAGCGCGGTTTGGAGATGGCCTGGAAATACTGCAGTTCGTCATGGAGACCGAGGAGATGGGGCGGATAGTCTATGCACGGGAGGAGAATGCGCGCCGCCTCCATGACATCGTCCTTCTCGATCATCGTGGAGCGGCGCTGGGCGCTGCAGGCTTCAATCACCCGCAGCCACTCAATCAGCGGAGGTGTTGCGTCTCTGCAAAACACCGCGAGAGAGTTAGACGCCGGCGTCTGACAATGAATGCTCATGCTTATGCGCACATCCACCCTTATTGTCAAGCTCGCTTTTTTCTCTCCTCCTGACCACTGATACGGGTAAAGATAAACATGCTCTTTTGTCTATGGGTTTAAATTGGCGCTATTATGCAGGCGGTCAGGCATGGCGCGCTGACAGGTTACAGACAGCTGCCGTGATAAAACCGTTATTATATAAGTGTCGTGGATCAACACAGTGCGAGCCTATGGAAGCGCGCCGGCTCAAGTGTGATATTTATACACACACAGCTTATACAGGACATGGGTTTTGATTTATGCTAATGCAAGGTCACATGAAGAATCGAAATAAATCGTAAACGGCCTTGATTGGGCATGCAACGCTCCACTAATAACTTTCAAGTGCGGAAAAGTACCTCCGCCACTTAACAAAATACATAAGGATGTACTAGCTCAGTTTTCACGCTTTACCTACATTATTTCCAGTCAATAGAATTCCCCAGAAAAACATTTCAAGAGCAACGTTTAAGAATGACGTATTGTTTCTTTTTTATCGATTTCGGATTTACTTACTTTTCGCTGCAGTCCACAAGTGGATCCTGAGCTAAGAAGAAATGTAACGACGCCAATGCATCCGAACACCAGTGCATCTGTGAGATGGTCAGTTCGTCGTATGGACGTTTGCCTGTTGTGACGGAAATCCGATCCCGTCTGGAGTCTTCGATCAAAGAGGATCCATCGTTGATGGCACAGATCAGATCACTTAGCGCACGAAATCCGCTCGTTAAAACTTGAGCGGAGGCATTCTGAGGAAAACCAGCTGGCAAAAATGTCTTCCCCGTCGCATTCCGACCCGCCTAAATGACAAATTTGTTTAAAAAATTTAATCAGCAAAATTAATCACATTTGCAGCAAGCACAAAAATAACGGGAAAAACAAGATGAAAAATACAAAAATACACTATTGGCAGATAAAAGCCAGAGATCCTAAATAAAATTTATAATCACATTTGCAGCAAGCACGAAAAAGCAGCGGAAAAATAAGAAAAAAAAATTCTAGTAATACAGAGCACGCTGACAAAAAACAGCCAATTTAAATAATGCAGAAACAGATATTCAGTTGTAACTTGTACCTGAACGTGTCTCCACGTTTGGAAAATCCCGAAAAATTCCGGATCATTAAAAAGACGCTTCTCGACGCTAAAACTCTCCACACTTTCGCCCGGATGCGCATCTTTCAGGCACGTTAAAATCAGTTCTTCCGCCACACACTGCACAACGGCTGTCAGACACACGGCGGCCAAATCATGGACAAATCGTCCCAACTTCCGCTCAATCATAAACCCATGGACTTTTCCCACATCCAGCGCCAATCCCGCCCGCAGGCTCTTCCCTTTCTTCCCATCCTCGGTGCTGCAGGAATAAAATGCCGCTGCCTGTAGACACGCGGTCTTGCATTTGGCAAATAAGGAAAACGAGAGGATTCGCTGCGTGGCAAAAAGCACATCGCGTTTGGAACATCGTCCGTGGTTACAGTGAGATAGGCGCGCCAATTCCACACAAATACGGAGAAACGGGAATTTCAGGAACTGCGCCAACAACGGGACAACATCGCCGCTGATGCGGCCCGTTTCGTGGTACGACTGCAGTCGACCCGATTTCAGGAGACTGGCAATGTCACTGCAAGCGAAGAAGCATGAGTGAAGCTTTTTGGGCAGTTTCTCATGTTGTGCTGGTGTATACGTTGACATGTTGTGAGGATTTATCGTCAACGCTCAACAACATAAATTATCGAAATGAACACTGAAATGTCAACAGTGCTGCGGTTAGGATCAGCGGCGTTATACCGAATTCTTAATCATCTCGAGAAACAGCTTAGCCTACATGCACACAATTGCTGAAATGAACCGAGCACAATCATAATCAGGTTAAATATAAAGAATTTCGCCAATCTCTCACTCTTTCGAAAACCTTATAATACTAGAATAAGTTTGTTAAGCACTGACACCCCCATCAAAACACACTTGCAACCAGGTTAATCCAGTCCGCCTCCGCCTTTTTACCGCTCAAAATGCAGTAAGCACACCGAACCGATCTCATCAAATGCGAACTATATTTTCGTTGAAGTTTATTATTTTTTTCTGTACCTCTCGTTCCACGGCAGCCGTGTTGCGTCCGGCAACATCTTCCATGAATCGGCTGATTTACTGTGATTGACGGAAGCCGACAGGCTAACGAAACATGAATCCTCGGGCACAAACAAGGGATCATCGTTATGGGCGTCACAGCTGCTGCCATCACCGGAGTTCGAATTCTGACTAGTTGCCTTGCCACTGTCCGACTCGCTGTGACCGGTGGCTACCGAATCAACGGAAATAGCATCCGCAACATGATCGGCTGCAAGATAAACGCAAAACTGTCATAAACATATTAAAACCAGACTACCGTATGTACGATTGTACGTAACAGTACAAGGCAGTTTGCCTTAGTTTTCGTTGAAAGTTTTTTATTTGCCGCATTACGACGCGGCGCAGTTCGACCTTTTTTATTACTGAACAAGCAGGGTTTTAAAAGAAAACTACACGTAGCATACAACTGTTCGCGTTGTAGGGATTTATATTGCATTCTTAAAATATAACACAAAGTAATGTTAATGAAACGGCAAGTGAAGCAACAAACAGAACGCCCACAAAAATCAACTCTCTCCATACGTTTGGACAATCTTGCCTTGCAGCGAGAATTACAATTTACAGACAAAATTTTTATCTAAACCAATAAAGTCCGTTGTAAATAAAACAACCCTGCTATTTGACCGGATGATTACTTCACCGTCTCGCGATCGGCATCAAGTGCAAACTTTATGACTAATCCATAGTAGCAATAAATGCGAATGAAACTTTTACAACGGCAGCGAAATGGACAGAAGAGCTCTCAAATGTCAACAACCCCCTCTTAAATACACTTCCCAAAGTCTTCCTGTTCAGAATTTACAACAAGGTGGATATACAATCGGACTCTAATACGTTTCAAGAAATTTGAAAGAAATTCCAATATTTCCGAATGCCTTCAGCATAAGTTCTTAAGCCTCCTACAAAAATCGAACAATAAACGAATCTTGTGCCCTTATGGATGGAAATGGTTAATTCATGAATGGAAATTCGTCTCTGAATGAGAACTTGTGGAATTGACACTGTTGTTAATACTCACCGCCAAGGTTTTTGACGCACGGTAATCGTACAATTAAAACAAATAATTATACAAATGTATCAAAAATAAACAATCCCGACCTAAAATGCTTATATTTTGACCGATTAAATGTCAGCACGCGAACACATGTGCGTTTTGCAATGCAGAATCTGCCGTGCAGCGTGTGTGCTCTCAATAACCGGTTGTCTATTGACCACTAGCCAGTGAACCCGCCAGCCGACGACAAAAAAACTTGCAAAAGTAAAAGGACCATGTCAACAAGGTTTGTGTCGACAGTTGAATAGCTTACCGACAGGTGGCGTGCCATTGTTATTAGGTGATGCAATCCGCGAGAAATCGCCGGCGCAGATTGTACTGCTCGGAGCCGGATCGCGATGATGTTGAGCCTAAAATACAACAACATTCCGTCGTTTGATAGGTAATCTTTGTAAACAACCCCGATGCCGCGACGGCGCTTGTTGTAAAAATACATTCGTCATGTTAATCACCAGGAAGTGTGAAAATTCAAATAAATCCCTGTCAAAATCGTGATAGTTCCTCATTATCAATCAACCGAAGTGCGCCGGGCCTCTTTGAATCAAAATAGACAATCAAACAACACAAACCGAAAAGCCACACCGGAAGCGCACGAGTGTTGCTAATTTTGGCTGTACTGGATGCTTTAAACGACCCGGCAGTTTAAATTTAATTAGGGCACCATTTGGATGAGGTACGAAACCTCGCAAAATATCGTGGTATTAAATTCTCAGTATGGGAAATCAGCGCAGTAATTTCGTAGCTAAAAAATCCAATGCGCATCCATTTCGGCAATTTTTTCATTGAGGCTATCATAACTCAGAGCTCCATTTGACCGACAAAAATTCATAACGAATCTATACCAATACTTGAAACGAACGATTTTATTACGCAAAAAAGTACTCAATACTTTCATGTTTTATCATTGCAAAAACTGGATTTTCCGTTCGAATTTCAAAAAATTAAAATCTTTTGAGTTCTATCTTTCACTGTATATTATAAAGATGCTGTTAAATATTATAAACCTACGTATTTAGCACAAAAAATATGTTGAAAAGTAATAAGTTATAACTTATTAGTATTATCATCTTTCGCAAAACCCAGTTAGTGGAAAAAAAAGATAATAAGAAGCGCATGCGACGTTAAAGGCTCGCATCTTCAATTTCGTCCTCCAACCCAATTTTTTATAAAATTTCACTTGACCTATTAACCAAGCGTGAAAAAAAATGCGCGAACATGACTCGGAATAACGAATCAAGTACTGCTCACGCAAACTATGCTCTGATACGCTCATTTTCATATGAATGCCGCTAAAAGAAACAGACGGTGTTTTTCATCTGCGTTTTTCTAAAGAAAGCAAATGCACCATGAAATGACAGAAATTCAATACGATAAAAACAAAACGCCGCCCGCAAACGCTTACAGAGAAAAAATCGAAAAATTCGAAACCGAATAATAATCCATGCTGCATTATAAACACTCTTTGCTGCAACTGAAAATAACTAAAAATATTCTCAAAAATTTTTCCCTCGCCAAAAATAAGTACTGCAGCGGTTAGCTCTATCGAACTGGGAGGTTTGAGTAAATTTATGAAAAATTTTGTCGTTCGAAAAACTGAGCAGGCAATAAATTATAAACATCTGTTGCACATATCGAAACTGTCAATAATCCACGCACAGTTATACCAGTACTCGAAAGTCGTTCACCTACTTTTTGCAAAATTATCCAGCCTACCTGTAATCGGTGCTGTAATGATCCATTCGTGTGGATCTTGGTCGCATTCATCGGCGGCGGCATGCTAATGGACGCCGGTCGAGTCAGTTCGCCCGCGGAATCCCGAAAATTCCGTCCCACAACACAGGCAACAGGTGGTTGTGCAAGTGAATCAACAGATGCCACTCGGCGTGAAGTGCCCAACTGATCCGACAAGTTACAATCCAGTTCCGCTCGCGAACTGCTCAATAATTGTCGATACTGAGTCAGTTCTTCAGCGGTCGGGTTAAATAGGTGTTCGTCATCTGGAAAAACAGATATCAGCTTTTATCCGCTATCGGTGTGACTGGCTGCAACGCCAAACAATTGGCTGATAAATTCCCTGTACTATCGATAACGCGATTGACAGCCATGACAGAAAACTGCCACTCGCACCGTGTTTTACCCAGCAGGCACAAAACAAACACACAAACACTGGCTGAGATCAATCAACATGTCGGTAAACACTGTTTGTTCTCCGATAAAAAAGCGAACCTATCTAAACTTTATTATCGCTGAGTACATAATACACAAACCTAACGAAATACAGCTGTTCCTCTGTCGGCCCGCAGCGCTAGAAAAGGCATGGATATTGGGCGAGGAGCTCATAAAACTGGAGTTGGTTCGTCCAGTAAAATAATGATGGAAGGAGCGCCGTGCGGAATTGGCAGGGAAACTGCGCTGCACATTCTCGCAGCTGGTATAAACATTTTTGCAACTGGACGACAGGTTCTGATTTTCGAAAATCGGAGGAAACTTGCGAGCGGGTTTTTGTGGAATG
Source organism: Paramacrobiotus metropolitanus (assembly GCF_019649055.1). NCBI lineage: Eukaryota > Metazoa > Tardigrada > Eutardigrada > Parachela > Macrobiotidae > Paramacrobiotus > Paramacrobiotus metropolitanus. The sequence continues at coordinate 240,372 of NW_026570259.1, forward strand.
TAATCCCGTACGAAACGCACCCTGCGCTGCTGGGCATTGTCCTGATGGGAGCCTAAACTCGGCCGTGTGGAGGAATTACTGTAGTCGGCAATTGGATTCGGCCGACCGGAAATAGGGGTATTTCCTCTTGCGCTCGATAAGATAGCGTAATTTCCCCGATCACGCAGAATGCGATTCTGCAGCGCTACAGGGATATTACTGGCTGAACCGGAAGGCGAATTTCCGGCGCCGTGTACCGGGAACTGGTCGCTAGCGCGGCTGCCGGTTCTGACCGCCTCCTCGTAGGTCGGGAGAGGAAGCCGCTTGTGTACTCCGACGGATACTGATAGTTGTCGAGAATCCATGTTGAGAAAATCGCGAACAGGTATTATGGCAAACGCTCAAAGGGATTGTTGATGTGCGCGTTGACAGTTGGCGATGTTATCAGCCTACTATACTGTCAAAACTGCCCTGTAAGAACAAACAACACGGTAAGATGGAATTCCTAAATGCACAGCGGTATGTGGTCAGATAAGCCGCAATTCACACTAAACACTGCCCGGAATCGGCTCAAACGGCACAAACAAGTCGTAAACGTTTCTCGTCTTGCAATTGTAACTTAACCATTTGATATTGTTCGATAACCCCGTAAGAGACTTCGTACGTAAATAGAGATAAAAATTTAAATTCTCAAACATCTTAGCGAGAAAGACGGGATTCCATAACAGACGCCCTACAGCGGTGTCTTCGTGAATGCCACTAATCAGCTACGATACACAATGCACAGCATAAAGGTATGAAATAAACAGAAGTGAAGTAAAATAGGCGGGCTGCACTAAAGCTAATAAAACACAGGTACAAAGTATTTAAAAAAATCGTGGTTGGTCACCACTCGATCGGCAGATCGTTTACAATCGTCCGGATCGATGACGTATATATTGCAAGTACGTATGTACCGTACAACAGTGACAAAATTTTGGAGTAGCCGGTATAAAAAATTTCGCTAGGTGTACTTTACAATTGTTAGGGCTACAGGTATTTTGGAAATGTTAATTTTGAAATGTTAGAAATGCTACAAATTAGGCGCGTGCATAAGATTAGGATAAGAAACTGTCTACACAAAATTGTTGATACTTCTACGGTTCTACCTATTAAGTACCTAAAGCGTATCAAAGTCGCAAGTGCAACGTAAAGTAAAACGGCGTTATTAAACATTGGTGAGAAAAGCCCTGACCCAGAAGAGAATAAATCTGAGTGATAATACTTAACGACTAAAGTATGCGGAAAATATGTGTTAACAACATGATTCCGATTCTAAACATTCAGCACTTGCTACATTATGATTAATTTCGCCATAAATCATAAACAAGTCAATTTGCGTCGTACTCCGGTGGATGTTAATTTTCGCACTTATTTCCAGTCTACACTTGTCAGAGTGAATGGAAAGGCATCGCGGTGTGACAAAAAAACACCAATAAATACAACCTATCACGTACACAAATATTGCACTGTGAACCAGTTATCCTCTGTACATCCGCCCATTTTCTGGCATAGACAAGACAATCGACAATGCTCTATTATTAACCGGCATTCACTGTCCTGAAAAACCGTATAAGCACGCGGATGGATCGGATGCTGGTGTCGTAAAATATCGGATGTGGTATTAGGCGAATCGTGCTGCTGGGTGTAGGTTGTTAACGATAGATGAGGCGGCAGAACGAATTTGGAATGAAAACGGATATTAATCATTCTGAAAGCTGTTATTAAAAACCAGCGAAAGGTCTGAACACATTTCTTTCATCCACCCATATAATTATGCCCATATATGATCGTGTCCTCGTACGGCAAAACTCACAACAATTATTAATAATTTTTTTTGTCGAAACCTAATCGAAGCTGGGAAATGCTACAGTTAGTCGTATGGAATGGTAGGCATTACTATATACAGTATCAAATTTTGGGAACAAATAAACAGTGCACCATTCCACATACTGTTCACGTCTGTGGAGTGATCAGACACCGTTTTCACATTTTATAACACGCTTACAGTTAAGTACATAAACTGCACATAAACCCAAAACTTGGTTCCATTCTTTATACGTACTGATTTCTAAACACAAAGATATTTATCTGAAATGGTATGTGCAGCAGCTGCACCATATTAATTACACCTGGTACTTTGGCGTGCAAAATTGTTACCGGAATCCGTAAAGTTTAGTTTATTTAAGTGATAATATTTTTTATAATGTACATAAGCTCTCCATCACGACAAATTTTTTTAACAAAAACAAACGAATGGAATGCTTAACTACAGATTTGCAACTAATGGCTAGTAATGAAATAACGATGTATCTAAAAGATATTAATCGTAACGCACAAAATTATCGCATGGCAGATTTTTGCGGTTTCCTAAGCCAGTTTTGTGGTACTTACCAAGTTGCAGGAAGACATACCGTTGTGCACTGCTGTAACTAAAGATACGTACAGGATCGAAACAAAACGTAACAAAAGAAGTTTTTGCCGTATAATTATGTAGATTTGGTAATTTACATCAATAATAATCTACTTGGCACTTACCAAGTTGCAGGAAGACATACAGGTACGTAAAGCGTGACTTTGTGAGCACACTCAGCGCAGACTGTGTTATTACTTATTATGACTAAAATATTTTCTTATGATTAGGAAATATCTACATTCAAATTGCTATCGCATGCCGTAAATACAATAATTTTGATTTTTGATCAGGTTGAAGATGAATACTACTCAGATCCGCTGCCGGTTTTTGCAGTACGTACCAGGTAGAAGTACGATATAGTCATGATAAATGAGTACCATCACAGCGAGAATTAATTATAGGTTACCACGAGAAGCTCAAAAGAAAACACACACGAATAAACAGATCGATTGATCATTAATCATGTCGCGCTGTTAACTTGCGGTATTCAGCGCTTGAAATGAGGCAGTTATTTCTTGTGCATTTTTCTTTCATTCTCGTGACAAATGTGAATGCCTGCATGTACGCAAATATAATCAACTTGTATAATAGCAATAATCAGTGGGTTGACGTGTAGAAAAGAAACATTTAAGGTACCTAATTTTTTGAGTGATGACCAACGCTTTAAGTAGTCCGCCGAAAAAAATCCCAATTACCAAGCCGTAGCCACTGGCACATGCGGTCGATCTAAGGGGTTTACAATTTTTTGTCAGTAATTGTCACAGCACGAAGCAACCAGCAAGGTGATTCCTGTTTAATTAGAGGACATGAACTTTTATTACAAAAAATCCGGTTCTGACGTGAATTCCGAATACAGAATGATCCTAACCGGCCAAATGCATGATGTGCAAGTTCTGGGCGCACAGTAGCGACGGTTAGCTTTGCACAGTAAATGAGACGGTACTTATCAATATTACTTTTAATTCGGCAATGGCCAGTTCACATAAAAATAAGCTTGCGCTGGTAGAAACTAATTAAAATGATTGAAAATTTAAACAGTAAAAATAGACTGCTGACCCTCCTTGGGGGCAAACATCCACTCACGACGGTACTTATCATGATCCCAAAACCGGCAATAGAATATTAATAAAAATTAATGTTATCGCAAAGCTTCAGTTTTCCCGTACTTTAAAAATATCCATCGAAAACCGAAGGCTAGTACGTATAATTGTATGCTTGAAGCAGAACGATATAACCCGAATAAAGCGGAATACACCCAAAGAAAATATTGCATATATTCGCAGGATATCAAATTTTTTTAGTTTTAATGTGAAAATCGTGAGAGCCGGACGTTTCATGGGAGATTTGCCCGGATTCATGGATGGTGCCGGTGGTAACATGATATGGAAACTTATGTCGATAGCGCACCACGACGAATGCGAATTGATAAACACCAGATACAACGACAATGGCACCGTTGTACACGGCTGCATTTGAAAGCTGATCCTCTATTTTGCCGGTCAGCAGTGGCGTTTGTTTTGATTCAAGACGCCTATAGCCTGACCTTCTTAGGTGTTGGATTAGTTCCCAAGTAGCTGGATTAGCGATAACTCAAACGTCTTGAGAGCTGTCAAACACGTGGAAATTTAAATAAGAGCACTTCCGCTGAATCCCGAATTAAACGACTTTTTATTAGAAGAGAATCAGGTACACTGCCGTTGCGTGTGTTTCGTAGAATTACGAATTAACGGCAAGCATTTCAAAAGCATCAGTTCTGTTTTTCTCCATTAAAAACTGTGGCAGGTTTATTATCAGATTATATCCGCTTTTAAAAGTTAAGTACAATTGTAATAATTTTGCAGTACACTGTACAGCCGTTGTATTTTGTAGTGATTTTAAGACCTAAATGTGCCAGAGTGACAAGCGGTTGCGTATACGGCACTGGAGGCAACAACAGTTTAAACGTTCAGATGTTGTAAACACGCGGTTAACAATTCGTTTTAAATACACATTCACGGTTTCTAGCCATGTTGGAAACAATGCAGCAATTAATTGCATTGCTAATTTTCTTAGGCGTCAATCGATTAACCTTTAAGTAACTTTAATAAAGCTTGCGCCGAGGAATGTTTAGCATTAAGGTTTAAGCTACCATGAATAGGATGCCGGTTTCGAAACTGAAAACGAAACCTAAAATTTTTCAAGCCTTTGAACTTCAAGTCAAAGCTAAATATTCACCGGGGAAGCATTTTAGTAACCAAGTCGTTCTGGTGATGTTTACACTTGACCGAAGTGTGATTTATGCAAAATGTTATTGTACTTAAACTAAATGACATAATTAATTAAATAACTGAATCGTGCAGGCAATATCTGCAGAGTATGCTTTGAAATTTGTACTCGCAGAAGGTCTGAAACTTATTGTTACTTAATATAGTGCATGATATAGGTGCTTAACTTTGAAACTTCGTTAAAATATATAATTTTAAGTACATGATCATTGACTTACCAGCTCCAGCATATGGATTAAGGGCAATCCCGCTGAACAAACGTACTCGTAGTTGCACCCAAAAGCAAAATCTGAATTGATCCAAGAGAAACAGCACCAATCTCGCACCAAATGTAGCAGAAAGACTGCGAAAACATTCGAAATGCTGACAAACTAAGAAATAATTTTTATCTAAAGAATGCGGCCAAAAACATTCCAGTGATTATAGCTGAGCAAATGACTGCGCTATTAACTAAATACACTGCAGTAAAGAAACCGGCCCTTGTCGTTTTGCGGACCGTTTAAACGTTATTGCACGATTTGGTGCAGCAGCGCCGTACGTCGGAAATAATCATGCACTCGTAAAAACGGAATATCTCTCCACCTCAAGATGACCGCAACTACGCGATGAGACTGGGGGGCGGTCACTTACGCACATACCACAGACGTCCGCTGGGCGCTTGGACTGGTTAATTTTTGAGAGCGAACGCATAAGAAAGTGACTGAGCTATCGATAAGCCGAAGGTGGATTGGAATTTTTAATGACGCCAAGTGAATCGTTACGGAATTTTATGATGTAACAAAAGCATAAATCTGCCTCTCTTCTTGCTTTCATTTTATTAACACTTCTTTTTTTGCGGTGTTAATTAATTTAAAACATCGTGAAGTGCGTTTCGTTTATTGGGAGATGCTAGAGTGGGTCCAATGCATGTAACAATAATAATTAATGTCAACGTTGTATATATTTAACAAATTAATGTTGTTAAAATTAAAAAAATTATGGTTGCGGCACTTTAATTGTACAATTTAGTGAAGGTACAACTGCAGCGCATATTCAGGTGAAAAAGAAGAAATCAGGCGGATATGTGGTTTGTTGAACTACAGCAATTTTATATAGAAGTATGTCCATTTAAATCATTGAAAACATTAGAGTAGCGTATGTATTGTACAGTGTACTCGCTGTAATGTCATTTCTGTCAAAGAAATTTTAGCGTCGATACCGGTTTTATTTTGCCAAATATACGGGTGTGTTGATGGCTGAACGTGCCGGTGGTAATTGCGCTTTTAAAATTTAAACGGTGAGGAAATTTATAGCCACAACCGTTTATGATTTGCGCCTTGCGCTTCCCTTACTTATGAAATCTCATGCATCCCACATCAACTTCTTCATATATAAATGGCGTGTTATATTCACGGCAACCAAAGCAGCCAGGCGCGATTATAACTCGGGCTTGGGAAAATTCTTCAGTCTACATTCCTGTGCTGACCGGTGCCGACGGCCATCAAAAGGTACTGTCCGGTCGGCAGCCAATTCCCAAAAATTTTATTCTCAATACTTTATGATATGGCCTCTGCATGAGCAATGCCTGCAATGGTATTGTGTTGAACAATGTACTCAACTACTCATACGGAATACTTTGCATCTCGAGCAGAAGAACCGCGCAGCATGTGTAGGCTATTCAGTATATTGTACTAGTGGCTCGCACATCTTGAACCACAGAGTTGGTATACGGGAAAAACTGCATCCAATATACACACTCTAACGGGGCAAAATGCACGGCTATGAAATAATGCTTGATTTGATTTTAAGATGAATACTCCTTCTGAATCTGCAAGAAGTCATTAAAATTGTAATGTATCTGAGAGCTCGAATTGTTCTGCAGCTGTAGAATGTTGTCGCTGAACGTATTGCACAACATTTTGAATTCGAGTTGACAGCTCTAAGTTAATGGCTGCTTTCGGGCATAAATATAATTAATAATTATTAGAGCTCTAATTTTCTTAATATTCAAGAAGGTTCTCCAGACCAGATGTTCTGAGACATCAGAAATTTATCAGTGCACACCGCGTTTGGCCCTGTTAGAGTGTGTATATTGGATGCGCTTTTTTCCCGCACCAACTCTGTGGTTCAAGATGTGCGAGCCACTACAGTACTGTAATGTACGGAGATCAAAATTGATGTGGAGTATTCAATGCGCAGTTGGCCCTTCGCAGCCCTTTTAGAATACGATTAGTATAACCTACTACTAATAAATTGCTCAACTGATACAACTAATTTTTTATAGTTGTGTTAGCTATTAGCTATTGATTACATTTTCGCTACTTTTAAAGTTTCCGGCATAGCGAAACTGAATTGCCATAATCCGAATAATCACAATCCTGCTTATAATGCTTATTGCTAAACCAGTACAAGTACATGCACTTTTTAACATTTCATTGCAAAACTATTTACTGAACTAATTGGTCTGTTACCGTCGTTTTTGTCACCTCACTGTTTAGATACATATTTTAATCATACATATACTAGTTATACATATCATTTTAATTATAGTTATTATGGTCAGGGAGCTTGTTTAGATTACATCTGTGATCTGTGCGTGTATCAGGAAAATCTAAACTACATATTTAATATAACGCAGATTGTTGCATAACACACATACAGTACTTGAAGTACGTGTAATACAGTGTATAATAATAGACATTAATAGTGTATCATGTTATATATAGATATAGCAGTGTATGTTATAGCCAACCGCCGCCAGCGTGATCTTTGAAGGACACAATTGCCCTTTGCCTAATTTCATGGACGGCGCGGACACTGCAGTAATTATACCAATTTATATATGCACGGCGGCTGCCCCATGCATATCATGAGCATCTGGCTCGCGATCGTACGTCATCGTGTTGCCACTAATTAACTAATTAATTAACCCACTCATTCAATATTTGAACATAACTTCTGTCTATTCTAATAGGCCGACAAGAGATGATAACGAGCGGTGAGCAGATGGTCACTGCAATGAAGGAGCACCGTGACGTATCTGGCGCTATCTGCGACAATGTTAGTTCCGATTGACGCCAAGATCATCGGCGATGTGCTGGAGCACTTGGTACGGTACATATCTGTTCGGTACTGCAGCAGCGACGTACCATACTTCGCAGTATGGTACGTCGCGCACTACCAGATTTTTCTAATTAATGGTAAAATATTGTCTTTTTAGGTCACAAACCACAATCAGTTATACTTCTATGTATGTATTACCTACTTAGCATTAGTAGTTAATTAAAAGTGATTAGTGATCCGCGTGCATCTTAGATATCCATTGTTTGTCTACAACGAGTTCAGACTTTTGCGATAATTTATGATAATGGAAAAAAGGGAAATTTATCATTGTATTATGTATAAACCACAAAATAAGTATATCGCGGTAACATATGAAAGTACTAATTTGCACATTGGCACATGGTTTTCTAAGAACATGAAATAAGGCAAATACGAAACCTTGTACAGAACTATACATCCTTTAATAATTGACGTCCTGCACCGCATTTTGCAATATTGTTATTTAATAGTCTCAAATAACTGCTATCAATTCGTAACAGTTATGTACTCATAATTTTTTAACGGGTAAACTGCCGGTGTACCAGAACAATAAAGTTTAAATCGTTGATTGTGCTACACCTTCACGGTCCGTTTACAAAATTGTTGAACGGTTAATATTGATCAAATTAATATCTATGCGTTTGTCCCACCGCCGAGGAAGTATACTGGCAAATTATGCCTTGTTTGCACTTTTAAAGAGACCGAAAACCATTTACCCCCTAACCCGTTGGTCGTCACGGTTAAAGAGCAGCTGGACTTCTAACTAAAGAATGCCCAGCAGATGTTGCAGTGACCATACTTACTTCCAGACACCCGCCTTGACTAACTAACCCGAACGTCTGAAGACAGCGCCGAATCGCCAGTATGAAAGGTACTTAAATGAGAATTAATGAAAGGAAAATGAAACGATCTTCAGTTCTCCTTCAACCAGCTGTACATGTTTGCATAGGCCAATTAAATTCCATTTACACCAGAAGTCATTCATCATATTCTCCGTCAGACGATTTCCTTATCTCGATGCTTCCGGTTTTGTCCTTTAATCAAACTTAATAACGCTGCAGCTTCGAGCACGAACAACAAAGTTTCCGGTTTGCACGGTAAACAACTTTCTTTGCTAGATTTTTCTAAGACAATAAAAACATTTGGACCACCAGACGGCGCACGAGGAACGTATCATAGAATCGTACCTCAAATAAAAACAAAAGCAGTTAAGAGAAAACATGTAACTTACGTAAACTGAAAACCGAGAGAGAGAGAGAGACTGTACAAAGAAAACAAAACCCGGACTGTATTTGAGTGCACGGAAGACAGTGCCACGTTCAGTGATCACAGCGGCGGGGAACGATCACAATTTGCATCCAGACCAATGTCCCAGTTTCATCCCGAACGAAGCCATCATTCCAGGGTTTCTCTTCCTGGCCCTATCAAAGACACAAAAAATCCTGTATAAGTCAAGCCATTTAAATTAAATAAAGACAACAATTTCATTATTTCCACGGCCAACATTCACGATACAACAGAAATCCCAGCGGTCTGGCAAAAATTAATGAAAGGCTGAAAAAACTCATCCAAACTGGTGATCAGCCAAGGTGGTTTTTGAAAGGTGGTTTTTGAAAGATCAGAAAGGTGGTTTTTGAATTGAAAACAAATTTTATTCTTTAATATTATTCTATTATCGATAGGAGTCTCAAATGCAGCGGGACAGCCTTCACAGCGTCCAAAAGACATCTTGAAATGTAAATGAATCATCCAGAATTAGCACATAAAAACAGCGTTCATATTTCCGCACCTTTCTTTCCCAGGTGGACTATCTATTTGTATGTCAAGTCAAAACGAAAATTATCGAAAACGGAAAAAACTGCTTTGCAATTTCTCACTTGACAAACAGTACGAGTGCAGCAGATTTGCAGTCATCAGGAACTGCTAATCTCAGGTACCGAGGGACAAAGTGAAAACGCGATGTCCACGAAATCTCCTAATACACTCTGTATGATTGTAAATTGAAAAACAATTTACTGATCACACAAAAAATCGGTAATAGAGGGAAAAATGATTTTGTTTCGGTTTCCCCCTTAACAATGCGCAGCCTTAAAATTTCGAGGCGCTTCAAGTTCTACGCAGTGTGAATGAAGGGCATACCCATACCTTCTCTAGAAGTCCTTTCCTCGTCGCATTCTCTCCAGATGCGCTTCGTACAGCACTCTGTTCGAGCTGAAATAGAAGGGGTTCCGTGACTCATCGTACTCGGGATTATACACGCTGACATCCATCAGTTCGTCATTGTCGGATGCGTTGAGAAACTGCGCAGGAGACTCGGAGGGTGACGCACCCAGTCCACTATCCGACGGCACACTGCTGGCCTCGGGCGTCGGGGTTCTGCGGCGATCCCCGTGGGCCAGCACGGGCAGATGCGAGGGAGACTCCGGGAAATTGTGCGGCAGCTGCTTGGGATCCTCCACGGTCGGCCTGGTGGATAAGCGTTTGCGAGCAGGCAGACGCTGCTCGCTGTCACTGGGATCCTCATCCATCTCCGAGGCCAGGTCCCAGCGACGTTTGGCCGAGGAGGACATGGTGAACAGTGAGCGATTACGGGATGGAGACACGACAAGTACCGGAGAATCCATGAACGGACCACTCAGGCGGATGGCGAGGCTCGATCGCAGGATTGGAATAACATCGAGTAGTTCAGATCTGCTTGCTAATAACAGTGTGCTTTATCACTGCAAGTTGCTACAACATTCTTCCGTTTTATGTTCCCTGCAGGTCTGCGATAATCAAAAGACCAAGATGTACGAATCACGGCTAAACTGTTATCCGTCAGCGCTCCTGAGAAACTGTATAAGCCTAGGAAAGCCAGAAGTGAGAAGCGGGAAGATTTTCACAGTTTCAGTAAACTGCCACAGTCGCCAACTCGCAAAATAATGCACGTATGGCGTAGCGCCGTAGAGTGACTTAGCACCTTGTAGGGAGCGATAAACGCGATGTCGCTTGTTTAATACAGCAGTCTGTGGCCCTGCTTGTTAGCGAGCGTTCTGGTGAGTGTTAAATGCTAACCGCCCTCTGGTGTCGTACCACAAAGACTCTTATGGTTAGACTGCTAACACATACAGTTGCTGTACCACTAGCTCTGTTACAGTGTGCAGAATACTTCTTGCTTATCGTTAACCATGCTTTGGCTAGATACTAGACGCTATAATATTTTGCAAGAGTGAAACAATTCCAAAAATTGTTCAATAAAACCTGTGGAACAGTACATGTAGAGATCATGATGGTACACTAGGTATATATCTACATTCAGCGCAATTCCGGGACGGTATAAGCTACTAGTAATTAGAACCCGGCAACTCCCTTGAGTGTAACTCAGCTAGAGAGGATTATAATCTGTAATATAATTATTTCCCTCTATTGCATGGGAATGAGATGAATTATACAGAGATAAAAAAATCACAGGACTCGTAGAAGATATCGGAGTTACAACATGGTACCCAGGAGCTACTGGTATAATTTATTATAACATGCAGCAGGACAGCGTACGGCGAAATACTGACTTTTGCCAAGTACATGTATACCGGGAAAAAATTCAGCATTTCGCCGGCCTCAGATCAGGTCCGATAAGTACTGTATATAAATCATTGGAAGTCACCGCTTTGCCTACTAGTAATAGCTCCGATAATTCAAATGTTTCTATCGGAAATAGCGGTATCGGAGAATTACTTAAGTGCTACAAGATATTGTATACAATGTATAGTAGCGGGGTTAACATGTATGGGAATGGGATCGACGCTTTATTGTCGTATTTTTCACAGCGTGTAGCCGTGTAGCCTTTCCCCTGATTTTACAGTTGTACTGTTTATTGAATTAATTTGTTATTAATTATAGGTACAGAAAACAGAAAGTTTACTTGGCCAGGTAAACTAGGAAACAAACTAATAAGCCAAAAAATAACATGAAACAAGTTGTCGGCCCCATGCTTTTACATTTAATTGTGGACGCCGAATTACACAATGTATCTGAACAGGTGCACCACACTGTTTCCGTTTTCCCATCAAGACTGACTGTTCGTTGACAGGTGTCGTTAGCCACTTCTACTGGCCTGGATATGCACGTACGAATGATATTCTCCACGGTTTCCGTGTTCCTCATTCCAGCTACAACAACATGATCAATTCGTTTGTGGACAGATTATAATCTGACGAAGCTAAATTTGCCTAAGACATGCAAAAAATATAGGAGTTAAAAAACATATTTCCCATTAACGTAGGCAATATATTTCTAATTATTTCAGATACGTAATCAGGTTGCAGTGTTGGACATACCGAGTTATTGTCAGTTGTTTTTACTTGTACATAGAGCGATAGAGGATTTGCATAGAGAGAACGCATATCAAAAGAGAATTTTATGTCGCACATAAAAACAGCATGGCCCGACGTACTGACCCACCTATTGATTATCGAAAAGCATTAGCTCACTAATGTCCGAAAATTGTTTGTAAAGTCCAGGCTTACCATTAGCTTTAATTTACCATTACGCAGCTCGAAAGTCGAGAATTTAATGCAAAATAGTTAGAGCGTTCGACCTCTTCGAGTCAGAACATTTTCTTAGGATTTTGTCAAAACACGTACTGTATACCGTGACTAACGGTAGATATAAACTTTCCATAACAATTAACAAGAATTATAAGTGCACCATTAATCAAAACTGAAGATCGCGCTGATAGTTACTGAATCACTTTCTGATATTTGCTGGTTATGCTAATAATGTGGTTACTGGAAAGTTCACCCCATTAATGCGGTGGCCTTAACTGATGGTGTTATATAGCAATATGCAGGTAAGTTTGCTTTTAAGGGGTAATAAACAATAAAGGCAAAAAAGGTCACCAGTTTGACATGGCTGTTTGACAGCGGCTATTTTGCTATAGTGGGTTTATGGCAAAATCGCCACTACTGTCATTGGCACTGCTATCTGTACGGTCGCAGCATGCCCAAATTGTCTGATGTCTGTAGCTATTTTCCACAAAACTTTTGACTTACCAATTTGCTTGATCTTGAAACACTGCTTGGTGCCTGGTTGATCCGCTAGAAGTGTATCACAGTTCACTAGCCGAAGACCTGCTGGCCGATAACGGCAGCTTGTGAAGTTCAAAAAACTGGAGCCCGATTGGTTGCTGCTTTTGTGCCACCTAGAGTACGTGTGATTGGTACAATAATCCATCTTGGTTCCCGTTTCGACAAACTGCATAGTCTGACTGCCGTTGGCGCTAGTTTTGAGATAGCTTGAGGAAGTGAACGAAAATACTCCGCTAAACTTGCTACTTGAATTCGATACAAATGCGACCAAATCATCCGGAGCGCTGTAAAATGCATTCGCGGGGTCATAGCATTTGATGTCCTGTGCGGAATTGCAAGCGTAGCACCACGTAGAACCATCTATAAAAAAACTAGCGAATAAGTGTGTGTACTTTTCTAATATTAAATTTTATTCTCAGATTTTCAGTAGGTACGTACACGGCGAATAGCCCTCGCAACAGCACGTTTGGACGGGTTTTAGAAACAAAAATTTACCATCTTCTAAGTTTCGCGGACGCTTTCTTTCTTGTGGTATGCTAACTGCTTATGATAAACTTACTAGATTGGTGCGTCATGAAAATCACAATGCATTGCACAATCTGGTACTTGAACAAGAGGCATGTAGAGGTAGCCATATAATCCTGATTATGAAGTCCATATCAGGACCATATGGTATTAATATGCCACTCTTTCTCATAAAATATCAACTTTCTCTCCCCGTTCGAGTCTTTTTTGCACACTGCTATATGCGACAAAACCACCAAATGTTATGATAGTTAGTGTAGAAAACAAGATCGGGATCGCATATAAAGAAAACAAAGCGCGAGCGAGGAATTTGACCTTAAAACGGTAGATTCGTCTAGCTGTCTTGAAGTCAGCAAGTCTGAAGACTCTAAACCTTCATTATTGTCATTTGGGAAAGCAGTCCGGGGATTTTTCCGCTTTACTCTCGTGTTGGAGCGTATTTGCTCCATAACAACGTTTCCGTTTCACCACCCCCTGGGCCCGTGATTCGATCCAAAACGTACTTTAGCAATTTTCTTGAAGGTAGAGTACGTAGCATGGACAACAATGATAAGCTCGTGTGAACTTTAATATAATATTTCATCTAGCAATGCTCTTTTTCTTTACTCTTCTTTTTCTACAGCTGAACACAGATTCTATATATTCAGTAATTAGGTTTAGGCTGGCCGCATCCAGACTTTCTTGATCGCATCAGCGCATAGTGCGGTTGTTGCCGTACTCGCACTGCAAATTTAAACATTTATAGTTCTGCATTTTTAAGTAACGGGCTTCAGGCTCAAATTTTAATAGGTATTTGAAAATTTAAAAAGGTTTTAAATTTATGTTCGTGTAAGTGCCGTAAATCGTACTGCTCACTGCTCAGTGCTCACAGAATGATAATACCTGATTTGCGATAAGCAACCGGACTAGTACACATGCCCAGAAATCGCGAGCACAAGTCATAAAAAGTAATTAAAAAGCAATTAAGACTGTGCTTACTAGGAACAGTCATGGTCACAGAGAGACGGGCCCGACTACCAAAAGTGACAATCGGTAGGCCGCAAGTGCACATGCACATGCGAGAGGAGAATTTGGTCTGCCCTGTGTCTGTCCGTGGCCGGTCCATCGCGCGTGCAGTTTTTCGCAAGGCGAAAGAGGCAAGCATCCCTTTCAAACGCATGACGCGGTGCCTCCGAGTCATGGTATCTATAGCATGGGTACTGGCCGCTTGCTTATCGCAAATTCCGAAATAACTAAGAAGAGTTCCATCTACCGTGTTTTTACATTAGAATGCTTACACAAGCCAATGAATTTGTGTTCGCTTTCGGACCCTATGTTTCCGTAGTGATATTAATACTTACCTAAAACTGAATTCCGTTTTTGCAAGCGCAAAACTGATGCCAGAAACCAAAGTATTTACGTAATTATTGCACTGGAGCAGAGCATGGGTCAAGCCGAGAATTTGCTAAAAAGCTGTATTTGAATCATGGATCTTTCTAGTATTTTGCGATGGGACAGCTATATATTGCACTTTTCACTTTAGCAGCTTTATTATGCATTTTCAAAGGAATCTTTGCTAATTATTCTAGTAGTTCTTCCAAAGATTTTTCTGAGAGTTCTGATATCACTACTCAGAGAAGAGGTAAAGAAGCACATTCTAGTATACCACTATATTGAGATATTTATTGCATCGTAAGGTTAAAATGTGATATGATTTATATACGACTGTACGCAACTTCTGGCGATATGCGCCAGTTTAGTAAAGAGGAGTCAGATTCCCATATACTGCTAATATTAAAATTTTTTAATGGAGGCCTTTATGGCGTAAAATACGTTTCACTTTAGAAAACAATGAAACACGACGGACGACAGCTTTATATCGATTACGTGTCAGAGCAAAGCGTAGTGCTGGGTCGACGGCCAACAAGGGAAATGGAACAGTTGATGGATGCCCGACGGCTTCTTCTGTACATGCTCCAGGTACAGTACAGTACGTACTTGTTTTGACTCCCTATTTGTGGTATGCTGGCAGTTAGCTTTCTCAGTACATCGTCAAACAGTCTTCTAAATTTGCACATTACTGGCTTATTATAAGCATGTTTCCAAGATTATATGCAAGTGCTTTTTTAGAAATACTGTATATTTTCCTGACCCTCATTATTGGCGCTGTTGCGAAATACTTCTTGAAGTTAACCCGTCACCGATTTGTTCTTCCGTACACGGTATTCGTCCTGCTGCTGGGATGCATCTATGGAGCCGCAGCGCAGCCAAGCTGTGCTATCAAGATATTTTCCAGCATAGCGCAAACAGATCCCAACGTGATCTTGCTGATTTTCCTGCCGGCTCTTATTTACGAAGCAGCATTCTGCATGAAGACCTACCTGTTTAAAAAACTGTTTTGGCACATTGCGCTCATTGGAACAGTTGGCATGGGTAAAGTACATCGATGAATATTGCATAGCAAAGTTATGACGCGACCTTCTGTGGCAGAATTTAACGAAGAAACACTGAACTGAGTAAAAAATTGAGCCGCATTTGTTTTTCCAGCTATCAACATTGTTGCGGTGGCGTACATTAGTACGGAAGTGTTCGCTACTACTCCTGGATGGACGATACAGACGGGATTGTTGTTCTCGGCGATAGTCAGCGCAACTGATCCCGTAGCAGCAGTTGCCTTATTACACGAGGCAGGTACACAAGAAACTTTGTCGACCAAACAACCAAACTTGTATCCGGCCGACGGGCTGCTTCCACAAAACATATACAAATTTAGTCATATTTTGAAATATTTTGATAGCGCCACTTTGCATTATATCATTCATGATTCCGCTGGCATGGGCTCATCATGAAGTCGTTAAAGGAGTACATGTATCATGATGAAACTACAACTAATTGATTTTGCTTTGGCTATTGAAATATTTTTGAAAAATATAAAACTGCTTACCAAGAATCGTTTAGTAACCGTTACCTTTTGCATCGTGTTTTCATTACGCATCTGCTCCAATTACCGATGCTGCCAGACTGTCCGTTCTGGATTTGTGTAATTCAGTTGTCTCGTTAATTACTTTACGCTTTATTTGCAGGAACGGCAAAGTCCCTTATGATTGTCCTCGAAGGAACGTCTCTGCTAAGCGATACATCGGCCGTGGTTTTGTTTAATCTATTCCAGAGTCTTATGCATCTAACGAAAGATCCACAGTCTGACACCATGGATATCTTACACCAAGTTCAGGTTTTT
Source organism: Paramacrobiotus metropolitanus (assembly GCF_019649055.1). Taxonomy (NCBI): domain Eukaryota; kingdom Metazoa; phylum Tardigrada; class Eutardigrada; order Parachela; family Macrobiotidae; genus Paramacrobiotus; species Paramacrobiotus metropolitanus. The sequence continues at coordinate 256,959 of NW_026570259.1, forward strand.
GCACTGAATATTTTTGGAGGTCCAGCTTGGGGTACGTTTGTACGCTGGCAGGAAAAACAGCCACCGGCGCCATGACCTTTGCTTGAATTATGGTCTGGTTTAGGGTATTCATCTTTTCGTGTTAGGTCTGTGCGTGGGCTTTCTGCTTACGCAGTTGTTATCAAGAATGAGCAGTGTATGGGAAGCCGAACTCATTCTTATCTTAAGTGTGCCGTACTTGGTGTTCTGGAGTGCCGATGCCGGTTTCGGTATAAGTGGAGCGCTGGCTACTGCTGTTCTGGGATTGTGGATGAGCTCGCACAGAACCAGTATTAGTCCCGATGTCGAAGTCCTTGTTAATCGGTAACGGCGCAAAAATGGCCAGCCACATTCTTGTAATTAAATGCACAAACAGCACCAACATGTTTTTAGTATTTGGGAACTGGTGGCACTCATTTCGAACACACTGATATTCAGCTTAGTTGGTATAATAATCATCGATACGACAACAAACCACGTCACCCAGAACGACTGGATCCTCTTGATAATTATCAATATCTTCATTCTGCTGGTCAGGTATGGGCAGATACGTTATCATGGAATTTTCGTTAACTGGTCACATAACCACTTTAAACTACATATACAAGTATAATAAAACACTTTCGACTTTTCAGTATGGTTGTTTGTTGTCATTTCCATAGAATGTGTAGAATAAAATTACTATCCATTGATTTTTGAGTCATTTTTGCTGTTTGTTTTCATTGTGCTCTGCAGACGAGTACATAGACATGCGTACTTACGTTACCTTTTATCGGCGTTAACAGAGCGGGAAGCTTCCTGATTTTGAAACCGATACTCATGCGATTCGGCATTGGGGCCAAAGTTTTCACATGGTCGCACACCTTTGTTATGATCTGGGCCGGGTTCAAGGGGGCAGTGACGTTAGCATTGGGGATTCTGGGTGCCAAGGATTATCTGTTCGATGACTACCTGGAAGTGAGATCCCGCTTACTCTTCCATACAGCGGGAGTGGTAGCCTTCACATTGCTCTTTAATGCTACGACAATGCGATTCTTCTTAAAACGATTAGGCAAGTGCTTTACCGAATTTTCGTCAACATTGTTTCGTGCGCCTGAATCTAAAGTTCATGCATTTATTATTGCGCTTCGTGCGCTTCGTTTCAGTTTGTGTTACACAATCTTTCGTAATATGCCATCAAAACACCCTATTGTGCATTATAAACAGGAATCCTGGACATACCATTGTCAAAAATGATCACAATGCACATGGCGCTCAAGCAGATTTTATTGACTCGGCATCAAAAGTTAGATGCTTTAAAAACCGACCGATACCTGGCCGATGCCGACTGGCAAAGAGTGGAAGACTTGACCAAAGTGGAAGGCACTCACTATGGAATCGAAGACGATGGGCAGGTAAAACGTGATACCCAAGCTATATCCATATATTGTACATCCATATTTCGTTCGAGAAAGAAACCACAACTGCCAAACTCCAGAGTCAGGTTCTATAGTTTTAAAATTTACGGCTAGAATGTCATTATTAGACCTTAATTGCGTCTTTGAGATAGCAGATGAGTGTAAACTTAAGACATGTTTGTTTTCGTGTGTTTTACGGATGACTTGAAAATTTATAGACCTCATTGTGGACCATTCATTACGTGACCAGGGAAGTGAATTGTCCGAACTGCCAAGCCGAGGTCCAGCTTGAACCACTGCCAAATGAATTAGAAGAAATGGAAAACATCGGGCGTTTGCGACTGGTTAATGCCAAAAAGGTCACCGAGACTTTGATTGAATGGAGTAAATTCTAAATCGCTTTCTCCACTACCTACTGCCTACTGGCGGTAGGCACGTTACTGTTACTGGAGATGTGTATCTTTGTCAAAGATGTCATATCGTTTATTTTGATAATTATGACTAAAATTATAATCTAGACTTCTTATTGGCGACAATACGAAGAAGGAACGCTTAGCCAAAGCGGAATCAAGCAGCTCGACTATATTTCCGAAACGGTACTGAACGACGACAAAGGTGTAATCGGCCAGAAGGAGATTAAAAGAGTTTTGGAAAATGAGAACTGGACAGCCATGGTAGGCTAAATCGTAGATTTTCTGCTGGACATAGACTCAATCAATATCTTTCCAACTCTAGTGAGATTCAACAGGCAAGCTAACGGCTTTATTACGTATTTCGTGGAACGCGACCACGCTACCTTTTATTTAGGTACAATGATATTAAGTATGGCAAAATTTTTTTAATCAAGCTGCAAGAAAACATGGATTGGGTGTTAGATTAATACTGAACACTGCCGCAACAGCGCGCACATATTATTTGTATGCCTGCAATTAGTTGTTCGGGAATCTGGACCTTAGAAATCCCTTTAGTAAACTAATCGGCTTAGCTGATCGCACTTTTCAGAAACACCGGGTTTCCAGTTTTTATAACTGGATCGATAAGGATAGTCAACAAGTGGTCGAACCACCCCCTTCAGCATGGCGACGTGTATTTTACAACATTGCTCAGAGCGCCATCTTTAAGTACTTTATCTATTTCATCATTGTGCTCAATGTCGTGGAGACCATCGCTGATTGGACAATCCGGCAAGATACGACCACTGCAAATTCCACGACCGATTCCACTTTGAGTGTGACCAGCACCACTGCTTCTTTCGCACCAAGTACGCTGACAACCTTGTTGGCTGTAACCAGTGACTCGACCGTAAATACTGATTCAACCACAACGGTACTTCCCCCGGCGCAAATTACTCCCCACTTGGTGTTCTTGTATACCAACCTGGGATTTACCATAATCTATACATTGGAAGCTATCATAAAGGTAATGCTTCTCGTTCGCTAGCAGCTGAGGCAATGTTGTACTTGTTTATTTGAAAGCTAAAATTTTGTGCGCACTGTACACTGCACAGTATGTGATTATGCCATTTTGTAGATTACTGGGCTTGGATTTCGGGGCTACTGGGGCAAAGGATATTTTCTAACATGGAACCGCTTCGATTTCCTGTTATTGCTGTTGACCTATGTGGATGTAACGATGGACTTCCTAGCCGAATTTAGCACTGGACAGATTAAGGGCGTGGCCCAATCCAAACCCTTCTCAGCGAGCCTCATTCGGATATTCAGGTTTTTCCGGCTGATTCGTTTCGGGCGAGCATTACGGCTTATGAAAGTGGGTATTTACTGCACGGCCGTTTTATTTCGAAAAGTATTCTTAGCGTATGTACGAATAGTACATGTTAATGTTGTAGCCATTGGTTCCACCTATTGTCCGCTTCTTGGATCGCCGTATTAGCAGTCATCTGTTCCTGGCGTATGATGTGGCCAAAGCATTCATCGTGGCACAGGAAGAATGTTCCCTTATGGTCCCTGCTGTGATTGGATACAAACCGCTGGCAATAAAGTTCAAAGTCCAGGCCGATGTCGATTGTCGGGTCATACTGAAAGAAATGGGATTACTCAATGAACAGCGCCCTGATGTGGCAGCGGCGGTGAAGACCAGGCAGGCCATTCGGTCTATCCTCAACCATCTTCACAAGTCCGTGGAACACATGCGCAACCAAGGAATTCTAGACGAGGATGAAGTTAACCATTTGCAAGCGGTAACTTTGCTATATGGAAATCCATAATCTTTATTCTGATTGTTGATCCTGTTAACCAGAACATATCTTTCAGAACGTTTTGTTATAGGATTTATGTTTAATATTCGTTTGTTTGTGTACTAATGACCAGTTTGGTTAACGTTTCAAGACGATTGAGGACCGTTTGAAACGGCTGCACCAATTCCCGCACAGCATCGCTGTTGTACGACCTTTGGATCGCTTATGGAACGTGCCATGGATTAACGGAAACATCGAAGCTTTCAAAGTCATGAAAATCCTTTTCGAAGAGCGCCATTACGATACTGCCACACAGTTGATGACGGCCGACGAAGAAGCAGACGGTGTCTATGTCGTGATCAGCGGCGTCATTTCGCTGAGTTATCCGAAATTCTATTCTGATAATGTGGAACTTGGCGAGATATACAATTCCGATAACTTGAAAACGACTTCCGAAGACTCTGTCAGTGCTGACGAAATGCGGTTAGATTATGTGCTGGCGGGAGGACTGCTGAACGAACAGTGCCTGGCGCTGGATTTCCCTCGAAGGTCACACGCCATCAGCGATACGGTCGTCAATGTGAGTACATACCGAAATGCAAAAATCACCAGAATCCGATGGAATAACCAGTATACATAAAAAAATGTCTGGTTGTTTACTGTGAATGAGTCAAATTTGTTGCTTTACAGCTTCTCTATTTGGATATGGAATCTCTGTTCCGGACTTTAGCCACTCTGCCGACTCTTGAAGCTAGATTTTGGCGACGCATCGCATCGGCGGTGGCGCTGAATATCCTGATAAAAGCCGGCTCGATATCGGTAATAGCGCTTTAAAATATACTAAGGGCGCATCGTCCTATACGGATGATTATGATGCAGGATTCGACGTATGAGTCGGAAAAGGCACGTTTGGCTCGAGCTGCTGTTCGTCTGGTTCGCCCCCATGTACGAATAACTGGTTTGGAAGAATTCGATGAGATATTTCTGATAACCGGAACTCTCACTGATATGACCGGTGAGGACGAGGACGACGATGGCGAATACATCATTGGTCCACGAAAAGTCCCCGCATCTTTTCGGGAAGTTCAAGTTACGCAAGGACGAAAAGAAGTTCGCTCGAAGGTAATTCAGGAGTGAACTCGAAGCCTGGGCAGAGAAGCTGTTTTATTTGAACGTAATAATAATATAATAATGCAATATAAGCGGCGCAGTAGCTACAGTACAGTAGTACTACGGTTATTACTTATTAGAGACTCGACCATAGAAAATGTGACGAAAAACATATATTGTGGCTAATTGTAGCGGTGAATTTGTGTTGCAGGACGGCGAGCTGATCTATCCGGAATACGCTGTGCTGTTCTTGGTGCCGCCTAGCGGCCGTGACCTTTCGATGATCAACATTCACGACAGCCAAACGCACATGCTCCAACGCCGACGCACCAATCCGGCTTTGGTTCAGGAACTAATTCGCAATTCTTTAGCTGGAAAACCCGGTGGAATCTCCACAGAGCCTTCTCCTACCTTCGTTCCGTCACTACCTGAGACTGTGCCCGAAATAGCGCAATCTCAGCCTCTTACCGCCAGCAAACGACGGGACAGCAACCTAGGTGAAATGATTCAGTTTGGCCGCAGGCCGACCTTAACGGGGCCTCTGGCCATCTACGGCCTGCTGGGACACAATCAGACCGAGAGCTATGAGGAATCCGATGCGATGGTACCGTTTCCAGAAGAGACTGTGCCTTCCAAGAAGGATTTAGAGGAAATGTCGACGAGGTCTAATCAAAGCGGAAGGGCGGTTGCAGAAGAAGGTACGGCAAGCGGTGCCGTAGAGGTGGTTGTCAATGGGCCGGTTGTCGAGTTCGCTCCACCGGAACCGCAACGTTTCGACGAACATAAGGGGACAACTCAAGAACATGGCCGGGTGGCTGCACGTGAGAAAGGTCATAAATGGTGGCATAAACGTGCATAAGTGGCTGCAATTGTCGATCGTGCTCCTCGGTTTTCAAACTGGCCGCGTACATTTGTTTCCATTTTGTTGCCAGAAAACTGGACATTGTGATAACTGCTTTTTCTATTATGTGACCCTCACACACCTTGGTTATTGTATTTTTTATTCAGTATTTTTTATTACTAGCCGTAACAGTGTAGGTAAGTAAACGTTTTGTGATAGAACTCTAATGATTAGAAGCATGTTTTATCTTTGTTCTTTTCGAAAGACTATAGCGTCGTCCCTTTCTCATTCTTCCCGTTAAAGTGAGGTAAAAGTGTCTAACAGTTCCCCAAACGGGATGTTTTTGGTGTTTAAACCAAGATCAAAACGCGATCAGGCCCACGACAACTGCAATAACTTGAATTATCATTTTTGTGAACAAATAAAATGTGGAAACTAGCACACGACGCCGTTATTCAAGCAAGCTCAAGATACTGTGTGCAATGCGAACAACTGATTCGAAGTCCTGTAAGTCGTCAAGAACTATGATACTGCATGCCAAACGGCTACTCTGAAAAGCGTCGCAGCTGTATGGAAAATCAGAGAATTGTGCTTTGCGCTTCATCCTCCGCTGATTACTGGACACGAACCGCCAGTGTGGCCTGGGCGTAGCTGGTCCAAAGCCCCTTGGATTGCTAAATTTATTATAAGATCTCCGCGGTTCTTGTCTGCCGTGACCAACCATATCTGGTGGAAATTCATTTCTCTGGACGAAATTTGGATTATTAAACTTGTTATAGTTGCGGTGCGGGGTATTCGCACGTTGATGTGGACCGTTACCAGGTGGCCCATGTGGCGTCCAGCTGTTGCGAGGCTGATGTTCGATGGGCAGATGTGGACCATGTGGTCCCGGCGGTTTCGCTCTAGCGTTTGGCCTATTCGCCTGCACGGGACTGAACTCGTGCGGTCGTCTAACGTGTTCACTGAGATGCGGTTGCCTAGCTGCGGATTCTTCAGGAAGATGTTCACTTCTTCTGGATTCTGACTCCCGGTGCGGCTTTCGCCTCGCTTCTGCACCGGCACCTTGACCGCGGCGAACGTTCTCTCGTGCCGGACCAAGTGAATTGTCCCCGCTGCTTCGAGAGCGCTCCTCGATCCGCTGTCGTGACTTCCCACGATTTTTATAGTAAACCGGCTCCTTGACCTTAGGTCGGCTTTCTGGTTGTCCGAGTGTTGTCTGTTGGCTTACTGTGGAGGTCACTGGACTTGGCCGGGGAGAGGTAGGTGGCTTTGCTTTGCGTATGGGAACGCGATTCTTATTGGTTTTTCTGCGCCATGTCCTGGGACTAGTGTGAGTTGTGACCGTAGTCGCTTCTGGTGGCACTAACAAAGCACTGTGTGTTATTTTACGCAAAAAATTAAAAACGATAATATTGCATCAGAACTGTACCTCGAACTCGAACTGGGGTTTCCAACACAGTAACCTGGGAGGTGGCCACTGGTCTGGGTGTTCTAAACACGGCATGTGTGGAAGGTACTATCTGCGTCGAAACCAGAGGAAGTACTGGTCGTGGGTGACTTTTCCCTTGAGTAACAACCCGATTTCTAGCCGGTGTGATTGGCCAGTGATGAGTCATTAAACGGTTTTCTCTTTGAGCTGTAGAATGGTGCGTGACTGCAGTAGATGTCCGAAAATGCAGCGGTCGTGGAGTTACCCAATCTACGCGGCTTGTGGTGGATTGTGGCACAGAAGGCTCAGGTAAATAATGTGGCGGTTTATGATGTTTCCCTGGAAGTTTAGGTTTGGGAACGGATTCCGCAGACTCTTGAAGCGGCGTCAACTGTCGGAAAGGACCCTGGAAATTTGAATGAAGAGGCCGGCCATACAGCCAACGATTATGTGCTCCGCTGCCTAATTCACTTCTGTGTGACCTAGAAGCGGACTCCTCTAGTTCTGATACCGGCGGCAAAGTCTTGGGTACTATCTTGCGAGTAGGTGGTTCATAATGTTCTACTGGTTCGGGTAGTTTTCCGACGCGATTCCATTTTGTTTCAACCGGCTTTTTAACAAAAGGCTCTTCGGTTGTGGTTCGCCTATTTCCGAAGTGATAGATCGGCCGCTCAAAAGGGCTCTCCACGTGTTTCTGAGATTGCTGGCTTGCAGTTTGTTTCCCGCTCTTTGTTCCAGGGGAATAGTTTTCTGAAGGTATTTTGAGATGACCCGGATTTCGGTTCGTTAAGACTGGTGCCGAAGCCCTCGGGCTGAATTCGTCCGTTCCAGATAGCGGTTGATGAAATAGATCCCCTCGGCCTTTGCCCAGTAACGATGGCATCAAATAACCACCCAGAGAAGGCATGCCAGCCGTTTTACTGTGTGGAATTTCCGCAAATTCATTGCTGCTTTGTCTTCCTCTTAATCCAGGTGACGCGGGTAAACTGGGCTGCTGCAGCAGGGAATGGCGCTGCTGGTGAATAGCTGTGGGGATGTGGTGCCCTTTGGCAGGCTGCTCATTGGTTGTTTCGCTCTGTACAAGTACACAATGAACACGTCTTTGTACACAATATGATAGATGTAAGTAACGGTATAGGTTTGGCTGCATAATTATCAGTTATCACACATGCATAAAAGGTTACGCTACCTGATATGGTAATAGCTTAGCTCCCGCATTTGCACTGCCTAGCAGAGATGGCAAGTATCCTCCTTTCTCTGTTTCTCTAACAGTCTCAGCCTTCCCCAAGCCAGGCTGTGAATTTTGACTCCAGAAGTGTTGTCCTTGGCTCGGTAACAATGGATGAGTTTCTCCATGACTGGGTGTAATAGGCAGCACCCTGTTATGACCGAAACCTAAACGCTTAAAATTGTTGCTTGTTTCCGCTGGTTCGGCATGCGCTAACGGTCCAGCTGACCTTCCACCGTTGCCGCCAAATAAGCGCCTGTGAAAGAATTCGTCGTCGGGTTGCGAAATGCCGTGGAGCTGTCCGGTAGACGCTGCAGTACCGGCATGTCTCGGCGGCTTTTCCTGGTGCGACAATGATTGTGCATCGGTTTTTTCACCAGGCTTTATAGTTACCGGGGCACGCGGATGACTGAGTTTTCGATGAAATTTACTTTTGGACTCAGTTTTGCCTGTACCGTGATCCGATGGATGAGGAAATGGACGCGGAGCGGAAGCGGGCACATGTGTTTCCGGATGAGTCTGCTGGTTTTCTTTGCTTTGGTGTTCTGTTTCTCCGAACGGGTTAAGAGGAGTAAGCTGTCGATGACCGTGGTTTCCATAGCCAAAACGATTATACGGCTGACCGACAATTTTCGGCCGAGTTGGCAAATATATAGACTGTTCTTCTTCCGCATCCTTAGTGGCTGATGGCTGTGCAGGCAAAGCCTGTGTTTTTTCTTCAGTGGGAAATGTGCGATGGGGCACATGTTGCACGGCTTGGACCCTTCCTTGTTCAGTTTCTTCGTTGTGTTTAACAGCTGGTTCCACGGTATGCACCCTTGCACGCTGCTGATTTTTTCTCGCGTGGGTTTCCTCTAGGCTATGAGATATTTGGGGAAATTCCTGGAAGTGCCTTGACCAGAAAGGGTTCTTGATGCGTTCATGGGGATGGATCTCTTGAATGTTTCCACGCGGTTTCTGTAGTTTATTTTGAATCTGCCGATTCGGGCCTGATGGTTCCAGCGGTTCCTTTACTACACTGGACCTGTGATGAGGTTTATTCCCGCCAACAAGAACTGACTGGTCTTCGTTAGGTGATGGTGCATACTTGCCAGATTTATACCCTAACTGATCTACTGCATGGCCTTTCCCGTGCTCGGTGGATACTGGTAAACGATCAACAGCATTACCTTTTCCGTGCTCTACTGATACTGGTAAGGGTTGTCCCGTAGACTCGTGGTGAACATTAGAATCAAACCATGCAGCTTATTCTTTGACCACAGACCACTTTCTGGATGATATTCAGATTCTTTCACTGCAACCTTTCGTTTTCCTTCGAAGGGGCCATGGTGCTTCTTTTTGACATAAGACTCGGTGGGCACTCTTGCTTCACCATGTAAACCACGATCATGCCCTAAAGAAGACGGTCCCAGATGAAGCGGTCTAAGAGATTCATGAACTGCAGGAAAGGTCTTAGTCTTTAGGCTGGGTGATATTCGAGCCATCTCATCTTTTCCATGTCCACCAGCAATTTTTGCTACATTTTTTGAAGCAGTTGCTTTTTGTTTCTTGGGGCTATTGGTAGCTCAGATATCTCACTACCGGTTGGGTTATAACCTTTTCCGTGGCCCGGTTGCTGGAAATGGTTTTCATGTTCCTTATTGTTGGTAAGCTTAGGTGATCTTGGAATAGTAGGTGCTCCGATGGAGCTGCGAAATTTTCTTCATTGCGTTTCCTCGGATAATATTCTGCCCGTGGTGGGATTCAGGTTCCTGTCCTTGTGATGTACCAGTTTTCGTTCTCGGCGCGGTCATCCCATGCTCGGTTTTCATTAGCTTTGGAAATTCCTGATTGCTGATGGGCTTCCTAACTTTTGGAAACGCCCATAGGGACTCCGCTTCTCCGGCATTACTATCAGTCGGACTGGGTTTCCTTTTGCCATGCAATGGTAGGTCATCGTTTTTTCGAATTGCTCTTTCAGATGGAGCCCATTGCCATAGGGTTTAGCGTATTCCAAACCGGTGAACCGTGCCGTTTTCGGTTTTCGTTCTCTGTAGAGCTCATTTTCCCCTCCACTCTGCTTTTGGTTTCTCAATCTGCAAAAGTTTGAGTTTATTATACCAGTTATCCAAGTATGGATGACACTTAGTAGTTCATGCCTTTTACAATCGGTTTGGTAAATTACCGGAGCTAACGATATATGGCTATGAACCGGCCGTGGCGTCATGTAGGGCAATGGTCCGGATGTGGGATATGGTCTCCGATTACACCAGCTAATTTCGGGTTAGGGCTTTTCGCCTCAGATGCTGGACGTAAGGGGCGGTAACTGGGCTCGCTTTTAATCGTTGGAGGCTTGATGTGGCTCTTATAGCGAGGATCGTGTTCTGTAGCGATGGATGGAAGAGTGGGAGGTCCTGCTGGTACCTTGAAAGCCGGAATCGCCCAGGGTGGAGATGGCTGTTGGGTTGTTCTGCCATGGGCTGATGACTCTTTTGAACCATATTTCGCCTTTTCACTTAGAGGGCTATAAGCAGTAGCAGTATACTTTCCCGGAGGGTCTTAATGTGGCAAATTCATGCGTTATTGGTTTGTTAGTCGATGGGACCTTCGACATGAGAGGCACGGGGTTGTGGACCGTTTTTACAGTCAGCCCGCCGTAAGGCCCATGCATAGCTGATTTAGTCGTAACTGGCCTGTGGCTGCTTTCTGTCTTTTTTGCGTTAGTTTTTGGTTGTACTCGCATTGTGTGCATGGTCTCAGCTGAATGCGGTCGACTGCTAACCGCAGAGTTTTTCGGGATGTCGGAGTGACCTTTTATAGTCGTTTTCTCATTCAGTTTCTTTTGTGATGTAGAGGCTGCTTTTGTGCTACTGGATTTAGTCGACGTCGTTGTCTTTGTCGTAGTGGTCGTGGTTGTCGTCGTCGTAGTCGTTGGTCTACCAGCATTAAACATACGGATTTTCTTTAGTTCTAACGAAGTTATAGACCAGTACAACGCGGAACACAGTCAGAAGATCCGTACTAAGAAGTTTCTACATTCTTACACGGTATAGAGTATCTCCCATATGGCAGATCCGTCCGTAGATGCAGTAGTTGATCTGGTCGTAGTCCACGGACGGGCTGTTCTGTAAGTTATCGCCCATCCTTTTTTTCGATGGGCGTCATCGTCAGTTTCATCGTCATCATGCCGAAGTCTGCCTGACCTGACGAAAGTGGATCTTCAGTATATGGCACTTCCATACCGCAGAAGGATTTTAATTAATTGCAATGCGAAAATGCCGTCAACTTTAGGAAGCTAATGCAAAATCTGTCTAATCCAATCGAAGGTAATCTATCTGGACAGTACCTGCTTCTTGCACTGTTGATTCTGTTTCTTCTTGCATCAAATTTTAAATCTGCGTTTATGGATCGCTTGCTCCGTATGCGGTTCTCCATCACGTTTACTGTGAAAATACATACCTCTGTCACCGGTCATTTCATTTGTATACTAATTTGTCACTGTGTCGCTAACCCTGGATTATTTGCAAAACGGAGCGGCTTCCAGAGCAACTTCCATTTGGAGACGGCACGTGAGCGTTTGATTCTTTATCACCTGAATGCCCCTTTTCATTGCTGTCCGGAAGATCCACAATGATCATTGGGGCTGTATGTCCCACAATGAAGTCCAAATACGCTTGCACTTTGTTGTAAATAATTAACAGTTGCTCGGCATAAGAGTCCTGCAGGAATATACGGCTTAAGCGTACTCAATCATCTGTTCTTCTACGTTTACGCGCTTTGTACCTGTGTATCGCTTTCCACAACATTCACAAGTGGTGTAACGAAAAAGCATTCCCTTTGCACCGTCTGCTCACTGTTAACGGCTGGATGATTGCTCCTTTCGCGTCTCCAGGAATGCATACGCGATAGTGGCACGAAACTGGCCTCCAACGGAGAGAATTGTACAACTCCGCTGCCAGATATGACAACTCCACTATCAAGCGAGTTTGACTTAAAAATGGCTGCTGTACCATGCACTGCAAATATAATGGAGTTTGCTTCAAAACAGGACCAGAAGAAAGCCTGGGTTCTACATAACCATTTAAGCGACAGAATTATTAACCTGCTGGGTGAATGGATTTGCCGTAGCCGGAATAATAACAGCGGGTGGAGGATAAATCTCTGAGATTCCAGTTTTTGTCAGTTTTAAGTGATGTTTGATTGTCTTGATCGCCACGACCATTTCCAAGTTTTCTGACACGCATGAACAGTTGCCATAATTTTAACATTTGGCACAATGCACGAAATGGATACATTTTGCGTTGAGTAAACTTTTGAGCCAGTCTGCGGTGACCCTTGTGAGGCGTTACGACTGATGAACGCACCAAATCCTGTGCGAGATCCATCGTACACCAAATCATGTCCCTGATTTGGCACGATCGGAGACGCTCTGTCAGAAAAATGTTGTAGGCTGTCATAACTGCTGCAGAGGCTAATAATCCAGATCCATATTAGCCACAGACATTCAACCGTTTTCATTGCCCATAGTGCAGTTTTGTGGAAGGCTAGCGATTTTCGGACGAATCATCTGCCAATCGTTCTGAAAGGATACTGAGAACTGAACAACTGCAGGAACTGCGAAAAACAACCTTTCTTAAAGTTGGAGATCTTATAAAATTACAGATCCGTTCACAATCGCACTTCAGTACTTACTCGCGTGTTGCATTCGCAGTCTGTATTGCGAAACTTTGCTTAAGCTGAGCCAACCGTACAAGGTGACTGTGAAGTTTGCTGCGTACAAGTCCTGCTTAGCAACACACCGTCTGAATCACGAGAGTATCTCGTATTACTTGCTGCATCTCTGCTTTTAGGTTTTTATAGTACAGAGTGATAACAGCGCGGGCTGTGCGCATCCTTTAAGGAAGCTAACACTAAATTCATAAAACAAAGATAAATGCAGGAAAAATATTCATACGAGTATCAAGAGAAAGGTCACTCGTAGCCAGATGTATCGCATTCGTGGCAAATACCGGGTAAGTACTGTACTGTACTAAATGCGGAACAAGATGTGCTAACTTGGCTACATTATGGGTGAACAAAGCGGGGAAAGTTTTCCAGTGCGCCTGTTAAGTTGAAAAACCTAGGTAGTAGTTAATAAGCTACGGTACCTCGCTTGAAATACGGTACCTCGCTTTTCTTGACGATTTTGAGCGGCTGCAGTAAGACTGAGGATATCGTTGGTAGTATTCTAAAGATTGACTCGACCCAGATATAAAGCATATACATGAGCAGCACGCGTTACTACGAAGGAAGGGACAAGAAAATTTACACTGCCGATCAATGGGACCATAACCCCAAGGAGAAGAAAAAACATCTCCACCTCTATTATGTTCGTCACGGTCCATACGAACGACGAGTGCAACCGGATTATAGCTCTTCAGGAATCGAGTCTTGGTCTAGGTGGACTCGTCTCAAGCATGCAGCTTTTGACTTGTATGTAGGCTCGCCACTGCACCGTTTTGTGGAGCACGTCAAAGCTGATTGCTTGCCACTTCCCTCGCCAACTTATCAGTTAAAACCTGCTATCATCACGTTAGATTTGGATCGGCGATCGGCGTCTGCGCAATTTGCGTCCTTTTATGACGAAATCTTCGCTGCCTTTTTCAGTGTTCGCCATGAAACTGACACTGAAAATCTTTCTTACTATATTTCCAGCGCAGACATCATCATTCTAAATAAAGCAGCGCTGAAATCGACAAACCTTGTCTTTTCTGAGCGCTTCGAAGCCTTCGTCGGTCAGAGCGCGGATGCCGTTATAATCGTTACGGAGAGTATTGCTCTGGTATCCGATAAGGTGGGACAGGTATTCCGTAACCTTTATGCCACAACGTGCTTGCAGAATGTTCCTCTTATTGTTCTCTTAGTGAGTCCGTTAGCCGAAGCGCACGACTACAACTGGCAGGACCGGATCGCATCTTCTGAGCATTTATTACTGCGCGAGAATCTTCTGCAGTTCAACAGTCTGAACATTCCCCACAAAATTTTTTTTGTTCGTTCGACTCATGTCACAGAAGATGTGGAGCACGCGTTGTTCTGGTTATGGCGAAAGAGTGGGGTTCGTGATCGGAAAAAGATCGTTCCGATTAGTACATCCGTCACGAAGAAGCGCCAGCCCAACGTCATTGACTACAAAAGGAAGGCATCGATACTGGTTACATCGAAATCTTTAGCGGAGGCTATGCTCCAGAAGAAAAGAAAGGTCAGGTTCGATCCTGTTCCTCTGGATATGGAACGACGAATCTGGTCTTCAGAATCTGTCGATGCCGTAAATCAGCGATGTTTATTTGGGCGACACGGTAGAAATTTCCGGCAAAGCAATTTAATCACTATTCGGCCGAGTCATTCACTGAGCAATACGGCGCTACGAGAAGTCGAGTACGGATATCCGGAATTGTACAAGGAACTCCTTCAGTTGCGTGTAAAATATCATGGAAAGAAAGTTGCTACCGCGGAAAATTTCGCGGCAGCGATTAGCACAACTTCGTTTGTGATGGATGGTACAGTAAGTCACCCGGTGTCGGTCAGCACTCCGTTTATTACGCCACCGGTGGTGGAAAGTGCTGAGCAAAAGAAGTTGAGGGAAAAATTCATCAAGGAGGAAGGAAAATATTTGGAACTAAAAGTTCACCAAAGAAAACTGGAAGAAGACCAGAAGGTTCTACGCATGAAACTGGATTTGCTGTTGGAAAAACTGAAAGAAGCAAACAGTAAACTGTTGCAAACGATGCCTCATCCACCCAGTTTAGGTGATTACGACGAGATGTGATGGCGTAACAGCTAAATCTGACCTTGCAGTCAATGGAATAAGCCACGTTCTTTCTGATGGGTGAAAAAAGAACTGACTCTCTGCAGTATGATCCAGTTTTTGTGAATTAAACTGTGAAAGTAATAACAGATGACAGAAGTAAAATTAAAATGATGGAATACTTAAATAATTTATTATCGGCCAAGAATTCGTTAAATTTTACAACCAACGCCATCGGAAATTAATACCTATAGAAGCAAAAAATTGTTAAGCATAATCACTGTTCAAACGCTTACACTATCACTATACAAGTCATATCTCAAAAGATAACCACATAAACCTCCCAATATTCCAATTCTGCAGAGCATACTGAAATAGAGAACAGTAAACAACATTAATATACCACCCCGCGAATTCGTTAGGCGCCAGCTTCAACGTCCCCAATCTGTTAGTTGTGTGGTTCGCTTCTCTCTTCGGAACCCTGAATAGATGCACTAGTAGACTCAGTATCCGACGGTGACCTTTCCGATGGATCGGATGAGCCGCTATCATGATGTGGCTGAGACTGTACCGTCACTTCCCGCCTCTCCGTTGGCGTATCAGAGACAACGGTAACCCTCTCCAAACCTGGGCTTCCTTGTCCGCCCGCGCTGTTTGATATGATATGCAGACTGAGAGGACTGGTGTGCATATCTTGAATTGAAACATACACAGAGTCGCTTGTGGACTCTTTCTGACGAGCATTCGATGGCGAGTTGGGTCGCACTCTGGGTGAACCTCCGGAAGCATTTTGGTTGTCGGCTGAATGACAGTATTGAAGAGATAGAGGGAGTTCATATTATAGGCCTGATATTATAAGTCATTAAATGACGTACCGGTTGCAAGATGAACTACCGCAGATGATGGTGCACTGCTGCCACTGCTTCCCGTGGATTCTGGAGGCGATGAACTCATCGACACTTGGGATACTATAAAAAATTATATTTACAAATTGAGGTATGATATGAATTGGGTACCAGTTACCATCGCTTTCGGAGCCCCACACGGCGGCAGGAACGTCAGAACCGTAGACAGAAGCCGTCGTGGCCGTGTTCGCAGATTCACTGGACCCGCTTGACCCTCCAGCTGGAACGAAACGCATACTGCATGTAAAATAAAAACAGCAGCGCAAAACTAGAAACATACAAGCGCTTCGTGAACTGGGTTTGCTGGAATGGTGCGATGGCTTCTTTGATGCGAACAGCAGATTTGTGTCCTGCTTCTTGATTTGGGCGTTTACGTTGACCTGTCCCGAGCCAGATTCGGCAGGTAAAACTTCGATGCGAATGTCCGTTTGATGTTGCGGATGTGCATCGTTCCGATCTGTTGTTGCGGCGTGAGCCTCGTGACTACAAATGGCGCAACTGTTATGGGGTTTCGTTTTAAACATAAACATTCCAAGCGGAAATTCGCTTGCGTATTTCCAGCACTGTAAGAATAATTTTAAAAAATGTACTGTCGGAAATATTGTACTTACGGGGCATTAGGGTCCTCAGTTGTGGAAGGTGTGTTCTGAGGAACACCGCTAACGTCAGAAGCAGCCAGTGCGGCATTTTGCTCCATTTTAGATATGTCAATCGAACTGGTAGACATTGTGCTGGACGACGCTGGCGAGGGGCTGCGACCATAATGGCCGCTTTCTGCGGACCGGCTACTGCTCGGGCGAGAGGGTGTGGTCACAGCTGGTTCTTCAGCTCGTGGCAGTTTATCCTGACGGTTTTCGTTAACATTCAAACTCGCTGCAGACGACGAATCGTATTGGCTTTTTCGGACTGAGTGCCTGATTAGCCATAGAATATGCTTAGACACTGCAAAGGAATCTGCTTGCGTTATTGTTACCTTCAGGACTGCTTGTGTATTCTGATTCTGAATGAGGTGATTGATCTGTTCGCTGTTCATTCGGTGAACTTTCATCGTTTTTTCTTATTGGTGCTACAGATGCAGGCAGAATGTACATTAATGACATTATATGATCAAATTTATAAGATGTAAGGCGAATGCTGAAGCGCTTGCAAGGTATAAGGAATAAGGAACTAGTGCAATGTAATCACGCTCACAGTTTGCGCGCGAAACGTCAGTCGAAGGACTTTGAGAGGACATCATTTCTGTAGATGGAGCCGGCCTGGATTCAATAGACTTAGCATCTTCACTTGGCGAACGTGCTGCAACATGACCGCAATTTTATGTTAAAAATAACAAGAAACGCTTAGTTTTGGCTGACAATAATAACTGCAACAAATAAAATTTAATTTTTTGCTGAGATTCTGCTTTAGTACAGTGATCGAATACTTCTAACAGGAAAAAGTTACCGTATTCCTTATCTCGGTATGTGCGCTGTAAAGCGTGGAGGTCTTGGTGCCGATAAAGGTCGTCCTCACTTTTCCCGGACGGCATATGCATGTGGGTAGACGATTTCCTTCGAGCACCTTTTGAATAAAATAACTGTCAGATTACCGTTGTTAAAATGAGAATAAACCAAAAGCATGTTAAGATATCATACCGTAATGCGGCAACTCTTCATGCGTATCCTTAGGGCTAGCGGCCCTGGACATATTCATTGAGGACGTCTCTTTTAGGAGATGGGGACTAATAATGCGCTCACGCAGTGAGCTGGAATCACGCCGCAACTTTTCACTGTCATGGGAAGCCAGGTACTGTTCAAAATGCTGCTTTTCGTCATGGTCAAAGTGACTACTTTCGGATGATGTTTCATTTGACTGCGAAGGAGAAGGTTGAACGGTCGTTTGATTGGGGCTTTTGTCGTTATCCGTAGCATTCACCACATCAGATTTCGAGCTTTCAGAGGACGTGGCGGCTATTCGAGCTGCTTCGCTTTCAACTCTAGAAAGGTCAAATGAACTTGCAGGTGATGGTGACGTGTCAACATGTGTATGGGATGCAGTTTGTGGTCGCAAATGGTCAGGTGGGTTGGGAGACGTTCTCTGTAGAGCCGTATTTGACGGCATAGGCATGACACTGTGGTCTTCTGTAGGTATTTTACCCTGAGAAACGCCGGACGGTTCCACAGACAACTGACTCGGGATGTGGTACATTTCCATTTCGCTTTGGTTGGGACTTACGTCTCCATGAAACTGTCCGCCATGTTCGAGAACAGAATGTGAAACATTCTCGTCAGTTCTCTCAGCTGTGAGGTCCGGTTCTGCAAATGGTTGATCCTGAGTACCTATACGATTGTCATCCATAGTATTCTGCTCAATGGATTGATTGGACTTTGATGGAGCAACAGATAATCCACTCCGAGACTCCTGGATCGAAACTTGACTAGGTACAGGAAATAGAGAGTAATTACTTTCGACTTCTGCAGCGTGCTCAGACGGTACAAGTGAAGCGTCCGCACTTTTCGATGTCTGGATGGTTGAAACTACAGGACGTATGGCTGATGCTTGATCATTTAACGAGCGACTTGATTTTATTGCTGTCCCGCTGTTGGGTGCTAAGTGTTGTGAAGAAATCGCCTCCGGTCTGACTGCATTTCCTTCCGGTTCGGAGTGGAGTAATCCTTGAGATGGGTTTCGGTTGGCAAAACTTCTAGAAGATTCTACGGATAACTGGCTTGGTATTTCGTGTAGCTCAAATTCGCTTCGACTGGCAGACTTATCAGCCGATGGATATGTGGGAATATCATCCAGAGCCGGCTGAGCGATGGTGTCTGGTCTTGTGCGTGACCCATCCGTATGCGGCGGGTGAAAAATGGAGACAGATGGAACAATGTCACCTTGTCGGCTGGTTGAGTGAGCAACCGAAGGTGCACTTTTAACAGGGAAACCTGGTTCGTGCGCCGAACTTGAATGCATACTTTCGTTTGATTCATTAATGGATACCTGGCTAGGAAATTCCGTCAAAGAGTAATGACTTCCTTCTGGCTGTAATGCTCCCGCTCTTAGCTCATCTGATACTTCAGACCTTCCAGGGTAAACGTCATCAGCAACTTGTGTACGAGAAGGACCTCGACTTGGAGTCTCGCCAAAAGGATACGGCTCCTGGTTTGCCCTTAACTGCTGCCCGCTTGGAGTGTCGCTATTAACAAGCGAATGACCAGATGCAAGTGAAAGCTGGCTTGGTGGTTCCCACAAACTGAGATTGCTGGTGGACGGTTGTGGTGGTTGTTCAGGAGGCATTAAATGGGCATCTGCGTAGTTTACTGTGGCCTCGTTGCCCACACGAGATCTACTGCCGGACAACTGCGGTTCGGAAACATCATGTCCAGTTTCTGGCAAAGCCGCTTGACTGTTTTGGCCACCAATCGAATGATCCGATGCAAGTGACATCTGACTTTGAGGTTCCCAAATACTCAGATTACTAACAGACGGTTCCACCATTTTCTTTGGAACCATTAAGTGTACTGGTGGCTGATCTTCTTCGTGACCTTTAAGTAGTTCTTTGCTTTCATTCTGAACTTTTCCGACAGAAGCTACCGGGATAACGAAAGAACGAGTTTCTTTAACACCAACAGGAGTATGTGCAATAACCGTGTCTGATGCATCAATCGACATTTCACTGGGCGGTTGCCAGATGCTGATGTTACTGCTACTGGGAGCTAGAGTCGTCGAAGAGGGATGGCGGCCTTCTGGGTCAATGTATGAGCGGGATGCTTGTGGATGAGATTTGACGTCAGTTACCAGCTCCGGATCTGTAATTAACGGAATATGGGAGTGAAGAGGCGTGGGCAGAACATGGGCTTGTAGCGGATGAAGTCCACGTTCTGTGCTCTTTGATTCTGAAACAGCTACGAATTTCTCAGATGGCAACGCGCTACGCGAACGAGATGACTCCATCTCCATCGCTGAAGGACTTCGGCCGGCGGCATCAGTGCTATGTTGCACAATGTCATCAACTAGAATATTCCCAAGGCGTTCTGATGACTCTGCAGTTGATACCGCCGAATGAGGCAACGTAAGGAGAGAGTGAGAAGGTGTTGGCGGTACTGAAACCGTTGTCGCTTGAAGGTGATCATGTTCGTGATGGCTCGGAGTACCAGTAGTAATTTCATCCACAATTTCCTTACCTAAAGCAGCGGTTGAATCCGATGACCTGACAGCGGATGGTGTGGGAACAAGTAATGTTCTGGAATGAGCAGATGGAAGATTTAGCTGCGAGCTCTTATCAAGCGCAGATGCAGACTTTGATGGCTTGAAGTGCCTTCGGGAAGGAACAGCCAGTCTCGGAGAAATAACCTGCGGGGCGTCATCTCGATGTTTCAAAAACCCAGGAAGGGAGTAGGTTGAGCTAACCGCCCGAGCATTGGCGTATGCTGTTGGTAGCCCAGACAGCGATTCTAGACCTTGCAGTTCGTCCGATTCATTTTCAGATGCCTCCAAAAGACTTTCGGGTACTTCCGGCAGTTCAATAATGACCGAAGTAGCTGCTTTGTTTAAGTCCTCCGCTTCCTGCCTTGTTTCTGCTGCGTTGGATGATCCCTCCGCTATGGCACCAGCTCTGGCAACCGGTTGCTCTTCTTCGTGCGCTTGTGCCTCTTCACTGAAGGAGAGAGCCGATCCACTTTTATCAATTGCTTTATCAGCTCGAGTGGTCAGAGCGTTAGGCTGATCACTTAGCGCAAACATGGACAGCGGATCGGCTTGCAATTTCACAAAGGAAGCTTCAGAAGCTGGTTTCGATAAGTTAGTCACCGACCGTTCTTCAACTGATGTATTGCTGGGACTGATGATCTCCGGTACGACACTGTCACCTTCTTCCTTTTCATCAGTTTCGTCCTGAGCGGTTCGCGAAATCGCGTCGACGATGTTGGCTGACTCTTGTCTGATTGTTTCCAGCGGCACCATTTCTTCCTCCATGTCTGCTTTACTTTTATCTACAGGTGGGTCGGATCTGGTGGCTATTTCGTCACCTTTGTGGTCTTCGTTTGCCATAAACATGGACAAAGGATCAGGTTTAAGTTTCACCATAGAAGCAGCTGATGAGACTGTCGCATCCATTGGCGGAGTTTCGGAATCCGTTTCTGCCTGATCGGGTGGACACACTGGAAGATCCGGGACAGCCTGATCGAAGCCCAGTACCCGGCATCCACCAGTAATATGCAGACCATCCGGTCCATCCGAGGGTGATGTGGAAGATTTGGTTTCTGAAGCTTGAGTCAAGTCTTCCTGTGATCCTGGTTTTACGTCGAACGATTCAGCACTTTTGGTTTGAAGCTTACTTTTGGATTCTGGTATATCCATAGTTAGTCCATTTGGTGGAAGTTCTGTTATCGATGGTTGCGGCGATACATGGGGCGATACGCCGACAGATTTAACAGAAGGACTAATTCGTACAGGAGAACGTTTACGTAACAAGTCAAGTTCCCGTTGAGACACGACAGTTTTAGAGCTGGATATGGACAGCTCAGTTTGGGTGGTGGCGTCATGCGGGCTATGGGCCAGATCGTGGGCCGAAAGCTGCGCCGACAGGAAAGTGCCAACATCGGCTGTTCGGCTTTTCGTGGGTATTAGGATATACTTTTTCCCATTGATGGTTTGTTGTGTCGATGGAATATACCCCTCAGAAACGGATTTATTTATGTTCAAACCTTGACGGCTAGTGGCGAGATCGGCTCGTGTAGATAGCTTATTGTCGTGGATGTCATCATGTGGCATGAACATGGATAGAGGCGCTGGACGAAAGGGTGTGAGTTCCTGTGAACGCATAGATGACTGTTGGGAAACTGGACCTCTGGACTGCGTGGGCTGCATTCGAGCTGTTTCTACCGACGATTCCACACTTGGAGCTTTGTGTGCCATACGACTTGGATAAGCATGGGGTGACAGCAGCTGTGAAGCCTGTTCGAAATGCGCCGCACTCGGCTGCTGTATTCCATGAGGAATTCCTAAATCTTGTTGACTGGAGGAGTGGCCAAGATCAGTTTTGCTGCCGGGAGTACCGACGTACGACCTTTGCGCACCACCAAGAACATCCTCTGGTGGGCTTAGATTCTGCCAGCTTGGCTGCTTTCCCAAGGTGTTTTGCGGCCGAACTCTGACGACGTCTGTATTACTGTGCTGTGTACCACTTTCAATATGTCGACCAAGGAAAGGCGGTTCCAGATGATTGGGATATGTGGAGCGCATTTCGATACTGGGCTGTATCCCGGCATGGACTTTTTCGGAGCCGAGTGGTATTAAACCTTGGTGTGATGCTTTGGTCTGTGTGTCCATGTGAGCAAAATCTGGCGCTACTTGTCGGCTTCTTGCGTCCTGAAGGGTGCTCGCGCTCGGCTGTACTCCGATGTGTTGGCGAGAGCGAGATGGTAATGGGTTTGCATTCTTCATGTTTCGCTGGGAAGGTGCGGGGAGCAAATCGACATTACCATGCTGAGTGCCTGCATGAAACGTGTCGATGCCACTTGGTTGTGTTCCCATATGCATGCGACTAGGTCCGCTCACACCACTCGGTTGGGTGCCCATATGCATCAGACTAGGTCCCGTCACAGTGCTTGGCTGCACACCCACGTGTGTTGTACTGGGTCCGCTAACAGCACTTGGTTGCACGCCGATATGGTGCCGTGATACCTTCGGACTAACGGCACGCATACTTCGCTGTGATGGAACACGGGACATCTCCATTGCACTGTGCTGTGTGCCGGCGTGGAAGGTATCGATGCCGCTAGGCTGGACGCCCATATGCATTCTGCTCGGCTCAACGATACCGCTCGGTTGAATTCCAGTGTGGGCGAACATGTTATCGCTTCGTATAGCGCTGGGTTGGACGCCGGCGTGAGTAAAGCTGGCTGCACTCATGCTACTTGGCTGCACACCAACATGAGACACATCAGCGGCGCTGACGGCACTCGGCTGGATTCCGGCATGCGCAATATTTGTCCCACTATGCTGGGTCGCCATACCGCTGCGCTGTACCGGTATCGTCAGATGACGACTTTCAGAAATCCTCCTCGATGGCGCTCTAGGCAGGGTCGAGACTGTTTTCTTTAGGGTAACCGGTGTGTGTTCTAGGAGATCGTGTGTGCTGGTTTCGGCATCTTGTACCATTACTGGAGCCAGCGTATTTGGTGGTGGCTCGGTTTCGGAAAGACCACGATCGACAGCAGACGTGTAGTCGCCGAAATAGCTAACGCAATGTGGCATATCAAGTAATCCATCAGCACTTTTCAGAACTAGTAAACAGCAATTAATTTTCATTATGCGGACGAGAACACGTGTTTTACCACATACACATGCATGGCGGAATACTGCTCCCCTGTTGGCTAGCGTCTGGATCGGTGAGATCTGATACGAAGGATGGGACGTCCAGCGTACTTGGAGCCTCTCGTAAATCTAATTGGAAAGCAAATTAGTGCATCCAACCCAAACTTTCTTCCAAGAAAATAAAGATATTCAATGATATTTTCAGGAGCAAGATGCGCTACTCTAATAAAGCATTTTGTTTTGCTGTCTTCAAACTTACGGTCATCCTCTATGTCATATTCATCTCCCCATTCCAGCGTTGACTTCTCCAGTGGTAGCGGCTCTTCTGGATGATGTGTGCTTAAACGTGCTGGTGGTCGTGGTGGAATGGAGGAATCTTTACTGCTGATTTTTGAAGGTGCTTCTTTCTTCGAAGGACTCCATGGAGGAACAGTTTGCTCCGATTGTACGGGACTCCGAAGTGATCCTGAAGAAAACCGCTTTGGGTTGGCGGGAGAAGGTAGCAGCTCCGATATTGCAGCGGCAACTTGCGGAGGAAATTCGCGTGAATCATGGCGGAAGGGCTTGTTAATCTTGTCGTACCTAATAAAGAATAAAATGAAGCGCTCAGAAGACTTCATTAAGATTTGAACAAAGCTACGATCGCGAAAGTATTACTTTGACAAACTCTGCCGTCCATCACTGCTGCTTCTTCGTTGTTTCCGCACATATTGCTCGTGCCTTAAAGCGGCCTTTTCGACCATGTCTCGTCGCTGCAGCGCTTTGTCTTTATCGAGATTTCTCGCTTTCTCCAGCTGATACGCCATCAGTCGTTCAAAACGTTTTCCATCGGTTTGTGCGCGTTTCACCTCGGCTGCGTCAAAGTTATCCTGAAGACAAGCAAGGCTCGCTTGTAGACAAAATTCCGCTTACCAGTATACTGTTTGAGCTGGCTAGCTGCCAGTCGTGTGACCTCACGTGCCTGACGCTGCCGGTTGAATTCTCGAGCTCGGATGTCTTCGGCCAGTTGCACGTTCCGTTTGTGCATTATGCGAAGATAGTCTTGAAAGTCGTCTCGCAGAGTTAACAGCCATTCGTGTTTCTGGAGAAGCCTGACCAAAACTTCTTCGTGGATATCCGCGTACTGTTCACCCGAAGCGTTCAACTCGTCTAGGAACTCATCATCAACGCCAGTTAAATCGTTTATTGTCCCTGCACAAACAGCACTGCGTTAGAACTACTACAAATACGCAGCAACAAGACTAACTACTAAAGGACTAACACGAGACATGCCTAGTCGAAATTTTATAGAAGGGGATAGAAAGAGAGATGGCCTACAGTAAACAAAACCAGAAAGCCGTTCATGTAGGAGTATGTTGTGTAGCCATACCTTACCCATAACATCGGCGAACATGAAATCGAGATTCTTCTGCTTGTGAATACTCCGACGAAGTTCCTCTTCTAAATTGGATAGCTCCATCTTCCATTCCATGAACTCGCGAAGCGGAACTTTCACCGTACAGTCGTGGTCCATGTGGGTACGCTTCCTCAGATAATGCTTCACAATAGGGTTTTGTGCAAAATTAGCCGCACGAGATTCATTGAGACAGTTGAAGATTAGACCAAAGTACTTGGCGCGCTCGGCTTGCTCATCCTCTGGAATCCGATAACATTCAGGTTGGATGTACACATCTTCAGGCAGTGCTGTATTTACCCGCATTTTGGCCTCCTTTTGCACGCTGGATGATCGTTTACGACCGCGACTGCTATCGTCTATATCCTTGTAAGGAGATGGATACTGCTGATCACTCGGGAAACTGGGATGACTATACTGCCGTTGGAATCCGGGACGAATTTTGATGGAATCAGAGCGTTGTCCGTAAGCATTAGGTGTACCATTTTTGGCGATAAACGTTTTCTGACTGTCATCGGATTCAGCAGATACATCGTCCTCCGAAGGCAGCGCAGCTAAAATCTTTTCCGCTTCGTCGTAAAACTGTGTTAAGGATTGCGGCTGAGCAGGTCGTGCTCGCGAAGACATGGACGTTTTTGTATTTGAAACCTTTTGTCTGGGTGCATCAGATGTTTTTGAACGGTTGGGCAACTGCGAGTTGTTGAACTCGTTATGACCTTTGCCTTCTTTTGAATGTAACGACGCTCTTCCTTCTCTCTGCTTTCGTTCATCAACAGGAATGCGTTTGATAGCGCGCTCTTCCCTTGAGCTGCGTAACTGTACAGGCGGATTGCTTTTTCGGCCATCCGCATTAACATTTGGATCACGTCCGTGCAAGTCGGTCACCGTTGGCTGGCTGGTTTTCTTGCTGTTGTATTCGTATGCAGCCTTTTCAGTGTGACCTAGTGCATCCTTTGTACTGCGCATTGTGGACAAATTTTCTAGTTGCCTCCCTCCGTGCGTAGCATCCACAGCGTTTGAGTTTTCATGTCGTCCGACGCTGGGTTTTGTAGGGTTTCTTTTAAAGGCTGAAAGCATTTATATAAATGAGCGAACCAGTTGTTCGTTTACTCGCGATAAATACATACTTGCATTAGATGTGGATGCCTTGCTCGATTTTTTCTGAAGTTCCGCAATCACAGCTTCAGCCGCAGCATTGCCTTTGCTTTCTTTAGAACTGCGATGATTTTCTGCAAAAATCATATTGTTATCCTGGGAAGCTCTGGGTTGCGACAACCGCGCCACAGATTCTTGTTGCAGAGATCGTAAAGACTTCCTTGCTCCAGTATCGGCAGAATTGCGATTGGAGGTTTGTCCATTAGAGGAAACTCTTGATGATCGGTTCATATCTCAGCGAATCTGCCACCGAATCATACTTGATACTGGCCGTACTCAGCACTGCAGTTAGTTGTTTTCAAAAAAGCAAAACCGGAGAACTAATCTTGGTTAAATGCATTGCAAATAGTCCTCTTCTCGAGATATCAGTATCGGACAGCTGTTCTTGTCGTTTTTCGATCGTCGATCGCGATCAATCGCGACTATAATTTGCATCATTCAGAAGGTAAACTCTCCATTTAGTTGAAAAAGAAAGATCATCAATATCATACGAACGAAGTAGCTATCACGCACACTCAACTTAAAAATTACGACCAGCAAAACAGGGGTAAACATTGGAAATAAACTTTGGATAGGATGAAAATAACAACAAGTAAATCGGTCATAACTTCGAAATGTAATCAAACGAAGCACAAAACCGATTGTACGTATAAATGGATCCCCGTCCGTAATGCTTCTGCTCGCCGCGCGGAAGGAGATCAAAACATATATCACGTTAAAACTTTAACATGGCTTCTCGCGACTACTCGGCTCTAAAATAAACCTGATGGTAAAACAAATGCGTAGAGTAATAATGGCAGGCATTCACTGTTTATGTCGGATCTGAAATTTGTAACTGGCCCAATAGGGTGATAGCTGACCTTTAAACAATCGATAGCTAGTCTACCGAGTACTTCGAAACAGATAATTTAAACAATTAAACATGTAATTTAGCGAAGTAAGTAAACTAACGTGACACATATATATACAGTAAAAAGGTACGCAACTGCAGTCTGCAGCTTTAAATATCGAATTACGTACTGTGTATAGATATACGCTCTTACACGTAGCGCAAGTTATGCAAGAAAACATCCAGGCCTGGCATGAGTACCTGTATGTCCCTGGCATGTAGTTTTATTCTTTTAATTTATTTATCACCTTGCTGTTGCTGCTGTAATCGAGTGTAAAGCTCGAATATTATGCCACCACTCTTCCTGCAAGTGCTTACATAAGAATTGTAGCAGCGGATGGCTTGACTACTTACTACTTACTATTTATTTACTTTACTAACGCTGCTAGCAATACCGACTTGTTTCCTTGACGACACGGTGACTTTACGTTTCAGTATTAGAAATTCTCATTGAGAATTTCGTGTCCAATTGTTATTATCAGTGTGTATGTTATCAACTATATTAGTAAATTTGTCTAGGGTTTTGTGCCAAAAATAGTATTTATGTGGTGTACGATATACGCTGGAATTTGTTTTCAGTGCACGTGCTATCGCTGTACTTCTGTTGTTTTTATTAATGCTTGCTTAACGTTAATATTTATGCAAATGTACTACAGGCATTGCTATTAGAAATTAGTGATACCTGCATGCGAATGTGAAGGTTAGCCTCAACAACAAGTTAAGAAATTATGATACGAAATTGAGGGGCTTATGCACTATGCAACACCAGGGGTATTTTCATTCTCTTTTCGGGTAAACGATCCAATAAGCCGGTTCAATTCGTCAGTTTTTTCTTCAATGGTTTAGCTGCTTTGCTTCAGTTTGCTTAATGGTATTATAGCAGTACAAGTAGACGAACTGTTAACAATTATTAAAATCAAAACAGAAGAGAAATATTTACAAAAAATTAATCAATTTAAAAAGAATATGCGGAACTGCATTGAAACGAACAAATATTTACTTACTTATCATTATTACGTAGACAGGTTTTGTAACGAAAAATGCATCAGATTATTTAAAAGGTCACCGTAAAACTTCAGCAAAATATCACGTAAGCGCCAACCAAAAGCGCCACAACAAGTTTAAGTACATACTATTACATAGTATTGAAAATGCAATTGACTTCATTACTCATCTTCCTCATCGTCTCGTTTTCTCATGACCGGGTCATCTTTGTAACTCCACTTAAACTGGGCGTAATCAAATTCTGGCTCTTGAGACGGCTGTGAGTAATCAGGTTGCGCTTTCCGTGGACGTTGAAAACTGGCTGTTGAGCGAACTGGTATCGTTTTAACAGTGTGTCTGGCGGGGGAAGCGCCGTGACACAATTGCGGCTTAACTGTTACTCGTGATATCGTTTTCCAGATCATGGTCACAAGGACCAGAGGAATAAGCGCATAAAGAACTGGTAATGGCACACACTGGCGGAATTCGCTGATAACATAAAAATGGAGTGCTGCGACTTGTAACATAGGCATCAAAATAGCGAGGGCAAGGCGGACAGTTACGAAATTATCTTGCACATAGAAGTTGAGCAAACCTAAACTGAAAATAAGCCCGTAGTAAGATGATGCGTCCGACTTGGTTTTGCAATGAATGTGTTTGAATTATATTTAATCCTGGAGAAGAGACAGTAACCTACCCGGCTAAAACTAAAAACACCACAGGTATAAGGGCCAGATTGGAGATCTGAAACTGAGGTACTATCAACTGGATCAGGTACTCTAAGGCCACCAGCCAGGCTCCCGCAAGCAGTGCACAAATAAGCCCAAACCCCACTTGCGAATACAAACCCGAACATCGCAGGTGATTAAGAAACTCGGAAATACGAGGATGTCCCAAGAAATGGGTTACTCCATTATAAGCACCCAGCCCAACCAGGAAGAAGACAATGTAATTATCAGCGCTGGCTGTAACTGCCCTGCAAGCGCCCGTGCATTCTAACATGATGTAAAGTGACGATCAGCACTGGCAGCGCAAAGCTTGCGCAAAGTCAGAGCTAGCCGATTACCGAATTTTATTTCGATTATTTTATTATCGAGGTAGCCGATTACCGAATTTTATTATCGAACAAAGATGATGCCTGGAAAACACCAAATTTTCAAGTACTATATAAAAAGTTCAGGCTTCATATGATCACGGCCATGGAAACTGCCGGATGAGCTCTAGAAGGGTTGCGCTAATTGACAAACGAAAACCCATCCGTATTGCTCCGAAACTCTTTATTATTTCCGTATTGCTTATTCCTGACTCCTCTCCTCGTTATTCCGGGCCATAGACAGCAAACATATATGCATACATAATACATACTTATTTTTATCGGAAACGCTATCATACGCATACCACAGTCTGCAAAACGATTTAGAAAAACCTTGACAGCATAAATTGAAAAGATAATTATTATTCTGTATTATGCAATTCTAGATATTTATAATTGTACTTATATAAAAAACATTTGCAAACCACAATCCGATCGAGTAGCGACACAACTTAATTAAAAAATTTATTCACCGAGTAAAAACCCTATAAAAACATTAAAACGTAAGAACGATACCATCCGCCGAGGCCGCATGCAGTGGTTACTTGAGTTTTGATCCATAACAAAGCCCTCCCATAGTTTCTAAGCTGTCCAAGCGACAGTTTTGTTGTATAGACTCCCAAATTCGGTCGCCTGAGGGCGCAACTTTGCGGCATTGCTGCCAGTTACTCTGCCCGTGATTTTGAAAACATTAACGTCGATGACTGGTTTTTTGTTGTGGTCGCTGATAAAACATTGCCGACCGCGGATCCCAGCTGTATCTGGCGAAATCTGGATCGATCTTCAAAGCTAAATTCTCCAGCCTCTGCTGCTCCGATCGACCCAAACTTCTGTAGGCCTCAAAATCCCTGGCCCAACTGCCGTCGTCGATATGACACCGCTCGTCTTCGTCACACCTGCTCCCGTCACCAGATTCCCCGCAACCACAGGGTTCGTTAGTCACCATGCGTTTGTTCTCCTTTTTATCTTGGCGGCCAAAATTGTCCAGGTAGTTTTTAACAAAATGCATCATAGCAATTGGTGTGACCACATACAGAACTGGAAGCGGAATGCACTTCCGAAAGTTATTGATCAGATAAAAATGAATGGCTTCAACTGGAAGCACAATAAATAGTAGGGCAGCGGCGATCTTTAATGTAATCACCGTGTTGCGTACAAGGAGTCGTAAAGCGCCAACGCTGAAAGAAATGAATAAGCTCTGCAAACCCTTTTGTAACCTTTAGCTTTCGAACGGTTTAGCCACTCGCAGCCGTACCTTAGTAATGTAAAAGCTCCAGAAATGGCTAGTCCCCAGCTGGAAATGAAATAGGCTGGCACGAGCATCTGTATAACAGTTTCCAGTATAGCGACCCATCCCAAAACTACGAGGCTGCAAATAAAGAAAAACCCAAAGCGCACACCGAAGGGTGCCCGATTTAACGCTTGAACGGCCTCTGCAATGCGTGGACCCCCAAGCAATGAAGTCGAGACATGATAGGCAGTAAAACAACCAAGAAAAAATAGAACATAGTCATCCACTCCCGTAGACGTTCCCCAGGCTGCGGCCCAGGAACCGCCAGCGGATGCAGGTGGCGCATCCGTCGGGTCGTCGGCCCCGACTGGTACGGGTTCCATAGTCCAGTTATTAGGTGATTGACATCTTAACTGTGTGCAGGTTTCTCAAGTTGTTCAGTAGCTTCCAGGGTTGCTAGCACATTATGAATATAAAACTAGTCGCCAAAGGTCACCTTCAACAAAAGGCAAAACTTGGTAGTATGCGGCCGCTGCCGGTATGGATTTCGGCGAATTTTTGTCTAAATTAGACGAAGTCGCCTATACGTCTCATGTGGTAAAGAACGCAGAACCAACTCATGGTCAACCAAACGATGACGGTCCAGAGCCTGAGATTGTTGGTTCCGCTGAACATGAATGTCCACCACTGGCCGCCGAAGTGGATTGTCTACCAAGAGTCGAAATACAAAACACCAACATTCTGCCAGCGCTTGACGCGTATGGACACCCACCAATTCCTCTTTCATTCTCCAAGCCGATCAAGTGGCTCCCGTGGTCGAGACCGGAAAGAGCAGCGGATTCTGATACGGAAGTGAAGAGCCGTCCTAGTTCGTCCGACTCGTTTGGCAAGGGCGATCTTGACACAGTACAAGGGATTGCTGCAGCCTCAGAGCGGTCAGTTAAAGTTCTGAAAGAGCGCTGCACCCGACTGGAAGAAGAAGTTAGTCGATTGACAGAGCGATACGAAAAGACACAGGAAATGAAAGAAAAACTACTGCATAAACTGCAGAATTCACAATCTCAAACCATGGCTGATATTGGAGAGCTGCTGCGAAAAAATGAGGAAACTACAAACCGAATTAAAGAAATTTCGGAAAGCACCAAAGAGATGGAAATACAGAATTTTGCAGCAAATGCGGAAGCCGGCAAACGCAGAGAAGCCAGAGTCGCGAAATTAAAAAAGGTAATTAAAGGTAACGGGATAGAGCATAGAAACCGGGCGGCATTTACAGCAACGAAAACATAACGGTATTACGCTCATAGACAAAGATGAAAACATTGAGCGAATGAGGAATGAAATCCGTTTCGTTCGCAACTTCGCCGAGGACAAAGAACGCGTAGAGGCCAGTGTTAAAGCTCTCCAAAACGTGATCAAAGATCGCTCTCAGCAGCAGGAAGAGGAGCTGGAAAACGTTTACATTTTACAAGAGATGGAACAGCAGAAACTGCAGAGCATGGCTGCCGAAAGATTGGTGGTCCTCACCGAAGAGAACTACAACAGGGCACTGCAGAATGAGGATTCCGAGACTATGGCTGTGTTTTATAAGCACTGCAAAGTGCAAGACGCTTTAAATGTGTGGCTTCAAAGAGATAAAGACCTTACTGCTGAGCAAGCATCCCTTAATAGCAAGTTGCGC
This sequence comes from Paramacrobiotus metropolitanus, assembly GCF_019649055.1. Classification (NCBI taxonomy): domain Eukaryota; kingdom Metazoa; phylum Tardigrada; class Eutardigrada; order Parachela; family Macrobiotidae; genus Paramacrobiotus; species Paramacrobiotus metropolitanus. The sequence goes on from NW_026570259.1 coordinate 288,560, forward strand.
CATGTGCTAAACCGGCGACAGCACGCGTTAAAGTACCTTCGAAAGTTTAGCGCACAAACGGATCGTTTGTACCAAGAGCTTCGCACTCTTCGCCGACGGAATGAGAATGCTCAAAATAATTTTCACGAAAAGCTTCAGAAGTATGAAAAACGGTCTAATTGGATTGTTCCGGTTGTGGAAAATCAGCTGGGGTTGCGAACGAAGGAATCCGGCGTCTTGAACACAGCATCGCAGTGGGCAAGGCCGAGGTCATGCGAATGAGGCAGCTTGGCAGCATTGTAGAACAAGAGCGAAGCACGATGGAAAGGGCGTTTGTCAATGCAATACGATTTGTCATGGGCGGGAGAAAAGTCGACCATGTCCGAGAATTCAACTGGATAGAACGCGAAATGGTTCTACGACGGGTGTTTGTCATGATGAACATGGAGAACGCAGTAAGTTCCTGAGACGAACCTCTCTACCACTTATACGAGTATTTTGCTTGATACACGTATTTGTTTATAAGAATAAGGAGAATGTATAACATAGTTGCACAATTGCGCAACTGAGGCAAATTCAAGTGCAAGTTCGCGGCGGTGCTGCTTACTAATGTTTTGTTGCAGGACAATGTGCAGAGATTCGACGATCTAATAATACCAGCAGAGGCTTATGTACGAAAAATCGAAGAAAAATTCGGAATTCCGGTTAATATCGGCAATCAAGAAACTGTTTCTGCGAATCCAACAGCAAAACCTGGTGATCCGCCGATGATTTACATAGAAGAAGCGACCTCCGCTGGCCCTTCGACTCATGGCCTGAAATTTGGTTTTCAAGGCTGACACTTGCATCATTTGCGTTTGATAGAAACAAGGAACATTTCAACATACTGTGCCATTTCGCGCATAGTGTTCAAAACGCTTCCTAACGCGCGCATTTCTTCCTCTGTTGGCTCGTAATACTCAGTTCTTCCTGTATCTTCATCAACCCTCATCCCGGGCATGTATGCATCAATCTGTTCCCGCAGTTCGTTTTTCAGAAAGCCTTCACCGCGGCAGGCTTTAATACAGCACCACCGCCCTACAATTACATAAAAGAGCAAATCAGTAGACCAGTAATGTGAACAGGCGCACCTTACTTCGAGTGATATAAAGAATAATAAGTATTCCTACTGCTCCAAAGATGATTGCTAAAACTTCTAGAATTCGTAATTTCCATGTTGATGTCTTTTTGCCTGGTTGTTTTGGACTCTTCCTGCTCTAAAATACTGAATATTTTGCAAAATATATTTGGATCAGACCTGAAAGTAGTGCGATAAACGCAAATTCAGAAGACACGCGAGTCCCAGTACCGCATTAGACAACCCCCAGTGCCTACCTGCACATTATCTGCAAAGCAAAAAAACCTGATCAGTGCAATCAAATTACACAAAAGATTGGCGTTTAACAACATTTTGTCGCAAGTGTCATCTATTTCTCTGCAATACTAGTGTGGTTTTACTTCGCATACTGTGGATACGAACGCCGTTAATTATTATAATTTTATTATTACAATGAATGGTTGCAGTCTTTGGGAATGCCGCACTGCACCATCTAGCCCCCCGGCCAAACCATCGTTTTCATACAAAGCCCCCTTGTTATCATTTTGTATGCACATGCTTTATCAAACTGCGGATACCCAGATCTCTTAAATGCAGCATTTTTGATACCCATTCTGTTAGGTTTCTTATCCGCAATCCTTTGCAAACGAGCGTTCTGGTACCATAATTAGTGGAAGCATGGATTATACTATGCTGGCACAAAAGCGCCATCATTGGGCGGAATTACACATCGCCACACCGACCTCAGTAACAGACATGTACACACGTACTATACAGTATACACCAACCGAACCAACCCTATAGAGTAGTTTTCAGGTCGAAGATTCTGTTATGCAGTTATTTTGCTGTTTCATGTCGTTTTACTTTTCCTGATCAATCATGATCAGACTGACTATTAAGTAGCAGCCTAGGATCTTGACATTTATCGAGCAGCTTGTGCATAAGCGAATAATTCTGTTTCTGAATATAAGCATGATAGTCCAAAGAACAAAGCAAACGGTAGAATTGTACATAAATGATACGCTCCTCCATTGGTCGATGACCAAAGTCTTCCAAATACGGGTTGTAGTGCGAAGTGGAATAACCGCTTGGCCATTCAGTACCATTTTGTTCTTCCTGTTCATCCTTCTCCGAATCTTTTTCAGTCTTGATTTCCTTCATGAATTCCTCAATTTCGAGGTCAGCCTCAGCCGTGATGTCATCATGTTTCAGCTGTGATTGAAAATTGTCCACTAGCACCGCCATAAATAGATTGAGGAAGACAAAATATTCCACTAATGTGTACGATATTGCGAAAATAATGAAGTGCCAATAACTAGAATCGGATCGAGTGACGTCATCGTACATGTAGAACCAGCTGTCGAAGGTCAATAACTACAAAAATACATTCAAGACGGCTTATTAGTATAAATAAATATCCGATTGGGAATGCTCCATATCTTACCTGAAACAGTGTGGTAACTGCTCGGAAAAGGTCACCAAAGTAATATGGTGATGGCGCTGCATATAGCTGTCTTCCCATAACGGCAAACATGTACATGAAGAGGAGCATCAGAACTAATATAACGACCATTGAGGAAACTGACGAAAATACAGTATTGACGATGGTTTGTAAACTGTGTAGGAATGCGATTGTTCTGCAACATAAACGACGCTATTTTTAGTTTCCTTTAACACAAAAATAGCAGAGAACAGTACTGCATAATCTTTAACCAACATACCGTAGCATCCGCAGCGCTCGTAATGCTCTCATTGCTCGAAATACACGAAGGACCCTGGTTGCTTGTGTCGATGCTCCAAGAAAGAAAGGAAACAGGAAATCCAGCCACGACGTGAGCAAAATAAAAAAGTCTAACAGATTCCAACCGTTTTTGAAGTAGTTCCTTCCCAGTGCAATCAGCTTAACAATGGCTTCCACATGGTACACACCCAGAAAAAAGGAGTCGCAGACGGTGAAAAAATAGGAAAATCTGGCTGCATATTCAGGATATGTCAACAAAATCAGGACAATCATGTTGAACAAGATGGCCGCGATCACGATTCCGTTAAATATGGGGTTGTTTATCAACTAACGAAAGCACAACACACATATCCCACATGGTTTCTTTGTACGTATGATAAAAATTGTGGTATACAATATAAATTTCATTCTGTTAATTAATCGTAAGTACAGGTTCTCTGCATGTCTACATCAAATATAGACTGCTTTAAGTTTTGAATAAAGTACCGCTAAAACAGCATCAAAGAACTTCTCCTTTCGAGTTTTGTCCTGGAACAGTTCTTTGTCCAGTATTTCGCTTGAAGGAGTATCTGGGGGTTTTTCACACAGTCCAACGACACGCTCGTAAGCTGAAAGCTTCCTTCGACGGACTTCCATGCTGATGACAGCTTCTCTGTCCAATGTATTGAAGTCGAAAATAAAATATGCCACAAAAACGCGTTGTTGGAGAAACTTTATCATCAAAAATGTGAACCACTGCTCTTTTATTGTGCTCTAATTGCTTGACATTGAAGTCCCTATACTAAGCGGCCCCCAAGTAAACCCTTACTGAAACGCCCCTTACTGTATTCGCTTCTTACTGTATGTATGTGTGCAATAATAGTATTATGTACCGAATTATTACAATTATTATCCTTTTCAGTTTTTAGATTTTGTTCGTTGTGCCTTGTAGGTACGGTTATTGTACGCCTGTACGCACACGTTCCTGTAACGATACGGAGCCATGTAGAGCCTTACTATAATAACTAGGAAAAATGCACGGTGGCGTGTATTTGGCAGACCGGAACGCAGCATTTCCTTTAAGTACAGCATGTATAACACACTTTAATAATTTATTACAAACAAACGTTGTTACGAAACCCTTTGAAATGGGTTTCGTAACAACCTTCCGTAACGACCTTTCGTAACGGACAGAAATCAACGAAAGTATTACTCTTGAATATAGAGGACCTTCGCTACGCTCCGGACCTCCGGTCAATAAAATTTTTACGAGTACTGTATTATCTTAACAGTACCTAAGCGCATGCACACGTACACCGTTTGCCTGCAATGGACACGACGCGATGCAAATTACTATTACTAGGAAAAATGGACGTTGGCGTGCATTTGGCGGACCGAAGCGCAGCGTTTCATTAGTGTTCTGTTTAATACATTTTAATACTACGACTTAGCAACATAAGTATGCACTTCCATTTACTCTTTGGAAATGGCTTTCGTAACAACCTTTCGTAACGACCTTTCGTAACGGACAGAAATCAACGAAAGTATTAATCCTGAATATAGAGGACCTCCGCTACGCTCCGGTCGATTATTACTTTGCGATTACGCGATTATTAATTATTTCTACTACTATAATATTTCTAAACACAGTCTTCAAGTTATGCTACCGCCTATTCTAGAGAAGTTTACACATTAAATGTTGCCAATTATTGACGAGTGCAACTGCCGGCGGTTTACGAAAACAAAATTGAGTAAATTATGACATGAAAGCGCAACGTTGTCGGAAGTCGACTGCAGTTAAATATTAATGTTCGTAAACATAATTACCGAGAACAGAATTGACAGAAAGCCAACGTCAAATTTATTCGCTCATGAGTCTTTGTGGCTGCAGATAGGAAATTCTGCTTGCATGAATGCCAGGTCCATGTTTATAAAGACTTGTACACCGTGTACACGTTTAGCCGTTTAGGACAGTTGTAATCAACAAATTCAGTGTGTTGAGTTTGCTGCATGCGCAGTTAACAGTTTATTGCCAATTGAATCAATTAGACAATAGAGCAAGCTAGAAAACGATGAAAATGATCAATCGAAAGTTACTGAATTTCATAGGGGTCATTAATACCACTTTGCCGCTCGTGACCGGTAACAACTTTGTGGTAGTTGCTTCTCAAATATGTACGGCAGTGGGTGTTTGTACCCAGTGTATACCAGCCCAGTTATGTTATTAGATTCAATAATTATCTTTTATTTGATTGGTCAGCGATAACGCCGATGATGTTATAGGTAGTCTGTGGGCGGCCTGTGTTCCGAATTTCAAAATTCGGAACAAGTTACTAAATTATTAGAATGTGTCACACCGAGGGAAGTTCAAAGTTCCAAGCCGCACTTCAACAGTTGCAGGTGTAAATGCATAATATGTCAGCAATTTCTAATTTCGTCGGTTTCTACAACTGTATTGAATAAGAAACAGGACTCTTCTTAAAGAACAACAAATAAAACTGAGCCCATATTGTAACTGCTGCAACTCGCATATACTACTTATTTTAAACAATTTTCTGTCACTGGTAGCCGCTGATTGCTAGATGTTTTGCGTTGTGTGACTACGAGGCATGTATGTATCTAAAATACTCGTACTGAGGTAGTTTGTTAAGTAGGAGAGCTACTGCAATATTTCCCATGTTTGTATCATGTTTAAAGAAAATTAATGTGCCTATCACCGGGACCGATAAACATTGGTCGATGCGAATCGCGATGCCAGATCACAATACCGATAATTAGTAAGTACTTTCAATATTTTATACGAAAACAAAGGCAAGCTTACAATTCACAAAAGAAACATCACATCCTAATATTAACAAACAGCGGAAACGTGCGGCCGGATTACAGAGAACATTTGATCTAAGTTAGCCGAGGCCGGTGCCGTTCCCAGGATGGATGCCGCGTTTCCACGTAGAATTTCGATGCTGAACCTCTGGCGCAAAAACTCCGTTGCACGTTTCTCGCCTGTTTCCAGCCACATCATCTTACCCACTTCGCTAATCAGCCGGGAGGCTTCCGGTCCGAGTGGCCCCACTGCCTCCACGCCAACCGCTCGACATAGGTAAAGAAGCACTTAGTTCCGCTATGAAATAAATGACATTTAATGTTTCGTAAAGCAATACACACTGTGAGGACAAACAATTTTTATGCGTAAAAAATTTTACGGTATTCATGCATTTATGGTCAGTACAAGCACAAAAAGGTTTCGTTATAACTTAATTTTTTCATCCAAAGAATAAATTCGCATCCTTTCTGATACAGATACAGACCGCTAGAAACTAACCTAATCCTGGTGACAACACTTCAGTGGCCTGTTGGAAATGTGTCAGCGTTCCGGTAGATCCACGGGGTATATCTGGTAACCGACGTCGACGGTGTGGTAAATCGGGTAGGAGGCGGCGTGTAGTGCTCGCATCATCGCTGTCTGTAACGCCGGAAGCCATAATGCGATGTTGATGCGAAGATGAGTGTTGGCTATTTAAAGTGTCGGTGTGACGATATTCTTGGCGCGGATCAAAATCTATAAATGAGCTGGTACTGCTACTGATTGATTCCTGAAACTCAGTCTCAGTTAATTGTAATGAATTGCTGTCCCAATGTTCTCATTCGATGTCTTCTTCCTGGTGTGTTGGAACAGAATGATCGGAATGATTTTCTGTTACAAATGAAGCGGTTAAACAGTCCAGATTGCCGGTCACTATACTTTCCGCTTGGTCTGTAACTGAATTAGGCTCAGGTGTGGACTCTTCGGTTTCGTTAACGCTGTCGTGTTCTGGGATGCTGGCCAACAGAAGCGTGTCATATCGCGGAGGGGGAGTGGTGTTTTGATGGAGCAGTCGGCTACGGGGTAGAACTGTGGCATCTCTGCGGTCTCGGGAAGAGGTGCCATATGTGCTACGATGCTGTGAGATATTCCGGCCTGTTCCAGGGTTCATAAGCGATTCGGCTTCCGGTTCGGCCTCCCTTTGACATCCATATCTGCGCATTAGCCATGTAATACAACAGTATATGATCCCCAAAATGAGAAAGGCGACTAGGACTCCTAATAATACCGATAGAAATATCTCAGGGTTTACGATCCATTGTGCTAACCATTTAGCACAGTGGTCAACGCATTCGCCACATTTCGGATCGCGAGACCTCTCCTTAACCATAATTAAGTTAAATTAAACTCAGTTTCCAAATCTTGCGGTGGACAACCAAAAAAGAACCGTTGAATGTCTCGCTGCCCACTAAAAGCATTGACTAATAATTTATGCGGGAATATGCCAATTGTCACCGGCAACAAACGCATCTGCAGTGTGGAAATGCTGGCTATATATGGTGGCCTTCGCCTTCTCCTTCCGGCTTCTCCTTCGCCTTCTCCTATTGGTTGGTTTCCTTCTCCTTTGCCTTCGCCTTCTACCTTTTTCTCCTTTTCCCCGCCTTTCTCTCGCCTTGTATAGTTTTCAACCGTAATTTGTACGAGATATCGCAAAACAAGGCCACACAGTACAGACACAGATACATAACATTAAGTTGTTGATTCAAGAACCAATCGAAAAACATGCGTTGATCACTAATTACACACTAACCAAGACACATACCGAGATTCGTGCTTTTTGGAGAAAAACATTCATGGCTTTTTGTACAAAGTTAGAATAGTTTGCTTTGTGTACTAGTTATAATACCACAGAATAGAATAGAATAAGTTAGAATAGTTTGCTTTGTGTACTAGTTATAAACTTTTTGTACTAGTTATAATACCACAGTTTGCTTGAAAAATGACTTTCATCTTCGAGATAATAGGACGGACGTTAATACATAATCCCGATGATACACAAAAGTTTACCGACAGTAATAAAGAAAGCTGGAAGTGTGGCGCAATCGGCCTTGTCAGGTAGTGAATAAAGTATGGATACCGAGTAAAAATAATATCGCATGCCGTACTTTTTTTTCTACCTTCATCTTCCGCCGATATCAGCCTAGCCAGCCCAGCCAGTCCAGTGAAACTGCTAGCGCCCTTTGATCCTTTGATATCACTTTTCTGTGCAAGTAATTTTACCTTTTTCGTTTGACTTCATTCTGTACTTCTTGCATGAGGTCACATTTTACTTCTTCATATGACGTCTTTTCTGGTATGACTTCTTTTCTTAAGTTTTCTTATAAGAACATAAGAAAACATAAGAGAACATAAGAAAATCAAACACAAGAAATAATAAGAAACTATATAACAAAAAATGATAAGGAAAGCACAACAGGACAAAATAAAACATATAAAACACCAAAAAAGCTTAGAAACCCAAGAAAAAATACTAAAAAGGTAAAACACAGAGAAACCAGACCGATAAGACGTAAGGCTGTCGGTCCACAAAATAGAGAATTGACGTTCGACCGCCTTGGTGAGTGTGTAATTAATGCTTTTTGTTATTCGGTACGATTGGTTCCTGTTTCGTGAATTATCTATAAATTACGGTGGAAATAATCAGAAGGCAAGAACACAAAGGCGAAGGAGAAGGAAAAGGCGAAAAAGGTCGAAGACGAAAGGTCGAAGACGTCATACAGAGCCAGAAAGGCTCCATCTTACAGGAAATTCATCCTTATGTTTAATCACTTTATTACTACGTGACTTGCTGCTTCCCGTTTCAGTATTCCATACACCTGAACTTTTCCAGGAGTATTTGTCGATCATTAATTGCCCTTAACACGTAAACCCGCTTTTCCAGTTATCTTTGCTTTGCTACCCAGGACAGAGCTACCCGGATAACTTTTTTCTCTTGTAGTTAGCAAAAACTGCATTAGATTATAAGTAAACCGGATGCACGTACTCGTATGATTAAATTATTCATTGACTTTACGCCCTATCGCAAGAGATACCTACGTCTTACTGCACGTAGCGTCTTTAAGCGGATGACATTCCAGGCAGTCACTGATCACAAGAGCCTGCCAACCGAGATCACAAGAGCTTTGCCACCCGAGACCACAACGGGGATACAAAAAAGCGTGAAAGGGCGATACCAATAGCTTGTGTGCAATCGGATTGCTCAATGTACAGTACTTCAGGTAACGAGGCTGCATTTTTGGAAGCTACAGTAATTTGACGCCTGTAAGCTATTATGACGTGATTGTGCTCAAAAATTCAACAGAGTATAATTATCAGACGATATTAACAGCAAATTTTATGCGAGCACAAATCCACACCAAACTTTACTGTGTGCTAACGCAAGGAGTGTTAAAACAAACGCTCACGACGACAAATGTGTGAAAGTTATCGTGAAAACACAAAAAAAGTTAATGGTTAGTGTTCACCGTTGGGCATTGGTTAAAAGGGTGGTAAAGAAATCAACCGTGACTTACTGCCTTAATGCAATACAGGCTTTTCCGTAATTATGCTATTCCAAACGTGAAAGTTTCGCCAAAAGTTTTATCGAAACGTATGTATATACCACACACCGCACAAATATCAATTTTTTTAAAAAAGCAGTTACATACGTATATATATATTTCCCAGGCTTCTTTCGGTGAAATAAGTATTACGTTATTCATCCATAGAATCCGGGCAGCTCTAGCTCAATACGCCTTGATAGAATAAATCATTTTTTGCTTCCATTTGCGATCACAAGGGAAAAGCAAAATTGCTTAAACTCACAATGTTATGAAGAGTTAATGTTCACCAACAGAATATGCATTATCGCAAATTCAAACAATGATAAAATGATAAAAAATCGGTATTTCATCCCAACATTTGCCTAAATTTGCAATAAACCGGCAGGCTTTATTTCCATTCATGCACCGAACCGGCACGACAGACACGTATAGATACAGATATATGCAATTTTACAAAAAATTATTTTTAGTTAAGTTAGGCGTTGTATGACAGTTGGTCTCTAAAGCGAACTTCAAAGTGTACTGCGGTACATGTACAGTACAGTAAATACTAAATACATAACAATTGCTATAATTTCGGTATAAGTACTTAAATAAAACCCAACTCACAGCGACTGCAGTAGCCACTACCCAAGTGTGCAATTGTGCATCACAGACGTACTCATGAATGGCTCCGATAAATTAACGATTAATGGAACCGGTCATGAGTACTTATGTGATAAAATTTTAACAATAAAAACCAGTGACACAAACATATGCTGTCTGACTTAACAAGCTAAAGCTACTACTAGACGAGAAGCCCCAATTATTTGTCAACAAAAATAAGAGTTGATCCAAAGCAGACAAGTACCGGGTGGCACAACAAAATGGCGGTCTCCGCTTTTCTTTGTTTCCCGAGAACTAGTTGCCGCACTGTAACTTGTTTAACTGTCAATAAACCTCTTCGACTTCTTGAGCGTCAACTACAGATAGTGTTTTGCAGTCCGGGCGGGTAATTTAAAAATGTCTACGCCACTCAACAAAGGAAGCCTAAATAAGTTTTTAGATAACAAATGTTTCTTTATCATTCTAGAGTTTTTCGCTGTGCGCGTCACTGCTGATTACCTCGTTGAAAACAAGTTGAAAAATGTAATCATTCTGATCATATGACATATATATCTTATATCTCCCTTTTTAATCACGGTAAAGTCCACGCAGGGCAAAGCGCGAAGTACTACAATTAGCAACGGACAACGGTGCCATCGCTAATGAGGTGAAATTTCGGCTTCCTTTGTGCCATTTCGGTAGAACCGCGTGCTCGCCTATACCATACGCATCTACGGAAAAAATGCTATCCTCGTTCAGATTTTGAAATGTATACGGTGATCAGCTCAAGTTTTCACGCCCATGCAGAGGAACCAATTGTGCCAAATACAGTTTCCTTTTACACATAACATGTTTGTTTATAAAAATAAGAATAGACTACTAAAGCACAGTGAGGTGATCTTTGCCGCAGTTCATCCGCTCATATTCATACAATAGCGCGCATGACTACTGTAAGCTGTACTTCGACGCAGTATGACGGGACTTTGCACAGAGACTATAATTCTTCAAGTATCAACTTTAAGTTCTTGTACTATTCTGATATCAGGTGAGCTTTACTGACCATGGTAAGTTTACTTGTTAGACGTAATACTTGCTTATTGTTACTTACTGTATCATATCATGTGTACAGAAAAATGCATTTTTATCGCTGTTATTAGTCAAATTCCCAAGCTAGATTACTTGGATCATTTAGTGTGTTACCTGCAAATGCTTTTAAAATAATAAACATTATGCGCCATGTCGCAAGTTGTTTATTGAAACTGTGACAAAGTATTGTTAAATAAAATTTTTTTATTGTACTGACTTATACAATATACAAAAATTCGTTGTAATGATACGAAACAAAGCGTGTATGTAACCTTGGGCCAACAAAGTACTTGGTCCAAAGATCGTGCAATCTTCAAGTTTCCCTTCGGCCTTATTACAGGGGTGCTACACCAAGTTGGGGCAGTTTTTTCAAAAAATTACTACATGTCTGCCGTCATTAAATAAATAAATAAATATTTTTTACTTGACTGCCGAAGGTATTAGGCATCTTTTGAACCAGAGGCCTCTACATTTATAACATGCTTCAACTCGCAGTGAGGGGAAAACTAAAGTAGACCAGCTAAAAAATACCGCTAAACCCGTATGGAGTGCCAGCTTTCCCCACCCCCATTAATTTTTTAAAAATTCTGTTGAGGTCGTAGTCCTAAGGTGATAAACCACAGTTGTTTATCACCCAGTTCTCTGGTAGGAGGTGCTTGACAACGGTCGATTTCAGTCAAGCTAACCTTTGCAGTGATTCCGCAAGCACTATCAATGTGAAGTGATGACCTTATTTGCGAGCTTGCCGTGCAGCCGCAGAATGCCAGAGAAAGTCGTTTCTGATGAAATCTCGTTCCCAAAGCACTAAGCGTCAGCTTCACGTTTACAATCCATATAGGAAGCCGAAAACACTCGGCCATAACAAACATCAACAGCCACCATGACTTTCTGTTGCTACTGCTTTGTTGATTTTCTTTTCCGCTCTTCTGGCGCTCCCATCTTCCCGCCTGTGAGGCAAGTATTTCGCGGCATAATAAAATCAACTAACAGGACCTATAATTTATTCATGAAAATTATTAGTTTTCGGTTCTCTCAATTTATGCGCTAGGCAACCACAATTTTCGGTAGGCCAGTTTTAACATACAAGTCTATGGGACATACCCCTTGTTGCAGCGCTAAGTCAACCACTGAACGCGAAAGATTTTTGTCCTGGCCCGTGACAAATATCTTTTGGGTCACTCAACAGTTTACAGAAAAGTTCGCGCAAAAATATCGATTGGTGAATTTGTTAGAAGGGCAGATGTAAACAGCCCAAAAAGGACTGCTACCTCTTCCCCTAAATCAACGCTCGGCCCGCTACTGACAGCTCAAATGGCGCCGGTTTTAGTTTTTCTGGATTCGCAGTAAAAAGTGGCATGGGAAAAGTCCAAATACAAAAACGAAACAGCGTACAGAAATTTTTGGCAGGTGTTTTACAAAAGTGCCCAACTTGGCGTAGCACCCCTGTATTTTATAAGAATTGGTTATATGAATACTAAACTTCTCTTGCAGGTTTTTGGCCTCTCCCGTTAGACCGCGGAAATCTCAGCTTCTTCTATCCATCCAATTTTACTGCTTTAAAGTGTTCTAAAAACCTCGCGGTCTGGCGGGTGAGCTGAGGCCAGTCATTGTTTGCTATCTTCACAATATCTGATTTGCGATAAGCAACCGGACTAGTACACATGCCCGAAAATCGCGAGCACAAGTCATAGAAAGTAATTAAAAAGCAATTAAGACTGTGCTTACTAGGAACGGTCATGGACTTATGGTCACAGAGAGACGGGCCCGACTACCAAAAGTGACAATCGCTAGGCCGCAAGTGCACAGGCACATGCGAGAGGTAAAACGATGGATGAATCACAGGAGAAGGGAAAATTTGGTCTGCCCTGTATCTGCCCGTGGCCGGTCCATCGCACGTACAGTTTTTCGCAAGGCGAAAGAGGCAAGCATCCCTTTCAGACGCATGACGCAGTGCCTCCGAGTCATGGTATCTATAGCATGGGTACTGGCCGCTTGCTTATCGCAAATTCCAAAATACTAAGCCCAGTGGTCACTCAAAAGCTTGTTACCATGGATGCCATAGGGCCAACATGGCTGGTCTGTCGCCAGGGGCACATTATACTGCGCTCAAACAACAAGAAAAGCGTTGGCTTCGCCTCTGCGTTTCTTGTGTCCCACGAGCTGGGTGATCACCCCGGCCGCTGCATTTGCTAGAGTAGCTTAATAATTTGGCAGTTTCAATAGAATGAACAGAAACCTAGCCGGCGAGCAAAAAACAAAACAAGCTCTAGATGTAAAAGGTCAACAACGCAGTACGCTCGTCGCGAACAACCATCCTGAGTAGTTGTCTGGCTGGCTTTGCCATTCTAACTTTTCGAAAAACTGAATCACATGCTAAACAATATACTTCACATGAAATACAAAGTTTTTAAAATCGTCGTAAGCCAATATTCATCCGTGCTCAGCTTGTAATATGTCGGATTATGTCAAAGATGTATTTTATAATTCATCTGCTAGGCAAACCACTTCCATCCTGCTTTAAACAAATTTAACTAATTGAAGAAAATTTATCCTGGATGTATGCCATATCTGCATGCACTATGGAAGTATGCAGTTTTTAAAAATTACCCATTTCCAAAATTAATACTTTTTATGGTGTTGTTGTTATCTCTCTAGTATTTATGGCATACAGGTATTTCACAACAAAAATTTTTCTTGGATCTCAAAGGCGGAGAAACAACTTTTTTGCCTGACTTACGTGTATAGTTGTATGGTAATTCCAGAATATCTATATTATCATTTCGAGTAACCACCGACATCTTCCTGCAGATCTTCCTGCTTCCTAGTAGCTGGAGTTACTAGGCCTTCAACTGGAAAATAACTTTCCGTGCATTCTTGCACACAGCTTATTTCATAATTATATGAACCAATCATTTAAACAACGCTTATAGTTCAAAACATTTTAATCTAGTTCAACCTCAGTTGTGAGACGAATATCGTATGTATCTTTATATATATATATATTCATACAAGCTTACCGACCAAAGCGTATTTATGCGCCGTTTTTATAGACTCGTCAACGCGTGGTCAGTTTAAGTCCAGCTTGGTCTTGAAATTTTCCATATTTTCCATAGGTGTGCCAATAGATTTTTGTTTGTTTTTATTAACCAGTGGTCAAAAGATGGTTTCATCAGGTCTTAAGTATAGGAAACGTAAAGAGCACTCGAAGAAGTATTCACTGCACAGCAATAAAAAGTGCTTTAAAACATAATGACTGTAACCACGGAGACTACAGCGGATGCATAAATACTTGCTCTTTAGGTAAAATTATATATTATTACGTCATGCAAAAGTCCATACGTATTTCAGAGCGTCAAAACGTCAAAAATTCAAAACGTATGAACGTCAGAACGTAACACCGTCAGAACGTCATAAAGTAAGAACATCGGAACGTCAGAACATTAGAACGTTAGAACGTCAGAACGTCAGAACGTCAGAACGTTAGAACGTCAGAACGTCATAAAGTAAGAACATCAGAACGTTAGAACGTCAGAACTTCAGATCGTCAAAACGTCATAAAGTAAGAACGTTAGAACGTAAAAACGTCAAAACGTTAGAACGTTGAACGTCAGAACATCAGAAATTCAGAACGTGAAAAATTAAAATTGTCAGAACGTCAGAAATTCCGAACGTCAGCCTTTATATATTTATAATGACCTTTGCAAAACAAAGCCAATACTATCCAGTACTTAAGTGCCGAGCGCGGATGCGCGAGGCTACCTTGTATGTACTTTCGTATTACTGCACTGGCCGGCAAGTCCATCTGGCCCGCGCCCCGCGATATGTTGTGTTCTATCGAAATGACAAGCGCGCTACGCCTCACATACCATCGGCTCGCCTGATGGCCCCTTAGCTAATTCACAAGCTGGTCATTATCAATTTCAGTTTTCGTAGTGCGTATAACAGCATCCCAGCAAGCGAACTGCGATACGAGTACTGTATGTATTTTTGTATAAAGAAGGCGTCTTTTATCCTGCCGTAAAAGGACTGTAACTTTTCCAGCATCTAGATCTGCGTATCCGGAACATCTTCATCATGCGGACTCACGTGCAAGCTGTGCACTATCGTGGTGGCCATTGGGCCACTAACGTGTCTGTGCTACGCGCACTCATACTTATTTTGCGAAGTTTCTCTACTTTACATAGCAACGGTACCACCACAGAACTGACAGAAGCACATTTTTTCAAAGCTCGGAAAGATTGTTTACAAGGAATGTCTGATTTGCTTGTTATCAGTACATACAGCAAATGTTATCATTTGTATAATCATGGTAATATTTACCAATCATCAGTAATAATTATACTGGTAGACTGCACTATCCAGTCATGAATCTCCTCATAAGGCCTAAAAAAACATTCCAATTTTCCGGCATCAGTTTTTATGGTATTGCGAAATTTTAAGCGAAATGAGTAATAGGGACGAACTGTAAAATTTTGGGAACCTACTGGATCTGGAATGGGAACAATACCCTCGAAATCATGAGGTGAAAACGAGGTGTAGGGTTCTTGTTTCGGAATGCAAAGAAGTTTCCCGTTATGACGCCAGATCAGCTTATTATCAATATTTTGAAGGATGTGCTCCGAAACCGGCAAACGAATGTTGCAAGAGAAAATGACGCTGTTTCCTTCGCTGACTTTATAAGCCGGCATTCGATCGGCAAAGATATCGCTAGCGCGAGACACTTCAGGCAAAAGCAGATATTGTTTAATCATCATCTCCCCTCTATCTAATAACTCCGTGCATATGACTTCACCGCTTGACAGGAGGGAAATGTTCAGAATCTTCATGATGAACACTGATTTGAGTTGCGTAAACTGATAAAGCTGTTTCGTTTCATTTGGCAGCGACGGTCGACCATGCGCAAACACCCTTGAACCCTGATGCAACCAAGATATAGTTTGGACTGACATTTCAGATGTATTTTCAGAGGCTTCGCATGTAAATTCAATTGAATTTCCAAGCCCCTGCCTCCGTACCACGGGTTCACTCCTCGGGTGTATTGTTCGCTGTTGCGGGAATTTCAGAGTAATTTTGTCGATTATCCGGTTTTTCATGGCAGAGTCGATAATGTCGTCTACTGAAAAAGCAAAGAAACATAAAAAAGAAAAAATACGTTTCTTTCCTTTACTTTCAATCAGAAAACAAGCTGCTAATAAAGAAACCGAGCGTATCAGGCAGCGTAGGTTTTCCGAGTGAAACTGGTTAGTGGCTATCATCGACGTACCCACTAATGGATACTCGATAACTACTAAGTGCTTTCTCCCGTAATACGTTACTATTTGCTAACCATCCTGTTTGTTTTATCCTTTGTACTACTGACTTTTTATAATAGCAAATTTCTCGGCAAGCTGTTAGCCGCGCTGCGTAGGTTCTGCAGTGTACAGCGTTTTCTGCCGCATTCACGTGTTTTGGCGACTGTTATTGAAGATGCAATACGAGTGGCATGTGCATGAGCGAAACCCCCATTAATTAATTTTTTTCTCCTAATTAAATTTTGTAAAACAAACACTTTTGCTGCTATGGTGGACAAAGGGGACACTATTTCGGACCTTGTGTGACCTTATTAAAAAAATAAGGTGACCGTAAAAAATCTGCTACATTTTTCCAAGCGAAACAAAAATAGGACTACGTGGAAAAATGTTAAAGCCCATACGCTTCCCATATTGCTGCGAATTGTTAGATTGCGCAAACTCTTGCGTTTGTAGCCTTCTAAGGCCCCTTTTCGTATTCTAACTTTCTGTAAGACGCTCGTTACCTCCATAACTCGGACAGAAAAATGTGAGACATGCTAATAAGTAATGACTCCAGGCCCCAGCTCATTCACATTAGCATTAAGTTCTGGCTGTAGGTAAGTGGCTTCCTCACTTCCAGTTGCACCATTCTACAATATCCTCTTTCATTGCACTTACATGTGACCTTAGTCCGGACGATTGTACCGCAGGCAATATGTTGAAACGACACATTACAGAAAGCACAATTGCCAATACCATCAGTAATTCGAACACTCTGAACATTGTAAATATGGTTAAGTGTACGAAAACTCCACGCTGTACCAGCCTGTCCGGTAATTTCTGAATATTGACGAATCAATACAGCGAAATATACAAATTTACAGGTAACGCCAACGTGTTACTCCACACTACGGAGCGCCACGCCAAACTGCTTAAACACAATAAAATGAGTTTGGCTGACTGGTGGCTTGGTGCACGCCAGATAATTTAACGAGAACAGTCGAAGTAAGTACTAGGAAGTGCGTATTCTATTGGGCGTTATCTCCAGTTAGTGATGGAACTACTAGAGCAAAGTGCATTCCGACCCAAAATAGTCATCTTTCTAAACTGCTTATGGAGATTTCCGTCATCAGCACCACAGTTCACAACGGAATTGAGCTCTTTAGTAACTGTTCCTATAATTATGTAGCACTGTACATTTACACGAGAGCACCCGCACTATTAGCGCCCGCAGTCAACACCCGTGCGGAACCAAAAGGACGCCCGTGCACTCAGCCAACAATGCCCGTGTTTACCCGTGCACGCAGCCATAATGTTTGTTTATTCTTCACAAGCAATTAGCACCCCTTGGAACAGAATGGAAATGCTAATTAATCCAAATTAATGATTGAGATTTTCCTCGTTCTTATGCTCGATAGTATCCGTGTCTGGGTGCTTCATGTTTTCACTAATCAGTTCTCTAATCACATCCGATGCGCTGTCGGGCATGGTCAGGCCGGACGATGGCTGCCCTGAAACTTCAGTGTACTGAGATGTCATCTCGGAGTAAGTCTCTTCAACAACACATCCTGATTCGTCGTGGCGGACAGTGTCAAAAGTCGACGGGTGAGCAGGCAGCGATGCACCGGTCAAACGGGACGACTGCATAGTGATGCGGCTGATGGCGTTAGGATCGCGTGCACGACGAAGCAGTTTGCGAAGCTGGGAGCGCCAACGAGAATTAGCAGATTCCTTGTGGTGTCGATAGACAAGTTGAAAATTTTCCAAAAGATGAGGATTTTGCATGTTGACGTTGGCATTGTCGTTGTCAACGGGCTTCGTTAGTGTCCACTGTATACCGTGGTCATTGTGGATATCACGAAATTTGCCTTGCTCAAGGACGATCTTTTCTGCAGTACCATAAGACTTAATTAATGTACTGCAGTCTTCGTACGCTATCTGTAAAGATACTTTCACAATCATAACATAACGGAATTTTTTACAGAAGTGTTTCTGGGTTGTAATTTTTACGATTTCTTCGTCGGTGGTTAATACCGTAGTATGAAAAATCTGGTGTGCAGAGCTAAACTTACTGTTGCAAAGTTTTCCCGTGTTCGACACCGCGGGTGGATGGTAATGTTTGTACGTCACGGACATCAGGGTCAAAATAGGAGCAAACAAACCAGCTGACCCAGGCAGAACATGCAGGAAGCAGGCTACTATGGACATGATAAACGGTATTTCCAAATCGCTTGCATTATTCTCTAAGTAGGTTTTGGAAACAGTTTGCCATCGTCTTACGGTAAATACAGTTGCCACTACGGAGAATATGCACGCAACAACGCACAGACGTGCGTAGATGTTTTTCAGCAAGGCTTCGGTTTCCCGCCTGAGCAAATCGCGTCCGTAATACAGAACGAGACCCATGACACCAGTTCCGAGAACAACGGCATTGCTCCAATACGCCGCATAGGCGTCTTTATAAACGAAGACCAGCTGGACTGGCTGATAGGGCGTCTGACCGTCCCACGTCACCTCGTGTGGAGTGTGTGCATCACCTACAGCACAACAATTAATGTTTTTATGGAGCAGTTACAGCCATACGTCATAAATTTATAATACTTAGTATCAAAGGAGCGATAGAGCGGCGCTGTTTAAAGGTCAACCAAGCTGCTGTGGAGTGTTATCGTGCCACTTTTTTACAGAAGTTGTGTTTCAAACTACGGTAGCAAAATAGCGATGGATATGATGAAATCAGTTTTCGAATGCATCATTATGTGAATGTACTTGCACGCGCGAGGTTTAATGAAATGTACAAGTCGCGCGATCGTCTCCCCTCCCAATTCCACCCATTTTATCGTATATTCGCAACCGTAAATCTTCGTATATATTTTAGCACAGCTGGCCTGCACCTTCAGCATAAAATGTAATAGGGAAACAAAGACGCAATAAAGCCTAAGTTTTTTTCAGTAGGAGTCTTGTTGGGCACCTACTCTGTACCAGACTTGGGCCGCCAACGACATCTCCGCTTTCCGCCCGCCCCGCTCTTACTAAAAATTTTCCGCCCCGCTCCGCCCCGCCGTAACAGAAAAATTTCCCACCTCCGCCCGCCACATTTTAATTTCACGCCACCCGCCCGCCAAAAATGGGACAAATTTTTTCAGTGCTTTTCATTTTTTAATTTTTTTCCGTTGGTTCTTCTTCAGAAATGTCTGCTCAAAGACCACACCAGTTGCCAATTTTCGCGCGAAGCCAACAACCAATTTCGCTGCAAAAACCGTTAGAAATTCTATAAAAAAACAGTAAGAATATTTCAGTACATGATCTCAAATTTTATTCTACGCTTGATCTCCGCCCGCTTTTATAATAATCCCGCTCCCGCCCGCTCACACTTTTTCCTCCCCGCCCCGTCCCTCCAAACTCAAAACTTCCGCCCGTTCCCGCCCTCCAAAAAAGCGGGGAGGGGCAGGAATGGCGGAGAATTTTCCCGCTCCGCAAAAAGGCGGCCCAAGTCTGCTCTGTACCTACTTATTACTTCCAAAGCCATACACAATGCAGCTACGGTTAACTGAATCCACGCAATGATTCGCCACCAGCGAACCGTCCAATGCGCACGGGTATACCCTAGGTGCTTCGGAATAGATAGTCGTCGCTCGCCATTTATAGATGGCCGTTCATCCGACATGTCAACCCTGCTTGCAGTCACTGCTCTGGAAATGGCGTGAAACACAGCAGAACTTAATGGAGCCAGAATCGGGCCGAGACTTAATTCAATTCGGAGAACCCAGTGTGTAGAATTGAAAGTTCGAATTCCTGTTCGAACAATTTTTAAAGCGATGCCAGTTTACCTTGTACAAAGGGAATCGATGCTGTTAAAATTAGCCGTACCACTTGATAAACGCCGTACGATGGGTTAAACGCCTCCCGTGGTGGCTGCCCATTACACAGAGCCTCCGTAGAGATTTAACATTGTGCTATGCAGAGTTGCGCTGCAGTCTGCAATAGTTTCTCTGCTAGTAACACTGCAGTTCTTTACTCTTTTGTGTTCAATTTTAAATTATGAAATTGATTTCAATTACACTAAAATAAATTTTTACTAAGTACGATGGAGAATTGTGTGTTCGATATAAGTATAATCCTTTTCTGTTTCGTTTGTAAAGCTGTACAGCGCCTGTGTGTCGCTATGGACTATCGATGTACAGTACTGTAGCGTGTAGCCTCAGCCACGGTCTATCCATGGCGAACTTGTGAGCAGATTTTGCTGACTTTACTAGGAACCAGGATCATCCAGGAACAGTACACCAAGCTATTAAGAGAGGGAACTTCTGGAGTGGGGCAAAATACTACTCGAGTAGCATAGTAGGATTGCTCTTTTTGCAGTGTAGCCTGTACTGTGGTGACTTGCTGAATTTTTGCCCCACTCCGGAAGTTCCCTCTCTTAATAGATTGGTGTACTGTTCCTGGACGATCTGCTGTTCTGTTGCTGGATGATTTGGCATTCCGGGTTCCGAATGTAAAGACAGTAAGTAAAGTCAGCAAAATCTGCTCACAAGTTCGCCATGGATAGACCGTAGCTGAGGCTACACGCTACAGTACTGTACATCGATAGTCCATAGCGACACACAGGCGCTGTACAGCTTTACAAACGAAACAGAAAAGGATTATACTTATATCGAACACACAATTCTCCATCGTACTTAGTAAAAATTTATTTTAGTGTAATTGAAATCAATTTCATAATTTAAAATTGAACACAAAAGAGTAAAGAACTGCAGTGTTACTAGCAGAGAAACTATTGCAGACTGCAGCGCAACTCTGCATAGCACAATGTTAAATCTCTACGGAGGCTCTGTGTAATGGGCAGCCACCACGGGAGGCGTTTAACCCATCGTACGGCGTTTATCAAGTGGTACGGCTAATTAATCAAGCACGGCTACGTACAAGCTTGTCCGGTAATTCCTGTCGTAAAGGTACAGATAGCACACATTTAGCGCGAAGTTTGCGCTATAGCGATTGCCACTACACTACGTTTGGCGTAACACGCAAATTTGTGTATTTCGCTGTATTGAACCGGCAGAAATTACCGGACAAACTTGTACCACCATGTAGCATCATGGGCTGGCTTATTTCTGCTGCGAAGCGAAACGATGTTTTGCCCGTAAGCTGTAGCCCCTTAACAACGGCAAAATAAGCTAACGTAAAGTGCAAACTTAACTTACGATCAGGCACCAACCAGCCAATCAGACTTAAACAACAAGCTCTTATTTTCGAGGACTTATTCAACATATTGTTACAAGAAACTGCAGCAAATTGTAACTTTTTTGTGTAATTGTTAGTAGATTTAAATCAAAAATATAAAATTAATAATACAAAAGAGACCAACACAATGAATGCGCCTGCCTCAGAGCACAAATTCAATTTACATGTAAATCGTTCATTTGCTCTGTAGCGCGCGGATGTTCAGATTTCTTCTTGTCCAAAGTTATATGTCCATTGGTTGCTGAATCAGCCGTTCTTTGTTTACTCTAAGACAGCCTAAATCTCAGAAGTCTAGTTCCCTCTCAAAGCTAAAGCGACATCCGGTGTTAATAATGTCGCAATCGCGGAGAAAGTGCGCTCCCTTACTGGGCGTTATTGGCCGGAAGATACGCTTTCGAAGTCCTCGTCGGTAAGTTGTTCTCGTCATCTTAAACAGCTGTTGTTTTAAACTATTAGTTAGCGGGATTATTCCGTTACGTAGACGAAATCTCGCGCATCGATTTGAGCATCAGTTTTTGGCAGAAGCCGTCGAGAATTCCAGTGCGCTTTATCTACGGCCTCGCACAAAAGAAGAACTGCAGTTCCTTACGAAGCTGGCAGGAATACATTCAAAGGATGATGGAGAATGCCAGCTACATGAATCTGAGCCCTGGCCTGCTGTCACCGAAAAACAGCTGAAGAATCAACAGTTCGTTCAGCAGTTTCTTTCCGACTATTTGCACTGGATGCGATGGACGGATCAACGTGCGCTGAGACTGGAAGCTAGCGCTAAGCGTAACCGGCTCGTTGAAGCGCACATTAATCGACTGCTAAAAAGCGCTCGCCACCAGTTATTCCCCAATTCTCGAGCAAGCGTTTCCGCGTTAAAAGACCGGGAACTTTCTAGTGCTTTGGATAACGCTGTGGAAATTATCAATCACAGGGTCACAACCGCCAGCAAGTTGCACACAACCAGTGCCATGTCCACAGGGGAGACTCAACGGCGATTAAGGAATGTGCAGTCGGTGTCAGATACGTCACGCAACTGGCCGTACAAAAACCGCCCTTCTGAGAAAGAACCACCGGGAAACCCGTTGAGTATCGTATCAGCTTGGAAGCCCACCAAACCACTGTCTGTGATGGGTATCGGGAAGCGAAAGCGCTCTAACGATAATCTGACTGATTCCCAAATAATTAAAAAACCTCAATCTAAACCGCTACAGGACCTGCAAGGTAGTTTTCAGCCCACAGCAGCTGATGGAATGAACGGAAATCCCTTTGAAAGCGTTTTCCGCCACTGTATGCACCAAAAAGACGCCATCAAACGCCAGCTGCTGGAGACCGACAGAAACGAGTTGCGAACGGATTTGTTGACATCGCTAAAAGACTTTTCGTTAGCCGATCCACCACGTGACGGTGGCCATGCGAAGCAAACCTCTTTCCAACAGTATATCAGGAAATGGAATAATCGAGTCAAGAAACATATTGCCGCTCCTCCGGCACCGCCTGCACAGACTTTCACATTATTCGATCAGGATCCAGCGAAAGCGGGCTACTTTGCAGCCAAGGACGTTACGACTGATTTTGATCCGGCAATGTTACAGGAAAAAGCTAAAGAAAAAGAAAATATGTACAAAAATATGGCCGATAACAGTAAGCGCATTCTCGAAGAACGCACTGCCAGAACCAACTGGCTGCGCACATCATTGGATGATACTCGATTAACCGATGTGCAGGAATGGCTAAGTAAAAGGTCATCCGGTCAGGCCAACTGGGAAGCGCGTAAAGAGTACACGAACGGCCCGACGCATTTTGGTAATGGTGCAGCTACGGTCCTGGAAGACTTTTGCGGAAGATTAGCGGCTGGTTCAGCACAGAATATGGTGTCGATAGCCCGGATTATGGCTTCACGTGCATCTCAGGAAGAAATAAGAAAGAAATTTTTCCCTAAGGAAATTTCTGCATTCAGCGTCCCAACCTTTTATTTTGCTACACCGCCGTGGAAAAATCTTGTAAATGCAAATGTCGCTCAAAAATTGTATCGAGAAAAACATGTTTTGCAGTGACCTTTGGAGAGCAGTTACTTTATCTGGATTTTTCGGCTGCTTTATCTGTGTTTGTCTTTGCACAGTGCGTTAGCTGAAAAAGTTCGATTAATGGTATTAAAATAAATTTGATCTATCGCGCAGGAAAGGATTACCAGTATTTTCAGGTTAATTATTACTAACACCAACATCATGGATAATTCATCTCGAAACGATACTGTGTCTTTTCGGCCTGCTTTCGTTCTCTTCTAAAATGCGAGTATATAGTTTATACGAAAACCGGTAAGCTACTCCCAGATTGATAATAGCGCACAGTAACGAGAATGCTAATAAGAACCCATAATGTGGCACTTCCACAGCTTGTACAGGGAAATAAAGAATCAAAATATCACTTTGATGCAGCGCCAGTGACAGCGTGATGCAGCTAAGGATGTTTAAAAATCCGGAAAGGCATGATGCTAATAGATTGAAAAACCGGATCATTGTGGGATGGTACAATTCCGCCTTAACTGACGCCGCACGAATTCCTAGATAGCCTGTGACTCCCGTGGCGATCATGGACAAGATAAAACTCGTTCGTGCAAGTCCTGACACTAACGGAATAGGCTTCACGAGACCCGTGAACAGGATGATCCTATCTAATGACATATAGAAGATTGTCAGTCATTAGAGCAGCTGACACCGTGATGGAAACCGATGCTACGTATACGCACTTACATATGGTTAAGTATAAGATGCACCAAACTGCCACGGTAATTTGTAGAACTGCAATAAAGCGCTTAAATCGGAACGACCCAGGCTCCACAGTAGGCTGGCCAGGCGTGTGCACTTTGCGGATGGCGGCCGTAAGTAGTCCTTCATGGGGGTCAGAAATGCGTCTCTTGGTTAGTCCCGAATATTTTATATCATCCAGTACGCTCATGGTGAATGGTCTGTGGTTCCTCAAGAGATATCCAAATTCTGAGATGCTACACTTGCCAGGTATGACAATGTTGTTGTTGCATCAACATACAGTGTAAGACAGATTTAAGATGTTTGTATGAAGATGTTGGAGTGTGACAAAGCGTTGCTACACAACGGATAGCCGCTGAAGAAGAAAAAATGCTAGCTGCTAGCAAAGCACGAAAAACAATGATTCGTTCAAGTACAGTATGTAGATGCAATAATATATGTATTGGTACTCTGTACATGAACTTTTCTCACCTTAACCGGGCAAAGGAGACATCATTCCCTACGGATGAAACATGAAGTGTACTATCACTGATGCATGAAATTTCCGGTTGTCCATTTTTGCGATAACTCGTCTGTCCGTAGTTCGATCCCAGATTTGTCTGGTGGAAATAACGACATCCTGACGATTTTTTGGAATAATTGACACGAAGTAGCTGTACTTGTAGCTGGAAAACGATGTTGTAATCTTAATACTCGCACAAAATTAACATTAAATCAAGTAAAATCATAAAAGAGTATCATGCTCTAGCTTTAGCAGAAATTATTTCCTACCTGTAAAATCGACATTGCGCAAGTGTGGTTGCCACATCTTCACTAAGTATTGGCAACAGCTGTTTAGTCCTCTTTGGATCTAGGCCCTCCGCGACATACCGAGATAAACGAAATTCTAAAACGCCCCTAAGAACCTTCTCCAATACGGATGAGCGTATAAAACACGTGGGCTTTGATTGATAAGACGCTTGAATATCCCACCCAGCCTGATTACGAAACCGTTAACGCTTACTAAGTACAGTTTATCAAGCGCCACTGGTGCACAGACTCACTTACCGCTTCATTTAGCCTGTCTTCATCTTCAAGCTTAAAGTAGCGAGCAACGGGCTGCTTGTCGTCATTATACAACTGTACATATCTCTTCAGAATAGTGGGACATTCGTCTACTTTTTCCGCTCCTTCCGGCACAGTGTAGACGTCATACGGTTCAGTGTCTTGGGATTCATCTTCACTTGCTGCGATGGTATTAGGGAATGACGGATGTCTATGAACGAACGGAAGGTCATCGTGGTCGGGACCGGGGTACTGGTCCTCCGCCGTCAGAACCGGGGCGCTAGACTGGATATCGCTACCAACGACAATATTCGGAATCTGCGGAGCTGCATGAGAGGGCACCGAAACAGGAGGCTCTTCCTTGATTGTACCAATCAGAGGGGCTTCTGCTAACTTTTGAGCGTGTTCGACGATCTGTATGGATGTCCCGCTCAAAAGTTCCTTCAGTTGCAGCTGACCAATGGCAGGTTGCTTTTCCACTTTAATCGGTGTGGCTTCTTCGCCTTGCTTTGGAGCACCTGATGGATCGGAGTCTCCAGAAATGCTAGATACTGCTGGTTTAACTTCATTGTCCACCTCTGACGGCTGTGTTTGCGGTTCTGACCCTTCTTGAACCGGTTCAGCAGTCTCGCCATCAACTATTTGGCCAACAGGCTTGGAAACATCTTCGGGCTCTTGCTTGATTTCGTTAGTTGCTGTTTGACCTTCCGGGGTGGTTTGAGGGCTGTCATGTTTAGGTTCTTGATTGGTGTCAGTTACTTCAGTAGGCGTTGCTGGCTGTGAGTTTTCCGCAGGCGGCGGTTCCGTAGACACGGTATTCCTATCCTGCTCGGTTGTGGGGGTTGCAGTTTCTTCTACTTTGGGATTTGCTGTTGAATCTGGTTCAGAAGGTGGAGCATCGCTTCCGGTTTTTTCTGTGCTTGGTTCAGACTTGCCCCCTTGTTCATCAGTGTTTTGAACTGGCGCTGGTACTTCAGCCATTCTGAACTTCGATAGCTTCCCCCAAGTTAAATTTAGAACAGCAGTAACTCACAAAGGTAGCTTACAGTTTCAGTATTTTATTCGTAATTTTGTCGAGCAAAATTAACTGAAATTTCGAAACAAGTAACCACAGAAACAATACGCGACTTGCTCAGTTTGCTATTTCACTCGCGTTGGTACACTCTGGATACCGGTGGCGTCCGGTGGCGTTGCAAATTTGTTTCTGATACGGTAATTGTCCTTGTTAGGACTGCGATGCATATCTATTCAACAACAACAGCGATATGCATGTTTTTGGCTGCACTGCACATTCAATACAATATGAGCTTCGGATTCAAAATTACATACACTTGCATCTTTATTTAGTTTCTTTCACCAAGTAAAACTGTACGTCCCTTAAAAATTTAAGGATACAAATAACAGGCAGCCGGCCGCACGGACAAAAAAGCAGCAAGCAACAAATAACAAGCAGCTTATCCTTGATTGTGCACACTGCTGCTTCTGGATCGCCTCCTCGATCTTGAGTTTCTACCAAGCTGTCGCCGTTTTACTTTACTCGCCTCCCGCTCTGCTCTTTTTTTATGCAAGACCTGCTTTTGCTCGTCATGGTTTCGAATAAACGGAGTTATTAAAAATCGCTTGTTCTGCAGTTTCTCTTCAGATTCCTTCAGATCATTTTTAAGTTTAATCATCCTGCTTTCGAAATCAAATGGGCGTTTTGGTCCATCCACAGCGCTTTCCCCTCTCTCACAGGTCAGCTTTTCCCAGCTGGGTAAAGTTCGTAATGCCAAAACGTCCGTTTCGGCCTGTTGTTTCAAAGCGTCCGGTGGCGTTGTCTTTAGAAGAGCTTCCATTTCGTCGATAGCGACATCAGTAAACTGAGGTGCAACTGTCTCTTTCAAAGGCTTGTCGATGCCCAAGTAGTACGCTAATGTTTTGTTTTTATCAAAGGATCGCTTCGCTTCTAGAATGGCCAAATGCAGATCCTGAACCCGTTTTTCAATTTGTCCATTTATTATTTGTTGCTTTTTCAAATCAGTGGTCAGTTTTGATAGATGCTTTTTGACACAATTTTCGTCTGTGTCGTTTGCGCTTCTTTCGTTCATAAACAAGCAAAACGGTTTAACATATAAGTTGACCTCGTCCCCTTGCAGTCGCAGCTCCACAAAATCCCTCTTGTTTTCGTTGTTTTCGATCAGCAGATAAAGGTCGTCAACGTTGAAACATTTCTCATTTTTCTCTTCCATACTTCGAAGTTTCTGCAGGTACTTTATTAATGGCAAAGCTGATATATCGCTCCTGTGAACTTTGTTGCGGCGGTAAGCATGGTCTATTAAGGTCAAAACTATCCCGTTCCAATTTTCACACCAAGGGATAACCTTTTGCGGCGCAGTACCGGTAGTCGGACCGAGCTTAACATTGGCAGTCTGCTCGTCTAACATTCGTGACAGATTACCGGCTTCTCGGCTGACAGCGGTATACTGCAATACTGCTTGCTCCAAGCGATCGGTGATCGTCTTCTCAGTTTGCTTCTTGTACAGATGCTGATACCGCTCTTCCTCAAAACCTTTATCAGGAACAAGTGCGGTCATCAACTTCAGTTCCAGTCGCAGCATATTTTCTGATATAAATTCGATATCGTGCAAGATATTTTGGATTCGTGCTTCCATGCCGCCTTCGCAAAATAAGAACCAAGTCCGAGCATTATTTATAAACCGCCGAATGGTAGTGGTAGCATATTTAGCTTGTTTGGCCAATACATAAGCGGGATCTCTAATTCGACTGGCCAAGTCTTTCAGCTGATGCAGTAAAGCATAAGCGGCGCTGTGGAATCTCCCTGGTTCAGCGCCTACCAAAAGCAGCACACAGAACATTTTTATAATAACAGAGGAAAATAAAAAAAAATGCAGACCGATAAAGTACGTTTCGTTTGCCGTAAGGGTTCGGAGGTGCTCAAATCGTTCTTCCATTTGAGTAACCTCTAATGGGATCCCCGTTCCACCAATAATTTTGTTTTCAGCAATCAGCCGAACCGCTTCGTACATTTTCCATATCGTGTACGTGCCGGCATAAAGTTGAGAATCTCTCAATAGCTTTAATTTCGCAACATCCTGAAACCTTGCAGATTTCCCAAATAACGCAACGGACGTCGCAAATTCTTCGTCGTTTAATTCTAGTGGGAAGTTTTCGGGATCGGTCAAGGGACTATTCTGAGCAAAATCTGCTAGCCCAGCTGCCGAAAGCCTATGGAAATGGTTATCCTCGATGGACGTATGCTTTGCAAAATAATCCGGTTTAGTAGCATTCAATATGCGGACGCTCTCGGTTTCGTGGCGCACTCGACTCAAATTCGCGCCTCGGTCCTGTTCCCTTTGATATTGTGTGACGAGTAGAGAAAGAGCACGATGTACCTAGGTAGAAAACAGCTTGATATTACGTCCATTAATACAAAAAGTTGCGGTCAAGTATATTCAAGATTTATATAAGTGAAAAATCTAATTATGCCTGCGGTAGTTTACATGTTACGGCATACCAAAGTTTCAAAATCGGAATGAATTTGCTGAAGAAATTTTAGGTTGCGTTCCGATTCGTCTGCTTTGAACTTATTCAGAATCCCATTCAGCCCAAGGTTCCACTTTTTAAAGTACCCTCGCACATTACCAATTAGCTCTTCGTCATACAATGACTCTCGCGCCAGAAATAGATCGAGGCACATTTGCAGTTCGTCTCCTACATCTTCAAGAATTTTTACCATCTCTTTGTCGTAATCGAGTAACCGCGATTCTAGATGACCCAGACTTCCCAACCAGCGTTTTGTTAACTCTCGTAGTTCCAAAATTGCTCTTTGGTCATTTAGCAAAATTGCCTGGTAAGCTTGCTGTGCGCCTGTGTGCCACTGCGTCTGGGCTGTGTGGATGGACTTGAACAAGCTGTACTGTGGATCGTGCACCAGTTCTCCTACTAACTGGTACGTTACGTCTTGCCAGATCTGCTTCTCAAACCGCATGTCTTGTTGATCCTGCTCTAAACTGGCACGTTGTGCAGCAAAGAGTTTGGAATACTGCCTAAAAAGCTGTCCGCTCTCGTCGAGGGAAATTAATCGCTCCGGTGTTGATGCTTCGTCTGTAATTTCGCGAAGCCGTTGGATGACTGGTTTTACATCCTTAAACTTTTCAAACTGAAAGATAGTGGCGTTCCACCATTGTTTGTAACCGATAAACACTTCCGCCAGCCGGCGCTCAATAGAACGCTGAACCAACATTTCGTTGTGGATGTCTATCAAAACATAGGCAGTAGGCACATAGGCACAAAATCACTTCACTGACTACGTTTTGGTTGTGTGCAGCTTGTTCAACTCATACTTATTAGATATGAAGGAATCTGACTAAATAAGTCCGCATACCATCTTCGCAGATCCGAAAGAATGTGACCTCGTTCAGCGCAATGTACCGTGCACTGGCGGATAACTTCGTAAAAGAGGGCATTGTACAGCATTTGCTCTTCGTGTACAATTTGCAACAGACGCAGGATATGGATTGGCTGATTGACGTCGTCATCATACAACGCATCACCACCATCTGCAGCGCGAAAAGACCATGCTGCTACCAGCTGCTCGGCGTTATTAAGCAAGGCCATCATTTGGTGTACGGATGCTGGTTGAAGATTCGGCAATGTGTTTTTATGTTCGGGATGATCCGTTACACGTACGGTGTAGCTGTCTTCCTCCACTTCCACTGAAGGGACTTTGACCTTCATTTTTTGCTCGATTTCTTCGGTCTGCAGTGTCCCTACCTGCCAGTCGTTTCTCCATCCTTGGGGATCAATATGGCGATGCGTGTCGTGGATAATAGCAAGTGTGCCTTTTCTGGATTTGTTCACGAGCAGTCGGGCCGTGGCGCCGCAAATGCAAGGCGGAGCGTCCAACAAATGCGACAGTTTGTCTCGACCGCTTTTGTACATCCATGCTCGGTCGATACTGCCAACGACGGAATCTTTTGTGGAACTGTTCTAGGCATATCGTGGTTAGGATTATATGAAATTAGGCAGATCAATTCAACTGCAGATAGTACCTGTTCTAAGGCTAAGGTGGTTCGCATAAAACTACGCGGTGGCTCATCGAATGCAGCCAGCTGCTCTGAAGTTATAGTGCTCAACCTTCTCCCACTATCATGATCGGGCGCGGGGGGAATGGAGAGTTCCCGAAGAACGTCATAAGCAGACAAGTAGACTGGGTCAGAATGTGCCATTTCTGTCTTTACGGTATGAAAAGTGCGACGAGATCACAAGTAATGGTGCAGACAGCGTTTACGAAGTTCCATCGTGCTGCGCTGGTAGTTTTCAGGACTGACAAAAAAATTCGTAGTCCGGATCTCTTTTATGGTGGAAATAAACACAACTACATGTGTATACCGTTTTGGTTAGTAACTCGCGTTGAAAGTGAGGAATTGCGGGTTAGTGTAACGTGAGTTACCAATGAAATGAGCTAAAAGACCAATACAGCACCATTACGTTAAAAGCAGTTAATGAGGCTATTATCAAAGCAGGGTTGCTTATGAAGTTCAGAGTTTGCAGCCTACAAGCACACACACGTGTAGTAGCACGTTGCAGATGTAATTGCTTCACACTGCAAAAATTTACTTTATACCTGGAACACAATGTGTTCCAGGTATTTCACATGTCATGTGAAATAGTCCAGTAACAATGAAGCAAAGACAGCATTTAAATTTTCTGCACAACTTCAAAAGTAACAAAATTAAATTGGACTAGAAATTTAGCTTACCTGCAGGTCAATATTTTTATATTATATGAATACTAACTAAGTAACAAGGGTCCTCGACACTTTGTCGTTGTCTCGAATGTTCTCCCGTTCCACCCATCCAATCTAGACGCTCTAAAGTGCTACAGAATCCTCACAGTGTCGAGAGTGTTCCTGCATCATCAATTTTCTGGAAAGCCCACTACCCACAGTCCAGTGGTCACTTAAAAGCTTGTTACCATGGTGGCCATTAGCTTAACATGGGCTGCTTGCAAATCCCCAGATTGTTACTGTGTTATTATATCGAATTGTCATTTAAATTAGCGAACTGCGAATTAGCAAAAATAACAGGTTCTGCTCACGCCTGTTTATTTTGTTCGTGCCTCCTTATTGTAATAAACATCGTGCCCTTATTCAATACACATGCAGTTAACCTTTCTACATGCTCGAAATCCTAAGACATTATTCATCCGTGCTGGGCTTGTAATATATCTAAGTCCGTACATGCTTCACATAATGATTAACCACATAGTTCGTAACTTAGCGTTATGTCATAATGATTTTTAAAAATTTTGCATAAGCAATATTAAGTATTCCATTATTTCCAGTTTCCAGCATGAGTGCAGGCTTGCACACCGAGCAGAAGATAAGTGAGCTTTTGTCCGGAGAAAATTGATCTGTATTTGCTAATTTCCGTCCCCTTATGCTGATGTCTGTCGCGTCACACCAGTGTTATTTTCTAGCTTCAGTGCAGATACCCATAACAAAATGTTGTTTTTATTGTAACGATTAAGTGTACAGCTGTGACGTTATAGTATCACGAGTTATCTAAAGCTTTGTAAGATCCTTTCAATTACCAGAACCAGTAAAAACTGCAAAAGCACTGTGTAATAAACAGTCTCAACAACCAGTATTAAGAAGAGAACAAGCCCCAAGTTGATAGGTTGCAAGTACAATTCATAGGATTGCTTTTGACAGCCGGCAAGTATTGTTCAAATTGGCATATGGCGATTAAAATAAAATGAATGTCAAAGCCATCATAATATAGACAAACACTCCACCACACAGAAGTTGCCGCTGATCATCTTGTATGTGATTTCCGGTTAACCCATTCACCCAACAACAACACCATAAGCAGCTCAGCCACTGCAGCGGCGCGGACAGTGGTTGTTGCAGTGGCAGGCTACATTTGCGTCTTGCAGCTCTGTGCCATGCTGTTCCATGAACAAAGGAAAACCGCCGACACGGCGAAAGCGGCCTACTGCTTACTTATCACCAAAATATTGTACGTAACAAAACCGACCACTGGATTTGATTTTACTTCATGTTCATTTTGGCAGGCACACAGTAGATGAGATGTTGCTTTGTAACAATGGTAGCAAAACAAAAGTCAATTTCCTTTTCGCATAGCCTCAGCAGGAAAGTAGCAGGTTTATCGTTGAATATATCACCGCCGTTTAACGGGCTAGCAACTATTTTCATTTATATCGCCGAAACGATATGTGTTTCCGAACGGATGTTCTGCTAACGATAATAATAGTTCCTCTATGACTTGTGGCCGCTTTGTCTAACACTACCTGCTGTCCGCTTGCAACCATGTGGAATGTCATATTTATGGAACTTTTATTACTGTTGCAGGTAGGAAATTACGCGAAAATAATTATGTCTTAGCAAAGTATAGTTAGTTCGTGGCACATCGTGTTCAAATATATAAAGTTAATTTCAATCAGGATTTTGTTTTTTGATAAGCAGAAACTAAAGTTTTCGCGTGTATGTACAAATACAAATGCATGCTTTGCATTTCTGAAATGTGTACTGTATATGTTACACAGGCAGACTGTTTTGGCAGAAAACTAAAAATCGTTTTGCTCTACACAAAATTTAGTGTGTTTTGCGATTCACATTAACTACACTGTAAATCTGTGCCTATGCAAAGCCGGGAAGGAACTGCAAAGCGTTAATTACTGCTAAATATCAAGGTAAAGATCTATATTACAACGGATATATTATTCGGTCACCGCTGCTGTCCAGAGCACACAGCCCGCTAGGTGAACAAGTGACCGAATTACCGCTGCTGTCCAGAGCACCCGCCACACGGCCCGCTAGGTGAACGAGTGACCGAACTACCACTAGCATCTACTGCAAGCGTTCTTTACGTTGAAAATTTCTACCTCGTAGACTCAGAGTCGGGATGGAAAAGTTAACATAGATTCCTTTCTGAGTCAATGGGAATGCGTCAAGTCAATGTAAATGAGTGCACAAAAGCCGTAAATTCACTTATTATCCTATCTACGTTTTGGCGCTAATTTCGGACCGTTTTGTTTTGCTGAAGGAATAAGATGTTAACTAAACAGCTGATCGAAATCATTTGAATAAACCGGCCGTAGACTGGGGACCACAAGAAACGCGGAGGCGAAGCCGAGGCTGTTTCTTGTAATGTATAATACAGAGGCCTCTGATGCCGAATGATTCTGGAGTTTGATTAATTTTCAGAAGAAATGTTAAAGCCAACTGCAGTTATAGTTTAGTATTGAGATTTCAAAAGCGTCCATACTTTCCACAAATAAATTTTACGGTTAAATATAATAATGAGTCACCATCAGCCACCATCCAGGCTCTCATGCCACATATGTAACCGGCAATCCTTTGTTCGACATCGAGGTACCCAGCCGCTGTGACTGAGGGCTTACAGAACGCTTTGCATACTTAGGGCAAGGTTAGCATTATTTCCATAAACCATTTCCTGAATTTACAATAGGCTTATTGACATAAGAATCTTGATGTTGCATAATCACAACATACCAATACGAGTCCAAAAAATTTCCAAATTACCGAATATGCTAATAATAGGTGCGCTGCACATCCCAAAATTTTTCTGACAACAAGCTGAAATTAGCCATGATTCAGCCGGTATACAGTAATACATTCACTACTGCAGCTAAACGTACAGATAGCTGAACGTAACTGAAGCCATTTGTATTTCTATAATTTTTATTTTTTTCTGTATTGCACACCGCAAGGAAGATACGTTACTTTAAAGCATAAATCCTATGCTGCACTTCTCCTGCGTAACTTTATGACTGCCTACAATGTTGATAACAAAATAAAAAAGTGATCGTGAAACAGTTGGCGGTTCGGATATTGTGGTTTGAGATATTTGTGAATTTTACATACCGATAATCGACGTGGGCGTACCGTATGCGTACCGTTTCCGCTATTAGGAATCTTAACAACGCAAACGATATTCCAAATTCAAAAACCATCTTAATTTACGATGGTTTTGGATCAAAAAGTGCCAGAAAATTAAGCCACTCCTAAATGTTCGATAACGCCAACCATGTTTTCTTCCTTATTCTTCCATACAAAATGCATCTGCAGATTTTGTGATTTTAGCTATCATATTCACAAGATGATACGCGTTCGGGATCACTGTCGGCTTTCGAAGCGCTAGACGATTTGCGCACCCAAGCAATGAGTGGTCACACGTCGACTATTGACGATATTCGGCGAGTTATGTCCACAGCACAACCCGGTGCAACGTATCCAACCTTGTCGGTTATTCCCGAGACTTCTTTTTCCTGTGATCAGGTGAACCAGTCTGGCTACTATGCGGACCCGGAAACGGGCTGTCAAGCCTACCGCCAATGCTTATCGGGCGCACCCATGTATTCGTTTTTGTGCCCGAACAAGACGTTATTCAATCAAATCACATTGGTCTGCGACTGGTGGTACAATGTAAACTGTGATAAGTATGAATTTTCCCATCTTCGTCCTTGTAAAGAATATTGGTAATGCTGGGTTGACATCAGTGAATTTATTTTAGATCTATTTCATATTATTCGTATTCAAACCCGCGATTATACCAAGAGCACGTACTGTTCCTATACGACAATGGTACTTCCGCACATGATCGGTCAAACGCTGTTGGTCTCTCCAGCCCACTAGATGGTTCAACGGATGCCGAAAGCTCTACTTCCTCTCCCGATGATGGACCGACTACGGAAGGCGGTGCCGACGAGAGCAGCGCCAATCCAGAAAGCACAACGGAAGTTCCCGCTGACACCGAAACTACGGAAAGTGGTGCAACCGGACAGGAAGAAAATACCACAGACAACCAAGAAACCACTACAGAAAACGATTTGAGTGAGTCAACTACAGAATTTTCAACGGCTTCTCCAGACGCCGAAGCTACGACCAGCGACGGAGTTGATGTTACAACCGAAGGGATTTTATTTGATTCGGGTTCATCTAATTCTTCTATGTCGTCTGGTGACGAAAGCAGCACGGAGAGCTCCAGCGAAGTCTCAACCGTTGCAAACGAAGAATCCACTACCGAAGCCGAGAGTACTACGGAGCAACCCGGTAGCATAAGCACCGAACCGCCGGAAGCTGCCACCGAAGGAGCAGAGGTGACGACAGTGACACCAAGCGAAGAGGTAACAACAATGGCTGAGCCGGATATGATCGAAGGTGCGAATATCACCGGCAGCGATAATTCATCGTTTTCGGGAGTTGACATTGCAGGAACCGTCGGTAGTTCAACAGGGATTGTGACCACTACAGGCAGAGCTGGAATTGTTTTTACTGTACCAACAGTAGCCACTATCTTGATGCCGACTACAACGTCAGCAACACTGCGTATCGGGAGGGTCAGCCGGGCACTTGTCGGCTTTATTCCGGTTCACAGTTCTGGAAACGAGATCCAACCGACAGCGAATTCCGATTTGTTGACCACAATCTATCCAACTGGTCAGATTCAAAAGGTACTGCACAGGAATACTTGCTTGTTTGTCGCGTCACAATTATTAAGCAATAATATTAATTATTAAAAAGACGATATTAAGCACAATAGCAGTGTGACGATAAAAATGGCTAATTTACAAAATATCATGCGCCGTATGGCGCGTGATATTTGACGACATAGGTAAACAGCACCGCTTATGACGAAATATTTAGATAACTTCTCAGAAGTTAAGTCAATAAATGTTTGATAAAAAACTGCAACAATATGACCGATATGACGACATTACCACCTGCAAGTGCGAATGGGTAACGCGCTTTTTATCATTCTTTATAGTTGTACACGGCAGAAGGACTGGACTCTTCGAAATCAGTACGTTGAAATCACAAGATTTGTTTTCAAATGTGTAACCTGTTGATAAATCTTGGCTTTTGCAGTCACCGAGTCAGACACCACTTGGCTCCGGACTTCCAACTTTTCAATGGCAATTAACTGGGCCGTTTAATGCAACGGCGCTTAACTCTAGCCAACCGGATGGCTCTAGTAATGCTATGCAAGCAACAAACCTAACGGATCCTACACTGGCCACGTTTAGTGGACAGATGTACAGCGGCAATCAAACCGATCATACCGTTGACTTTTGGGGCTCCCAGTACTCCACTACTGGCAACGATCAAGAACCAACGCTCTCGTGGATGATAGACGCTGTACGCGGCACCACTGTAAACGACACGGAAGAAGTGCATGTTCTACAACTAAACCAGACAATTTTAAATTCATCTCTTGATGCCAACATGTCATCAACGGTGTACGTAGTAAACCTAACGGACATTCTCACCGCAATGGCTAATAATGGATCGGCTATCGCGGCCAGCGCAAGCGTTTCCAATATTCACACTCTGGAAATCGGGGATTCGGTCTCCAGCCCGTTTAATTCAAATATATCAAACAATTCCGCTATTATGGATATGTTTGGAAATATTTTGACTGACTCCGCTGGAAACGTTACCAACATGAGTATCGAGACATGGACGTTACCGGTTAATATGGACATGTGGATGAACGCATCAGATGCCGGCAATACCACATCTACTAATGACACCTCTCTTGATCCCAACAACTTTTGGGGTACTACCACGAAGGCTTTACGCACTGACAGTACATCCAACAGCGTAACCCTGCCACCTTCTCCGGATATTCTTTTGGGCGCCATGCCCTCGCGTAATTTTTCCTCCGGTTTGGAAACAGCATCTTCTACTTTTGGGAAATCTGTTGGCAGTAACACAGGAACGTTTGTATTCGCCTTTATTCCCGATGGAAACAGACCTATATTACCTACCTATACAAATTTGAACGCACTGCTGTTGGCTCTACAATCAACGTTACGTGACCGGCTTAACACCACTTCTACCGATGCACCCACCGGTGCACCCACGGATGCGCCAACTGTAATATCAGCCACACTGGCTAACCGGCTAACTTTGGGACCACTGAGGGATTTTTCTGGATCATTTCAACCGAACATGTCAACAGCCCTGCCAATGCTGCCGGAACTTGCATCCAGTGTCGCCTCGGACGATGACAACCACAATTTAACGTTAACCACTGACGGCTCTCAGTATACAGATGCGATATTAATTTCGACGGCAAATGCAACATTACAGTTTGCGCTGGATACAGCAAATGTGACTCTGATTAATGCTACCGTGGTTAATATTACTTCAGTTTAAGAATTTCAAATGATGTTTTTCACTGAATGCTTTTTAATTTTGAACAGCGCTGGAGTTTTCATATAATTTTTACCCAATGCAAATGCTAAAAAATTTATGTACCTAAATAAAAACAAAACAAACACAAGCTATATGCGGGTATCGGTTTTAAAAATTATCGCCTTCGTCCTCCTTCACCATAAAATTATCTATGTACACAAGGAAACAGTTAGAAAACGAAACGATTTGTACGTCTGAATTTTGTCGAAATTTTTCTGGGTACATTTAAAAAATCCCATTTGTTCAACCACTCTGGGTTGCCTTCTTGATTCAGTGGTGCTGTCACTGCTGATCAACAAATTTGGATTCGTTGAGATGGTAGAATTTCCCGGCGGCATAGAAATAGTACTGGGGCTGGTGGGGCGGGACGTCAATTCCGGCTGTAACGTTGATATTGTACTTATGGTTGAATTTGGCATTGTCAACTGCCGCTGCGAATTGGTTGTAGCTACAGCTGGCGCCGTTGTCGTCGTGGTACCGGTAATGGTAACAACTGCATTGTCGCTGACATTTTTGGGCGGTGCACCGGTCGAAACAAGCATGGAAGAGCTCCCATGTGCCACCAAAGTTGACGATATAATTGGTACTGTTGTCGATGTATAGTTCAAGATTCCTGTTGTGGCGTTCTTTGGTAGGGACGCTGTCATCGTTGTTTCCAACGCTATTACTGGCTTTGCCGTGCTGTTGTTTACGAGCGGAGCAGATTCGTTCTTGTCCGTCAGCACAACTTTTGTCGGGGAACTGGATATTCCGTGGGGAAGCGATGTGCTGCTGACTTCAAGCCTATCAGAGGAAGAGGTTGCAATGGGACGTGGTGTCGTTGGTGCACTAGAAGCAGGATCTGCAGATGAAAGGTTTTTTATAGGGATCTTCAGATCTTTAGTAAGGAGTGGCATTGAACTCGTAACGACTTCGACCAATAATGTGGTTATTCCGTTTGCTTGGCTCACTTCAGGTTGAACTGTGCTGACCGGTACCATCTGTGGATCATCAAAGAACCTGGGTTGTGCGGCAGGTGGCGGCTCTAAGGACGACACCGTAGTGGTGACATGTGGCGTCGTTCTTTGGGAACTCTTCTTTGTAACAAGGCTCTTGATAACAATTTTAGCTGACGTTACGGATGCTAAAGATGAATTTCGTAATGGCGTCGTTCGTTTTTCAGGAGCAGCTGCTTTCGTGTGCCTTGCCGAAGACAAAACGTTAGTTGAAGTTGTGCGTTTCGAAGGATGCATTCTAGTGGCTTTCGAGGATCGTTTAGTCGATGGGTGTATCATCTTTTTCTCAGCGCTGGGTGAAGTTGAATGTGACGGTTGTACGCTTGTCTGTTCTTCGAAAAGTGTTTCATTGGACTTATACAGTCGTGCGTTGGTGAACGTATAAAAGGTCGTCGATCTGAAATAAAAGGGTAACAGCTAAAATATTTCCGCTTTGGACATTTACATACGTTAATAGAGTGATGAGTCTGATGACTGCTCGTTTTGAACTTACTTGGAACAGTTGACATTGTACCACCAATCACAAGTCAGAGCGATCTGATTAAATAGTGTTCCATTGGGGCAAAGGTACGAATTCATTCGCGGTCCATTACATCGTCTGTACACTTGGCATCCTGTTTCCACATCGGCGTAGAATCCCGAATTTGGCATTTCACTGCAGTCAAAAGATGTGTCGGGAATGCTAGAAAGCTGTGGATATGTGATGCCGGGTATTGCAGCTTGTACCGCATTCTGAATATTTACTGCACTGCGTCCAACGTTTTGGCGCAGGCTGTCTAAGGCTTCGAATGCCGACTCAAAAGATCTCGTGGATTGTCCATTTACCATACCCTGAAATCCCAAAACATTTTAGCGCATTATGGAGCAGTTTTTTTCCATTAGAGTCAGTACTTTATTTCACTGTTTCGCGCAAGGGTATAGTTGACAAATGCCACACCAAGGTTTAAATGTATAGCTGTTCTCTTTGCCCTGCTAAATAACTTACAGAAACGCTCTTACTAAAATACCTAGCTGAAAATTCTATACAGTACTTACTGTATGCATGATTAAAGCCCATACGTAGACACAGGTTGAAACAAGACGACGAAATCTTTCTTCCATTAGCATCGCTATGTCTATTTTACAATTTCCCGTATCCGTTCATGCATGCGGCGTCAGTAAAAATAGGCATCGAAAACTTGGAATTTATTATATGCACATGCTGCATATCCCGTCTATCGGCATTAACCACCTAAAGGCACTACGTGGCTGTTTCAGGCATAAAGGGAACGGATTCCAAGTGCACCGATGCGGATATACAGGCATTGGTATGTACAGCACGCACATGAAATATGCGCACATTAAAAAAGAACAATATGCTAAGTAGCCTGAGGATGGTACACTGCAAACATGTAATTATATTTAATGCATCGCATCATCACACAAACATTCTCACCCTTCCGGTAGACGTTATCGACTTGCTGCAAAGGTACGGTCGTACGAGCTTATTATGATCAAGGTTATTACCACACCGGCAAAACATCATGGTGCGAGTTGTAAACATAATATAACTTTCACTGATTTACTATATCGGTTGTACTCGTGTCGTATGCTGTCAACCAGAACGTTTACCGCCGAACCGACAATAAGCAAAGAAACCGCAAGAGTAAACGGGAAGCCAGTGAGCTTTTGCGCTTTATGCACTTATGACAACTAAATTAGGGGTGCTTCAAGTATAAGTAGTAAACGGCCAATTTTGCGGTTTAGCATGAGTAGAATGACCAATACGTACCGGCCACATCGTAGTTACAAGGTGTGAGGTGTACAAGTGCCAACGATCAACAGTCATCAACATTTTAATAAAACCACCATAAATTTGGAAATGGTCGAATACTGTGCCGGTAGTGTAATAAACTAAGTTAAGGATCAGAATTACTTGCTGGAAGTGTGATGACTTGTGATTATTATAGCCAAACTGGCCCTCCAGAATTTGCACCGTCAATTTTCTTACTTTATTGTTATTGCATGTTGAATTAGTGTTATGGGACATAAAGATGTCATAATTTAATAATTTCCAAGATATAAATATCAACAAAAATGACTGCGATCAGCAGTAATCCTTCAACGAGATAATTTCCGCAGCTGTCGAAATGCTAATTTTGAATTTGTCGAAAGCGTAATATTTTCCCCAGATTTCTGATGGCTGTGGATTGCAAACCGAAACGGTACAAGCAAACGATGCCTTAAGTATTTTCT
This sequence comes from Paramacrobiotus metropolitanus, assembly GCF_019649055.1. Lineage (NCBI taxonomy): Eukaryota > Metazoa > Tardigrada > Eutardigrada > Parachela > Macrobiotidae > Paramacrobiotus > Paramacrobiotus metropolitanus. The sequence continues at coordinate 329,216 of NW_026570259.1, forward strand.
AGTTACGTATTTTTCGCCAGCATGATCGAGTGCCTTGTCTCCCTCCGCTGTTCTGGGATGGGTGTAAAATAAATCCGGGAATGCATACGTTCCTGAAGATTCGTTTTCGCCCTTTGCATATTTTGCAGGCGTATCGCCCGTGTAACTGCCTCCACCAGGGAACACATAGCCGCCGAAATTCGTTGTATTCAACAACTCACTTTCTCCAGTGCCTGCAGCTGAAGATTTACCGGGCTGTCCCGAAAAGTCGACTAGTACATTAGGTTCTCTTTTGACTTCGTTTCCTGAGCCTTTGCGAGCCTGTCGTTCGGCAGTGGCGACCGTCACCACTTCTTGATTTTTGTTTGCTTTAGTCGTGGTCGTGGATGTCTTTACTGCTTGGCTTGAAACTGGGCCTGGTGTGAAGTTTTTAGTCTGGTTGTGCGCCACACTTTTCGTAACCTTTTGCTTGTGTCCACTGTCCGTCCAGTTGCCGCTGTAACTGCCCGGTGCTTTTCCAGTTCCTGGTGCTTGTCCGGCTCGACCGTCCAATAAGTACTCGTTTGGATTATATAGTCGGATGTTTGAATACATATAAAATGGTTTCGATCTGCAAACGAGCCATATAAATTATTTCGGCAGAACTATCGCAAGGCATGATACGTATATACTCGTACTTAAGAATAGCCAACGTTAGCGTTTGGCTTAATCCAACGCTGAATTTGATGATTGCATTTTTACCTGGAGCAGTTTACATTGTACCACCAATCACAAGTTAAAGTGATTTGGTTAAACAGCGTTCCATTTGGACATAAATATGATGCCATTCTCTGTCCACGACATCGACGATAAACTTGGCAGCCGGTCTCAACATCGGCGTAAAACCCGACGTGAGGGATGTTGCTACAGTTAAAAGACGTAACCGGAATACTGGATAACTGGGGAAAAGTGACGCCGGGTATTGCTGTGCGAACAGCCTGTTGTAGGACTGCTGCATTGTTGCCGATATTCGGTCGCAGGCTCTCAATCGCATCGAAAGATGAGCCATATTGTGTTACTACGCTAATCGAGGCCATCTGAAATTCGAGGTAGTATGTATATAAATTTGACGTTTCCTGTAACAGGTACATTCTGAAAGCACACTTAAAAGTTTTAAAAAGCCAGTTTAGTATAAATAAATTTACAAATTATCATATCGTATCATATCGGCTTTAATTTTCTTACCGCAGGGACAAAAACGGTCCATATCAAGAAATAAAATAAAAGGTGAAGAACGAAAAAAAAATCCATTTTGAAGTATGTAGCAGCATCCAAACAATCATATAAATCAGCACTTCGTATCTACTTCTCGAGTAAATGTGAATGTGCAATGCTCAAGGACCGTTAAAATTGAATTTTTATGATCCACAGATTTATGTTTACAGCAAACCCTTATTTGTACCTGCTGTAATAACCGTTTAGCATCATTACACAATTCACCAGAAAGCAAAAGGATTTTCTACTTTGTGAAATTCAAATGTAGGCGGATCCGCCGCCCGCTTATAAGATAGCCAACCCGGATCACCGCTTCCGGTGCCTCGGAGCAAAGTGGAGAAATTTTGTGCAGCGAGAGAACTTTTTTTGCATTTTAACGGCGAAGCCGGTGTTCTACTATGTAATATGCGTCCGTGAAACCCACGGTGTACTCATCTTTTGGGTGCATAATGTATGCGTTACTAGAGTAAAAAGCTTTATTAAGGTTTTAAAGCATCCTTCAAAGCATTAGGTAATGGCAATACGACACGCACCAAGATTTTAATGTCTCTTCTAACTGCTGCTTCGATGAGCGATTCAGAAAGGTTTGAAACAGTAGCCGCGTAGCTGCGAGCTTGATTACAGCAACTCGTGAACTTTGTATTAAATGCGGCAGTATACAGAGTAGTGTGCTGCTTTGTATATAATATAATTATAAGGGCTGCTGCTGCTTCTTTGCAAAAATCACATTTTGGTTTGTCTAACACTTTTAATCGCTAATGGCTTAACATGAGTCTTTTGAACTGGACAGAAAAAAACGGAGGACGGGAAGGGTGTCAGATTATGCTGAGTTGCCATTTAGAATATTTCAGATTTCAAGTCTTAATAAGATTTCGGTGTGGCTAATAATCATGTTTCAATTACATTTTGCGGTATTAATGGATGTTAAGCGTTACACGGTTACGTATACGGATTAATACATGTACATACCGTAAGACACGTATCTTGCTTGGAATTCGGAAGCTATTTCTGGTAACTGCTTAAGGCAAACGCCAAAAGGCAAAAAAGGTACTTTGTAGTTTCTTAACATTCAGTTTAACAACAGTCATCTGCTAAAAAAATCGCGCTTCATGTAATCTAGTTTCATTTTGACAACATCATACTACTGGTTTCTTTTAATGAAATCTTAGTGCGGGTACAAAAGTCAATAGCAATGAGGGTTTTATGGATCATGATATTTTTAGCCATTTGCTTTAGCAGCTTCCTGATCTGCAACATCGAATGCGCCGCACCAGGAATAAAGCAGAAAGCGAAGTACAATTCATCAAAACCTTTTCCCAAATGTAAGTGAAAAATTTCCCAATGTTTACATAAATTTTTCATTATAACCATTTTAATTCTACGTAGCTACAACAAAAGCCCACAAACATCCTCTAAAAAAGAACGAAACGGTTGTTGACAATTTTAACGCTGATATTGTGAAGGCCCATGATCCTAAAAAGAAACAGAAGCAAACCATTGATCCGCACTGTCGGTATTGTCATTAAATTATTTATGTGGGAGGAAATATGCAATATAGCTAGTCGGTTTTGCAACCGTACCTGTCAAATCTGATGTCATCTTCTTAAAAAAGTCGAAACCGGTATCGTTCCTCGCGCCTTATGCATGGTTGTTGGATGGAAAATTCCGGCCGCTGTGCTTGTGAAGAAACTGGAAACCTGTACGGCAATGTAAATACGAGCAGAACCTGTTTATTTTAATTTAAGATTGTATGAACATGTTTCCTTAAGCGTACCGGCAGGAAACCGAATTACTATAAAATAAAATAACCGAAGTCGGATGACAGGTTTTGGTGGTCGTCTTTTTTAAGATGCCTTCAATTTTTCTTGCATGTCCATTGTTCCAGTAATGTCCGCAAAATAATGTCATTGATCCAACATACGATTTATTGCAATGATATGAGTGAAATCTAGTATACAAAGAACAGCGACTGCTCCAAGAGAAATCGAGCAAAATACACCAAAAACCTGGAAGCAAAAACACTTTATAAAAGTATAAAAGACAAAATCTAAAATCTGCCGTCATAAAAATCGTACTATGGAAGCCACGAAAGCGATCCACTGCTTCGTATTACTGGTATCATGAGAGCTCTCATTGATAAACACCGATGTGTTATGTAGAATTCGGTACTGATACTCCGGATCCGGGACAATTTGCTCAATAAATCGCGCAGACGAGGCCATTAACAGTATCATCCATATCAGGGAATGCACGCAGATCTGTGCATGAAAACTGCATGATTACATAGTGTTCACTGAATCCTTTAGTTCGTCCATAATCAGAATGCCATGGATCTTACGATAATTTTAAGCGTTGGTTCCGTTAGCGAGAAGACTTCATAGAGATGCTGTGCTACCATAATAAAAGCAACCGGAAGTACAAACGACCCGACAATGGTTGTTACTTCATGGAAGACTAAACTGTTTCCCCAGTTCGGCTGGAGGTCCTTCATGTTGCGACCACCGTGCAGTCTGTCAGGATCGCTACGAATGTAAATTCCTTTTCCAACTTCCACTGATATTAAAGCGCACCAGACAAACATCTGTAAGAAAACACTTAAGAAGCACCGAAAGCTGTTGTTAAGTTCCCGGGGTAGTTATGTCTTTCCGAGGTCCAGTAGTGCTACCGTTGCAAAGCTACCTACAATGGAGGCAACGGACAGAATTCCTAATAAACTGCGAGCAAACTTCTCCCTTATCCCAAGCATGAATCTTGTTACTGCTAAAAGCCAGTGTGTGCGTATTCTTGTTGCAACTGTTCAAAAACGTGGTAAGTTGTAAAATCCACTTGCAAATTATGACGGCTAAGCTGTCACGGAAATACTACAATTCTTTGATACCGTATTTTTTTTCATGTAACAAGGTTTTCTGCCAACTTGCATGAGTAACGCCGTGAGTAAACTATTTCAAAATAAAAAAAAATATTTGTTTACTTTTAATTCCCGCACAAAATCTAATGTGAAAACAGCAGCATCGCCTGGATACTTGTACATTATGAACTTGTACAAAAGTTTAAGATAGGTAACAAAATAATAACTGACTGACAACATGCAGTATCATATCAATAAAGAAACCAAAATAATATTATTAATGTTCTTCCCTCACGAAAGAGTCTGGAATGCTTTTACGTTCTTTTTTACGTTTTAAGTTTTTACCTTGGAACGTTTTTACGTGAGGCTGATTAGCGTGGACTTTCGTTTAATCGTGTTCCCAAATTTCAACGCAATCAGGTCACCTTCTAACGACTGCTGAAAGCGGATCCAGGTCCTAATTTTAGTAATGGATTTATGGGATGGGTATTTGTTTCGCTGGAATACTGATATTAATTGTGGCTTTCAATCCGACCACTCTCGCTTTAAAAAACCAGTCCAAGGTCCTAAGAAGCGAGATCCAAAACAATTTTCGCTTTAGTCTACCGGCGCACTTGCGCATTTATGGACCGATTAACTCCAGTGTCACTGACAGCCTTCCTGTACTGACTGGACTACCAGGTAACAAAATATGCACAAACCTAGTAAGACCTGGTCTTTAACGCAAATAAATACTCTTGTGGAATAAAGGCTTTCGCTCAAACATAAGCCATGTGGTTGTCGACAGATCCCCATGTTATGGTCAACAAAAATCAGAGGCATTGCGAGTTCATTGAATATCTGCCCCCGCGTTCCCTAGGTATGTTGGAAAATGTGTGGATTTGTAAATGCTGGCTGATTGAGTACAACAAAGGCGGCACCATCGCGGCAGCCAAACTTCCATATGCTGTCACTGCCGAATGGATTAATGGTCAGACACTAAATACGGGACTGGTGCTGATTGATGCCACCGTGTGCTCGCCACGTCCGTGCTGCTCCAGGAAAACGTTGTCCAGACGTAAACGAGTAAGTCCAGACGTAAACGTATTTCTAATGTTTAGTAGTGAGCAAGGCAAACACGACCTTTCATGTGATCGCATTCTCGGCAGTAATCTAGACCATCTGTAACTAATAACGGACTAACAGCAGAGCTTACACATTTAAGAGTGTGTGACGAATTCAGGATGATGATGATGAGTATGAATACATCTACGAGGACACAACCGACAGCAACGGCTTACGCGCCGCACCGGTGAAGAAGAAAGGTTATTTGGCAAATTCAGTGTATTAACGACAAATTCAGTGTATTAACGACTGACGACAAAGCTTCGAGATGTCACAAAATCAAAGTAGGTTAGCTGCCTGCGATGTAGTCAGCAGTTTTCTTTTTTTTACAGTCAAGAAAGCGGTAGCAAAAGCTAAAGCAGTCGCAACCGGGGGCGGCCTTCCACTTGCAGCTATTCTTGGGATCGTCTTTGGAATCGTAGGGGTACAAATTTTCTTACAGCTGCCGGTTGCGTGATTTATTGTTGCTGATTCGTTTTCAGGGGATTTTGTTAATCTGCGGAGGAATTCTGGGATACTGTTATTATCTTTACAAGCAAGAAATTGCTCGGATACGTTTCAGAAACCGAATGATTGACAAGCATAACAAAAAAGTTGCTGCGCTTCGTGCTGCACAACGAGTGTAACTATTCCGTTTCAACTGCTTCTTAAATTTTTATCGTGTAAAATTGACTGTTTTGATTATGGAAGTGTTTTGTGTTGAAACTTCAGCTTTTGCTCTCGTTGAGAAACGTTCCTGTTGTTTATGACAATTTTTTTTATTTGCTTTGCAACGTTAATATTCTTATGATCAGATGATTTTTTACGGACTTTTTTTTACATACATGAGCATTAAATATATGAGCCAAGGTATTCGCACGGTTGATCTTCAGTTTATGTGAGTAAATTTGGCTTTCCAAAGGTATCCACACTGAAATTTTCCATATCACAGAGCACACTACAGACAAAGTTATGGATGACCTTGTCGGAGACTTGCGCGAATTCCGGCTTCCTGCAAAAAAAACAAATTTAACCATTTCTTGTAAAACAAGCCAAAATACACGAAATAATACTCACTGGAAGACTTCCGCTGATGAAATATTGTCGAATGTCTAAAAAACGTACAAAACAGAAGTGAGTAGAACACCCAGACCGTACTACCCTGTATTTTCTTATTATTTTTCTAACTTACTCCGGGACTGGCCATTTTCTGCTCGTTTATAGAAAGGTCCTTTCGGCGATGAGCAAATGTCCTTGGGGAAACAGCAATAATGTCGAGCCTTTCGTCCTCAGACTCATGGATTTGATATGACTGGGCAGTATTGTGCGTTTTTATAGTCGTATCATCCTTGCTTTCGTCTACTGCATTAGAGGGCCGCTGGTCATTCCCAGGTTCTTCGGTAAAGAACTGGCTCGTTGCGTGATTCCGTTCGTCGCCAGCGTCTTCTTGTCCAAGAAAATCGCTGTAGTAAAGGTCAACAGGAGATTTCAAAACTTCAAGAATGTCTTTTTCAAAAACTTCATCTTGCAAAAACGATTTCACAACTCGATCAACCAGGGCAGCTGTGGCGCAGTTTAAGTTTGCTGCATCAACTGGGTATGTAGCAGATGGTGCCGCTACAACACAAGGTGATGACTTATACCTGATACGGAAACAGACACTTACTGTACCATTTCAGTTAATGGGGACCACATACCTGTAAAAGTTTCGGAAGTTAACGAAGTTGTCAACACGAAATTGTCTATTTGTCCCGGGTAAACTTTTCTGAAAAGTTCTTGACCAAGGACATGACCACTGCATGTCAGATGGATGCCATGAATTTCCGGTGGTTTTATCAGCGGCGGTATTTGAACATCTGGTCTGACTCTCAGCATGTGCACAACTTCTTCCACTTGTAGTATGTTATGTTCGCTTGTCGAATTCTCTGATGCCTCCCGGTACAACTTCTCTAGTGCTTCAACAGCGTGAAGATCCTGAGTAATTCATTTAGTTAAAGCATCGCTCGAAAAAGGTTTCAACATAATTCGAAGTAAAAAAAGCATACTACAAAAGTCTAATAGTTATGACATATTTTGTAGCATTCAACAGCCTTCAAAACACTTAACCTGTGCTATGTCACCATTCAAAGCGGGATTGGAAGGCGTGATTGTAAAGTTAAGGCAGCGTTCTTTCACATTAGCGAGGAATTTGGGAAGCCACGCTTGGTAGTAAGAACGCTGAAGTTCGTCTACAAACTGCATCCACAAAAGTTTTATTGAACCTGTTAGAATCTCAGTTTGTAAAAGAGCTTGTTGTATGTACCTCCATTGTCAAAGTGTCCGTGAATTCGAAGACGCTGTTCCCAGCATGGTGTGATATGGTCAAGAGGATCTTCTCGCCTGGGCGCACTAAACCAGTTTGCGGTTCTACTCGCAAATGCTGGGAAACGGACTTCAGTAGAATAAACTTCGGTAAAGGATATCGTAAAAATTCAAAGCAGGGAATGAGGCAATTCTTTACATTTGTATGTGCTTACATAAATGACTAAATCAATGACGTTTTACTTTACGAACCTTATGCACAACATCCCAGCTGAATCGATAGGTACGCTGAGAGTGGTTTGTCAGAAAACAGATCTTTCGACTCAAGCCAAACATTGGCAAGCATTCGAACTGTATCGATGATGTAGACAGTTGAAGGATCTATAACCAGACACGAATTAGATTGTTCTGAGAGAACACTTACCAATGTTCACTGACATGCCTCTGACTCGGCAATCGACAGGCCACCATGCTCGAGTGCTTTTTTTATTTGTCGAGATGCTCTTGTGATTTTTGCATACTCGCAGTAGTCGTTTTGCGAACAGCCGTGTCCGAAAAGTCTTACGGGTATCGCTTTACCAGCTTCCACAACGATGTTAACGGTTTCCTTAAAAAATATATTTTATCCTTCCTGTTAAAGCCATGAACTCTTGATGGCTCATTACGCAAAAACACGAGCTGACAAACCTTATAGCTCGCTAAATCTTGCGGCTTGAACGATACAGGAACTGATATCAATTTTTGAGGAGGAATAGTCTGCTGGTCAGTGTTGTAAAAAAATACAGCGAGCAATTTCTCGGAGTTATTGGGAACCAGGCGAAACCTTACGGGCTTGTCCGAGGGATTGAAAACTTCCAAGCACTGTGGAATTTGAATGGTAATTATTAGGATGCTCGTCAATGAGATATTTTATCTGCAAACTCGTTCGACTGCGTTTTTGTGACCTTTTCAAGTGGATGTATGTCTGTCACGGCGTTGGGACCGAAATCCAACGAAGATCGATGTATCGTTAACGCAATATCCTGTCGTGAAATTGTCGAAAAACACAGATGAATCTGGAAAAATCAAGAATATCTCTTTGCAAGTAACTTCCGGTCCGATTTTTTATAAACAATTGCCTACACATATTATTTTCCCTTTCTCGATGGTCAGAAACAGGGGAAATACATGATCGCCAGAAATTTCGTTGCGAACTACAATCTGCAGCATTTCTCCTGCACCAGGTGACAAGGTTCCATTTCTGGGTGAAATTCTCACCAGTTTTGACTTTCTAAGTTTTTGCTATAATAACAACGAGCAAAGCGGACTTTATGCTATTGTTAATGCATATTGTTAATGCATATCACGGCAAGCATTGCGGTAAAACGTGGTGGTACTCACGTAGTCCTCAGGCAGCTGATCAAGAATCAAGTCTTTCGAAACCGTTAGTAGCAACTCTTCTAAGCAAGTCAGCCGCCTAAACGAAGTTAAATATTTTAATTGATACAACACGAATGTCCATGTGCGCCATCAGTACAGGTCCTACGTAGGCAACTATGTCGCAGAACGACGATACCAATAACATGTTCAAAATTTACCATTGACATGGCACTTCTCCCGGATTGTAAAACAGAATTTTCGCGGTTGCCGTTTCATCCACAATGAAAGTGCCGAGATTGATAGAAGTTGCATCACACTGGTCACTGATTTGTGGGATAGTGCTAGCCCTTCACCAACGATAACATGATGCCAAGGAAAATGTGTTTTTTAAATAATGCACAATAATTTTGCTTACGTTAGTAAGATTAAATGAGAGAAGACGTAAATCAGACCTGCGGTTTTGATGACCGCGCGCATTAATGGCAGACTAACCTGTACTGTAAAATGGCTTCCATGCGGTCATTGGTTGTTACTGGTTGTTCAAGCAGTTCGTTTAGCCTAAGAAAGTTTTGCAGCTGACATTTAAAGCCATCAGGCAAAGCCCCTGTTGCAAATTTTTACCTTTCGAGACCAAGTAGATTCCACAGGCGATCCTTTCCAAAATGGCCCAGGCTACCGAATCCGGCACCATCAATGATTTGAAGCTTCGGTTCATATGCGGTTACAAGTATTTCACATAGAACTTTTCTGTGTTCCTGAAAGGTTTCTGAAATGTTTTGCAACAGAAAGCAAATTAACGTTGAGAAAAAGCAATTAAGCTGCCGTACCGTCAAAAACCTTATCTGTCTTACGCTCACCAGGAAGTAATGGTACCGAGGAAACGACAATTGTGGTCGTTCCGGGTTGTGTTGGCGTGATCCATAAATTGCAGAGTTCGTGGGTCCCACCCGATAAATCAAACTGACACTGATTTGTCCTAAGTGACTCACCTAAAAGACAGTTATTTTAGATAACATACTATTGCACTTTAACTGGATAAACAAGCACTACAGTTATTTTAGATAACATACTAAAGACAGTTATTTTAGATAACATACTATTGCACTTTAACTGGATTATAAACAAGGACAGGAACACTGGGTCGTGCTACTCATGCATGCATACTTTTGCGATCACCCGAGGCCAAGCTGTTGGACACGAATTCTTTCGTACCATCAGGATGTTGTATGTCAAATGTCAAACAAGCCACAAGGCGAAACGGATTCAGATTCATGACCGGAATCGTATAAGCAAGAGTGTCCCGTACAATAACGGGATGTAATGAGAGAGCTGTATCCGGTAACTAAATACCAAGCTTTGGCGAGTATGCTGTGCATGTGCTTCACTATTTTTCATAAACAATAGCAGCACAACGTACCGAAAGGTGACCAATAGCGCCACTTCCGGACACCCGCAACAGATGTGTTTCGAATGGCTGAGCAGCAAACACTGGAGACACCCGGAAGACGAGGGACTCCTCATAGTACAGTAAATTTTGCGGGCGGAAGGTAAAGTGGCACGCCTTATTGAGTGAACGAACAAACATTAGCAATCAGAAATATGCACCGCACATACAATTCGGTGAAGTGCGGAATTACTCTCGATTCCGATGCTGCAACAAGGTAGTCTTTTGCGCTGATTTCAAAAATTTTCTCTTGACATTCTGTCATGATCCATCCTACCCTGAAACCAAGAAAGAGAAAAGAGCGTGTTTCCGATGGGTATCCTGTGATGTATAAGTTTTAACCACCTCACTGGAAAGTTGGATTTATTGCAAACAGTAAACGGTAGCTGCAGCTCCAGTCCAACAGTTGTGGGAGGGAAGGGCAGATCCTTTGCAAACTGTATGCGAACCTCAGGATCATTATACGCCACAACCGGAAAAATCTAAATAGTTGCCAATAAGCCAAAATTATAACAGGACGCGCAGCGGCCGAAACCTTTTACTGTACTTACCTCTTGCAACTCATCATTGTCATTTAGCAACAGCGTCAAATTTGTTTCAAACATTAGTTTCGGAATAATCCGAGCTCCGACAACTAACAGCTTTGTTGCGCCAGGTGGCAGAACTCCGAATCTAGGGCATACGGTCAAGTTCCTACAATAAAAAAAGTAAACCGTCGCTACCGCATGAACAGAATTTTAGTTTACTCGTTGGTGTTTTTCCCAGAACAGAAAAAGACCGTATCATCCGTTGGATTTCTGATCAACATTGTTTCACACGCGACATCATTGCTTATGTCTCGTAATATGATGGGAAGTTCTGAATGAATTTCGATCTTAGGCCGCAATAAGGCTCGGAGCTCGAGAGTTGCCGAATGACCTTTAAGATTTTGATGGCACTATTAGTACGGCGTTATTAATGTACGGTACGGTAGCACTATAAAACATCGTCTATTTTGCACAACTGGATGGAGCGTTACCAGCGACATGGACGCGGAACATCCATGGCGGAATCATTTGATAGTCTCGAATGTTTCCAAAATCTAGCAAAGCTTTGAACATCACGTGACATTCTAGATGGGCCTCGAAAAATGTTCCAATGGCAGCCTACGGTTTGGCATGATATAGCGATCGTCTTAAAGCTAAAGATGAACATTGTACTACCGGTGTGAATCTGATGCTGAACTCCATTGTTCCTAATGGATCAATCTCCGTCGTATCTGGGACAATTTGGAATACACTTCGCGCATCTGGGTTCCATTGCAACAAAACGGTTTCTTCGGTATTATTTTTTATCGATATTGTCTGTATTGCAACGCGAAGTGAGGTGCAGCCGGCTCGCGATTCTGGACAATCTGACGAAATTTTACCTTGGTGGCACTACCATTGATTGGAGCATATCCAAAAAGTATTTCGCGCTTGTTGCAGGTTATTCCGTTGCTAAAAATTGTCTTCGTGGCCGCAAAAAACACAGAATCAAAATCTGTCTATTTTGTACAGCAAATCCCAGCTGCTACTTACATTCGAATTCTCTTCATCCACCAGTTCTTGTAGCCTGCGATTACTCCCACTAGCACGAGACAAAGGCAGCAACTCATCTGCGGTGCTCTGTCCCTAATATACATAAAATAGTCATGTACATTATTTGTTACACTACTCATATTGAGTTTCATGGAGAACATTACCGATTCAGACCGAACGGAATTTTCCTCTTGTTGTCGAGGAAGAAGCAAAAGGCCACAGTCCACTAGTTCTTTAACAGCCTGTACAGAAATTACATAACAAATATTCCAAATCAATGAGACTAACTGAAGGCTGACTTGACCTGTGGCCCTCTTTGCGTTAACGGGGGTTCATGTGACGGTAGCAAATGTTCGAACAACTGGATATGGTATGGACTAAGTATCAGCGGTGTTATGGTGCTAGAATGGCAAGTTCCTATTACATCAGTTTTAATAAACCCCTAAAAACCAAACAACCGAATATGGAGTGCGAGCAGTATAAAGGTTTACGAAAGCACTTTAGAGGCTTACTTGCAATAAAACTGCGCAACAAAGTGTAGAGCGAAACACTCCAGGCCGATTGGTCACAAACGTAACGGTTATTGACGTAGTTCTTTGCGGTAACACCACGCCGCTCGGCGGCCGAGGATTAAACAAACTCGCCGCAGGATCACTGCCAAACTAAAATTAGACAAGCACGTAGAGCTTAACAATTGTGCAACACGCTTAACGAAGGGTTTAGCTTATTGTCAACGGGACTCGACCTTTCTGAATCAACGGTACCCATTGCAATCACCTTCACAAAAGCAAGCAGGGTAATTCCAGTAATTAACCGGCTTCTACGCAAATACACAGACCAGCGCAGTTACACAAAAACTACTGAGGTCTTGTGATTAAAACGGCTTCAGTAGATACTCGGCTTGTAAAAAATTGAAATGAAAGGTAAACAGGTACTACCACCTCCTTAAATGCGTAAAATACGAAGCGCTGCGAGGTCGCACTAGTTAAACTTACAATTTTCTTAACGTTAGCTCTTATTACCACCGACCTGGAAAATCGCTTGGCTCTTTCCAGTATTCTCTAGGAGAAATGTCATTTGTTTAGCTTTACCCACAAATGCTTCCCCAAAATCCAGGAGTTTTTTGGTCGAAATTACTGAAGGTCCTATCAAAAACCAAACATACCTACAGTCAGCAAAATTGAAGGTCATAGTAATTATTCTGTACACTTTATCGTAGAATTAACACACTAATACGCGTAGCTTAACACGCTTAGAATTTTCAAGCGGTTTTTTGCATTAGAGTTCCAGTTCTTGACGTATGGTCACACACCAGTGACGCTGGCAATGCACTTGACGTACGTGCTTTGGTCCATTCCGGACTGAACGACAAATTTCTCGCATATCCTTGGGCATGCATACCTTCCATTGAAATTTATCTATAAAAGTCGGCTTTCAGAGTCTTGCTTTATGGACGCAAAGTTCCGCCAGGTGGCATACACAAAGTTTTCCCAATTTCTTTGTCTGCACAGTTCCAGAAGTGAGCCCCATGGGTTGACAGCAGTAGGGGAATGGGATCAGAGTTTCAGGTAGTCTGTTCATTTCAAATGACACCATCCCCTGTAAAGAGGACTCCACATCTCGAAAGTGCTAATGCAACAGTACCCTAGATGCGCCTGTTCGAAACTCGAGAAGAATACGACCGCTGAATCGCTGATTAGGTAACATACCGGTTGCGCGCTACGGACTGTAAGGGTTTGTACAGCAATTTCGCCAACAGAAAGGTCACCAAAATCCAATAGAATTTCTCCATCGTTAGTTGGTGATGGTTGGAAAATAGCATGATTTGGAGTTCGTCCTGAAAGGCATCATTGGCACACTCTGTTAATTTCTGACGTGGTTTTGTATAAACGATAGACTGAATATTATGCCAGCGGTTTACCGATGGCTCTGAGGGTCATAAATTTTACACACTGTTCTCCCCCATCATGAAAAGACAACGTAGCAATTTCAGAGTATTCCACTGGTTCCTAAAAATTTTCATCGCTTTGTTATAAGTACATACATATAGTTTGTTATAAGTGTATAAACCTTTGTTGTAAGCACATCGTTGCAAAGATGCGCTCACCGTTGCATGGAATGATATGCACAACGAAACAGCTCCAAAGGCAGGTATAGTGTGTTCAGAAGGATAAATGTAGAAAGGAGCTGCGACAGTTGCATTAAGTTGGATATCCCGATCTCTGCAAATGTCTGTTTAGTGTCTCCTCTCGCATATGGAAACAGCGATCTTTACGTTTTGTTATAAAGCGACACTGTCCTATCGACTCTTCTACAGCACGACTGCTGCTCAAAAGCGACATGAGTCGTTTCCAGTTCCACGGAAATCGCTGGCAGCATTCCGATTAGCTTCACAAAACGTTCTGCCTTTCCCTAATTTTAAATTGTGCTTATTCACAACAACGCTCTGAATGGCATCGAATAATGAAAAATCAAAAACGCTTCGTTACCTCTACCACAAATTGAACCCCGCCGACATGTTGTTGCATTTTACTTGGCCGAAAGGTCACCGGAATTCGAACTGTGTTTCCCGTGAACAGCTTAAAGGTTCTGGGGAAAGGAACGCAGAATTCTGGAGCCATTGTCAACCTGAAATTGCAATAACCAAATTTCAATGTAAAATTTTAATCAAATCGAAATCCTGTGCCAGCAAATTTGGACGGGAGAGTCTGTTAGCATTAAAGGATTTGTAATCAGTTCTTCGACAGAATACACACTCACTGGTATGAAATCCGGATTGGTAATTCAGATATATTCTTGACGACAATGTATTCAGTGTATATGCTCCCAGGTTCCCATTTTCGAAAAACTATTTCCTTCGGGATTCTGACGATTTCTGCCATACTACTGCGATGCTTTTAGGTAATCCAAATACGTCGGCAAACTATCAAAGTCGTTATGGGAAAAGAACCTGGCTGATAAACAGTAGTTTTCGTTGAGTGATGGTGCCTAAAGTTCATCCTATCGGAATTGTGCACTGCATGTAGCACAAAAAAGTGACTACGTCTGCAGAATACACGATCACCGTACATCTACTATAGTATTATCTTCCTTGAACGATGCGGTCGTGCCGTCGTGGTGTACTGTCTATACAAATGTTGGTATAGAGAGGCTAATAATAGGCATATACTGTAGGTTGTTTCAAACATAAAATAATCAAGCATTCTGGAAGAAACTACTGTCACAAATGGGACATGTTCCGTCGAACTTTAATTTTTTGGGCATACCACAGTATTTGCGTCCTTTTTTCGAATCTCAAAACATCGGTTCCAGCAGAATCAACAGCTCCAGCTCGACTTCTGCGTGTTCGATTGATCATGACAATGCGCCGCTGCGTGACACTCCGCGCCACGTCATTGTCATGATTACCTGCATGTGAACCCTTTTCTTAGAAATCCAGCATAACATACGATTAAGCACAGAGTACTGTACTGTGTATGTACTGCCTGTACCTAGCTACGTAGTACGCTTCCTTGACTACCAGCCTATCATAAACAGCTCGACCTTAGAAGCTGGCGATGCACACCCAAAGGTTTTTATTTTGCTACCGTATCAAGATCTTTGTTTACCCAAATGTGTCACGGAATAATATGAATGGCGATGTACGGCCCTTAAATGGCGTTCGTACACGTTGTAACATCGCTTCTGATCGAACTGAGTTCCCGAGCCGGAAAAAAGAAACTACGGAACAGCGGGTAGTCCGCGAACGTCAAGATGGACTTCAAGCAAAAAAAGGTATCACTAATTTATTTCTCACCCAGTTAGCGTTTTATTTTATCAGCAATTTTTTAGCATCCGAGGTTGAATACGATGTGGAACTGCGATTTCTGCTCCATTCAAAATCGCTTGATGCTGTGCGCCATGCCTTGAAAAGCGGGAACAGTGGTGTGCTGTCCGTGCGATCTCATAAAATTCAGTATACGGTCATCGATGACGAATCTGTATGTCATTTCTAAACTGAATTTAAGACTAACCTGAAATAGGCCTTCAGGTATCTCTTTTGTAGCAAAACTCTCCGGAAGGAATTCTTGCGTTAAAAGGTGAGAAAAGCTGATTAGTTCAGCTTACCCGTCAGCTAGTACAACGAGACCTTTCTCTTACACAAGGTCACTTTAACAGCTGCTTGTGTGTTCTGGAGACATGGAATGCGAGATACTTTACGCTGGATCATTTCAAACACGAATACTACGGCGGAGTACATTCACGATGTATTCGTACAAGACATCTTGTGCACGACAGCGTTGTTGGGATGTTAATAGGTAACCAATCACCGGAACTATGCACCAAAAATAGTTTTCATCTACGGAAGAAAATTCACATGATGACGCTGTAGGTTGTCTTTTTAACAGGCGTTCGTGGAATTCAAGTCGATTCACTGTCGTACCGACATGACTGCAATATTCAAATCCCGGGAACAGCGCTCCCAAGTGAGATTGATGGCATTTGCACTGAAACAACGTGTAAATTATTTTTATTGGCTAATATTTCAGAATCAACAGAACGGGTTGTCTCGATCTCTGGACGCATTCCAGATACAGTGAAAGTGGTTCGGGATATATTCCTGTAAGCTCCGTTGATTAACTGCACGATGTGGGGGTGTCGTTAATATCACGCGGGTTTAGGGTTATAGCGTCAAGACCGCACAGACTGGTTCGAAATGTAACGAATTACCATCCATCCAATTATGATTATGAAGTGGCCAAGCGAGCCGGTGGAATATACGATCATCATGCGCCATCTGCTGCTCGTGAGAGTAACCTCCGTCACTCGGCCCGCCGACGGCGTTCAAATAAAAGCGCCTGAAAAATCGTCAGAGCCAAAGCTCACATTCGGACAATAATTCCGTGCATTCTTGTGATAATGACCAGGTTAAAGAGCACTCAAAATTGCTCGTGCAGAACTCGTGGACGGAAAGGCCAAAAATCATTGAAAGTATCCGCGCAACTAGCCCAAAGCCATCCAGTAGCGTTGAATCCAAGCTGGCTGTTATTGAGGAACCACCAGCACCAACTCCGACTGCTAACCCCCCATCGTTAATTGAACTGTCTGCACCAGTTTGTTTACCTCCCTGTAGTGTGGTCGTTCCAGCCGTACCCCGAACCAAGAAACCGATTCTCCCGCTAAGACCTACTGGATTTCTTGGGCGGCCGCTGCAGATACCGCAGCGTTGCTTCCCTTTAGTTCGATCGGCGGCGTCCTTACTGGGTCCTGCACCATTCCAACGCCCGCAACCGTCCATGCAGCCTCTTCCAGTTTGCAGTGCACTTTTTCCTAATCCATCCAACTACCTGCATTCTAGCCAATGGCTATCGCCGCGAACATTGATACCCGTGGAGACGAAACATTATGAAACGCACTACGTCAGGCAGCAATACGGGCCGGTTTTCGGATCGTCCCATGGAGCATACCGTACCAGTGAGCCACCGCCTGTGAATTCCTGTCGTCCCGCGATGTTTCCTGTCGTAAATCAGCTGGTGTCCCAGAACAGGAATGTACAGCAGCAACCCACACAATTCAGCAGTGGGGTGACTTCCAATCATTTTGGCATACGTTGTCCGGTCATACAGTCTCGCCTGCCGCAGCAGTCTTCGCCATACCCTTACGGCGCGGCCCAGTGTCCTATGTACCGACCAGCACCGCACCAACCGAACAGGAGATTTACTGACCATCATTTGCAATTCCGGTCACGGTTTTCTGTAACAACGCTATGCAGAGCTGAGCAGCATCCTGTGGTGAATGTGGTCGATAAGCCAGCAAGTGGTCCATCAACCCCAGAAGCCAAATTGTATTGTCATAACAAGGAGACCTACTATACGTTTCCGGAGACGCGCGACCGCCCAGAGATCACAGTAACCGAACCCGTCTGGTTTCAGTTCAGCGAACTGTTAGGGGTTCTTGGACTAGTTAATCCCGAACGCACCATCATAAGCTACGATCTAAACTATGGAGTGGAAACAGAACTAGAATGCCCAGAGAAAATCGCTGCAATGCAGAATCTTGTCAGCAATTTCCGAGAACTGTATTACAGTGAGCATGAATTAGAAGTGATCGAAGCAACGGACCAATGTGTCCACAACCTTCTTTCTTCGGGACCGATACCATACAGCGTATTCCGCAATACGCTTCTGCAGCTCATGGACACTTCAAAGCGCAAATACCGGCAAACTAACGATGAACTGAGAATGACAGACCATCATGATGAAATCACTGCTTCGCATAACCATTATTTGGACGTACTGCGACACGAAGTTATGAAAATACGTAAGCGGCGTAAGAGGAACCCTTTGGACGAAGCGAAGAAGTACGACACGACAAAGAAATACGATGAATTTGCAATTTCTAAGGAGGACATTTTGTTCAGGAAAGCCGTGAAAAAATGCATGAAATCAGATGGTAGACGAGCATACCGGCATGAAAGACTGAGACGGTTAAAGCATGCTCAAAGGAAGTTGATCCTTTCCAAGGGAAGCTTGCTAAGCCCTAAAAGGAGCAACTCGGATTTCACGTGTGACGGTAGAGTGGAAAAGGATTCATTAACCGCGGATGTTTTAGCAACCGATCTGGTCAGTTGCTGTCCATCTTTTTCAAAGCCCCACGCAGTACGAACGAGCGATGTATTTGTGCGTCGCAAGCGAATACGGCCGCCTACGTGTGTCGACAAGAACAGAAGCAGCAAACGGTCCAGTCCTAATTACAGCGAACCTCCGTCTTGTTGGGATGAAATCTCAAGTGTGGAGACCACATCATCAGATTGCAATTTCGGTAATACGGACAAAGAAATACCTCTTCCCCACAATTTTATTACAGAACACCAGTCCCTACCTTTGTCGCCCATTCCGAATGAGTTACTGGACAATGCAGTGCCAGGGACACTGGCATTGACCGGTAATGTTTGTGCTGGCCATACAGAGGCTCGAACACAAAAGGAAAAAATAAACCGGCATCAGGCTGTGCCATTAGTGCAGTACCGTCCTGAACCAAAGCCAAACAACAGGGATATTGTCTCCAACCATAGAACAATCGCTCAAAAGGAAATGGGCAAGAAGACCACGCAAAAGCAGCCTGCAATCAAGAAACTGCCCCCTAAAAACGTTGTAAAGGGAAAAAACAAAAAGAAGGCACAGCCGGCGGAAGCCAACAAAAAGGAGCGTAATGCTAAAAAAGAAATGAGGTGGTTGTGTTGTGATGATTGTTGTTGCCGTTGATACAGTTCTCTCATGAGCTGACCGGCTTGTAAAGTGTATATGTTCCATATAATAATTTACAACTTTTATTTTATCGTTCCAGAAATTCAAAGTTTTAAACCTTTTTATAATACTTTTATTCTAATTATCCTAAATTATTGGTTAAACTGCAGTAGCAACAACTATGTTCTTGTTCACGTTCACAAGTGAAGGCGCTTGGACCTTCAAGAGATATTGAAATAAAATGCGGAATATTATAAATACGGAAGACTTTATTCCTCCGTTACAGTATCTTCAAAAAAACAATTCAAAGAGCATTTTCCAAAACATCTCCTCTTGAAAAGGAATGCACATTACTCCTTGAATCATTTTCTGCAGAGTGATGACGGTAAAAGAACAACAAGGAAGCAAAATTAATGCAATAAGGTTAAGGGAAGTGGCCCGGTACGTGTATGTCGATGCATGCAGAGCTAGACTGCATCTACAGAAATCTGTATTCTGTAGGTACTTGTACTGGTGCTGTTAAAAGTGCTCCTTACGTGTATAACAGGGTACAGCCCAAAGAGGTGTGACTTACTGCACTCATACATCACGCATGATTAGCTCGCTCTATTTTAAGCGATGTCGGAAGTGACTCGGAACCGTAGATGTAGGATGACCTCAGTTCGCTAATCAGTCGCAACCTTTTTGCGTTATAAGTTGTCGCTTTGCTAAATTACATCTGCTGATTTTAATTCTTTCAAATTACTCTGGCAGGAGCAAAACATCGAAAACAAAATTTAAAAGATAAAAAGGCCAATAAGATCCAAAAATGAGAAATTGTGAGTAAAGGCTGTATGTAATCAGTCGTTTCAATTAATGGCAAAATAAAACTTTATCTGTATAAAGAACAAGTAAATGTTTTACATGATCAAGTAAAAGTAACGTTTGATGGCTACAGCAAAAGATCCTATCAGCAGAGGGCCAGAAAACAATTTCCTCGCAGCGAAATTGCAAAGGTCATGATTGCACAAACACACGACACCCTGAATGGTGGTGTGGCATCCAGATAATTTCATGCCAGGGAGACCGCAGTCTCTGACAATGGTTCCATCAACTGATGTGGCCTTAATGCAGCTGTCAATTATGCCGGTCGTGGCGGCGATGCATTCCACTTGGCGCTGCTTTTCGTTAACCCTAGAACATTCCTCACAGTATATTACTAACCGAACCAAGCATTACAAAATGCTAAAAACAGGTTGAAATTTTTTGTTGTGCCATCTGTATGCTGGACAGGTAGGTATTAACAGCTCACCCATAAGTGCACCGAATTGAACGACCTTTCTCCAGCAAATACGCGGTTAACGTTTTGGCTACTTCGGTAACATTGTTCTTCCTGTACTTCTGCATATAGTCGCCGGTCATTTCGGTTAACAGCGCCCGCGCTGAATTCAAAGCGCCGTCGCTGATATTTGCCGCCAAGAGACCTCGAGGCAAAAGTTTCTCCATTTCATCTTCACTCAGAATGGGGGCTCCAAACATTTGCGCTATGAGCTCACTTCTCGCTTGCACGAGTTTATCGGCGCTGACCGCCACAATTTTCGCGGCCCCGGCCGTTTCCGGCATTATCGCAGCAATTTCGCCAGCACTGGAGACTACCGGTTTGGGTTTGTTCTTGTCGTCGCCACCTGAAAGTGTGAGTAGCAGGGTTAGCTAAACCAATACCGGTGGGCCAAGTTAAAGATGCGCAAGGTTAGTAACCTTTGTCCGTTGGATAAGTTCCTCCTTGACCCGGAATGAACATTGGCATCTGGCAGACAAAGCTCATTTTGTCCTTCTTACATGGTGCATTTTGAATGTAAATTTCTTCTGCTTTCGATGAAAATTCAAAAAATATGCTGAAAAAATACCGGTACTTTAAGCAAACATAATAACACAACCTACAATTAAACAAAGCGTCTGTAGACCAAGAGGTGTTGACGTTTCTTGAAAATTCAATAAAGGCTTCCACAAATTTAAACGAACAGCGGTATTTAATCAAATGGGTAGTTCTTTAAAAACGGTTTCTGTGAACGAAAACACCTACACAAATTGTACCCATAAAACTTTGAAATGCTAAAAGAGACTTACAGTAAAAGGCAAGCGTTATGTAGTAAGAGAACAGCGGTAAACATTTGATTATGATTATAAACAAAACTGAACAGACGAATCATTTCAGTTGCTTTAAACCTGATATGACAACCAGATGCTCAGAGTCTGTCAGAGCGCATTTCTTTGGCACGAATAAAGGTAGCAAATAAAGACCCTTTATGTACTGCAGACCGCACTCTATATAAACACAATAGCACTGTTACTGACCAGTTAGGTTTTTCGTGAGGCGTTGGAAATGTATCCTTAAATTTCAAAATTCCTTTTTGATTAACTGGTGCTCCACTCAACCAAGTAAATGCGTTCCTTTGCGCGGCATCGTTGGAGCCAACCCACACATAATTTATTCCCTTTCCGATACCTTTCTTCCGTATATATCTCAGCGCAGCCTGGGGATCGCGCTCCATCATGGCCAGATCTCCTCCAATCTCTCGACAGGCTTTTTGGGCTTCCGCCCATGTACGATCGTTTTTCGGGGCCCCGTTCTGGAAACCATAACATCGGTTTGTGGCAGGATCCCCTACATAGTCCGGTGGACATTGTGGCGGTCCGACGACATCCTGTCCGGTGGCGAAACTTATGACGGTTATGAATATCAGACAAATTTGCATTTGTTTTAAAAGCTTCCACATACTTGTGACAACCAAATCAGTTGTCGTCAGCTCCTGATTTTACGTCAGCTTGCCCCAAACATTGCTGTTTAATTCTCCGAATGTGTACACTCCGTAGCAACTCTGTTGATTTATTACATAACATGCCCGTGACCTTTCGCTACTTCAGAACTGACCTTTAGAAGTTTGATTTGGGAAATAGTTCTCTGAAGTCCGAAAGAAGGTAAAACTGGTTGTATACGCTATGAGTACTCAAAAGTTCCGAGAAATGTGGCATATCTGCAGTTAATCAGCCCTCTACCTACGCTTTTTGACTGTGGCTGCACATCATGATTATATTGGTACAGGAAGCGAACGTGCATCATCCGTTGACCGGTGCATAACAACATGCTTATTTTATAAAACTTGAATGCTTTGTGCTTTGCAAATAACGCTTACTTAGATTAAAAGAACTTGGAGACCAAAAATTATCCCCATGATATAAAATAAAATGGATCAAATATAACAGTGCATACTCGCAACTGGACCACTTAAATTTAGGATGTAGAGTACGCCACAATAATAAAAAGAAACAACAAAATATTGACACATAGCCGGAATACACAGGAAAAACCATAGAGTGGACGATAGCTTCGTCCCACTTCCGGGTGGATCAGGGAAGTCAGATGGGCTCTCCAAATCGCTGAGTGTGTCCACCATGCTTGCATTAGGTTTGTTGCAGTCATGTTGACCACAAATCTGACACGATATTAACATTTGGTTGTTTAATTTTAAGTCCAGTTTCAGATTCTCACAAGTTTGGTTATAATAAACGCAATCGAAAATTATTGTTTGGTACTTGCTGCCGTCCTCTTCTGAAAACAGGTATGGATGAACTTGGAATTGCGGCTGCATCGCTTAGTAGGATTTTGGTCATTTGTATTCTTCTAGATTGACTACTTTGTATACTCGAAGGGGTTGAAGTATATCATGCACCGTAGTTACGTACATTAGAAATCACAATACTCAGTTCCTAACAAGTGTACGATTTGTAGTTTTGTACCTGTAAAATATTATAGTACCCTGTATACTCGTATTATTAGTTTTGAAGAAAACACAATATAATTTGGAAGGTTATTTCAGCGCGTATCTACACTCAATCTGCTCAGTAGATGGCATACTACTGAAATTGTTCAATGCCTAGGTTTATGTTTTATCATTTTTATACCGCTTTACGATTTCGTTACTTGATTACCGATAGAGTTTTCTTCACATGAACGGCGACTTTGTAAGTCTGCAAGCACTTACCGTCACCCCGATATTTGTACGTGATGCATTTAAAGTTTGTTGGGCACTGCTTTGAAGTGATGCGATCAGCATTTGCCTGCTTGTTGCTGGAGTAATAAGGGCACATCTGTAAATACTCCCCCTTCCCATAGTCTTTCAAATTACAATAATTGCATGATATTGCGCCGCCTGCAATCCAAAGGTGAATAATTATTTATCATCGAACAGACAAAGGGAACCACTGGATATCGAATTACTAACGGCTGCGCCGTTTTGCGGATTTGTTACGAATTTAACTGTACTTACCGCTGTTTCTGTTATTCAAAATTTATTTAAATTTAAAATAAAAATGCAGGTTTACCACGATTACCTATGGTAAATAACGATCCCATACAAACCAGAAGCAGACAGGAGCGAATGTCGTTAAGGAACATCTAGGTAGCCTACCACACTTTGCTTCTTAAATCGAAAACAAATGTTGAGAAACGGCATTTCAGAGATTTATCATTCGGCTAGAAAAGAATAGGCAGTGTTTGGAATTAAGAATATATTATTTTTATTGTAAGGACACTTTGGCTGTTTGACATATAAAGTTTTTATCAGAAACGTGTTGTTACTGTCGCTGCATCAGTATACAGCGTAGTCTTTACAAGGATAGTTCCGCCTCCAACAAATGAAATTAAAGTCGTCAAGGTAACAACTAATAAAGAAAGCATGTCAATTAGGCGTCCGACTCGCTTGTTACTCGTATAATCAACATCACCGAAATCTGTTAGAAACTCCAAAACCTTCGAAAGCAGCGGCAACAGCCACATTGTGTTAAGAAAGCTAAGTTCCTTACAGTCAGTAGTACACTCTAGGACTTTTCGTAAAACCCTAAAAGTTTATAAGCGAAAAGTAGACAAAGTGGAATGTCGTTCCCGCTGCATAACAACAGAAGCACAAAAGTTTATCCCGATATGTTTTGGAAAATCGGAAGTCGTTATGTTTTGGAAGATCGGGGGTCTGGAATGGTCCAGCTTAAAATTGCTTGAGTTTTACGTGTGACAGATACTGATTTTTCCCCGATGGAGTTAAAAACGTTCGGCTGAAATTGTAGAGCGCTCTTCCTTTCCCAGATGGCGACCATTTGGACTGCCAAGCGGCAGGAACGACCATACTCAGAATTTGCTTGATTGAGACTTCAGACAGAAGCAACTGCAAAGCTTCGTTTTCCGGTAGAAGCGCTCCATGTTCTGCCGCCAAATTTGCAATCTCGCTTCCATAAATTCCGAAATAAAAATGAGCTGGAATTTATGAAAATGAAATTGCAAGCGTGTGGCTTAAAATGTGGAAGTGAAAATCATGATGGAGACCCTAACTATAAGTTAAAAAGGTAGCTTCGTGCATTCGCGCTCAGCACTTAGTAAGTACTGAACAGATTTGGCTTTACGCTGTATTTTGAAACGTCATTAAAATGTTTAAAAACATATACAACGTGTGGGCAAGCCTTTGGCACTTTATGAATGAATTATCACTCTTCTGTTTAGGAAACAACTCTCACCGAAAGCTGTAATTGTGAACTGTGACTGCACTCGTGAGCTTGCGCGATATTTCAGTGAACGAAAAAATATTCATGATTCCATAAACATAGAAAATTAAGCAAAATTAATATGTACCAACAGGATGACGTTGCGTATCCACGTATTTACTGTACATAAGTTGTATTATAAGCAAGTTGTGTGGTAGTTATTTTACTGTACATAAGTTGTATTCTGTTAACAAGAGCATATAGTAATTAGTAAAGTTTATTTACTTTTCAGCATCCTGGGTTATCTAAATCACCCAAAATACTGCTTCCTGGCCGCTGTAGTATAATACGGGTACGAACAAAACTATACGATCTGATGTCATCAGATTGTGACATGTCCAACCAATTCAGAAAGAAGAACGTCCTTACGTAGGAACCGTAGGATAATCCTGTTCCCAAAAATAACTACACATCAAACAGTAGTATGCGTTAGTCGGCTCTACTCGTTTCTTTTGCCATGGCAATTATTGCCGCAATGGACTCCTTGCAAGTGGGCAAAATTTCTCTTTGGGGAAGGACGAAGCCAAACTTTCCAGTATCCCTTAGTTCGATAACAAACGTCTCCTTAACTCCAAGCGCTTCGTAGATGAAATCTATGGAGCTGCCGCTAGCTGCGTCTAGATCGAAAAGCGCACGAATATACGGTACGAGTGCACGTAATATAGCCTTTTAATGCTAAATGAATTATGAAGAAATGAGTGTCACGTATATAGTTGTGTAGTACATAAAAATTTAAAATTTGTCCCACAGACTTAAGCTAAGGCAAGGAAGTCAAGTGTGCAACGTCATAATTAAAGGTCAGCCAGGAACTCTTTAGTCACTACCCACTACTATGTCAACTTACACATTGCTTCGTAAATGGAACCATATTTGTAGTTCAACCCCGAAGTAGCTTTTATGGCATCCACACCCGCCTTCATTACCAGCGCCTAGAACAAAAACGCTAATACATTTCTTATAAACTTCGTAATAAGTAACAATGAGAAAAGGCGCCCGCCCAAAACCTCGGCACGTACGTTTATTTATTCTCCATTGTGATTATATACGGCAATTTTGCATGACAGTTTTTGACACCTAGTTATTAATGTGTTGTACCTGTTTTTTATGGTCACCGTTTGCTTCGCCTTTATATCCAAATGGTGATAAAATTATTTGACTGAAGGCATGTAAGCTTATATGAAGTGCCACATGTTCACGATAGTATTCGATGATGTCGCTGAGTGCCGCTACTTCCGGTTCAGAAAACGGATATGGCCCAGCATAGACTTCAGTGCAGACGTTATATCTTTGTACTCCTTTTTCTACAAACAAGCTGGGATTTACAGTGCACTACAGAATACCTGAAGGCTGAAGCAGATGATTTATTGTATCCACTTTATATCGATAAAACAAATTTTGGCAGATTTGTACCTCCCCAGTGGGTTCCCCAATTCCTGTTGGGGTCCACTCCAACACATTCGCGATCCCCAGCAATTTCTGCGTTTGGAGGCTTTGAACGGGTTTTTCTCCATAAACGATCGGTTTTCCATGAATACTCATATCCATCGGCATTGACCAGCGGTAAAATAATCCAGTGGAACTTCTGCAGGAATGCATCGCTTTCGTAATATGTGGCCAAATGCACAATGAGGCACAGCGCCGATGAAACGGTTATCCACTCACGAGCGTGGATGCCCGCATCGATCACAATTACCGCTTTCGGATGACCTTTATGAGGACGCTTGGGAAATCTCTGGCCTAGCTAAACAACCCATTTGAAAGTTGCGCAGCACAACTGGGAGAAACAAATCACTTACGTGAACCGCATACAAAGTGCGCTTTTCAGTCGTCACACCAAGCTTTCCTAGGTGAATAATGCCGGCAAATTTCTTCTCGAGAGCTTTTAGGTAATTCACAATTTCGTCATATGTCTGATATTTATTCAGTTTGGACGTATGTGACTTGAATTCCCGTTTGTAACGCAGATGTTCATTTTTTCTCCTCCGGGTTCCTCGTGGTACCGAAGTCGTCATGCTGTCGTCAATGTATTTTTGAAAATCATAAATCACTGTGTCATAGATCACTCCGTGGTCTTTCAACAGCGCCTCAAGATTCTGCCAGTTTTCTGGTGGAACAAGTGCTGATATGGATTTGGAACGATGCACGTTATGGCTCAGAGCGGCTGTTGGGGTTAAAAGTCGCACGTTTCCATAATGATGTAGTTCGCGTAATAGCCACCGTTGATCAGCATCTGTTACGTTGGCTTGGATGATCTTGTATCTAGCAAGGTAGAAGAGATTTTATTCATTCACTCACCATTAACCGTACCATGAAACCACTAGGCATCTGGGAACTGATAGTGCCTTCCGAATTCTTCTTGCTTGACCGTCCGTTTGTACTGTATTTAAACTGATTTTGGTAAGTTACCCAGAGTATAATTTCCTGTTCGCTGTGCAGTCAGCGTCTTGCTTTAGCAAGAAAAGTTGCAGGAATATCCAAACTCGGAATACTCCGATCATTATCCAATGGCATTCTATGTGGTTTCATCTGTTGAAAGCTTTGTTTCAGAAGTAGATAAACCTTTCAAGTTTGCTCAAACAACCAGTTTACGCTACATATACTTTTAAAACACTGCCAATAGGCTTGCTACGGTAGTACTAATGACTTGATGCAAACAGATTTGAAGTAAGGAAGTAAATAAGAATTCATGATGCATGATTAAAGGCATAAATCGTAAATTTTTGTGATGCGCTCCGCTTTTCGTATGCAAGTTATGCCAGGAAAGCGTTAGTTTTAAACTTAAGGTTCAACAATTATAAACCTGCAGTAACCTCGTAGCACACAATTAGCCTAGTTGCTAGGTGTTGTAGAAAAAAAGTATGACGGGCTTCCACGAATAACCGAAATAACCAGCCAGCGTATGGCTTCTGTTTAATTCGAAACCTTGCGGTGCCTAATCATCGAATATGATCAACAACGCTGTTTTCTGATGCAAAATAACAACACGACCAGCGTTTTCTTCGGCAGTTATTCGGATAAAATGCAACATAACTTAAACGAATTGATCAGATTACAATCGCTTCGAAATGCGCAGAGTTAACGACCTTTACGAAAACGGAAAAACCACCTGTTTCTACTGGTAGCACTATAATTGCCTGCATGCGCCAGATAAGTAGTTGAATAATGAAAACTGTTTCGAAAGGAGATGTAAAGCAAACTCATAAGTCATCTGGAAATGAAAACGGAGCATGCCATGTTGTTGTGCATCTTATGTCAGCGGATAATCCCGATACATGGACGCCGCCGGACGGACCAACGATACTGCCGCCGAAGCATATCGAGAAAGTTGTGCAAAAGCGGTATTCCCGTCGTTCGGCATCCGAACACACACTTGCCGCACCAAAACGCCAAGCTCCCAGTGAACTGCAAATCCGCAAAGACTTCTTCCAGATTCAGAACCCCAAGAATGCTCATCATGCCAACTGTGAGCTGCTGGATTTTTTCCGACACAACAAGCGAGAGAAAGCCTTAGCCCCCAACCAGGGTGCATTCAAACAAAACAACAGTAAAGGACTATTCCAAGTGAAGCAGATCTACAATCCACAAGTGTATGAAGCCATGACCGAATTCATTTCGCCCATGGAAAACTACGAGTTCTTCTCCGCATTCGAAACATTTCTGGCGTACTTTCACAATACCCGGCTTATTATGCGGCTGAGCCCTGCAGGTAACATGCTGCTGCACCAAGACGCATTTCTGATTTTAACTACAGTCTCCTAGAGGACGCCGTTGAAATCTGGTCGCGACGATTCGCTATGCTCATACAGCAGCTTGGAGAAACCCGTCCAACCTCCTTCCATACGATAGTTGTTCCGATGATCTTGAAACCGGTAACGGCTGACAGAGCATGGCATGTCATCACGAAAGAATGGAGACGGACATCAATTGCTTCGTTATTACTCCCCCCCTTATCGTTATATGCCCGCGCAATAAGCAGGTGGGTGCTGCCCTTAACCGAGCCCTTTATCGAAGACGAGAACGGTCACCTGAAACCACCACAACAGAAAACTATGCGCTTAGACGTGGGATATCTCTTTGCTCAGCGCCGGAAATTCGGCCGACTGAATGCGATGCTCGACGTAGAGAATCTCCAACAATTATCTGAGAGAAAAAACAAACTGTTCTACAAATTGTTCCACAAAGACACCAACTTACATCGAGGGGAATCGGTTCGGAATACAGTTTCGCAGATCATGTCGACTGCGAATGCGGAAATTGGTGACATGCAGATTATGATGAACGCAATCGGAGCAAAAAGGGGATCAATACGCTCTTCACAGCATTTCGATCAGTCGACGTTGACTATTCGCCGTAAAAAGGTTACAACAGAAAAGTTACTAAAAGCGAATTGTGAGTATTGTGTTGTTGCTGCTGTATCATGCATGTTTTTGTACATAAACTAATGCAATTGCAGTGAAACGCGAGGCACAGGATCGGCTTTACTGGCTGCATTACATTGACACAAAATCCCAACATTTACCTAATGTTTTTGCAAGAATGGTGCCATTCTCACCAGGAGACAGTACTAGTGGTTCGATCTCAACCGAGGAATTTTTCAATGCGTATTATCCAATCACAAGGAGAGAAAAATTCAAGGAACCAAAGAAGATAAAACAGCTGCTCCATCCACAGTTCAGTCCTGTGATAATTCGTGAAATGATTGGCAATGAGATCTCTACCTGCTTAACGAAGGCGACAACGACATTGAAGACATGTGACAACCGCCTTAGAGAAATCAGGAAAGAGCACACAGATCGTGTCGATCATTTGGAAACAGGGCTTGCCAATCTTGAAAATCTGTCAGCAAGCGTACCAAGGCTGAGAATTCCAGTCGTCGATGAAGAACACACCGATGTAATAAGGGGACTGAAGCAGTGCAGTAAGCCACACCGTAAAATGTACCTGAAATTGTTAAGTGGCTCCCTAATTGATACTTGCGATCACCGTGGAATCGTGAAAGGTCATCAACCCACTGCGATCCAGCGACAAATAACAGGAAACGATGACTTTGTTTCCCTGCAAACGTGGCAGGCTCTCTCGAACGGGTCCACTAATTCCGATAGCGGTTATCCAAAACCTAAATTTACCATTGACGCGCCAATGATAACGATAAGCGAATGCACCGAAGCCGTCCAAAACGGCAATCCCCAGAAAGCTTTGATCGACCCAGAATCAGACCCTGCCGAAGAGCACTGCATTTTCTTACGGTTGGTCATAGACAGTGGATGCGAACACTTTTATTTCGAAGTCGATGATGACTGGAATGAGGAAGACGACACTATGCGCCTGCCTCCGCATTTATGCGACGAGAAAAGCGTTCAGAAAAACGTTGGATCTCGTAGACGTCAGTCTTCGGTTATGGTTGAAAGCATGGGAAGATCGAGGTTTGACTTCTTCGACATGGATGGTTTAGATCGTGTCAAAGAGCGTTTTGCCACACTGAAAAGACGACCTGCTGGCGAACTACCGGTACAAACCAAACCAAAGGACGCGAGACCCGTGCCTGCATCCAAAGAACCCGCAGTTGAGTCGGGATTGCCCGACGATCAAGCAAAAAATACTCATAAATCGGTAGCAGAGGATATCGTCGTTTCACCTAACGGTGTCGATGGTACACCTGAAGCTGATACCCATTCAAACGTCTTAGAAATCGTGACTGTTATGATGTCTGGCAACAATCCCGAAAGCAGCGATGTGATGCAGACGTTACCTGTGGTGCAGCCTGAGCAAGAGAGTTCTGCCGAAAAGATTGAATGATAACTTTCCTTAGTAAGCAATATTTTGTTAGTTTGTTGAACCGGTTTTTGCGGTGCACAGTGCACACTTGTTGTTACCTTGCGGCTTTCCGTTGACCGGCAAGCAATTTTTGGCTGTAATTCGCAACTGTTTAGCAAGAAAGTTGACATTCTGCTGCTAAAGCAGTTTTAACTTTATACTATAACTTTATTTCTAACGATCGCGACATTAACAATTATGCCGAGGTTTTAACCGAAAGAGCGATGTTCACGCGAATTTTTCCCAATAACATTTGGAACTAAAGCAATTCAGTTGCGCTATGATTTCTCTCGAAACAATTTACGTTAAACTATTCAAATAGTAACTGGATTATATCAGGCTTGGCGCAGTTACTTCGGCTTTCGGCATGTCCTCTGTTTCGTCGTCAAACTGTATCATATCTTCTGCAATTTCATTGCTTCGTATGCGGCTGCTCCGTTTTATTTCCGCAAATTTGTGCACTTTTTCCTGTGCATTATCTAGCATGTTGCTAAAACACAAACCTTTTTCAGTAGCCTGTTTAAGTATTTTCATGCATACGAGTACCGTAACTGTTCAAGCGCGCTTACTTCGCCTTGCCCTTTATTAAAGCAATAATGGTGACAAAGGCCAACAACCCCACGCCCGTGCAGAGGCCCATGAAATGAGGTGTTCTGACGAGATCTGACAATTCTGGAGGCGGATTTACTGAAAACGGCAATGTTACCACAGTTTTCAATAAAGCAAAATGGTTTCCAGTATACAGTTTCCAGCACAGCAAAACTGGTGACGTAGCTGTCACAGCTTATGGTATCGTCGTCGCAAACACGTTTCTCAAAAATTACCCCGCAGCCGAATTTTGTTGGTTATCCAGATTTTTCCAGGGATGACTTTTGGTACGGGCGCTGGAGTCGGCACCAACTTCATCAATGGATTAAGTATCTTTGGATGGATCGGTTTATCGGTCTGCTCTTTCGTTCCCATAATTTTATCCTTTACTTTCTGAAACAACGACTTCTCTTCCTTTTCCACTTCCGGCTTTACAAAAATCTCGTAGGTCAAGCATTCCCAGTCTCCCGTCATGTTGGTTGTAGCATATGCAAATTTCAAGGTGTTTGTCTATTGCCGAACAATAAATTAGTGATAACGCTTATAAGCAGGCAACATAAACTCGTGGCGCTTACCAAAACCGCGGGAGTATCGTTGAAGCTGCGATAAAGGGTGTCGTTGAAGTACCACGAGATCCTAGCGTTTGGATACAACGCTCCGAGCGCTAAACTGTTACATTCCAGATCAAAAGGCTTGTTAACATCAACTTCCAGATTAGTTTTGTTCGAAAGCACTGTAACAAAGTTACTGTAAGCGTTAAATAAATACACAGTTACACGCATAATTGTTGGTGACCTCATTAATTTAACTGCCATCATTATTAATTTTGGTTCAGTTTGTATCGCAGAAATACTTGCATGATTAGCTTTTCGTTTTTTGTGATACTTCGAATATGCTATTTATGACGGTGATAATAGTAACAAATTAACAACCTGTACCTATAAGAGAAAATGCCTTGAGAATTTTTTTTCCTCCGCCGAGTAAATCGAGCTCACAGGAATAAAATCCAGTATCACTTGCAGCCACTCGGTTAAAGCCAAGTGTGAATTTGGACTTTTCCACCCGACTTTTGTCTTCTTTCCAGGGTTGTCCGTTACGAAGCCACTGAATAGCGTGTCGTACACTTAGCTTCAGCTCCCAGATTAAATTATCCAACAACTGCTTGGATGCGCACTGAACTTTTGCCACTCGCGTGCCTTCTCTCACCAAATTTGTTGGAACAAAGAAATCTGGAAAACGTAATCTGTAAAGCTACATGTCTTTCCTTAATGTTTCCAGTTTCCCGTTGATGTTTCTATATCGGGTTGTTAATAATTTACAGCCTCTCACGAGGGGTAAGGTTTAGTACACGAAGTGTGATGTCATGTGGCCATACCTTTTTTTATATCTTCCAAAAGTTTATTCGTTTCTGCAGAACACAATACATAAGGAACACTATTCAGTGCCGAAACCTTCTCGAACTATGTTGAATGATGATTCCGGCATAAAGGACAGAAGTGATATGTTTTACTCGCCTTCCGACACCTTTCGTACAGGAGGGCATGTGAAAGCATTGCACGGCTGCTTGGCTTGCTCACTTGCACTGCCGATACAGACGCCTCCATAGAATGGCTTCGGGTTGTTGCACTGCCGTGTTCTGGTTGCTGTTCCACCTAAAGCGTATTTTAATGAAATACTTTCTGTGCATAGTTGAGCAGATTTTGATAAGCTAAATGTAAACTAAAAGCTGCATGCCTGCATGCGCGAAACAAACCGGTAACGCAGTGAGTGTCCTGGAACGGACCGTTTTAAAATAATTTACCTCCACAACTCACAGTGCATGCCCAAGGTGCCCAAGGACTCCATCCACCATTGATGGGGCAATGAACTTTCGTGATGCACTGCTCGGTACGAGCGAAATCACCCACACAGTCTGAAAAATTAAAACGAAAAGCGAAAAAGCGCAAGCAGTAGAAGAATTCCGCTATATGGAAGGTCACAGAAGACAATATTTACTAGACAGTACTAATACGATACAAGAAAGTGTTATTTATATCAGAATCTATATTAGACGGCGCCTCCACGCACCTTTTCCTCCGTTCTGCGGTGCAGGGTTATCGCACCATCTATTACGTATTCGTATTCCGGATCCACAAGTAGCCTGACAAATGCAAATTGCTAACTGGCAGTCCAACTGCAGTCAACACTCTCAACACCCGCATCAGCTTCAGAAAGTACGTACCTGACATGCAGACCATGGCGACCATTCAGACCAACCCCCGTCAAGGGGCCTTGTGACAACATTCGAAACGTAGTCAGTCGCTATTTGTGATGAGTTAACGTCAAATTCTGCTAACGGAATGTCGCGAATTTGTAGTGCGGATTTAGCAAAATAACTTCTGTGCCGCTTGTTCTCAGGAGCCCCTAATTATCATAAAAGCACCCAACCTAGAAAATTGCAGCGTGAAACAATGTGGAGAAAGACAAGCGCCGCACTACGGAAAGGTAATTTAGAGGTAATTAAGATTGGTTTGTTACCTGCGGCGATCGCAGTATGGAAAGCAACAAAGAACGAGAACTGATTGAAGGCACGACATTTCGCGACGATGTAAGGGAACATATATCTTTTCGTACGCCACTTGAATTCATCTGAGCTATTTTTTGTAAACCAAAGTTTTCTGTGTGCAGCGTTTTTCAGTACTTATCTAATTAGCTGCAACGAGACATCAAGCACTTAATTTTTGCTTGAGAACCAGGAAAATGTTACTCATTAATCAGTATGGACTGTTCACACGCGACTATGGTGAATACGAATGTAACTATCGTATTTGCTGGCTGTACGCTCATTTCGCAGTTTTCAGTCAAATGATGGAAATCTATAGAATCTGTAGCAGTCGTACACTACCAGATTGTATTCAACTATTGTATTGTACTGTAGCCATATTGTATGTAATCTCGCCGACACTACTACCACACCGCCTTGTTGTGATTGTTGGGTTATGATTGCTATTAAACGTACGCGCGCTGAAAATGTACTATACCTGTAATAACACGCGTCCCGTCTGTGACTAACGGTAATAAATTATTTATGCCAGGGTTTCCGCGTCTGCCTTTTGTAGCCAGTAAACCTGGGTTTTCCTTTTGCTGTCTTAATAGGAAAACGTGCACTGGAACACGTATCTTTTACCTGAGCCCAGTGGTCACTCAAAGGCTCGTTACGATGGATGTCCTACAGACTGTTTCGGTATCTAAATTTTACTACTACCTAGTAGCCACTAGCTCCAACGAATTTGTGAATGTAAAAATAATGTCGTTATTGAGCCAACAACATGCCAATAAATGTAAACCATAAGAACTAACAAGTACGCCACTGCAGGCAATAAATATTATAAAGTTAAAATAAATTTTAGCAATTTTAGCAATTTTAGTTTAATTTTTAGCAACAGTCAGCATCTTTGTCTGCTGTGAGGTATCCATGTCCAAATCAGGAGAACATACGCACGGTAACGCGCCCGATTGCCTTACAGCACAGGGTATGGAGATTATGGCATTAAACTGTTGCAACGATTAACTGGCCACCGCTTCAGTAAGTGCGAGTTATGCTTTCATTTGAAGGAGTTGGCCAGGGAGGTCGTACTTGAACATCCTCCTAAGGAAAAAATTTTTTGATTTATCTTCCTGCAAGCCATATGCTATGCATAATTTATATCTTATATCTTTTCAAAAAGAACAGGATGCGAGAGCTGCCATCAACCGTTTTTGTGGGTTGAATGGATAGACCGCCGGAAACAAATGTGTTATCACGGTCAAGCAAAACAAAACTTTGGCTTACTTGAGATAATAACCCAAATCCACCTGTGTCTTCGCTGGATTCCCCATAAACACGTCGGTCGGTCAGTGCTTGTATTAAGGATCGCGAATTGGACTCTTCGGAATCCACGGAAAATACGTTCGTAGAAATCACTGAATCCATGCGTGACCTCTCCGCCGATAACCCGTCTTCCGCAGACGTATTGGCATGTAATGGTCCAGCACCATCATCGTCGGTATCGTCCGGATTCCATAACCTGAAGAGTGGAGTCTCTTCGGCAAATGGTACCCTTTCTTGGAACCTGTCAGCCGTTTGTTGCAATGGTGCCTGTCCCGGTTGGGAACGGCTCATTCTCGAAGGTGTTAGGCGGACTAATTCCGGAGGTGGGGAAAGAACTCCAGACAAATGTGGCAAGGGATTATCGATGCTTACGTGTGTGTGAAGTAGCCCATTATCAGTTCGCTTCTTTTTTCTTGATCGATGTTTTTCTTGCGACAGTGAACGAATATTCGAATTACCAGGCTCGTCTGGTGATTTTGCGTTGCTGTACGATTCCATTGTAGAATGGCCTTCGCTGATGGCATCGTTATCTAGTGGAGCTACTGTTAATATTGCGTTGTTGAACGCTTTATTCGAAAAGCTTTCCGTTACATCAATTGTTTCCCTACTATCTCGCTCTGGGTTGGTCCCATTTTCTGAAGAGATAACGGTGCCTGGTTCTGGAGCACCGGTAACGGACATGTTATTCTCAATAAGCGAACCATCTGCAGAAAATCCGTCGGCCGATGTTTGGCTGGCTTCGGCAGCCATCCTTTGTGGTAACGATGGCTTGTCGCCTAATGTAACAGTATCTTTGGAAAACTCATCAGTTGACTTGTGTTGAAGTTCAGGTCTGTTAGGCTGCATCTGCGAGACCGCCGACTCAGTCTCGGCGATCACGGATAATTCTGCCGAGACCCGACCCAACGCCGCTTCCTGATTGGCTTCCTCTTGTGAAAAATCAACCACTAAAATTTGCTGATTATTTCCCAACTGCATGATATCAAATGTGGCCGCCTCCTCCGTATGGGGCTGAGCTAAACTTGGAAGGTTTTTAAGGATTTCCGGGTCCAGTATGGAACCACGCAGTGATTGTCGTCCATCGTGCAACGTATGTCGCCGTTCCAAGATTGCCGGTCGCTCGCGGTTCTCTTCCTTTGCAGCACGGTGGGCCGCAATCGAAGAACGTCGAGCCTGTGCGCGTTCGGTTAATGGGACGGCGGCTCCAGCGGCGGGAGGCTTCACTTTCTTCTGTGATGAGCGAGCAGGAACCTTCCCGTTTTCGATTACTCCGTATTCGGCGTACATTTCATCAAGTGGTGTTTGGTCATGATAACTGTCGTGACCTAGGAGCCAATAAGTCGTCAACTTATCATGTATTCGGTTTTCATCGGTGTTGAGAACGTATGAATAGCCGGAGAAGTTCTGCAGATCATGCAAAAAATCTTCGCTGATCAGAATCCGATATGTCGCAGAAAGCCTTTCCATATCTTCGGCAATATCTCGGGCTTCGCCGACAATGGTGAATTCCGTATGGTCGTTCCCATAAAGTCCAGCAAGAACCTGGACAGCCATAGCTCTCAGTATACCGATTGTAATCTAACTTAGTGTTTAAACCGTTCTCTTACCGGTCCACAGTGTATTCCAATACGAATTTTAATATGATCTGTATCGATATCAAGCATGACTGCCTTCCATGTTAACGCGAGAATGTCGAATGCCATTGAAGCAATAGCATCCGCATGAGCCAGTTCCACCGTCGGTATTCCGGCAATAATTGTGCAGTCATCTCCGCTGGTATGTATTCGAAAGATATTCCGGTCCAGTACCGTTGCCAGATGCTGATTAACGAGAGCTTGAAACCGTTCAATGAGAGCAATGGCTGATTCTCCGTGAGACGGGTCCAGGAGCTCCGCATACTCCACCATCGTCATATGCATCACGTAAGCTTTTGTGGTCACTTTAGGCTGAATGGGAATCCGCTGTTTGTGGGATTCGTAAACCGCTGGGGTCAGAAAATCCTCACATGCACGGCGCAGATCTTGTACCCGTTGTTTCAAATCGGAGTTATAGTTCTTCACGTCCGATTTCTGCTTATCGATGAAGAAATCGGTGTTGACAATGGTAAGATCGGCCATTCGCTTTGTTTCCGCTTCCACGCGTTTCAGAATCAGATTGATGCCATCAACGGTTACCCGGTCGCAAGGGTCGACGTGCCAGCAGGAATGCATCAACCGTAACATCGATTCTGGTATCTCGGACAAAGACTCCACGGTCTCAAGGTCAAGAGGGCGCAACGGCTTTTTTGTATTAATGATCTTGAGTAGTGTGGACATTGGACTTGAGCCACTTTCCATATCATATTTATATGGCATGTTACGGGTCATTATCTCATAAAAAATCACTCCAAAGCTGAAATAAACACGATAACTAGGTTATGTTTTTTATTTGGAAGCCAGTTTAGATTCCAGCTCGGACAACCTGTAGCAATCAGCCGGTTTGCTTGGGTGGATTTGCAGCCCTTTTTGCTCCTGGATGGCTTTAAGCATTTCCGGCGCTGTCCATAGCAGCGGGGTCAAGTAAATATTCTGGATATCTTTAGGAGCTCGTTGCAGTTTTTTGAAGACTTGCTCTTTGGACACAAAGATACTCTGCATGGAATACAGGTGAACGTACTCCCTACAAATAAAGTCTGGTTGCAGAGCTATATCGGTGGAAGGTAGAATGGTTTAATTTACTCGCACACCAGTCGGAAATCTTAATTGTCCAATCAGATTCCACGTAAATGGACGTACTTCTTAAATTGCCGTGCACAATTCCTTGCGAATGCAAATAACGTAACCCATCCGATATCCCACGCCCCATACAAAAACTCACGGGAGTGTTAATCTTTACGGTGTCGTTACTGAGGAGGGTGCGCAAATCACCGAGGAGACCTAAAAACAAGGTTGTTCATACTGGCCTAAGTTATGAAGTGAACAGAAATGAGCAGAAAATCTATGCACACTTAGTTCCGATACAATAAACCGATCCTTCCTTATTTCCGTCACACCCAAAAAGCGGACCAAATTGGCATGGGTTTTCCACTCCTGCATGTGTATCAACTCTTTGCGCACTCCCAGACAGGCGGAACTGAAGGCCATATGAAACGGTCGTAAAAGCACCACACAGAATCCGTATTCACCGGTTATAAACTCAGTATTCAGATTATTATCTAGGTACGGCCGCATTTTCAGCATGTCCTTATACCGTTCTTTTGATGCTTCGATGAAAGTAATTTCCCTTGCATTTATGTGGTAAATGCCCTTATTGACCTTTTGCATCAGGATACAGTTCTTAGTGACAACATAGGCGACAATGCCGATGAGTGAGCATAGAAGTAATGGCACAATCAAACCGACGGACACATAGAATACATAATCCACCGCCTGCTCGCTATCAATGGCTTCTAACATTGCAGCCCAAACGGTTTTGTTTGTAGTGTCATCCCCGCATGTCAGGAGTGTGGACAGATTAACAATGGTTTGATCGTATGTTGCGTTCGGTATACCGATAATTTCGAAAGAACTGGATAATTTTGCAGCGGCTGATGGATCCCGATGAAACCATCGGTAGTAGCGGAGTAATTCAGCCGCCACATTGCAGTCAATGTTTGCACGTAAGTGACTTTTTCGCATGATGATATAGGTCATTCCCACCAGTGGATACGCTTTACTCTGTGGCAAATCAATGGCTGAGGATTGGTTTTTGTGATACAGTTGGGTAGAATTTTTTAATATTGTGGCATTCATCTGCAATATAAACAAGTAATATTAAAGTTAATAGCAGGTCTTTTCGGTGATTATCCATGGGCCGCTATGCATTTTTACTTGCCGCAGTAATTGACGGCTTGATGAATTGACCGGCCCGGTTCTGTAATGCGGCGTAGGCGATAGCTTTATTGGCCGCTTTATAATTTACCCAGCCGGTGTAGGAAATCGCCATCAAAGTGTTGGAAATCTGAGCCAGCGTAGCGTCCCCGTTGGATACCAACCTGTATGGATCGCTGGCATTTTTTGCTAATGCTGCCTGCTTTTGCTGCTGATACAGGGTTGACGAGTCAAATGCATTGAACTTTCCGTATGTCTGGTTCCAGTTGCGATCGAATTTCGAAAACGCAGTACTCAGTACCGTTGTCAGTCCGGTCTGTGGTCCAATAAGGAAGACAATAATTGAGGCATTTGGCAGAGCGCTGCTACATGCTGCACTGTGCCAAAAACAAGTTCTTAAGTAATTAAAATTCAGTTCAACAAGTGTCTTTCATTACCTGAGCCGCGTATCGTTCCAGAATGTTATAGTTCTGTTAAATATCCCAACAAGCATCTCTCTTGTCAAGTTGAGGCTTGGATTTGCGGTCGCGTTTACATTGTAAATAATTGCCACTTGGTACATGAACGAAGGCACAGCTTCCAGATCGGGATACAGAGTCGTTAGATTGCGAGGTACTGGGTATTCATCCATGATAACATCCGAATAACCTTTCTGTAGCAGGCTAAAGCGGGTGATCCCGGACATGTTTTGGGCTGCTGACAGATTGTAGTAGGTTGCGTTGCTGATGCCCTGATACAGATAATTGGTGAAACCCCGTATGTTAACATACTGCACACGGGCCGTAGTGTAGGTGTTCAGTAAGGCTTTGTGCACATATATGCACATCTGCGATCCCACGAACGTAAACTGAACTTCTTTCTTAGTAAGTGCATCATCTGAATGCACCAAGTCCCATGACAGGCTGGCAATAAACACGAACAATAGCGTGCTATGTAACTCCCATGATTGGAAAGGTATTAGCATTGGCTCGATATCCTAATCTTAACAATGGTCCAATAAGCACTAACATTCCATAAGGTCATTTCCCGAACGAGCATTTATTATCATATCCAGCCCTTGCGACTTATTGCGCATTAGCATAAAAAATGAGCAGGAATCTCAAATCGTTTCTGAAGAAATCAGTCATTTTCTATTCATAATATCGTAGCACTTGACAGCTGCTGAATTGCTAATGCGACTGTTGTATCCGTATTAAACTGAGCAAGGTTGCTAGGTTCTTAACGGAGAAGGCAAAAATTGGCTGATCTAGTTCAGATTTTATATTTATTGTTTTGGCGAAACAGCATGTTGCATTGATACAGCGGGATAAAGGTTTCAGGTCACAGTGTATACACGAACTTCCTGCGTCTTACTCCCGAAAGCATTCTGAAAATTTGTCGATTTTTAGTGCCAGGTTTCGATATGCCAATAGACGATAGTCATACTTCCTAAATTATTCAAAAGTATTGCAAATCATGGTCTTCTAACTTTGGTTTTGAATTTGTAATGTCATATAAGCCTTCGGTGGAGAAGGTGGTGTTAATCCGCGCTGCTTTGCTTGCGTATTACTAACTACTTAATATTATATTATTATTTTTTTATTATTTTCATCTTTTATGGTGTTTCAAAATGAAGACAGCTAGTTTGACACATTCTTATGTCCAATTTTTGAGTATACTGTACATATTGTCACACTCCCTGAAACGACGCACTCGAGCATTTGGCCAAAATACATCTGATGTTACTGTCGCTGAAATTGCAAATATTACCGATACCACGGCCAATACCATCACAACCAGCGCTATCAGTACTACCACCACCACAACCGCGAGGTAACGCAGAAAATTGCAGCCTCTTATCCGTTCGAGTGCGTGTGCCGTTAATTCTTGTGGACTATTTTATGGACTTTCTTTGCTAACAGCTTTGGTGAACTGCACCCGCCAACTTCTGTTCCACTCGTTGAAGCAAACGCAACCACCGGCAATCCTCTTGGGCTGCCTACTGCTGGCGCAAGCGCCGGTATTGCTATCGGAATATTGGTGAGTGAACGATCTTTCCGTCTACCGTAAATGGCATCATTAATTTGATAACGACAATAAGAATAACGTCGCTTTGAAGGCTTTTTTGATCGTAATCGCTGTGGCGATGTGGAAACTAGGACCATGCTGCCAAACACCGGTGCCGACATGATTGCGCAAATTGTTTTCCATCACTTCTAAGCCCCATCCAGTGTGATTGCTTTCCATTAAAGTTGACGGTCCCTGACAGAAGTCCTACCCTAATTAAAAATTTTACCCTGTAAATCCAAGCTGCTCTCTACCAACGCACGCTCACGTGCATTTTTTTTAGTTTACGAGTGGTTTAATGCAGCTGCTTGCCTGTTTGTTGTTGTTTGACAAACGAATAGCCTTACTTATCAGCAGCATCTCCTGCTTCTGCTTTTCTTTCTTTTTCTGCCGTCATC
The DNA here is from genome assembly GCF_019649055.1 of Paramacrobiotus metropolitanus. Lineage (NCBI taxonomy): Eukaryota > Metazoa > Tardigrada > Eutardigrada > Parachela > Macrobiotidae > Paramacrobiotus > Paramacrobiotus metropolitanus. The sequence goes on from NW_026570259.1 coordinate 370,384, forward strand.
AGGCTGAGACTCCACTTGAGTCCCCTCTTCCGATGCCCCCAGGGGTGTCTGTAAATAAAGGTCAGTTACGGGTAAAAGTATATAAAAGCGCGCGAATGGTTACCTGGGTTGAAACTGATGCTTCTGATGTAGGGACCATACTAGTAGACCGCAATTGACGGTTGGGATCAGACTGATCGGAAATTCTGAGTGGTCCCGCATTTAATGGGAGGGATGCCCGGTGGTCGCTGAAGGCAACCGTCGACTGTCTTACACTCGCTCGCGGGCCGCTGGTTCCGCTTACAACGCTTCTCGATCTGGAATTTCGATCAGGTGTAGATTCGTCGGATCGGCCGAAGTTTGACTGTCTGTCATCCTCTGGGTTAAAACTTGCTGTTCTTGACCTTCTCCGATCCGGTTCGGTAACTGTTAATCGCCGCTGTGATGGTGTCTCCAAATCCAGAACAGTTGATTTCCAACGTCTATAACCAGGACCTTCAGATAGCCTGCTGTCATTTGCAGTTGACCGACGTCTGTTGCTCTGTCTGTCATCTGATTCTTCTGCAATACTATAGTATTTTGTACTAGATCTTTGTCTTGTATTCTGTGGATACTGATTAAGGAGTGTTTCTGGAGGAGGGACAACCAGATAACGCGCTTCTTGTATCCCAACCGATCTGCGAGTGCCATCAGGATTTGTCACGTCCCTAGCAATTTGAGACCCGTTTCGCCTCTCTTGAAAGGTTGGACTGGGATCTTTTGCTGAGTCTTCGGAAACGAAGGATAATGGTCTCGTCAATTTCCTGGCCTGAACTGGAAATATTGAAGCATGCACATCATCGTTCTCCATGGTAGAATCACGCGTAGATCCGAGCAGTTGACATGGATTTGGGCGTCTCTCACTGGATCGCTTTTGTTGGTCTTTGAAGCTCCCTGGCTTCGTAAGAAAACTCTTTGCAGATGAACGTTTGACTGATGACTTAGTTTTACTTTTATCGTCAGAGACACTGTGATCACGGATTTCTTTGTCCCGATATTTACAAAACTCATGATCGGCGGAGCTGGTAAATCCATAGGGTCCCACATCTGACCTTTTGAACAAACAAACAAAAGATTAAATTATTACGATCGTATACAAACTTTGCATGGTTTAGCGCCAGTTTCTTCGGTTGATACTGACCTTCGGAGCGCTCTTTGATGCGTCGCAGAAACAGATCAGCAGCAAACAAAAAGATGTTCTTTGGCTTTTCCCTAATGACCTCCCTTGTAAGATCTTGAAGCATCAAGGTTATTCCGACTGGCAGTTTCACTTTATATCGCTCCATAGTGATAAATACATCCTCTTTTGCTTCCTTGTAAGTTGAATCATTTTCGTCGGTAGACATCGTGGGATACTTAATTTTGCGATATAAAATCAAACGATTGTTTTTAAGAACTTATTAGAAAAATATGTTAAATTAAGACTCCTTCTAATGGCGTGGCATGAGACATGTCCAATACACCAGTTTTGTTCGTCATTACTGCAGTAGTAACAGCTCTCACATTGTTGTTGTTGCATAAGTATACGGCTTAGTCCTTAGAAGGACCATTGTTCCAACAAATGTAAACCATCAGAATCGTCGTTGTACTGTTACGAAAACATCGTCGTCGTACTCACATTGTTGTGAAACGAAAAACTGTTTTTACGTTGACGACCAATGCTGCACCGCAACAGGCGCACAGATAAAACAGAACATAACAAGTAAGTACTTACCTATCTATACCTGTTATTACTTGTTATCTCTTACATTACTTTACGCATGCTTTGCTACCATCGAGGGGCTACCGCTTATCGTGCCACGAGGGCCCATGCTCAAACTCGGACTTGGACTTGGACTACTAAAACTTGGACTTGGACTTTACTTGGACTCTAAAACTCGGACTTCACTTGGACTCTAAAACTTGGACTTTATGACTTGGACTTGGAATTAGGCGTTTCTTATGTTTCTTATGTCTTCTTACGTTTCTTCATGTTTTTTTAGGTTTCTTAGGTTTCTGAGGTTTCTTAGGTGTTCTTGGGTTTCTTTGGTGTTCTTAGGTGTTTTAGATCTCTTAGGTTTCTCAGGTTTCTTAAGTTTCTCAGGTTTTTTAGGTGTTCCTAGGTTTTTTAGGTCTCTTAGGTTTCTTAGGTTCCTAAGGCTTCTTAGATTCCACAGAATACCAAAGAATACCTAGATAACCTAAGAAATGTTAGTAACTTCAGAACCTAAGGACACCCAACATACCTAAGAAACCTAAGGAAACCAAAGAAGCCTCAGAAACCGGAGAAACCTAAGAAACCTATGAAGACCAATGAAACCGAAAAAACCTAAGAAAGCTAAGAAACCTAAAATACCCGAGAAACCTGAGAAAACATGAAGAAACGTAAGAAGACATGAGAAACGCCCAAATCCAAGTCTAAGTCATAAAGTCCAAGTTTTAGAGTCCAAGTGAGGTCCGAGTTTTAGAGTCCAAGTGAAGTCCGAGTTTTAGAGTCCAAGTGAACTCCAAGTTTTAGAGTCCAAGTGAAGTCCGAGTTTTAGAGTCCAAGTGAAGTCCAAGTCCAAGTTTTAGTAGTCCAAGTCCGAGTCCAAGTCCGAGCTTGAGCGCGGGCCTGCCACGAGTACTCGTGCTTAGCGCAACTGTCGCACATTACGATCATCATTAAAAAGGCGTTAATTACCAAGTGGGGAGGGTTCGGCTCCCCGTCTGCAGAGCTCCAGAGTCTGTAAATTTCATTACAGACCTTGAGAACGCTCCCTGTTCTTTGATTCGATTGCGCAACCGGTTATAGCCGCAAATCGGTATTTAAGTGAAAAAGAAACAGAAAACTGTCTACAAGACGGCCAATATCGCGAAACAATACTCGTACGTATTGAAATGTGTCCCTGTGCAGAATTTGCTCGTGATTAGTGACCGTAAATATTTGACGACCGCGTGGCGCTTGTTGTTTGAACTGACTAGTGCACACTCTGTCGGCACAACCGAGAGTCCACGCCAACATGCCACCGTTAACGACGCTTACAGTAAGTATTCGAGCGCTCATAATCATTACCACAATTCTTCTAGGCAAAGGCACTCGTTCCACCACTCGTTCTCTCAAGTTAGCTTGGGAGAGGAAGTATACGAATTATTATTAATTACAGTAACCGTCAGCAAGCAAAATTTACACACATTAATATTTTTCCAACCAGACGATCAGCAAACTGTAAAAAGATCCTGAGAGGTATAAAGTGTGTAGAACCACCGTATTGTTGCTTGTAACGATGAACTAAACGATAAAAGATAGGAAATATTCAGCGCCGAAATTCCAACTAGCCAGTGCTAATAAAGAAAAGGAAGGACTTTTAAGTCAGCTGCACTTTTTGGTAACAGTGTGGCCGACACATTTGCAACAAATTTTGATGTACGAGCATTTTTCAAAGGCCTCGGTCCTGGAGTACATTTAGTATGCCCCTTTAGCACGTTTTGGATTCCGCCAGTCAGGGACGTGGCTTATTTTGACTTCTTTTTCGTTTTTTTGCCATCCGTTGATTTTTTCGCCGATTTTTTCTTGTTGTTCTTTGACTTCCGGTTATCTTCGATATCGCTCTGAAAATGCAGCGTTTCGAGTTTACAATCAAATCAGTTCAATATGGCTATTAGAAAATTTCTTATTGTTGGTGCCTAGAAAGAACCCTTCCGCACAAAGTATTGAACTTCGACACACTGGCTACCACTGTGGGTGAAAGTACTATTTTTTGCTTGCCTCGAGGCCATCATCAGAAGCATCCGCGGTGCTACTCCCGTATCTAGTGATCTTTTTCTCAGTTATCGTGACTACCGTTGCATGTGGCGAATCCGTATTCGTGCTAACAGATGGCAACCATTCTTCTGGGGAATCACGTGGTCCAGTAAGAAGACTGAATCGTTTGTTTGGTGTCCCTGATGTACTATCTGTACTCTGACGTGATGGAGCCGGCAGCGATGTTTCTTCACCTTCGCGTCCTGACTGTACTGTAGAGCGCCGACCAAGGGAGGACTGCCGCGAAGATTTCTGTTTTTGCTTCCCTGAAGACTTCTTCACCTTTCAGATAATTTGCACACCTTTTCAGTTATGAAGTTAAGCAGTACTGTGATTTCAGATAGTTTGACAATACTTTCGCGGCCACAGCGTCCTCGCCACCAAATTCTGATTTTTTCTTCCGCCGAAAGAATCCACTAAATTTCGAGCCGGACTTTTTTGGTTTCTGCAAATCTTGCTGCGATTCGTGTGGTCCACCATACCTATCATTGTAGCTTTCCATCTCTTTATCCCGTTTCGATTTCTTTTGTGTATCATTCTGCAGCCAGTGATATAAACCCTTAATATGACAATCATATCACGAGAGTGATATACTAATCACCTTGCTGGTTTTTGCCTGTGGCGACGAGCTGCGGCGGGATTCCACCTGCCAAGACTCTGGTTGATCCAGAGAGGACGCACGCGGTCCACTGTAGATCAGACTAGATTTTTTTCGCGTCTCTAATAACTCTGCGATAACATCCGTTTCTCGTGGCTGTTGTGCACGGTCTAGTGCTGTAGGGCATGCCAACGTTGCTGGTGGTGGTGGCATCTCGCTTTCGTTAAAGTTCGGTGGTAGTTTGCATCCTCTTGAACTTCCGCTAGGTCTTCGCATGTTTTCGGACATACTGTTTTCTCTAGAGTTTTCAACAACCGATGACATCCTATTTACTGCTTGGCTCTGCTTTTGCACAGATTGTGAAAAGCGTGGTTGGCTAAGATCATGTTGTGATTCAGTGATCATACATCCTCGTTCGCTGGATGAAAACGAGGACTTCCTTCTGTCGGCAACGACGGAGCTGCGAACGGGCGTTTCACTCGCAAGTGATTTGTGAGCAGTCGATGACCTTTGCCTTGTGTTTATTAAATCCGTTTCCGTTAGCTTTCTGTCTTGCTGGGTTGCGGTTGATTGCTGAGCGAGAGACTGCTGAGCAGTTGATGATCTTTGTCGTGAGTTCATTTCGCTCTGCTTTCTCTCCTGCTGACTCAGTTGCTTTTGGTCATAGGACTGGCTTAGTGACGTTCGTGGCCATTGTGGTGCCCAGTGTTGTTGTTCAGTCGCTGATGAGAGCAGGCTTTTGGTGTTCTGCTTGTCAAGATTGGACTGATTCCGTTTGCAGGTGCGTGGTTGGACGTTTCGGCAAGGATCCGGCGTTTGCGGACATTGAGTAACCTTGTTCTTAGGTTCTTTCCCAACAACAGACCATCTAGGAATAGGCCCATTTGGGCCATCGGCCACCAGCATAGACTGCCGGGTGAGCTTTACATCGTCCACTATTGATTTCCTTTCTTCAATCGATTTGGTCTTTTTTCCTCGCTTCTCCAAACTGGACACTATGCTTCCGTCAAATCGTCTTGGTAAACTGTCTTCGGTGTTTGAAAATCCCTCACTTTCAGAAGTGGGAGCCTGGGAGGATTTTCTTGTAGTTATATCAATAACTGCACTGTCTCTTGTGGCTTTCGCTGGAGCGGCAGAAGGCCGAGATGGACGCGTTGCACGCATGACGTCATGGTCCTTTACAGATGTTCCACGACTCAAAGAGGCATTGTCTCCGGCGGCTAGATTTAGATAAGCACTCGTTCTGCAAGTTGGATGAGATGCTGTGACAGGCTCCAGGTTCTTAGTAATGACCTGTGGTTGAGATGTCGGCTTCCTTTCATACTGGACAGTCTTCCGTGGGACAGATTCCGTGCGCGTGGATCCTGTCATTTGAGTTCAGTTAAGTAACAAACAGCCCTGCTTAATGACGTGTTCTATTGTGTCAACGTAGCCTGTTTGGAACTATGAACATGCACGACATATGCTTCTAATACAAGCACATATTATTAATGCAAATACCATGCAAAACGTACGCCGAGGTCCCGTTGGTTCCTTTCTAACTGCATCGTCTTGCTTAACCTGCGAGTGCGAACCTATTAACAATAGTCATAAACCCAGAGATGGTTTGGAAATCTGATGTAGCGATGTAGTACATGATCGATGCTCTGACACCTTCTGTTGTGCAGGGTTGACAGGATTCGTCGGCATTGTAGTTTTCAAACCCAAATGGTCCGACGTCTACAGAAAAACAAACCTAGAAATCATAATAAATTAATAATATTCTAAGATTCGGTTGTTACTACCTCTTGCTCTTTCTTCGAGCTTTCGTTTAAAATGATCGGCAGAAAACTGATTTATGTCAGCTGGATTTTTCTGCACGACTTCGCGAGCAAGATCCTCCAAGATGCACTTGAAACCAGGTGGAAGTTCAACTTTATACTTGTACCCCGTTTCAGAAGCCTTACGTTGAATCTCAAAAGGATCTACGGAACCGCTGCGCCTGCTTTCTCTAAGCATATTCAAGGTCAAGGACTTAAGGTCATTAAAAGAGCTACCGTCGAGCGGCAAGCCACAGCGAGGTTTACTAATTATGGAGCACTGTTAGCGCCACCCTATCAGGAGTGTTACAAAGAAAAGCTATAAGTGCTTAACCATATACAAAAAACAAACCGCTTCTACCTATTAGCCCATAAATCCTAAGCATCAGAATCTTTAATGTTTTCGGCTTTTGTTTTTCTTTTCTTTGTAACATGGTTTACTATAGAAACGTAGCAGTATCGCTATTAATAAGAAGCGTACGAACATGATGGGATCATGATACTAGCTTGTTATTCCCGTATTATTTTTGGGATACAGGATGCTAGTCGACCTTTTTCGTCGAAACGATAACTATCAATTTTAAAAACTGGTTACTACCGCTCTCAATTGTGACAGTTGCATTTGCAATTCGATTTTTACGGATATTATTTTGCTCACTTCGCGTATGTGTGTTGATAAACTGCCACGGCTACATTAATTTCCATAAGAAAGTTTTCGAATGTAATCGTTTTTATTAGCAAAAACTTCAGTTAATGCAATTCTGTCCATAAACCATCAGAATCTATCAAAGGTGTCTTAAAAAACAACTGACACCAAAGCACCGCGCCCCATGGGTGATGACCGGTGACCAATTTAGAAAACGTGTACGCCAAACGACCGAAAAATTATGAGAACAATCGCTTAATCGGAAAACATGTTCATACGTAGTGTTAAGTACTTTAAACGAACGCATTCGTGTGAGTTGCTTATCGATTCAGTAAAAATTAACCAATTACATAAATTTTAGGCAGTTACATCTTCTGATCTGAAATTATAGTGCGAGTATCGATTGTCCTACGGTCCTACCTAATAGAAACGATCTATAGATTTTTCCTTCGAAATCTAGAGTCGAGTAATAAAAAGCCGTACTACGCTATGTACAAGGTACCTATACTGTTTGTGCTAGTACATGCAGACAGAAGTACTTACGTTTAAATCATTTGTTTTTTCCACGTACCACGACGTTTTTTGTAATGTGGTACTTATTTTCTTACTTCTGCTAGTGTATCTGGTTCGCGAGAATTGTTTCTACCTGTTAAAAAAAGACGATCTCTATGGCAACCCCTGTTTACTTCTTTCGCAATTGCTTCAAATTCAACTTCTTTCTTTTGCGCTCACCGTCGTTATTTTTCCTAAAAATTTACAGTACATGGAAGGCCTTGTTTCTCTTTCTGTCTTTTTGCTATACGTTCAACGTACAGTCTAGCGGAGAATGGAGCAGGCTGTGGATATCAGTTTACATGCACCAGCAGGAATCACCGAGAAAGCACCATCACCAACGCAGGTGAGCTCACAACTGGTCACATCGGCTGTATTGCCGAAGGCAAAATGTGACCACAATGCAACTGAAACAGGTCCAGTGAATGGTAATGCTCTCAAGGAATTCAACAAGACGGAGGAGGATAAGCACGTTCAACGTCTTTCGGTAGTGTGCCGGGAGAAATTCGACTGTCCCTGCTACTTAGTCCGCCCGGGGCCTGAGAACGAGGAGAATGAGGTAACGCGGAAGACCTTTAAGGACCAAGCGGTCGATCAAAGCAACCACATACCATACTCAGTGGCGAAGGAAATGGCACTAACGAGAGATGCCTCCCAGCAAGCGGATAATAACGGATTGCGGGTCATGGATGAACGGGACCGAGTAGCGTTTGCCATGTCCCATGTACTCGGACGGCAACGAGAAGACACTACCACCGCCGCTAATCATGGATCGGTTCGACGTTCATTGTCGTGTCAGCGATATGATCGTCTTTAACTTGGTGTTCTGTTGTACATAACAAATTTTGTAAATGGTTTGTTCACATGTACGATGGATGGATTCGAGTCAGAGAAATGTGTATTGATCAAGCGACGAATTGTTAACATAAAATGGACAATGGTTTAAGACTAAGAGCGATAATCTGTAATTCAGACGGCTAAAACTAACTTTAGAACGCGCAATAAAAATTTCTGATAATATCTTCGGTATGACTATGGACAACTTAAACTATATGAGTTTACAAGGGTGATCACTGATCAGAGGGTGACCCTGGCGCACAACTTACGCAAATTAATCAAGATTATGAATACGCAACACTGTCGTAGTATAGTAAGTATTAACTTCATTCGTAGCTAAAAATAACCTGGTAGCACCATTTTGTTGATTTGCACTCATTTTTGCTATACTGTTTCTACAGTAACATGACACTTTACAAAATAACAAAGATTTAAAAAACAAAACAACCCGACATTCACTACGGGCACTTTGTCCAGTAACTTTGGAACTGCCAACCCGGGAATTCGACTACATCTTGTAATATGTAAACAAAACTTCAAAGTAGTCAAGTAATGTTGCGCGCTTGCAGCGTCACCGTTGCCATTCTGACGTCAAACCGGAATTACGGCCCTCGTGATAATTGCCACGATCGCTTGTTACGCCGGAATTTCGGCCATCGTAACTGCGGCCATAACTGCTGTTTCTGGACTTGCGTCCATCCGACGACCTTGACCATCGGCTGGGAAACTGTCCAGAAAGGGCTTCCTTGATTGCGGCAAATTTGGCATCCACCTCAGCCTTTAAACAGTGCAAGTCGTCGGTTCGCATAGCACAGCCTTGCTCACATCCGCTAAGGCGCTCGTGGAAATGGCCTTTGAAATGACTGTGCTCTTGTTCTTTGACGTCGAGTTTAGTGTGAATTTGTCGCAGATTTTCCAGCACCCAAGTGCGCATACAGGCAACTTCGGCCGTGAGCGAAGTTACGGACTGTCGCAAGGCCGCATTGTCAGTTTCCGAGTCTACCTTAAAATCACTGATTTCCCTTGAAAAATTTTGCACTTTTTGTTCAGTTCGCGCTACCCGGTCAATCAGGCCCTTTTCTAAGTCTTCAACTTCCTTGCGTCTGGTCAGAAGCCCATCGCGTAATTTATCTGTTGAATCGCGCACATAATCCATTTTCTGATCAATGCAGTTGACCTTTGGCTCTAAATCATCCAAGCGCTTCTTCATCGCTTGCACCCGCGATATACGCATCCCCATGCTGGTCTCCATGCTGGCCGATGGAGCGGAGGTAATAGCGCCTCCACAGGGCGTACAGGGGGTGGCTGGGCACTGGTAGGGTATAATGTCTGCTCCCGGATAAGGATCTCCATCGTTACTAGCATAGCCGCGCTGGGATTGGAGGGAAACTCGGGTACTTCGATAACTCGATGATGGTCGATCCCTGTTCATCACCGTTCATGGACTGGCAACATTGGGATTTTCTAAGGAGCATCGAATAAAATAGTACAGTATTTTATGCTCAACTATACCAGCGTCAGCTGTCGTAACGGGATTTTTTAGGAACCTCAGTTGCCATAGAGCGTAGATCGCCAAACACTATCTCGGAAGCGACTCTTTCAGTCGTTTCAAAACGAACAATCATCCAAAGAAACAAAATGACTGAATCTGAGAGGACCTCGGCTCTAATGTTCTAATTTCTTCAAAAGAAGCAAATTTCGCGCACATTGAAGCTTCCTTAATCAACGAACACTAGCAAAATCACAAAATGACTGTTGCTACGACGTAAACCGTACTAGACAGTCACAAGATCGATTGCAAACACCGAGTGTCACGGAGTGTAGTCTGAAATTTTGTACAATCCTAAATTCACTTCCCATGATACCATCACCATCAGCACGCACATATTTGCCTCATTCAGTGAAAAATATTTTGAAGTCCATATAAGGACTGGATTATCTTTGAATTATTTTCAAAAATCCCTTGAGGCCATGAAATGTAAATGAACTTTGAAGCCAACTACATAGTTCTCACACTCCCGGAAAATGATTAATTAAAATATCTGTCAGTCCAGACTGTATCATAGGTGCAGTGCTTGACGGCCTCTTCATGGTCGATATTCCTGTTCACAGCTGATTTAAATCCACATGCCTAGCATTTGATGAAATTCGTCTGCACTGGGAGAGACCGGGATGACACTAAGTCCGGACACAGTGGGCACTACCATGTAAAATCGAATACAACTTTTTGGACTTCGCTTTCGGCGGTCGTTAACTGACACTACTTGCAGTTTCGTCAAAGGACCGCTCGGTGCCGACTTGCAGTTTGTTAACAACACTGAATTCGGTTATACCTGCGGACAGTGTGTGCGCTTTTTGTCCACATCAGATCTGCATCCTCGACAGAAGCCTAAGGATAAATTATTTCATATACCGTTTCGAGAGTATGGCTTTCTCAGGACTGTTCCGGGGAAGGCCTTTTTCTCGCTCACGGCACTTCAGCGTAATCCATTGGTTTTCATATATAAATATCCGGAATTCATTGAAGTGTCCCGGATAGACGGTACATTTTCCGAAGGATAATGCACAATGTAAAACACCTTTCCTGCTGTAATAATCTTCCCGATAGCTTCTCTTACAGCTGTTTTCTAGAGATTGCCAATCATACTGTCATTTATTCTAGATAATACCGTTGGTGAACTTCTGGATGTTGCCTTTACGTACACCAAACTTTTGCTGATACTCACTGGACAACCAGAATGCCAGATAACGATCTGGTTTGCCACCTTACAGCTTTAACGATACTGGAGCAACCTATTAAAAGAAATTTTTTGCAGGAACTGGGACACTCAGGTATTCGTCTCCAAGTATATACAGCGCGATCTGTACAGCCCAAACCTGCATCTTTCGTGTTCGCCTTGCAACTGGCGGGATTTCTGTATAACAAGCGATTCATCCATCAGAATTTTCACAATCGATCACGGCTTGCCGGAAGAGGACAAAGGTGCTCCAGTGACCTGCGAACGGTAACGAGTCCCTTGCCTTCTTGCACTGTACAACAGTTCTACATACCGCTGCATTTAGACCGTTTATAATCCCGTACGATGATTCCTCTCAAGCACGCCAAATTGGTGACCTTTTCCAAAGCGTCCATTCATCCAATCCAGCGGACTTTCTGGGCCTGGCAGCGATAGCGCAGGTGCCTCCTAATGTGTCTGAAAGCTTTATTGATGAAGTCTTGGGACGGAAAAGATTCACTCCGACATGTCATTCTTGGCACGTAGATGGCGCACTGTATATTGGTACTCTAGAGGGAAAACTATTGTACTTCAACCTGCACCACGGCGTTGCCCATCCAAATGTGTTAAGTTACACGCAGGACTACGGTGCACCAGTAAAACAGATTCTGTCGTTCAAAGAGGGAACTGTGGTGCTTAGCGGAAATGGCGACGTTGACGTGCTTAAGCAGCATTCTCCGACCGATGTCAGCCATAATCCCATTATTCGACTAGAAGAAAATTTCACACAAATCTGGAGCAGTCCGTCGCGTGCGCAGTGGCTGGGAATAACAATAAACTTCGATCTGATGATGTTTCATCCATCCGGCACGTTGGACAAACATCTACTTAGTCGGGATGAAATCGCTCCTTACACGTACCTGGAAAAATTCCATGATGGCTGTTTTTTATCAATACAAGAACCCGGCGTTTTGAAAATTTGGAACAATGACAACGAAGCGTTACTGAGCCTTCAGTTATCCGTTCAAGTAACGGTCGCCGCCATCTGTCCAGCCTATCGTTGTATCTGCCTCGGCACAGATGTTGGCTATCTGTACTTTGTGGACTGTTTGAAATCCGCGCAAAGCGAATTCCCCCGGATGGTTCATAAAATGCGATTGTTTTCAGCTGCCGTAGTGAAACTGTTGTACAATTCTACAGGAAAAATTATTTTCGCTGTTGGAGAAAATGATCCAATGGCGCTAACGATCCTCTCTGGTTTACCATCTCGAAAATGGAATGTTATGGGAATCGTTAAAATGTCCATGGCGGTGGATGGTGTGCATTCAGTTTATTCTAACGATGGCTCCTTTGTGCTAGTAACGTTGACCGATAAGCCGAAAAAAGGAGCAACAGATGTGGTAACGTTTCAGTTGACCAATGCCTTGTTACAACAACCGGATGATTATTTGGCCAGCCCCCTGCATGATTTCGATGACACCAAATTGAATCTTCGCAGACTGAAGCTGAAAGTGCCTGTGGTAGCTATAGAGCTTGAAAGCCCAACGTCCGCATTTCTAGTGACATCTACAAAGCATTTAGCACACGCTTCTACTACTGACTGGATGAAGGCCCCTGATTTAATCAAACTAACCGAATCTTTGCCGTTTCCTATATGTCACCTAAAATTGTTTCCTGGTGCAAAATACGTCCTGACCTGTAACAAACAAGGAACCACGGAAATCCGATTAACCGACGAGAATTTTACACTCCAGGTGTTCGACACTCTGCTTACCGGCACTCCGAGATTGGTGATCATAAAACAACGGGGTTTAAGAAATCGCGTGTTCATGTTAACGGCTGAAGGGAGGCTGGTTTGTCGTTCACTGCCTGTGGTCAATGAACTGGTGACCGATGTCTGGGTTAAGCAAACCGATGAAATTCGCATAGAACTGGAAGCTTTAAGTGGACTTTCCGTTCTTGATAGGGACTTCCTTCTGCCATTAAGTTCTCCCGTTCCAGTCTTTTCAAGCGTTTCGGAAGCAGAAGAGGAGCCATGGCTTGAGATTAAAACACGCTTACATTTGGAAGACAAAGCTGTGAAAGATTCACTCCACGCTGAAGGTCTGAAGGAACAATACGCAAAGCTGAAGAAGAAACTGTTAGACCTATATACCAAAAACACGTGGAAAATTGGATTGGAACGGTTGGCCGAAGTATCTTTTGAGTTGCTAGATCCTGGTTGGATAACTTCAAAAAAAAGACAAGAAAGCGAGATAATAGATGCTAAAGTTCGTGCAGCACTGGAGATAATCGAGCAGGAGCTTTATAAAGAGCGCCTCTTAGCACGCTATTGGAACCCCTTAGACACCAAGCTGCGTGGTCTACATGGATTACTGAGTGACCGCACCATTAAAAATTTTCCCATTCGCCAACGCGCACCGAACGTGAAGGTAATGGAAGAAAGGGTACGATCGCACCGCTATTTGTGTCGATATCTTGACCACTTTCGTGGTACAAACGCGAATGAAGACAACAGAGAATCAATGAAAAATATGGACGAGAACGCAGTGTTTGTAAGCGGCCACGACTATGTCAAGCAGACCATACAATTGTTATGCAAAGGTGACGAGTCGCAGGCAGAATTATTTAGCTTATTGTACGACGATGACACGATCACATCCAGATTCCAAAGGATCGAACAGCTGCTATTGCTGCGCTCGAGCGGAATACTGATCAAAGAAGCTTTTAACCGGCGTTTTGATACACTTCTGAACGACAAAGTCCAGCTCTTGTCGGCATTGCACCACAACTACGAGTTAATTCAGAAGGCCGTTGCAAAAGAAGCCAGTGAAATGCACCATCCTAACATGCCAAAAGTTGAATTTGCACTAGCCAGCGACGAGAATCCCGGGCATGAATTGTACCAAGTAACCGACGAGCAGATTCTAGAACGTATGAAGCGGACCCAAATTTCTTTACCGTTCTTTCTGGACGTTAATGATTTAAACTATCCGCTAATTATGCAATCCCGTCAAAATGCAGCAGCCAACGCAGCACGCACTCGAGCCAAAGCCAACGCAGGTGGGATTTGACTAAAAGTAAAATTTAAAATAAACTGTGAACGCTATCGTTTTATTTTCAGTAAATCTTGGAAAATCTCTTTCGGCTCTGCGTATCGCTTCCCATCAGCCGAAGATCACTATGCCAGTAGAAGAAATTCTGATTAATCCTGATGAATTAGCGCGGTCCTGTGATAAAATGATTACAACTTTCGAACAAGACTTGGAAAATTTGCAAGGGTTAAAAGAACGGGCAGTATTTGCAGCTAGCTTACTTGACCTCCGAGCTATGTATATTAGACAGCGCCTTCTTCATTTGGAACAAGTTAAAGCCTGGACCGCCGACATACAACACCGCTGGGAAACCACCACCAAACTTGCTGACTACATTAAAGCGAACGGCAGCCGATCTCACAAAATGATGCAGATAATTCGTCAACAATACGAAGACTGTGCTCGCAAAGATGCGGCACTGGACTTTTCTATCAAGCGAGAGCTACATGACCTTTCCGATCTGGATGGAAAACGGCTGGTGTCCATGTATCGTAAGCGACCACACCTCTTTCGCGGATTAAAACAGGCGACATATTTTGAAGGACAGATGTGTCGCCCCCGTACTGCTGAGCTAAAAGAAAAGGTCACAGAAGAATTCTACCATAGTTTACGGATGATTGAAGATCCCGAGCAAAGACCAGAGGATATTGATTACAGAATTTGGCATAGATACTGTGAACATCGTCGCAAAAAGATGGAATCGGAAATGGAATTCTGGTTGAAGCATATGGAGCTAGAACTGTATCAGGGCTTGCATTACGATTATATAGAATTAGAGAGAGCATTGCAAACGGAAGTTGAGAATGCGCAGTCGCAGCTGGGAGAAGTCGAAAGAAAGCAAATAATGCTAGAAAAGAATACGGATCTGGTTCTTACTGTCACGCATGGGCAAATCGAGGCCGAACTTGCACCATTCCAGGAATTTAACGAGCGAGTGATCTTGATACAACCGAAGCATATTCAAAACATGAATTTGCAGCTGCAGGTAAAGCAGACGCTTGCGGTTAGTAGCTGCATAAGCAGCACAGTACAGGTGCAGAATTAATTTTCAAACGTTACCGTATATAATTAGTTTATGTTTCTGTTGCAGAACGGGTGCCGGAAAAAAATGAAAGTCTTGGAACAAGTTGTTAAATTTCGGGAAGCTATACTGCTGCTTCAGTGGGAAAGAGAAGTGCAAATGGAGAAGATTGTGGATTACCAATACGAAAGGAATTTTATAAGCAGTCAAGTTGCTCCGCGAGAGATTCGCAACGTGAGAATTTAGCTATTCGTTTTCTCATTCGTTAAAACAGCTGCAATCCGACCTGTTACAGATGGTAGGGAAGGACCTAAACGAGTATCGCGATCAAACCTATCTAAGGTTGAAACAGAATCTGAGACAGCAAAAAGCGGTAAAAATACGTGTTCCAGCTATTTGGAATGTAATTTTCAGAACTTAATAGTTTATGTTTGTGCCCAGACATTCAAAAGAAACCTGGACTTACTGGAATATAAGTTACAACTGCTGTACAAGAAGTTGGTAGCGCTGGAAAACGAGCGACACAATGCGGAAGCGACAATGCGGGGTTTGTCATGTGAGCTGCAGGAGCGCCAGGCAGTTGCCAATGACATCGGTAAAAGAATGATGAATTAAAAATAAAAAGCCAAAGTTTCCAGCACACTATTTTGAAATGGTGCTTTGAAAGGTTTGATTCCGTTGCAAATTAGTGGCATCAAATTATATTATTTATAATTGTATGAATAAATATTACCGTTATTGTTGCAAAATTTTTGATATCTGGTGATTTAGGTGTGCAATCTGATGTCATCGAAAGCGAGACCAGGCGCAATTTAATATGGCGAAGATTACGTATTCAGGCAGCCGTGAAGCAGCAGAAGAAACGAATGGAATTTTATAAGGAAGAGCTCTTTCGTTGGCAGAAAAGAACCTTTCCTGCCATCTACCAAGACAAACGGAATCCCTGAACTGGCAGTCGTTTTCGCTCTGTTTGTTTGTATGGCTGGTGACTTACTGTGTTATTAAAAGAAAGTTCTCACAAAAATCAGTTTCGTTTATTAGTATTTTTGCGTGCATTACAGTGATAAAATTTTTAAACACAAGCAAAAAGAGTAAAATTGTGAAAGAAGGTGCAGTTGCTCCGAAATAACATCCACCCATAACCGCACTTTCAATTAATCCAATTCCACTTTTTCTTCTTCCAAAAGATCCCTTAATCGTATTCGATTCGTCATGCATATGTGGCCCATTTGAGCGGAATACTTCGATACCACCTAAGCGAAAATTCCTTACGGAAAGCTTTAGTTAGATGCATGACATTCAGTCATACCTTCTCAAGATCGGTTCTTGTCAAAACATAGACTTCGCAGTTGTCGGTGGCTCGCACAGTACGAGAAGCCGGCCAATCGATAAGCAGCGCCTGCCAATTAACATTGCTTCCTCTCCGCAACACTCCAATCTCCACACCGCTCTCCACTTCCACCACTTCGCCGCGATGGAGAAAGTACATCTCCTCCACTAAATCGCCTTGCTGAATAACGTAATCCCCGGGCACAAATTGCACTTGGTGCAAACATGTGCTAATCATCCGGAGAAACGCATCCGATGCATCTCGAAAAAGTGGTAGCTGAAAAAACGTTGCTCTACTTAATTTGCGTATATGCAGTGGTAAATATTTGCCTTACTTCTCGCAGATCCCGTTGATGTACCGCGAAACAGATCTCCGCTCGCAAGCAGAATGGCGCATCATTCAGAACACTGTTGATATCATCCACACCTTTGTCCGTTTTCCACAGATAATCGAAATATTTTTGTACTCGGTCGATGATTGTGCTATTAGCTTGCTGGTCTAACAGGTAAGTCTTAATGGCTTGAAAGCGGGATTCGAAGTTCTGCCGGCTGACCTCAAGGTTGGCCAAGGTGGAGGCAATATCCCCCACAATTATACCGAACAAAAACTTTCCCGCCACTTGGACAATACAGATGAAGATCCTCTCTAAATTTGTCGTGGGGACAATGTCGCCATAACCGGCTGTCGTGGCGGTTGTCGTGATCCAGTATAAAGTGACAATGTAGCGGCTACCGGGATTGCTGTTTTCCAGGTTGACCTTATTTGTCCATGCATTCTGAAAATCACAGTTTCCATCCGGACACGCGATGTAATAAGCCACACAGCAGAAGAAATGCAGCCAAAACAATAGTTGCGTGAAGGAATAGGTCAAGCGGACAAAGAGAATACTGATATCTAACTCCGCCAACCAACCGTGGAAAAATATCAGCACACGGTACACCATTGGCGGTACTTTAAGCAGTCTCAAATATGCCCATACTTTTCCGCGAATGTCAACTGGTGCAGCCAAACTGAAGACTTCATATGGAAAAGATATCAACAGATCAACCAAAATACCGTGCTTTAAATAACGCTGGCGAATTTTCTTTGGGTTGAGTACTTCGTTTCCGAATTCATCCAGAAAGCCAGTTCGAAATTTCGCAATGATATTGATAAGAAATACCGATTCTAAGACGTAGTGTACTGCATATGACCGATCAGTAAACGCCACTTGGTACATTATTAGCATCGATAGAATCATGCGAATCATATTAACAAAATACTTGCTGAAGTATCGGATGTACTTGTCGTCCGATCGGAAAATATGTTTAGTCATCAAGCGCAACCTTTGACTAGTGGGTACTTTCTTCTTCCGCACAGCAGCCAATGAATCTCGAAATCGATGACGCCGGGCTTGAGCAGCAGTCTTCCCAGCTGCATTCTTCTGGTCATCCTCGGCCGTGAGATTGGAAAGAATATCTTCTACCAACTTTGCTTTAACATCAGGAAAGTGCTCTAGAATTGCATCGAATTCGGCTCGAGTAACGTAATAAAGGTCACTGTTCTCCGCTGCCCGAAAACTCAACCGGGACGTTTCATTACGGAAAAAGGCAACTTCTCCAATCATCCGGCCTGAACGAATTTGCTGTGGCGCTTTAAATCCGCTACTGTAGTGCACTTCAATGCTGCCTCGGTACATAAAAAACAAATCTGTTCCGACATCATCCTGACGGATGACATACTCCCCTTCCATTACGTACAGCGGCTTCATTATGGTCGCCAGCATTTTCTTGAAACCAGTTGGTGTGTTCTTGAAAATTGATACTTGCTCGATCACCTTGCGGTAAAGCTGCAACGCTAATTCCGATGTTAGAGAAGGCGGCAAACCGGCAATCAGAGTCTGCGGATCAATTCCGTGGGTACGTAGCCACAGATATTCGTAATATCGAACGATTCTGTGCTTTAACTTCTTCGACAAGTGCTCGTGGTGCATATACTGTTTGATACATTTCAAGCGGTCGAAAAAGCGAGAACGTCGCGCATCGGAATTGGCTTGTGCAGCAGCAATACTGGCGATGATGTAATTGAAGAAGATATACCCAGCAATCATGGTGGAAAGGAATATGAAATGTTCCGACTCATTCGTGGCACGGATGTCGCCGTACCCAACAACGGTTACAGTAGTAATGGCCCAGTAGAATCCCCCGACAAACTGATCCCAGGGCAACGTCGTACTATTGATACCAGCTAGTGATAAATATGAAGAGTCCATACAGACCTTTGACGTTTCGTTAAAAATCACTGATCCGTTGTCGTACGTTGTAGTGTCTAATAACAGACAGTTGGGTAGGGTTAATTTTGTGTAAAAATTATCCATCACTTATGCTCTTTGATGCACCTACTGCATGAAGTAACGTTGAATCCACAAGTTGATGGTGTGCACTGCACTGTATACGGCATCGCCGTAGCAAACATTACGAACAAAATAAAATAGTTGAGGAATTTTATTAAGAATGTGGTTGACTGGTCCTTTTTTATATCGGATTCCTATAATAAGAAAAAATTTAAAAAAAGGCACCGATAACACCATAGATCTTCCTTACATAGAAAGCGAAAGCCTGGGGTACTCGGTACACTTGCAGTATCCGGTTCATTCGCAAATAAACAGCAGCGTGTAACAGGTCCGTTCTTAGAAGTGTTCCTCCGCCGGTCATCAGTAAGCCCAGCTCAAAAGGAAACGCTGCCAATAGATCGATCCAAAAACTGGAGCGCAGGTAGCGCCTCGCGGTCATATACGGATGTGTGACCAAGATGTTGGTCTCGTTAAAGTACTGAACGTGGAACTTGATGTAAATGTCCACAAACGCATAAATGTCGCACAGGTATAAGATCACGAACAACCAAAGATCGAAGAGCTGGTAAGTGACTTGCATTAAAACCAAGACAAAAATGACCGTTGCTTCTATCAAACGGATTTGCTCCCAGATATAGAGAAACCGTCCATCCACAGAAATAGTGCGGTTCATCAAAAGGCGATAAAGATACATGGTCAACGGGTGAACGCTCAATGAGTTAAAGTCATCGCGGAAGCGAAGTCGCCGTTTTTGAGTCTCGCTCATTTTGACGGGAGACTCCTCTCGGCGCTTCTTGGATAACGCTTTTGCTAGTCGTGCTGCAACATAATCATCCACACACGATAATGCCAATCGTAAACTTGTAAAATTCATAATAATGATTAATCCATATGTTAAAGAACGTAATACCTGCGCCGCACATATCGGCATAGTACTTTTGATCATGTGCAATGACTTTCATTTGATGCGAGAACCATTTGACAGACGATGCCACCTTATCAAATGCCGGACGGGGAATGGTTAGAACTTCACAGTGAGTGATTGTTTTAACGCTGACAATCTCATTGTGATTGAATAAAAACCCAATTTCTCCAAAATACATTCCGGGATATAGTTCGCTGATAACCATACTGGGTTGTTCTGGATGAAAAATCTGACATACTCCACGACGAATCACGAAGAGCTCGTTAATTAAGTCACCATGCTGTAAAACAATTGTCATAGCTAGCATGATAATCATTGCCGGCTATGAGTAATACTACCTGAATTATGTATTCGCCTGGCGGGAACAAATATCTTCTAACAGCCGGCGCAAAGTTTTTTAAGATATTCTCCTCGATGTTCTTGAAAATCGGAACACCAGCCACCAAATGGATGAGATCCTCGACTTGAATCTCTTCTGTCAAATGCTCTGGCAAATCTGCAGTCATGCTTTTCACACCTGGGATGTCTTCACCCTTGCTGATTGTCCATAACAGCGCTACCGAGTCAATTGCTCGTCGTTTCACCAGTTCTGCCATCCTGTTATATTCCATGAAACCCTTCAGAGCGAACAGCCTCTCCTGAAATTCCACCCGCGGCCCATCCAGATTAGCCAAAGTTGCCGTAAGAACAGCCAGGCAGTAGCCGTACATGAGCATTCCTATCAGCATGACCACGTTGGCTAGAAACTGTTCCAACAGGTTTCGAGGGAAAATGTCCCCATAGCCGGCACTGGTCAGAAGCGTAACTGCATAATACATGGCAGCCGAATAACGGTAATCAAAAGTGAAGTCAATGGTGATATTGGGTGGATCGGCCGCGGTCCATGATTCTGCCGGATCAGTGGGGCAGTGCTCCGGTGAGCACGTGCCGGCAATCAAAATGGAAGCACCCAACTGACTGCTTAATATGATGTAGATACAGAACTTGATGGTCCGGATGGTGGCCATGGATGTTGCCAGCTCATCGCTTAGCCGGTCGAAAAATTTCGGAAGTTTGAATGCTTTAATACAACGATTCAGTCGCAAATACCCAAAATAGTGCATCTGTCGTTCATAAAAGTCCGCATCGCTTTCGGTGGGATCTTGTTGCAACGCCACGGTAAAAATTTCCATCGGAATGATGGCTAGAACATCCACCCAAAATGACCAAGACCCCAAATAACTGAATGCCATAGCACGATGATTGGAAATATTTCCGTTTGGCGTGATTATCTGGGTGAGGAAACCAACAGCGAAATCGATGTATAATACGATATCGATGAAGTACACGAGGACAAGAATTCCGGCACCACCAGTGTCATCCAAAAGATTGTTGTAACTCTTGAAAAAGGCTGAGTATGTACCCACAATGAAGGTGCACAAGATCATAGCCACAATAAAGCGATCCCAAAAATACAAAAATATTCCGTCAGGATCTAGGCTGAAATCCAAGAAAGTCTGCTTGGCATGATGGTACCTAAGATGCCGTGGTTAGTTGTCACTTGTGGAAACTGAAATCTGACGATGGAAATTATGCAGCTTGTGTTTAACCAAGTTTTACCGGGCAATTATTCGTCCTTTGAAAGCACTCGTATGGAAATCCACCAATTCGTCCATGGGATCTCGAATTCTGAACAGTTCCATCGATTCGGACACGCGCAGTCTTTCCTGCGGTCGCCGAATTTTCATGGCTGACATTAACGATCGGATATTGGTGCCCATTTTCGGGGTCAGCTCCTCCAGTTTGGTGGCCAGGTCTTTCTCTTGCTTTTTCATACGCGCTGACTCATTCGTGTCGCTGCCGGCGAGAATACCTTCCTGTGTTTGTTGCTGACTCATGCCTGCTCGTTCTTCTGCCCTCCGCTAGAAAAAACTGCTAAAATAGTAGCGAAGACAGCAGCTGCAGTACGAGCGGATAAACTTACCCGTAGTTCTTCCGCAATTTCTGGATATGCTTGCAGACACGCCATTAGATCTTCGGTTCGCAGGATCACTAAGTCGCAGTGTGCAATTGCCCGGACGGAGTATTTTCTCGGCATACGAGTTATTAAATTAATTTCCCCAAATACCTTGCCTGGTTTCAGCAGAAGTATCGGCACTTCGTTCTCATCATCGCTCAGAACTTCAAGGTGACCTTTCTGCACGTACACCATGAGGTTACTCAGTTCGCCTTTCTTCATGACAATCTGATCGGGTAAGGCTAGCATGGGACGGAACTTCAGGCTAAGCATTCGTAGAAAACTAGCGTTGATATTCTGGAATAGCGGTGATTTATCAAAGATTTTTCCAGTTAGCTCCAAAGAGATTTCAGAACGCAAGGCAAAAGGCAGCTGATCGAAGAGTCCAGAGCTCGACATACCGCGGCTTCGTTCCCACAAATAGCGGTAGAAGTTGTTCACTTCTCGCACTAGCTCACTGGGTTGATTCTGATCCCGCAAGTAGTTCGTAATAGCGGCTACACGCATTTTGTAGCGAAACTGATTCACGTCAAGATTGGTAAGCATGGAGGTCACGCCGCCCTGGATGATGCCAAATAAGACGAGCGTACCAACCAACTGAGTGCAGAGGGCGAAGAACTTCTCGCTCAAGGAAATTCCATGTACTTCGCCTAAACTAAAAACGCCGTAATGAACAGTCTAGGATAGGCAATCAGTGACGAATATTACCCGGTAGTGGTAGCGGTAGTAATGGTCCAGTATAACGAGTACATGTAGATCTCCGAAATCGTTGCATTGATGTGGACAAAGTCGGTTGTTCCCAAACCATGATCGAATGTGCCTGCGTAAATGTTACGATTGGGAACGGCAATCTTGTACTCTGGGTGAGTGATCTTGTCATCCGCGGACGTGCCACCAGAATAGATCCATGATGGTGCTGAGCAGAGGTTCATACCGTCGCGAATATTACTCCATGTTGAACACGGGATCAAATACCAGATGCAAGCCGTCATGTGGAGAGTCATCCACGATAATACCGTGTAGTATATACTGCGTATAATGATCATATTTGCGCCGACGTGGGACTCCAGAAATCCAAGGTACTACATAAGTCAGAGCTTGGATACGAGTACACAGATTTCAGGTGGGAATTTATTTTCCATGCACTTCCTATCAGCACTTACCCTGAAACCGCGATAGCCACATAATAACCGATTCAACCTAAGGAACGCCAACACCGGCATTGTATTTGTGCTGGCTACGGCCACACAGACGATATCCGTTGGTAAAATCGCCAGGAGATCGACGATCATATAGGTGTGCATGTACCAGTCCAATCGTGATTTTCCTTTCCGCATCTCAGGATTGCGAAGATCATGGGCGTAAAAGCGAGTGACCTTGCCAATAAAGTCGGCGCAGTTGAATACATCCAAAACATAGCCCAAAATTAACAGAGCAATATCGTACGGACTGAATGCCGCACAAAAGGATATGACAGTAACGTGCAATACGGAGCCGGCAGCCATGACCCCATCCCATAATTTGAACCAGTAAATACGCCGCTCCCGTCGCTCGTGAGCCAGCCATCCCCACTCGATCTCTTCCATGGCACCAAGCTTGGTCTGATTTCCCTCTTCGGCTTCATCGGTGGGAATGAGGGTTCGCTTGATGGCTTTTCCATGCTTTCTCACAGCGGTGCCAACTTTATTGTTGGGCATTATGGGGCAGATTAGAGGTTCTAATTTTCATGCAGATGTTCCTTTTGAAATCAATTCTATTCCAGTTTATACGAGTACTGTATATGAAGTGGTTTCTGTTTTTTTTGCAGTTTTACTATTCGAATTGTTGTATCGCAAGTCGAAACCAGACTTAAAAATCGGAATTAGAAAGAGTTAAAATCATTTGCAGCAAAGGAAATAACTGCCAATCTAATTGCTATAAAATCATCAAACACGTTTATGGCAGCATTGCATCAATAAGATAGCTGAAAAGGTTAAATCACAAACCCGCATTGTTTCTTTTGGAGTTTGACAATTTTTATTATTATTTTTAAAGTCGCTACCCAAAGCCTCTAATTAACGTACTCACTATACTTATATAATAATGGTCAAGTGTAGCAGTGAACGTACTTTTGGCAGATGGATTACGTCATCGCATCGGTGAGCAGTAATTACAGTTGCTTGGAAATTTTTCAGCAACAACAAAACAGCATTGTAACATTACTTCAATTTACAACACTACATATGTTCGGTGGTTCGAATTTACGTTCATGCTGCCCCTTTTAATATCGCCATATGACATTTCCTCTTCATCATTGCCCGAACTTTTAGCATTGCAGGCCTTGCCATACGCATCGCTTCAGTTCTGATTGTATAGGCTCTAGAGCCCTGTTATTCGAATTGGAAGCCTACATGTCAGTTGAACCCTTCATTATTCCGACCATGGAGCAGTCTGGGAGATATGATACCGAAAACAAGAAATCACCAGCCGTTTCATCCGTCTCGGAACAAATAGTATCGCCCGTGCAAACCGAAGAACCAACGCCCTGGACGAATGAACGGCTGCTGGAAAGCGGACGCAACTCGGATAATCCCGAGTATCTCATGGGTCATCCGCACAGTGTCGACCTCAGAGAGGGTGGCGTAGGTGTTGACGTGCACTCCATCGGTTTATGGGATGAAGAAGTCCTTGCACTGGAAAAGCAAGTACACTTAAACCGTCTTTTGGCACATCTGAACTCAGTAAAACGTAGAAATTCTTTCTTAGCTGGCCGAAAAGCTGGAGCGAGCGGAACAGTATAGGGAAAATATGGAGCTCTTGAAAACGAAAAAACTTCGACGGAAACATTATATCGAAACTCTATCTACGCAGTTTCGTTCACTGCAGGTACTTCTACCTTTGCGGATTCGTCTGGGCTTAACATTCTCTGGAAATTTCTTGTTTGTTACTTTTTCTATGTTAAATTGTTAAATTATAGACGATATTTGCTTGTACAGGGCATAAAGGCTTTGAAAGAGCAGGAAGTTAGTGCTGCTCAAAAGCAAGTGGAACTGAAGCGACGGGAGACCGCTCACATTCGACTGGAGACGATGCGAACTAAAAACGAGATCCAACATCTAGTTCAACGATTAGATAACGATCAGGTGCACGTTGTATTACTTCGTAGTTTGTACTGCCAGAAAATTGTACGCTATTATTATAACTGATTATCGTTTACCCAACTTACGTTTACCCAACTTCTGAAAAATGTACGTTTACCCAACGTTCTCAGATACTGCTCATAAATGAATGCTTTTTGGAGTTTCGATTACGTTGGTTCATCAAAATTCTGTGGTGTGTCAACTGACCGCTGCTTCCTCCGCAGACGATGATAGGTCGCTTAAAGAAGGAAATCGACGACATGCAAACGGAAATCGATCTGGACAGGGAGCTTATGGGCACGTGCCTAAATTACGCCGAAAAACACCAGGTGGAGTTCAATATGCTGAAGCAGTACTCGCTAGAGGACGAAGGAAAAATTAAAGAGTGTCGGTACCGCGTAGGCCGATTAGCTCTGGAAGACGAGGAGACGGCTAAGGAACTAGCCGGCATCGAGGTGGATGTGAAGAGTTTGCGACTGGAAGTGTCCAGGCTAAAAGAGAACTGTCAAAGCGTAATCCAAGAACGGACGGAAAAGACGGATAACTGGGACCAAATCAAGAGTAGAATAGCCGGTGCTGATGCCGACATGAAACAACAGCAGGAGGTATGTTATATCGGATGTTAAAAAAACAGAACTCACCAGTCAGTCACTAGTAACAAATTTCAGTTATATACAGTTATTCGCAGGTTATTCGCTCTGATTAACGGTAAAAGTTGTCAGCTTGTTTTGGTTCTGGAACGCGTTTTTGGTCTTTCGCCATTCATCCAAGTTGCAGTTCAGTGGTTGCCTCAGCATACAGAGTACTGTTATGCGATTCTGTGTGCAGGAAATAGATGCACTGGAGGCTAAATGTGCGGCAAAACAAGAGGCTCTGCAACGACAGAAAGACTTTTACGACTCGGAACTACGTAACAACCACGAAACGCAAAAAAAGATGGAGCTCACGGAGTCCAATGCCCAAAAAGCGCGAGAATATGTTTTTGAGATGGAACAGAAGAAACAAGAATTTTTGGATCAGGTGATACCATTGTTTCCTCCAAATAATAGGTAAATACACGAACTTATACTAATTTTTGGTATTGCGTAGATCCATGTGATGGATAACGCTTGCTCCGCAAAACAACGGGAAATACGTCTGATTCAGTCTAGTATTAACGGTCTCCGTAATCAAACTCGAAGCGTAAAAGAAGACATAAAGCGGTGGCAGGATCTAACAGCCGGTGTGGAAAGCCGACGCCGAAACCTCTCGGACCAAAATCTCACCGACGAGGAGCGTCTGCAAGAGCTGAACAAAGCGTTGGACCAACGCGAGATGGTAGTCCGGTCAGCCGAACAGAATCTCGTTCGTCTGCGCGATCAAAACTTTAAGGACACCCAAAAAAACCTGGAAGCTAAAACACTGCTGGAGGCTATCATTTCCAACATTCAAGGCAGCAAAGTGTACATGGGCAGTCTGCAGCGTCAAACAAGGCAGAAGAACGGCTTGGCTCGCAACCAAGCCCAGCAGATGTACGAACTACAGTATAAGATAACGCAGCTTAACCGGCGAATCTCTTTCATGGAGGGAACAGATGTCGGGCCACCTGAGAAACCGTTAGGGGATATGAGAACGCTGAGTGCCAAGCAGGACAATCTCCAGAAAGAAATTGGTCTGATGCAGAGTCGGATAATGAAACAAGACGAAATGATCAAATCACTGAAGAGAATTGTTGATCAGGAAGAAACCGATAAGACAAAAAAGGAGACAGCCTTAGCAGAGGTTATGCTGTATCTGCACACTACTCAGCGAACGTTGGATCGAGCGCAAAGCCGGAAAGTGGTAAGGCTGAAGCGTTTTAATAGCGGGCCGGCGAAATTGTGTTAAGTATATTTCCGTTTTGTTAGGAAGGAGCGGCCGAGCTTAGTTCATCACGATTAAAGCTTCGGTACATCGCGGATAAAGCAGAAGAGAAACTGGACAGGGTGACAAGTATTTCCATTCGGCAAGCTGAATTGGGCGGTGTAAGTACTGAAACAATGCAATTTGGTCATATCACAGTAGGTCTTTACTCGGATATTCTGGTGCGATCTAGCTTTTTAAAGAACGCATGGCAATGATCCAAATGGAGCGCGAACAGTATAAAGCCCAGACCAAACGCATGGACGAACAGCGCACTTGGTTGACCAAAATGCTACGGGAGATGGAGAATCATCAACGCGGCATCAAAACTCGATTTGAACTGCTCACCATGCCGGTTGCGTTGGATCAGGATGAAAAAGACGCCGCTCGAGATGTCGTACAGATTCAAGCGGCTCTTTTTGTGAAGGTAACGGATTTTACTCTTCGGTACCGATTAATAACAACTGAGAAATATATGCTGTTTCAGGCAGCCAGGGAGCGTCAGGCCGTTAACGACCAGAAAGCACAGCTTATTCAAGACATACAGAAAGTCATGCAGGATAACTTTCGACTGAGACAGTTTTACGAGAAGTTTGAGAAACAGACCGGACAAATGAAGACTGAGCTTTCTCAAGTTGCAGAAACCAGTACGGGGTTATCAGTAAAGATTGCTCACACTGTGAATACTTTCATATTGAGCAGTGTACCCACATAACGTCATACTGAATTTTGACCACAGACGAAATACAGCAAAAGCACGATGCTGTTAACAATGAAATCGGATTTTTGCGAGGGAAACTACGAACCCTTGAAAACCAAGCCTACGGATATCAGGAAGAAATCAATGTACGTATCAAATGCATAAGATGAGCACGTATACTTAACTGATTCTGGTACAATGTGTTAAACATAGTCATAGTGCTATAAACTGGATACCGGTATGCTGTTTGCTTAAACATGATATGCTATTAGAATCTTCGTAATACGAAGGAAAAGATGCTCCAACTGGGAGAGCAAATCGAGCACAGCATGAAGCAGGACCAAGAAGATACAAAGAAATTACAGGAGGAAATTACGGAACAACGTAAACGGTTAGGACGAACTGTCAGCCAAAACGACGCCATGCACAAAGCTATCAAGCAGGCTCAACCGGACAACGTGGCTCAGATAAAAGTACAGATAAAACAATGCACGCTCATTTACACACTCTTTCCACAAGCGTTAAACTCATGTATTTGGGCAACAGGCTAATATTGACATTAATGTCCGTACCGATGTGGAGCGTCTTCTGTTCTCAACTATAAGTCGATTCCTAAATGGAAGACCCGATATGATGGAATTAGTAGCAGGCTTATTTCAACAGGTTAGTGACAAATTTAAGAAGTATGAGGTGTATCTTTGATACGGAGTTTATACTGGGTGTCGCAGCGCAATTATTGTGATGCGTTTGTTTGTTCAGATGGCCGTGCAGATGTCTGAAGAGCTGACAAAACTGCTGCTGAAGAAAGGTTCGGAATCAACCGTATCTCCTGGCTTCCGTGCGTCTATGGTTAGAATTTGATGCATATATTTTTATTTCTGCTACATATTTCATAGAGTAGTAGAGTATGTCTGTGTTTGGTTGTGGTGCCGCCGGTTCAGTTTTGAATAAATCTCGTGATGGCACGGCAAGTATCGTCCCTGCCATACAAGTCAAAGGCGTTTGGTCCGGAGATAAGTTAGGCTTCAGAAAAGCTACTTGGAGTTCATTAATTTGCTTATTTTAAAAGCTGAAGTTTATAACTGCCGTGTGAAAAATAGCATCCGTTTACACTGATATACAAACAACGTACCGTAATTGGACAGAACCTTATGAGACGGTATTGTTAGTCATAGCTAGAACGCTGGAGATGTTATGACGGGCGGCTAATCGAGTCTGCGCCCATAAAGGAAGATTCTTGCCATCAAATATTAACGATCCAAATAGTTCAAGACTGATAACCAGAAATATGATACAAGCAATCTTTGGTCCAACTCCAGCTCTAAACATGTCCCACATCGTAACTGTTCCATAGCCATACACGATAATAGTGGGAAAGGAGCAAATGGGTATCATGAATGAAAACATGCTGGCCATCGTGGCCGCCAGCATATAATAAATCGGATTGACTCCAGAATCCTCGGCCTAGATGAGCATAACAAATTCTTTGGTCAACTAAGCATGCTTCCGGCAACATAAACGTACGTGTCGTTTCCGACTTACCACATTTGCCAGCACGGGAACAAAAATCGCACATATGACGGAGTTGTTTGTAAACTCTGTCAAAAAGGAGGCCAAAACGCAGATGACGGTTACGACAATCCAAGGCGATATTCCATGCAGATCAGGAATTAAGCTTCCTATCGATCGTATCAAACCTGACACCTGCAATGGTCAAGCGGCTTCTTTCAACAGCGTTGGTCAGGCATTTTGAATAAATGTGTACCTCGGCCACATGTGTTACGGCTGCGACACCGCCGGCAAACATCAGCAAATCCCATGGAAGCTTGGCTTGAGCTTGTTTCCAAGTCAGCAACGGCCGGTATTTCCCTTTCTTTAAGTCTTTATAATCAGCCGGCAGCACAAAAAGCAGCACACAGGCTAAGAGTGCCGGGACCGAATCCGTCGCATAACTATAAGCACCAGCATCAAGTAGGATACGGTTTCGCGTTACGTTGCCCGTTGTCTTCTCTTATCTTACCCTTGCTTAAAAAGCGCCGCCCAACCGGGAACGAACTGAGGATTGCGCGTTAACCATAACACCAATAAAACGGCAAATAGTATCAACACAGAGACTTCCTCGTGTCTGGAATTACCAAAACCACGATGGAAAATAGAACATTCAAGACATGAAAACGCTGATGGAAATTACCGAATGGGGCCCAGTTCTTTGAGTTTGTGATCTAGAATAGCGCGCGTTCTCTTCCTCATTGCTTTATGCTGCTCGGGAGAGGCCTGATAGTTTGCACTTTTTAACCATCCCGGTACAAAGAGTAAGCATAAAGCAATCCAGGTTAGGATTAACGCCCCAACAGCGACAGGACCACAAATTAGAAAATAAGTCAGGAAATTCAAGCCGGTTTCCGTTCCATAGTACCTAGCAAAGTAAGCTACCTTTGTCTGGAATTCGTTGATAAGAATGTGGGCAGACGTACTTTTCTAAAGTCATTCGGAAAAGAATATTCGGATGCGATCCGATCAGTGTAGCCACTCCACCGATATTAGCGCAGAAGGCCACACATAGCTGCAAAGCTTTGGAGAAATCCTGATCCGGAGGTTTGCCGGAAACGCTTTCTGCTACCTCTACCAAAGTGGACTCGCGTTTGTTCATTAAGGGATCCATAGATGCATCACCATTCTGAGAGACCTCGCTGTTGCTGGCGGGCGTTGGTATAGTTTCCGCATCGAGTGATTGAGTGTCTTCCTTGGTCACCGGACTAGTCAGCGTTCCGGAAACGGCCATTGCGATTGGTAGAATCATCACCGTTACCGCTACAAAAATGTTAGTACTACTAGATTGTTTCCATTTAAATAGTTGTACGATTACGGACAAAAATGTACATCAGGACTCACGAGCAACATCGTTTTACATGCGATTGCTACCTGTGTTAGCCATCCACATTGATAATCCTCCACTTATTACCGCAAAGCCAAGAATCAGCCTAAAATAAAAGATATTAACTAAACCCGAACAAAATAGCTTTACACATTTAATCATTTCACGATGGACAAATACATGTGGCATATGTGCATGAATGACATATGTAGCGGTTACGCACCTGGACGGGCTTACTCCAATGCGTCGAAGGGTCAAAAGGGCAATTCGTATGCGTGTTTGTCGTTTCAATGGATATTGCCATTACAAGCACGGAGATAAACAAAAAATAGGTATCCTAAATTACAGCATAAAAATTTGGTTCGTGATATAATACGAACAGAATACCGCACTCCGTTTAATACATAATATCGGGAGTTATGCTTCAATCTGTTTAAGGTACATACATTGGTAAAAGAGCGAGATATTTCCGGAACTGTTTGCACGCCGATCATTGGCATGAGAAAAATAGAAAACAGGATGGTCAATGGAAGCGGTAGTATTTCGAAGACCAGAAAAATTGAAGTGACCAGAAGAATATAAGCTCCCTTGCCGCTCTGTAATGGATGCGATTGATTGTCCGGTTGTTTATAATTTTCCGTTGGGTTTTTCTTACCTCGGTTGGCCATGTTACCAGAGGTAATATCAAGCATAGCAGAGGTACGGATATAAATGCTACAATCTTCCAGTACTGTCGCACATAGTTAAAGGTGTTGCGCATCTGGATGCGACTAAAGAACATTTTATTAATACTGTCTTCCACAATCCAGTCCAATAATATTTTTAAAAAATAGGGATTTGCTCTGGATCATTGAAAATTAACTCAAGGCCAATCTGGATTAACCAGGGAAGTTAATTTCCGAGCGTGACAGCATTGTCATGAAGATTATACCAAATTTTACGCCGCACTTAATAACCAAGTTAAAATATTGCGCATGCAAATCAATATTGTAAAGAATATTCGCGGCAGGTTGTCCGTTCGTTTCCAAAAATTCAATTCAGGTGCACAAAATTATGATTCTCCGTCGGTTTCTTTATCTCGCGTGTCCTTATCTCATTCGTAGGCAATTAAAAGTATGAGTTTATATTTCTCGCGGCGTTTATAATTCAGCACCACAAGTGCATAATCAATAACATTTCCGGTCAATGCGAAGCTTATCGTGTTTTACCGGCGCTGCTCTGGAATGGTTGCCAGATTGTAACTGACGCTTGAGTGTAAATAGTGACGGTCAAAGCTCAGCTGGTTTGATTCAGAATGTTGTACTTAATTTTGTTTATTATTGCTCTGTTCTAAGTTTCAGTTTTATAATGATACAAAACGCGGACAGGACAACTACAGACAAACACTACAGAAACTGGTTAACATCCGAAAAAGCACCTGTTGCTGCCACTTCCGGAGTCCTATTAATTTTATTATAAAACTATTAACTTTTTTAACAAAAATTGTTAACTGCATTAATTATTATCTGTTGCGCTTAATTAAGAAAGACGATCGAAAAGTGTTTCTAAAAACAAACTATCTTAAAAAAAAATTAATATGATAATCTTATCCGTTAGAGCGCAAGTTGTAGTTAGCAGCGGATCAGTTCTGATAATTTGCTATGGATATAGATCCCAAAATCTAATCGAACACCAAACTCGTGCGGCACTCTCTTCTTGACTTTATTCGTACTTGCGTTGCGCGCAAGATATGCATACGAGGACAGGCTTAGTATTCGCGATCACCTAAAAATCTAGCGAGAATTCGCGATCACCGTGCCCGGGTTTTGCAGAACAGCCAGTCACCAGCCAGCCACCAAGGGAAGGCAGTCCAGTGCCACTCCACACAGCCACGGGACTGGACTGCCTTCCCTTGGTGGCTGGCTGGTGACTGGCTGTTCTGCAAAACCCGGGCACGGTGATCGCGAATTCTCGCTAGTTTTTTGGGTGATCGCGGATACTAAGCCTATCCTCGCAATGTTAACGGCTCTCGTTTTTACCGATATTACGTACGAGTACTTGTAGTCTTGTACAGCATTAACTTCTCAAAGGTATATCTATATAATAATTAATTATATGCTACATAAATTTATTCAGCATGGACTGTGTGGTCGTAAATAATGACTACCTAGTGATTGTGAATTACTAAGGCAAGACCAGCTGATTTTTTGCGAGTAATACTTAGGCACTTCCGGTTTAAGTACAGTACTCTTTTGCACATTCATATCATGTACTTTTTGCTTCACTATAATGAATTGGACGAAATAGAAGTCTTATGTACCAGATTAATTATATGACGTATGATCGCATAGAGTGCGAATTATACAAGGACCACACATCATATGCACAAATCTTAACCTTTTCTTGCACTTGCGTCGCTAAAAAAAGGTGACGAAACACTTAAGCCGCACCACCCAAGCCACTGATTATTTGAGTTACCACCACATATATATGTATATATGCGCGGCTCAAAATAATACATAGAACTGTGTATGTTTAATTTGACTGTGTATTTATTTCTTGAAAATTGTTCGCTAGGTTTATTCACTTTCATTGTACACAACTGCACATGTGTCACCTACCTGCACAGCGAAAGCGCAGCCCGCGCAGTCTTGCTTCGATTGGCATTTGGCAATAAGCCTGCCAGCGGCATGCACCAAGATTAGGCCATGGGATGGACATAGGCATTCTGCAGACTAGCAACAAGTGCTTACGTCTTCCTCGTCCCAAAGCGTACCAGTACTTGCTTTTCGACGCTTACGCTCGACAGAAGCACTGCGACGGAGTTTAAATTTTACAGTTATCTTTTCCTGCTGTAACAATGGCAAAAGCAAAAACTCCAAAACCGAAATCAAAAGAGAAAGGCAAATCAGCCCCAAAGAAGGGAAAATCCGAAAATGCTAAGGCCAAGAAGGCCAAGCCCAAGAAGGATGACAAGAAAAAAGATGAACCCAAGAAGACAGAAAAGAAAAAGGGGGACGGGTCCAAGAAGACTGATAAGAAAAAAGGTGGAGGTGGATGGTTTGGAGGTGGAGGAGATGGTAAAAACAAGAAAAAAGATAAAAAAGGTGGAAAAGATAAGAGCGACAGGAAAGCGAAAGAAGACCGAGCTAAGTCTCCAACAGAATCGCCTAATGGCTCACCGAAAGGATCGCCTAAACGCTCTCCCAGCCCAACCGTACGTGGTCGTTTGCTGTGTATTAATGATGCTGCAATTTGTAACAATTCTTGCCCCTTTACAAAATGCTTAGAACTGAAATACTGTTTTGATATCCACTAGGGTGACACGTCGAGCCGAAAGTTAAGGTTTGACAGCGCAGTACGAGTGAAGGAGATTCCAGATCGCTTTGGAACACCATCACAAACATCGGCAACGGGCAGTCGTCCATGTGTGTCACTACGCAGTTTTCCCCCAGAAGGCTCTGAGCTGGATACCAGTACGAAACCTAAATATTCGGATCCCTACTTTGGATCCAAGGTGTCTTCTCGCATTCCGTGTCCTAAGGAATCAGAAAAAAAGGAACCCGATCTGTACTCAACTAGGTCGATGACCTTAGATGAACCTGGTCCAATTTTTAATCCAAATCGATGTCCAACATACTCCCGCGAAGAACTGATCTCGCTAATAGAAACCTTAGTACTGGGCATCAATGACCGGGAATCACTCAAAACGAGGTGGGTGAGTCGGCAGATTATTTAGAAAGCTGCAATTTTCTTATATCTGTACACAGACTGTCACAGACGTCTCCTTCAGATATGACGAAGAAAACACGCGTCTGGCCATGAACGCTGAATTCTACGCGGATAAAGAACTAAATGCTCGCTCAAGACTTGAATGTCTGCGCAATAAAACCAGTGAAATAGATAATGCGTTGCGCGAAAGTGTCGATCTTATGAGTCGAAATTATGTACAACTGACAAGGGAGCGGAAGCGCATTGCAGGAGCTATAGATCTGCGCGAAGACTTTGACCGGCATCTCCAGGACAAAATTTCAACTAACACGAAATATGTTCAGGATTATGCCATAATACTGGGGAAACTACAGGGTCTGCTGGATGATTCCTCCATGGCCTGGTTACAAAGAGAAACAATGTTGAGTACTGAAAGTGAAGCTCTGGAAAAGTTACACGGGTCTGTCGAAAAAGAGAAGCGAAATCTGACAAGCGAATTGCACAAATACCAAGCGCTTTACGTCTCGCAATCAACACAAAACGGTAAACTGGGAGAGGTGGTGGAACGCGAACTGGAACGCTACATGACAAAGCAACAAGAAGTTCTGAAGTATAACGAAAAGAGGGTCAAAGCTTTAGAAGGTTGTGTTCGTACCATGCAGCTCGACAGAGAGGTCATGTATTCCGAGATAGCCGAACAACGAAACCGCTTAAAGGATATCCTGGAAAATCAAGTAATCAATCTCATGAACAAGGTCCGTTACTACAAGGATGCGCTGCGCGGCCTGGAAGAAGAGTTGAGCAAGGTCACTTGCAGAACCGGTGCGTCAATAGTATTCATAAAATTAAAAAAAATGTCAGTGCGACCCATACCAGTTCGATCCATAAAAAACGTCAGTTCGACCCATCTAAACAAGATGACGAGAATTACTTTGCACTTTGCAGTTACTATTGATTATTGAAAAGAAAAACTTCCTTTCAGTAAAATTTTACGAGCTACCTTTTAACCAGCTGCTACTTTGTGTCTTTGTAACAATCTGCTTTCTTATTTCGTATTTCTTATTTCTTATTTATTCTTATTTCGTTTTTTCCTCCTTGTAGAGGTGAATCTCGGCAGCGTTCACAAAAATTTTTTTGCAGAAGGGTTCTTGGCCGTATCTGATCAACTGAAAACCTACGTAAGACTTGTCAGCAATATCGATGTTCTGGATTTTGCCAATAAAGTACAATCCGCGAAAGCTGCCTGTGATGAAGTTGAAACGGCATGGCGAACAAAAAACTGTGAACGTCGAGATTTAACCGACATTCGCAGACTGTATGTCGACCGACAGCGACAGAAGATGCTGGCTACGGAAGATGAGTACTTCCTTATGGAACCGGTGGACGTCCCGGGAGCGGAATCCCATACCAACTTTCAGCGCTCCATAGAATGCTTCTTGCCAGAAGGTTCTACATGTTACCCTAAGAGTGGTCCGGGTGAGCGACCGCCTCCACGGGCCATCCAGATGGAAATCATGCCTGCTCCCCCACCGACAGAGGCCCCAACAGAAGCTAGCTACAGGTCCGCTGGTGAAGATATGTCGACAGGGGGAACAGACCGGCCATTGGATGTCTCGCGTAACGACGATAGCGCGTCCACTCGGGATTGGGATGCACGATCTATGGGGAAGAAAGTGATGGGTGGTGTCAAAGCCGTTATTAGTGTACCAAAGAAAACCGCGGATGTACTAACATGGGGTTTGCGGAAATTTGGCAACTTGGCGCACTTGCCCAGTTTGCCGTTCTCGTTCAGTCACCATCGCTTCAGAAAGCGACAAGCTGTGGGGTAAATGAAGGGTAGGGTTTCATGCTTTGAACTTTTACTGTAGGAGTTCTCATTGTGCTCCCTCTCGGGTTGGCCTATGGTCATTGCTTCTTTCCTACTTTCCTAGTTTTCTCCTCTGACTGCTCTGACATTTTGTTCAATTCGATCGGTTCTCCTTAGGGTTTGAATTGTAACTTGGCTAAGTTCTTTTTGTGTTTGCTTAATGCCCTTCTGTTAATCTTTATGCCTGTTGGCCTTCCGGAGTCTGCTGTCGTTGCTAGTTTTCATAAGTATGCTTGCGGATTAAAGGTAGTGGTTTTGTATGCTTCCCAGATTCTATCCAAATTCGTTAACTTTTAAATCCCCAAAAACGGTAGCATGTTGAACCAAAACAAATGCGCCACGTATTATTTTCGCTGTATCCAGACGACAGATTGTATGAAGACGAGTACGACACGCAACTGACATTAAGATAATTAACTAACTTGTAATGTTAACACTACTGATTTTAGTCGCTAGAAGATTGTACTATTACTCATGAGCACACCGAAAACCCGTGCGTAATGTCTTCCGTATCATCCTGCAGTATTCCGCGCATTCTGTACTATTAGGAAAAAGATCACATGGCTCAAAGCCAGATGATCCATGGCGTTCCAGACCACCACAAAGAGCCAGTTTTGTTGCCTAGCCAATCGCACAGTGCACCAGCTTCGAAAAACCTTCCGCCTCAAATTGTTTTGGAGGTGTCGAAAGAAGATTTGCGTAACGAAGGAGGAGACGTATCTGCTACCAGTCTTGCCGACAGCAGGAATCCACCCAAAGAGGTGTCATCCGCAGTTTCTAATTTGTTTTATCATAGATCAGCTGCAGAATTAGCACGTTCTCAGGACGATTTCACTGCCTCCAAGACTCGAGTTACTGGTTCAAACTTTTCAGTAAATCATGAAGGAACTAAAGTCCAGTCCGCTCATTCAGTAGCAGATAATGAGCCCTCAAAGTATAGCCTCCATGGACAGCCGTCAGTCGTGCGCTCGCAATGGTCCACGCAAAATCTACCGCAAACAGCCTCAGTGCAGTCGCACGCCAGCGTACACGATGCAGCTCGTTCAGAGTATTCGGAGTTGCCTAAACAAACCGCTACGACCGACCAGAACCGACGAAATGAAAAGTCTGAAAGCAATGTGGTTCTGCCGACCAGACACCATGCTGTTGGGAGTGCGAAAACCGCTTCCTCCATTAATCCATCTGCTCACGCTCTGCACGAGACGAGGTCACAACTACATTTGGAAAAGTTGCATTCGACTGCACCGTTAGACAGTCAAGTTCCACCCAGTCAGGCGCTGCATAAAACAGCCTCCGTAACCCATTTTGAGAATCTTAACACTAAGGCGCATTCGGTGGAAAAAGGTCATCCACAAGAAACGCAGGATGAAATTACTGAACAACCGGTTAAAATTCCGGAAGTTTCCGAGCCACATAAGGCAGCAAATGGAAACCCAGCATAATGGGACCGTTCTCTGAATAACGAAAAAGCGAGGCGAAAAACGCAACGAAAGTCCGCAGACGTTCAAAGATGGACGTTATAATGGATCGTATTGCGCCGCCGGGAACCGGAATTAGTAACATTGGTGATCTTAAACCGAATGCAACGTGGAAATGGCGCAAAACATGGTGATCTGAACTGGCACGTTTCAACCGCAACCAACTTCCAGCGGGATTGAGCAGCAACGGCAAGGTT
This sequence comes from Paramacrobiotus metropolitanus, assembly GCF_019649055.1. Lineage (NCBI taxonomy): Eukaryota > Metazoa > Tardigrada > Eutardigrada > Parachela > Macrobiotidae > Paramacrobiotus > Paramacrobiotus metropolitanus. The sequence goes on from NW_026570259.1 coordinate 407,820, forward strand.
TTTCAACCAACTCTTTTGCCAGGCGCAAATGTACCGCTGCAGATCCGCCAGTACTTTACAGTATTCGGCCATACCGGCGACGACGCCTCTGTTCCACTGTTCAATAAAAGAGCCTACGCAGCCTTGACTTCTGTGCCGCACGCAAAATGGCTGGATTTACACAAATTCCCACGACGACATCGCCAAAGTTAAGATCACATTTTGATCTTTGGAATCTTACACGCGCAAAGGACTCCATTACTGATCGAGTTAAACCAGTTGGTGGCACGGTGAAAAGGTATCCGATACTCGATAACAGTCGATGGAATGTGAATTAAATGATGCTACAAAAATCTACTAATCATACGGTCCCTATTGCAGCATTTATACTGTCAGCGGCATCGCGATTGAGCATGTCACCGATCTGCAACCAAACGGCTATTACGTAGCTGTTGGTCCTTACGAAAAATTCCATCCGTTGAATTACGAACCTGCCGGTCGGCATGATCATTTCCTACCAATGTCTGCTAAACATCCAAGTGTATATACCAAAGACGCAGCAGCAAGGGCCAGCGTGGGAATGAAGAGAAGACGAACATTTATTCTCCGACTGAAGCGGAAGTCAGTTAACCAGAGTAATACAGGACAACATAGCGAAATCGAGCAGCCCATGACTATTCAGGCAGAGACTGTCCCGGAAAATCAACCTCACAGCGGTTCAGAGCGAAGGTTGCATACTTCTGGGACAGGGCTAGGCGAACACCAACGTATAGATCTCCACTCGGTCAATCTCCCACCACATTCAAAGCATTCGGCGCACGAACAACAACAACACGACAACAATCAGTTTGGTGACCCAGAATCAGAGATACTCGTTCACATGCGCCATGAAAACGAGAAACCTCATGGCGTGCCATCAGTAACAGCCGAACCAACAGCACGAAGTCAGCATTTGCTGGCTGAAACTAATTCACGAACTAATCAGTCTCATCATTCACTGTCGCAGCCAAAAAGTGAAACCGTGGTGACCACACTAGAACCATCACGTTTACAACTACCCAAAGGTGGCTCGCATTTTTTGTCGCCAAAGCCATCCAAACATTTGCGTACATCTAGTCAAAAAGACCTCCACTCCAGTCAAATGTCCGGATGGTCCAATGCTAGCAATTTTAGAGTAAGAGACTTGAGCAATAGTGCAACAACATAGAACGCATCCGTAGTACGTTAAATTGGAATATAAGTCTAGAATTTTCATACTATTCACAAAAAGTTGCACGATTTATATTACCGCAGAACGCCCTGGATGGTCAGCTAGCCGATGGCTCTCATACTTCTATCAATAATGCGGATCTGCACTCTTTTCACGTAACCGGCCCGTCTCAGACATCAGTGGCGTTGGGAGGCGGCCATCCGGCTAGCTTGGTGGATCTAAAGGACCCCGCGTCCAATCAATCAGTAATTAGCGTGCAACCTGTGCCGTCCGAGGCACGAAACAAGGCAAGCAAAGAACATTCTTCGTTATCAATGAGACAAGTTGACAAATCGTCAACTAGCATATCCCCACTGGAAACATCGCCATCCCAGCAGTCACAACGTGTCGAACCGTCAGAATCCGCGATCGAGGAGAACCGTTTGAATGGCTACGAAAATAATGTCATATCCAATACTAGTGTGGCTTCCTACTATTCCAGAGCTTCGGCACAATCGAAAGCTCCTTCCGTAGCGAATGTTCTTGGACGACAACCACATAGTGACCATGACATCACAAGCGATAGCAACGCACGTGTGCACGTGAACGATGGCAATGTTGAGGAACAAACCTTGGACAAAGCCGTTGAGGAGAGTCACCAACCTGTCGAGGTGGCACCCCCTATGACAGATGAACCACCACCTACAGCGGCAGAATCGAAAGGTCGAGGTTGGTACCGAGTATTGAGATAATGCACCTTCATAAGCTCGTGCGGTCAACACCATTATTGTACACTTGTGAACCGTAACAGCAATAGCCATGCGGTTAGCATTGTGCGAACCGAAAGGTAAAGTAATGGTTAGTCGACAGCAGGGCTAAATTAAGCTGTGTCGATAACACCGTGGTATTAAAATAGTCACTTTATGAGGCGATGAAAACCCATAAACTGAACTCTGCGTTTTTTTGGCAGATGCAAAACCTCGCCGGAAATCTAAACTCGGGTGTTGTTAAAAGTGCGCCTTCTTCGTCCTTTGTCTACAGTGACATAGTGATTTTTCTCTGACCCTATCTGTGATCTGCATTCTTTTGAGTGTGTTAAATTTATTGTGCATAGCTCGTCTTTACTGCGTGGTTAAGTACTGCGCGATTTTTGCCTGGGTACAGGCTCTAATAAAGGATACAAATAGCATATTTTTCAGAATTTCACGTCTAGTTATGTTAGGAAAACGATTATGAAAAATTTGATTTAAGGAATTAAGAGGCTGTTTTAGGACCAACTTCGGGAAGCGGCGCCATAGAAGTAAAAAGTGCCGTAAGTGCCGCCTCCACATCAATTTCGAAAAAAATCGTTTTACAATTTCGCCACGGTACAGTATATGTGCCAAAACAATGAAGGACACACATGGCACATTGACACAGCACATCCCTTTAATCTATCTTCCAGTCTTTCAAAGCCAAAAGACGAGTTGCGAAAACCCACAGGTACCTGTGACTACAGTTTTACCATAGATCTGCTTAAGTGTAATCGGCAAAGTGTTATCATTATCCATGGCAAATCTTGCGATCAGAACAAGGAAGTGTCTTTCCATCGTTATAGTCTTTCTTTTTCATCAAAGGGAAACAAATCCTGGAGTTTTGGCGAACACGGATCGCTCGTTACTTTTATCAAATTTGACACAATCAAAAGATTGTATGTGGGTCTATTCGTTTGTAATTTTACGCGTATAGAGTTGAGACCCGGCATTATACTACGCACAAAGGTTCTTTGCCTAAACTTAATGGCCCACCAAACTTTGGTCCAAACAAAAAACCCGGTTTAAATAGTAGTTGAGCTACAGTCCAGTGCGGAAACATGACACTGATGTAGAGCTAGTGTGGAATGCACCAAAAATTTGGGTGGGTTAAATTCACGGTGAATGTCTCTGAATTAAAAATCAGGAGCAGCCAACAAATTACAATATTATGGAAGCCTACGAACAACAGTCTGCAGACTTATCTGGACCATTTTTATTTACAAACAGCAAGAAATCAAAATAGTTCTCCACGTAACATGCGTTTCAGATTGCTTTCAATTGCAGGTCTTTGGGACGGCTCGCCACCATTCTGCGTTTCCAGTTGTGGACCAGATCGCTATGTGTTGGCAGAATCCTTGTGCGGTGGATCATTTGGTGAAAACTTGTTGATGTGTTGCTACTCTGGACACAAAAAGCTATGCTGCCCACTTACGCATCGTCAGATGGAGGAAGACCCGGACATGCAATTCATGTTTTACCCATTCACGTACTGGCAGCACCCTGGGACATACCCACCGTATGAAGGGAATTAAATGTTGTTCCGTTTATGGCTCGTACCTTTGCCTAATTTTGCTTAATGAGTTGATTGTCGATGTGTACCCTAAGTGGAATTATTTTTCAAGAGGTGTTGGTAATTACCTAACAGACCGATTGTGTAACTGGAGTTTTAAGAAAACCTATTCGGAGCAGCTGCAGTAAAAATGTGAACTTACAACATAACCAATTTTTCAACATGTTTGGTGACTATATGCGCAAATAAACTTGCAGGTACAGTATGTACAGACTCTGTACGCACGTGCTGTACACGTATGTATCTTAAACAGTAAATTTAGAAAATAATCGTCCAGAATGTAATTCACAATCAGCAGAATGAGGCAAATGCTCTATCATTTATTCAACAAACCAAACCATTTGCATAAGCAACAAACAATCGCGCTGCAATTTTCCTCAGCATGCAGTTACCGTACAGTACAAAAATCCAGCTGGTCCGGTGTGTGCTTCCCGTTATCTTCCGTGCACCAGAACGAGTTCGATGCCAGGAGCCAATAGCGCCAACAAATAAAATATTATTTAAACAAGACATTAGTATCGGATTCTAGTTGTCCGATTTCATGTCATCTTTCCTGGACATTCATTTTAATATCAGGTACAAAGCATATAAAAGCCCTGCAAATTGAAACAGTCATGGTTTAATATTCGAAGCATCACCGGTTTGCAGAAGCAACATGATTATGTAAAGAGGTACGGCTCGGCTAGAAGATTGAATAGTGTCATAAAAGATCCAAAAGCGCGTAAGCGACCTTTTGCAAATCGCTGTTGTCAGTAATTATTTATAATAAAGTTTTGGCAATACTTACCTGGAAAAAACAAAAAAATCGTCAGAAGTAGATCAATCCAAAACTCCTGATTGCAACCTTTCAGGAGATACACCGCCAGGGGTGGAATAAATATAGCCAAAATCACCAGTATGACCTTTTCAACCATTTTCTATTTTTCGACACGAATGTTTTCAGTAGTATTTAACCACCACTCATGAGTGTAGAAGCAAGAAATGGCAAAAACCCCACAAGTTGTTCAAAAGTTAACTTCTCAGTGTACGTCTGCGCTGACCACTGCCCTTCCATGAACGAGCGAAGACGTCTCAAGAAAAACAATTCGTTTCTAAGGAACTCTGAATGTTTAAGTAAAACAACGAACTTCACAATGTCTCAGTAAAGGAATTACGAATACGACAAATATTATGGGAAAACTGATCCAAATCAGCATTGAATTACTTGTGGACAAGGTGACATTTCGCTAACGCCGTACGTCAGTAATTGCAGCAAGGTTTTACAATGTTATTAGGTGTCCTCCCCAGCTGCTGATTTGTCGGCCGAAACTTTGGCAAGTTTGGATATAGAACTTCTTGGGAAAAAAGCTTCGACAAGTGAAATTCCGCTCGATTTTCCTTTACTATTCAATCAGCGTATACTATTTAAACGGGTAATTGTTCCAGTTACCCGTACATATCTGTTCTGTTTTGGGCTAACTAAACTTTTTTGTGTGGAAATGCAGACTTACAAACATGGCACCATTATGCGAGCGCTGGAGCAGTTATATCGTAAGAAAAAAAAAACTGTTTTAGAAAGATCTTAGAAAGTCAACGAGGTTCATAGAAACATTTATTAGCCAAGAATAAATTTATATAAATTAGCCCAGAAATAAATTTATTGGCGAAGAAACCCAAGAATTTGTTGACTCAGAGCAGGCTAACTAATTAAGCTAACTAACTAAGCTAACGAACTGATTATTAATTAACTAAACAGTCATTATCCAAGAGGAAATTTTTTTTTTCTACAGACTGTTTATTTACTTTTTTTCCACACATTTTTTTCTACAGACTGTTTATATTATAAAGTCCGTAGGAAAAAAATGTAGAGCGCTTCCGTCGATTGTAAAGAATGAAATAATATGAGTGAGCTTGTATATTCTCTGCGCGAGAGCATAGTCTATCTACATCTAATTTGTCTTAGATGATTTTTTGCCAAGCATTGTCCCAAACTAATTGTACTTTATCGTGACAATTTATTATTGTTTTGAATTATAGTTGTCGTTGTACTTACTACGTACTTGGTGGTTCAGATGACCGTATGGCTGTACGACTGTTGCGCCGCAGCCCGCAAGAAACAGAAGGCCAAGTGGTGGCTCGATTCGACGACAGCACCGGGAATTGTCTCTTAAGCTCAGATGTTGATCCGTGTTCCGTCATAAACCAAATCGAAGGCCAGAGTTTAGAACTAAGAACGTGCGTAGAAGGATTTGTAAGTACTGTTGGTTTTTTATCGTACTTCTGAAAATTAACTTCTTAGATAATTATTATTGAAGTTAGGCTGCTTAGAGTCATATAAAATATAAATATATGTTAATTCTGAATATTAATTCCGGTCATAACCAAAGAGCAATTAAAGAGCCTTACTTTGGTCGTAAAGAAGTACCACATAGAAAGAATGATTACAACTGCACTTACGTACATTAAACCGAAAAAGACATCACAGTACCACAAACCAAAAATTAAAAAGTGTCAGCATTGATTTGTTGGTAGTGTTTCAGACCTCGTCTGAAATTCCAGTCTTTCGTGAATATTCGGGAGATTGCTGAAAAGCCGATAGAGGGGGTTTCCGCCTTTGAAGGTACTGAGCCTAGTGCCGGAAGAGCAAACTACGAACTCCCGGCTGGCAAAGATGACATACCAAACGTATGGAGTTTCCAACACCTTACGTACGATTTCTAATTATTGATTTGCACATCATTGTTACCTGCCTGGGATTTAAAAATTTAATTCCGATTTTCAGTATGAGGCGGTGCTGCAGCAAATGGATAGTTGTGCAAAAGAGCTGCAGGCGCAGCATATCACAGGAAAAGGTGCAGCTGGTAACACTTATCTCTACGGCGAAGGCACGACCAGTCAGACCAAGCCGCCATTCGTTGTGCGCCATGTGAGACCGAAATGACTTGCTGTATTACGAGTTTGACGTGGTCAAGTGAGCCGCGTGCCCTTTAACCACATTTTCTGCTTTCTGTCACGAACAATAAACCGACAATCTCTAACACGGCTGTGAATTTAGATCGATGATAAACTGTTTAATCGAATTCCGAAGTTGCATAAGACAATGAGCCAAGAAACGGATCAGATGCTGGCTCATTACCAACTGGACCATCCATCCGACACCGCCATTCAGAAGATTCAACCGGGCAACGTTCCGGTTAAGGTCTACTGGAAGCTGCGACGCGATTATGAAAAATCCCATTTTGGCAGAACTAGCAATAAGCAACCTGGCATCCAGGCGAACATCAAACAGATCAAGATGCCCGCATTAAACAGTATTCGCGAATCACCTGAAAGAACTAACAGACAAAATATGAACAAGGAGACAGTAGCCGCATTAAGGAGTTCCTTAACCAATGGAAGGAAAGAAGGGGATAACCAATTCGATCAAAAATCGACTGAAACATCCGAACCGGTTTCATTGGATGGACGACCTCATACACTGGCTGAAGTGAAGCAGTTTATTAAACAAACAGGAAATAAATACGAACCAGACAAGGCTGACCATGAGCCAGGGTGTCCAGCCAGTCATAAGCCCAAGCGGGAAGTGACTGGCGCAGGTGATGACGTGGACATGGCCGCAGTGTATCGCGATTTCGCTAAAACCTTGCATCGGGATAGAATGGAAAAGATATGTCAAGAACTGCAGCCAGAAAAAAGAGAAAGGGTAAGGAATTGAACGTTTCTTCAACTGGATTTACAGGGAAATGAATTTCTTGAACGTGCTAATAATATACCTACAACGAAAACACAATCTTAATCGACCAAAGCCAGTCGAAACTAAAAACAATGATTATTTTTTATGGCTGATTTCTTTAGGTTTGTTCTCCCTGTTCCACAAAGTCTGCAGAAATTTCATGGCAATCCCCCCATGAACGAACTGGTCGAAGATCGAAAACTACTGGTAACACGTTTACCATGGAAAGGGACATGCTGTGCTCAAACAAAGATTACTTATATTGAGAAACGACGTGTGCAAGCCCGGAACCCTTGCTGATGTCTTAGATTCACACATTGTTTTCTTATCAAAACTCAATGTTAACCGGAAGACGAAAAATAATTATTGGAACAATAAAATATTTCGTCAATATTCCGGTAAAATATGTTCTTGGTTCATGAGCCGTGACTCGCCTTAAAGGATCTCTCGCAACGGAACAAATCATGATGTCAGCGTAAAACTTGTCACAACCAACATGCCACCACTTCCTAACAACAATGAAACATCACCCTAATTTTCCACCGGCATAACTGTAGCGGCGCTGTCTGACGTTGCATCCTTCAAGACACACGCGTCCGGCGCACTTTTCTCACCAGCCACCATTACCAAAAGTGAGTTGCTTGAGAATTTATCACAATTCAACTGCCCTTGCGGCGTAGTACAACGCCTTCTTGAGATCAATTTCCTCTTGTGTGTACAGTCCATCCGCTCGGTTGAGATCAATTTTCGACAACACTTGCATCCACGACGGAGCTTTGGTTGGCATCGTTGTCGTTGGCGGCTTAAACGTAGGCGGTATAGCAGATGGTGGAGGAGGATATCCCATTAACGGCGGTGGAGACAATGGTGGTCCGTAAGGATTGGGTGGCGGTGGGCCAGCAAAGGGTGGAGGAAACATTGTCGATGGGGGTGGCATGAATGCCGGTGGGAGAGGCGGAGGCGGTGGCGGGGGAAATTGAGCAGGTAGAGGCATGGGGTGTTGCGCAAATGTTGGGGGTCGGTTCGGGTCAAAGTTGCCGTAATGGGGAGGCGGAGGCGGCGGGGGTACGGGGAGGTTCCAAGGATGTTTGCCGCCAGTGTTCTGTCGCACTGGTGCCATTTGCTGGTCAGTGGACTGCATGTCATCCCATACTTGGTATTGTCCAGCGCCGCTTAGTTGGGGGTTGGCCAATAGTGGTGGTGCGGGCTGAATCACCTGTTGCGCAAATCCGGGTTGCTCTACAATGCCCACACATCAACCGGAGATGTCGTGAGGTCACATTTAAACGGGCCAAAAATTCGAAAAATATGACATGCTTTATTAATTATTGCATTTCGCACCTGCTTGTTGCATGTTGTAGTTCATCCTTTTAAGGTTTGCCACAGCCACGGCTGGATCAGCGGCTTCGTTGCTGGATAGCTGGGATGCCGGCTGTGAAACCGGAACCAGTCCAGTTTCCGTAACTTTTTCTGTATTTTCCAGCGTTTGACCTGCCTGAAGAGCCATCTGTGGTTGAAGATTTGAATCGCCAGCTCCAGCTGCATTCGGCATGTTTTGAATTGGAGTTTCCGCCGATATGGGATGTGTTTCGGGCACATATGGAGCAGGTACTGCAGGGAAATGTTCACCGGGTTTGACCTCATATGCCGAAGAGTCGACAGCGGCCGGTGCGGCTTGCTGGGGCACATTCAGTGCATTGGTGTTGAGGGCACCGGCAGGCACACTGGCAGCTTGAACGTGGGGAATTTGTCCGGTTGGAAGCGCTGCGCCAGAAGGTTGTTTTATAGGTTGTGGAGGTTGCGCAACACCTGCACATATTAGGAAGAAAAAATAACCTTGTATTACAAAACAGTCATCCCCAGCGAATCGCCAAAAATTTCTTTCATCTTCAGCATCAGCAGTTTCAATAAATGGTATTGTTTCAGTTAGAATGATAGTAGAAAAACCTAAATAACCAAACGGCCTTCGTTGGTTGTTTAATATTTTGGCTACTGGGTAGAAATTTTTTTTAATATTAGCTTCAGTTTATCAAACAGAGCCCGATTAACGAACAGAATTTGCTGATAAAAGACGTTAATCTGTTTGGCACCGTGTAATATTATGTCCAAATAAACGGAATGTGTCGATTCTGTCTTAAATATTTAATAAATTTGTCCTACCATTCGGAGAATGGTTAGCCACTGCGGACAACGGTATAGCTGAGGCAAAAGGGCTTAAACTCAGATGAAAAAATATAGAAAAGGACAACCATAAATTTCGCATGGATAACCGTTAGATGGGGATTGGTGACCAAAACCAGTGATGAAGTGATCCGGCTTATTCACTGTTCAACGGGGTGTGTCCAAACTTAAATCATGAAGTACGCAGAAAATTCGATATGTGTTAGGAATACATGAATTCAAAGCGAGCAGGAAGTATATTAAAAGATTCATAAGAGTATCTCGAAGAAATAAAGCGATTTTGATGGAATGACTAGACTAGATGAGCTGATGACGGACGTTTGAAGTAAGCATTGCTTTATGCGTAAAATAATAGAGAACAAAACATAGTTTCCAAGGGAATGGATACATACAAAGTGCAGTAGTTGCAGTCGTCAGTAGAGTCAGACACAGGTACTGCATGCCGGCGATTATCGGCGACGAAGAAACAGTATTAAAAAGAATCGGTTTAAGAACTACAAAATTAACAACTGGTAAGGATCGAGTAAGACGTTTGATTCCAGTCCACGCTGTTCAACGATTCGGTTAGCGCACGACAGTTGACGGGAAAATATATGGTTTCGTCATCCACAATCAAAGGTGACTGTCCAAACCGTTTCATGGTAATCCAATCCCGAAACCACTGATATTCGCAGTTACAATGGAATTTCATCAGCTGTTCTCTCTGTAAAGGCCATTAATTTTATAATTCGTCGTATATAAATATATTTAATGCAAACACATTACTGCAGCTGTCAACGTGCTTGGGGAATGCGATTAGTCAGGTTACTTAGGTATTAGATTGTTATTAGTACTAACTGTATTAGATTTCGACGTACGTATTTTGGTAAGAAATTATGGCTCTCGTCACCATCCCACCACGCTTCTAAGGCCAGTGTCGACAAACTTGGCAGATCGGAAAATGTGCCCTTTTCCATGGTACGAATAGTCGATGCGAAAAATGCAATTGTCGTTAGTGATTTTTTGGACGAGAAGTCTGCCTTGTGCAAAATCATTCCATCGCATTTTTTTATTCCAAAAAAGGTCAGTTTCGAGGCATGTATCTTTGGAAGTATGCCGGTAATGCGTGATGACCGGCAAGTCGATACATGAAGAAACAGAAGTCGAGCCGAAAGCGACGATAACGGCTGAGGCTTGAATAAGGCACCGTCGAAAATCTTCAGACGAACTGGCTGGTTTTGCGCAGAAGGAGCAATATTTCTTAGTCCAAAACTTAAATCCGTAGGTTTTGCTGCTTCAGGGCAGTCCACATCGTATCGATCCTCTGGTGATCCAGATTCTTCCGGTTGCCAACGGTTCAAGATAAGGAAGCTAGACAGCTCTGTACCGACTTCGCAAGCCGATACGCTGCCGTTGGGCGAGCTGGATGCTAAACATAAGTACGAAATAAGTACTGCGTTTAGTGCAAAAACTGACCACAAATTAGTTGTAATTGTATACCGACTATATAAATCAGTCCAGTAAATCGCCGCTAACTATAGTGCGTGATTAAAAGCGCTGACTGCCAGTTCGAATTTGACCAGTCAGACGCATGCACAGTACCTGTGCAACATCCGGGAAGCAGTAATAACCATCCCAGATACGCACTACGGACGTCCATTTGGGATTTCTTCTTTCGATCCAGCGCAACAGAGTAAAGATAAAATAATATTTTATTCAGGAAGGACCTGTACGCTTCAAGAACCCGAACATGTCAGTCTAAGTTAAATGCAACCGATTTGACAGAACCAGTCCGATAGGCTTGTGTACAGTCTAGATCTATCGGTTTGCGTGCAATTTGTTGGGGAAGTACCACCTGTTGATTTATCAAGTTGGTGTTATCTTGATTTATGTGGCAATACGTACGAACTTTTAAAATGTATATAGCTATACAAGCAACAGTACGGCAGTAAGCAGCATGTGGCATTGCTTTACTACGTGAAATGATTTTTTCTGTGGAAAGTCCTGAATGCCCGAATACATAGAGCGACTTTTCCGGTTACGTACAGTACAACCTCATTATTGCAGAATCAACTGCTCCGATGCCGCATGCGGCATCTGTATTGTCAATGCCGCAGTTTCCAACATTGTTCTGTAGACCATATTCGTTTGGTTTAAGTAATATTCTGATTGGCAATTCATGTTTTTATGTATGGTGAAGATGCGCAAATCTCGTTTATTTGAAGGGGTTATATCCTACGTCTTACTGTCTTGGTACCTGCAGAAACTGTATAACGTTAAGAAATCCTTGGTTAAACCTTGTAAAGTGACAACGTTAAAAAGTGTTTAGCCGCTTCAGGTTCTCAATAAGTGAAGGTAGCTTATAGCCTTATACTAGCATAGTCAAACCGACTCAAACGTGAAAATTTCTGGACGGCCAGCTTCTGAAACTACACGATGAGATGACAGGGAAAGATTCGATGAAAAAAAAGGCTGATGATAAAACATAATTCCGTCGATATCATATCCAGTATCGCTGTACACATACTGGAAATTATCATTATGTATTTCAAAGTGATTGTCGTGTCGAATACATTGACAAAACTATAAGAATATCGAGTACAGCAAATCCAAGAGCGCATTTAACTCGACATTTTTTGCTTCGATTCAAACACTCGAACTCCCATACTATTACAACTAAAATCAGCGTCCATCATGTCGAAAGCAACATTTCTGACAAACGGACATGGCAAACCCCGACAACCGAAACGCCAAACACAAGCACAATTCCTCATCCTCCCCCGGGCGGCTACGTTTATGCATCACAGAAACCAGTTAACACCACAAAAGATTCGCAGCACAGCATGTCCAGTTAGTGTGGCTGGGCATCAATCTGTCCGGCAGACTGCAGAGAAGCTGATGAACTACCGCCCACCGGCGGCTGTGGCAAGGAGCCGGCGGAGGTCACTCGCGTGCCGAGTCCCGGTTCGCTGTTAGGCTCGGCTAGCATGCCGGTCACCGACCAGGCCTTCGCTCTGACACGGTAGAATTTGGTACCGATTTTCAGTCCGTAACGATTGGGCACCTACATTATAAAAATATGCAAACATAACTTTAAATCTACAGCATACTTTCGCTGCAACGAGCAATCCAAACTATTCGGGCAGAAATGGTTCTAATATTGTCCTTACAAAATCAACATTGAAAGGAAACATTTCTAAATCACCGCCCCAAAAATGTGAAAATTTGAAATAACATTGAAACATTAGCCCGTTTATATGATAAAAGTAAAACAAATTTAATATTAAAAGTAGAACTATTCATAACTAATTTTTAATCAACGCAAGAAGATGCTCCTAGAAATAAAAACACCAACCGTATGTACCTTTTTCGTGAGAACATATTCTTTCCCAAGAACTTCACCGACGCTCCAGGTGCGCATTTCTCCAGATGTTCCTGTTGGGTTACCGCCACCTAAACCAGAAAATCATTGTTATTAATATACAAAACAACATCATCCCAGCAGCTGCGACCTTGTGATTCCGGCTGTGGAATCGATAGTCCCAGTTCACTCTGTGAGTCGGTGTGCAAAAGATACAGAGACCGCTTGAAAGGCAAGTAAGCCGCAAACTGGCGGAAATCCCAGTTAAACACGAACAGCACCAAATCGCCAACGTTGCATCTACAAGAAAGGGATTTTCCGAATTTTCCATCCATATATCCCATTAAAGATGGAGTAAGAACTTACGACGATAAACTAATCACACTTTGTGGCGACTGCAAACCCATAGCCCCGCCTCCCAGCACAAACTTCTGCCGGGTGAGCGGTTGGCTGCCACTGGGACACGTGCACGGTCCAACACAGCGACAAGCCCCGGGTGTCACCGGCGCAACCGACATAGACATGGAATCCATCATAGCGGCACCAGTGAGCGAATCCTGTCGCGGCATCTCACCCATCCCGATAAAACTCGGCAATGGACTCATCACAGGCGGCGAGGAGGCGAGCTCAGCGGCCTCTTTCGATTCCAGCAACGCACGCAGCGTCTCCATTTCCGCTTCTTTCTCATTTAGCCGGTTCTGTAATTCCACGATGCTGGATTCCTTCTCTTTTATACGAAGATTCACATTGCTTTCAGCATCTGTAAGCCGCAAATCGACTATATGAAACAGAATAAAAGTATGAAAGTGAAGCCGCAACAAACCGTCAAGATTTCGTTGCAGTTCATCCTTTTCATCGCGAAGTTCCGTAAACTTCCGTTCACTCTCTTTTAATGCCTCCTGCATTTCCAATAATAATTTTTGTGCTGTTTCCCCTTGTAGGCGGTAGGATTCTGCTTGAACGGTCAAGTCAATGTTCTGTTGTTGTAGCTTTTCCAACGTCTCCTTTGTCGCCGTATTCACCGTTTCCATATTCGCCCATCTCTCCGCCATGTCACTGAGCGTCTCGTTCAGTCCAGAAGAGCAATCCTCTTTGAATGTTGTCAAATCATTTCGTAACACATCAAAGATTCTTTTTAAAGCGAACAAGGAGAGCTGAGCGGTGTTGCTCATGCCCTTAAGGTGGTCAACTTGGTTCCGCATCTCTTCCAGTTCCGCTTCTCTTCGATCCAGAATACTGGACGAGAAAGCAGCAGCAGTTGTCTCTAGTGTACCATCTTTGGCAGGACCTTCGCTTTCCGGAGATAAAGTTGAATAGAACACGGAAGATTCTTCCGATTCCGTACTTTTCGACCGGAAAGGTAGATCGTCCTGGGAGCTACTACCACAGTGTACAGACTAAGTCAGCCAGCATGTATAAAGACAGATTCCTACGAAATTTTTAAATGTACCGTAAGTATTCCTCGAATTCCGGTAACCTAAGGCGCAGGTTTTCCAAGTCATCGGGAGTAAGAGACGGAAGGGCCGTGTCGAAATCCACTGGGGGACTCGGCTGCAATCGCGCAACAAGATAATGCAATAACTTCTACCTGACTCGAAAATGTTAGACTCACCGCAAACTGTGGAGGGAGAATGTCCAAACCAGGAAAGAGGCTCAAAAGAAAATGCTTTCCATGTTGTGCCAGAAAGCCTTTTCGAGCGTCGGTTTCTTTTGTGTGTACGGCAACTGCTTTCTCGGATACACCGCGGGCCCACTAAATCACCAAAGGAAGCGATTAAATAACAATGATGAAAGATATTTCAATAAAAAAATAATTCAAACGGCAAATTAATCCCTAATAAATGATTCCCTACAAATTTTATATAAAAAATACAAAAACGGTAATTTACTCAAGAATTTTTGATAAGAGCGACGATATCGGATTGTATGCTTACCTGGATGAATTCACGTGCGTACCGCTTCCGCCTTAACACCTCCATAACGGCCAGAATGAAAACCTGCGGCGAAGAATTGACCTGATCCACCATAAGAAGAAGCCGCCTTATCCGTCGAATATTTTCAAAGTAAATCCGAATTTTATCATCCACTTCCGACACGCGATTTTCCACAACCACAACCCACCTAACGCACATGGCTGTTAAAAACGACTTCAAAGATAGGAGAAGAACCGAATATGAACATACTTAAGGCGAGAATGAAGATGTTTGCAGAGCTCTTGCTTAGCGCTTAAGCATCGTCTTCGCAGCTCACACAATTTTACATGGCCTCGCAGTAGTTGAGCAAAAGGTTCGGTGGAGGCATCCGACATTTCCTTTAACATCTGGTTATCTTTTGCACCGGAACCAGTCATTCGACTTTGAAATTTGAAAAGTATCTACGATTAAACACAGCTTACTGCACAATCCTTCGTCAAACGCAAAACAGCAATGCACCTCCGCAGTTTCCTTCTGTTCCAAAACCAATTTCTTCGCCTCGGAAAGCAGTTGATCCAGGCCGTACAGCCGTTGATCTAATCCTTTAATTTCCTTCATTGTGGTATTATTACACGGTTCCACTACGTCCTTTGATTCCTGGTCCACTTCTTCCAATAAAGCTTCGTCAAACTGTCATACAAAGTCACTATTCATGTTTCTGTGAGCGAGTATCGAAAAACAAAATACCGCTTCAATAATTTTCCGACATCCTTCGGCGACGGCATGCAGACTATGCTCAGGGTCCTTTGCGCTGATCCAATCAAGCACAGTGATTTCGTCACTTTTCCACGGTTCTACAGTGCTTTTCGCTATGCTCAGTCCATCGACGGTCTCGGTATCGCCACTAGAATCTTTCTCACCAGAGACCTTCTCATTGTCTTGGTGAGTCAGCCGTAAAAGTGACGGAAAGAGGGTAATTTTCCCGAGAACTTCCATAGTCTCGGTTAACCTAACGCCACACATATCATTTCCAGTTAACCACATAAGCGTGAGTCATTTATTTTTTACTTGTCGAGCTTGACGACATGTTCGTCCCGTTTTTCCAGATATCCCACATAAGCGCTCCGGAAGCGTTCCAGTCGTTTCAAAAATGCCCTGGGTAATACAGAAATATGAAAACACGTTGTCAGAAGCATCGCATCAAAGAATCCACGAAGCTTACGCTATAACATCTTCCAGGTTGGCCATCACAGCCTGCCATCCTTGATGCTGTAGATGCTGCTCCTGCACAAGGGTGGTGCATTGTTTGTTCAACTCCCGAGCATACTCGTGGTATTGCTACAACAAATCAACAACTATAATGACATAATGGCAGCAACAACATCCAGTGAAAGAGTACAACGATGCAAACCATCATTCTCAAACTTACTTCACGCTGCAGATAAACAAGACCGAAAAACTGTTTAGAAATTGTAAAAACCCTTCATCAAATATCTGCATTTAACTTGGAAATAAGTATCTTAATATAAATTTCCTTGCTAAAATTCGAATATTCTCCTAATTAATCTGCAAACTACGTACTTGGGTGTATACTGGTTACTATTTTAATAAAGCTGGTTGTAAGTTTAGTTACTAATTATTATTCTACACACTAAATACTTTATTGTTCACAATGAAAACTGGTACACTCTACAGGCGCACAACGAATGTGTCGCAGCGGCGAAGGGATGAACAGCTCAAAAATATATAAATAAAAAGATTAAATGTAATTATGTAACGAACACATGAAGACCATTACAGACCAATCGAAAAGCAAGAATTACAAGAATAATGTGACGAATGCATACCTGCGCCAGCTGCGTTCTAATGGAAATAGAGTTGAGATTGGTAGGCAAGGCAAGGACGTTCTCCATATTTTCCCGGGCTTCTCGTTCGTCTAAAATTAGTTGAAACTTTGCACTCCGGTAACTACTAACGATGGCTAACGTAAAAAATTACTGATATTTGGTTGAATCGTCAGCTGACGACTTTATTTTCAAACAGTTCGGTGCAGCTATATAACCCTCGCATTATTAACAGGTAAATAATTTCCAAAACATATTCAAAAAATAAGAATGATTATTTCCGAAAACCCAACCAAGATCACACTCACCAGGCACATGAGGAAGGTGTTCCGCCGAGAATTCAGGCACTTGATCAGCTTCGATGGCGGCCCGATTAAAAAGAAATATGGGATTCGTATCCTACCGAATCCAATGAAAAAATTGGAATTCAAATCATTCAACATCGACAGACGCATGAGAAATTTTTTCAATATTTTTTGGCTGTTTTTACCGTTCCCGTTCCTTGATAATGGGCGACCCGTTTATCATCTTGCAGACAATCTCCTCCGCTAATCAGCAGCACCTGACTATCGGCTGGTATTCCCGTTCTCTGCGGGTTCGACAACACGCTCTTCAGATTCCCCACACTGACCACAAAAATTAATTAACTTTCATCAGATAAATATATGCTTCGGGGCTCGGGCTAGTGACTACCTACGTGTCTCACTATCTTAATAATCTGAATTTAAATTTATAAAAAAATAAGATTGCTTTTAAATTAAAAAAAAACATCCCGATTAGCCACAGGGACGGGTAGGATTACGACTCATTACGGCTAGCAGCAATTACGAAACGCGCTCTGATTATCTGGAAAAGGAAAGTGGAACACTCACGTGTCAACAGCCACATCCACGTTGAGCGTGATGATGATGCCCCGTTCCACCCAAAATACATAGAGCATCTTCACGGAAGATAGGACACAACACAACAAAATACCCGAAGATCAATCTTTAAGCTGCCTTCGATATCATCAAATGGAAATTGACATCCACACTGCAAATAAAGCAAGGAGCCATCAAGACACAACAAGGCAAGAGCTTCGTAACCAGAGCTTGGTCGGATTACGAGACCAAGAAAGGATCAAGTGTTTTATCCACTGATGCAGCGTACTTCGTGTTCGTATGCTTTCGTACAATTAGGGTTAAACTCGTAGCTTCCTTCGAACTTACAAAATTTAACAAGCAATAGGCGAAATTTTCAAAACAGCAACCCTGAATGACGATGCAAAAAACACGATATTTTCCGAAAATTTCGCAGCCATCCAGAAATGGCAAGAAAATGTAAAATTTGAAAACCTGTTTATGAGTTTCTTCGTGATCAAGCTCGTTGAATAGGCTGTGCTCTGTGTCTGTGCAGACACTGGAGAGCTGAACTATATGCCCCAGTTTCTGCTGTGTGTTGAATGCATGCAAGTTCCTAAGTTGGGCAAAGCTTCGACACGCTGCTGGTAATTACATAATAATCAGGTATAGTACGTGCTGTATGTCTTTGTGCCTGTACTGCCTGGTGGCTCGTTCCTCACCATCAGCCTTCGCTTGGTGTTGTGACTGTTTTAAAATTTTACAGTACGCTTTACTGCCTTTACATAAAACGAACTATTTGAAAAAAAAATAATTTTTGAACTTTCATTCAGTTTCTTTCGGATATTCCTTTTGCAGCTCTTTGCTTTGTATAACTTTTGTTTTCTGCGGAGGTGTTTGGCTGTCTTGTACTGCAAACAGCAAACCGCAAACGAACAACATTCAAGAACATTATAAATCTGTCATTGATTTGTTTAAAGTTGGGTTTAGTTTGGTTTGAAACTTTGATGTTTGTTCGTATCAGCGAATCTCGGAGTTGAAGTGTTGACGGTGTTGCTTGCGTTTAGTTCCCAGTTTTATTGCTCGCATATCAGGTTTCCTATCGGGATAGTCAGATAGTGGATGTGGGCTGCAGGATACAAGAATGGGTACTCGGTTTTCAAAATCTGCATCCCCATATATCCTCAATCAGCCAAAGACCGTCACAGCTTCTCCCACTTCGGACTCGGAGGCAGCGACCACAGCAAGCAACATCCTGTTACTAGCGGAAAGACTGGAGCAGTGCATGCGGCGCCTGCAAGGATGTTTTTTATCAGCTGACGGTAAAGCGATGGATTATCTGGGAATGAAGAATTCTCCACAGTTTGTTGAGTTTGTGAATTGTGCCGTGGAACTGCAGCAGGCATCCTTGACACCTTTGTCTGGTGTGAGCAACGAGAGCCTGCGGAAAGCCTTTTTCATAAACATCTACAATCTAATGACAATGCATGCGTTGATAGAATTGTCGGCCCGTGATACAGGCATTCCGCGCAGCATGTTAGACGTCAAGGATTTCTGGCGGAGTTTTGAGTATAAAATTGGCGGTTTAACATTTTCCCTGGATGATATCGAGCACGGGATTCTGCGCGGGAATAGACCGCATCCGCGTGATCTCTGGAGCAGGTGCGTAAAAAAAATTAGGCAATGCGATCTTTCCGTATCAGTTTTGACATTCAGTGAATTTGATTGCTTATTTTTGCCTTTTCTGAGTTCCTGCTTATTTAAAATTACGTTACATACAGATAAACTGGCAACTGCATGAGTCTGCATCCACCGTATACAGTAATCAGCTCTATATCATTAACTATGATGTATCACGTGGATGCATTTTTTCTTAACCACTTTTGAGTCAGTAAATTGTAAGCAAATAAAAAATAGCTGCTATAACCTGTTTATTTTTATGTGCTGTTTTTGGTTTTTATAATTCGTTGATAATTTGATGAATCTTTAGTTTTATAATTTAAAATTATCTTTAGTTGTAATTAACTGAATATCCTGCAGGTGCTATTTCAATGCCAAGGACGAACGAGTTCCTTTGGCGTTGTCCCAGTGTGATCCACGCATTCATTTCTGCTTAAATTGCGGAGCACAGGCATGTCCGCGGGTCTCCGTTTACAGTGGAACGGACACCGGCAGCTTGGAATCAGCTCTGAACGGCGCCGCGAAAGCCTTCTGCGCGGAGAATATCGTGCTGGACGGGACACGCAATGAAATCCACTTGTCAAAAATCTTCCAGTGGTACGAGCAAGATTTCGGCAGCGACCGGACGGGGATGTTGGCCAGGGTTTCCGGTTGGTTGAATGACGATAAGGAGGTACAGCTGCGTGCGCTTATGTCGAAGGAAGCCAAAGTTATCTTTGTTCCTTATGATTGGAGAGTTAACAGCACAAGCCAGGCTGGTGCTTAGCTGTTTTTTTCTCTGCTGTGATTGCATTTTAACTGTGGTAACTGTTTGGCGCGTCATTACTGCTGTTGTCGAATTTTTGCATTTTTAACAGTCTGTGATAATAGAAAATTTTTGTTCTCTAAAAAATATTGAAACAATTTTTTAAAAGTGTTCTGTTTGCTTGGTCGATAGAAATGTGATCTTCTCATGTGTTCGTTGTTTGAGTTAAAATTAAACTGGGGCAATCGAACTGGTATTGTTGCGGTTTTGGTTTTTTATGGAATCTGAATAGTGTAACAAGTTTAGTGGAAAATCAAACGAGCCCGCAAATTATCGGCTTGCTATGAACATACTTTACATTAAATTTTAAGGTGCTATGCTATATGAATGGTGCTTAGGTTTGTTGCTGGGCAACAAAATTAATAGAATTGTTAGTGGTTGAAATGCAGTTACTGAATGGAAAGTGTTCAAATTAAGCGAGTAACTACTTTATTCTAACAGTAAAAGAATTGTACAGTACAGTACTTGTTAAACTGTAGCACTCTCGACTTGCCGTCTGGCGATGAAAATCGAACGGTGATTTCCGCAGCTGCGATTTACAATTTCATCAGCCGGTCTATTTAGTAGTTTTGCAGTTTTGCTTAATCATTTAATTACGAACTGGAGCGAGTTGGTTCTCATTATTTTTGGTTACAAAACGTTAAATTGTTTAGGAAATGCTCCTTATAATTGAATTTTACAGTGCATATCGGTCAGTTTTTACATGAGATAATGGTTCAGTTTTTATGGCAAAAAGTAAAGTTGCTGATTTAGCGGCAGCACGACAGCGGGTTGGTAAGATTTGTCCTATACTACCGTAGTCTATCCTTGACCTGGGGCTCCCTTTTTAATTACTGTAGTAATTGTTGGGCTTCATTCGACGATACTGCAACCCAAAAACATTGCCTTCAATAAATATCTTATGGCTTAGACTAGTAGTCTTTTCACACTGCGCTGAACTGAAAAGGCGAAATATTCATGACTGTGCTTATTATACAGCGCTTCGGCAGTCCCTGCAGTTTGCCAGCACAGCCGGAAATCGTAGAGCGCGCGCACCAATAAAACGTCGGTCAGTGTAGAAATTCGGAGAAAATTTACTTGCGTTTTGTGATCCGATCAATCTGTCCAGCATTCGCATTTCGCACTATATGCCTTATTTGCGCTTGATGCGATAACCGTATACTAGATCGACCTCATGCAGATTCTCGTCTTACAAAGGAGTTGCACGGACATTCCCTGTCTGGTGGTCTTCCTCGCGTACATCGTGGGATGGGGCTTCGTTGCTTACTATGGTAAAGTATGAACTGTTGATAGTTTCATTACGAGTAAAAATAAAGTAAGCATGCGCGATAAGATGCTACTACTGTATTTCTCTTTCGGTGTACTGTACAATACAGTACATAATTAATTCCTGTGCACCATTACAGCCTTCACAAATGGACTGTTAGCCCGGGTCATCCATCCAACGGACAGCCACGGCCAAGTGTGTGGTCAAGACGATGCCCTGTAAGCAATATCTATCAGTCTTAACTGTTTCCGTTGAACTGCGTGGATTTACATCATTATTTTCTTATTAATTTTCGTTGTAAAAACATTTTTGGTTCATGTAATCTGTTTGATAGAACAAGACCGTACCTCCTGTACTTCGATTTGACACGATGCATGGACCCATCCGTGATCATTACCGGCTGCATGTCCCAGAGCGTATGTCCAGTGTCACCGATTATTCCTCGCATCCTGCACGCTACCAACCGGCTCACATGCGTTTGTTTAGGTGTGCGTCACCCATTGTCCCAACACTACATTCACCCTGCTGACCCTTTTGGAATCCGTCATATCCGCCCCCCTTGAGCCGCTGAATCTCAGCCAGCTAATCTGTCAGGATGGTGTGGAACTGGATTCGTTGAAAAGATTGTCGGTTGGTACGGCAGTTATTTTCATGAAACAGTTATTGCTTTTCAGCGGATCATCATGTGGTGCACGACCTGTACACTTTACTTAACCTCCGCTTCTGCAGAAACCACAGCAAGCGGATGCCGTGACACTGTTAGTGAAGAATCAGCAGTGCGCAGCGTACTACCTACCCAGTGGACCCATTGCCGGGCGCTGTCTGCCGGGTCTGAAGGAGAGCGCCGATGGACACGCGGTGGCCATGTTTTCCGAGGCGGATGGATCGCTGAATGTGGACACGAACCAGACCATCAGTGTGCAGAACGTCTTCAATGCCTCCACCTGGGTGCATCTCTACGCGGAAACGCAGGAGTACTTCAAGAAGGTGGTGGTGGATTTTCAAAACTCGTGGCGAGTTATCGTCGTGTAAGGATTTGAGTTGCTTAAGCTGTGCGTCGTGGAATCAGTACCTTTTCAACTTTGTATACCATGTGTTCTTACTAGCGGGCTGGCTTTCTCGGTCATCATCTCCATGGTGTGGATCATTGCGCTGCGCTGGATTGCAAAACCGATGATCTTCCTGTCCGTTGTAGGAATTCTCGGCGGCCTAGTGTATGGTAAGCAGGATGCTGTATCTTAAAATAATACTTTGATTTACCTCATTCAGAAGTTATGATATTTTATGACGACTGGTGATGAATTATTAGACAATTTCATGTGTCTTACCATTAGCACGTGTTGAGTGTGTATCTGTACAGTACCCAGTTCAGTGCGCGTGCTGTCACAAAAATATCAGTATACAATACGTCATCTAAATTTTGAATATTCTCCTCTTTTTATCTGTATACTTGTACGAATATGGTACTACTCGTACTTTATTCCAGCCGTGTATATGTGCTATCAGCAATACAAGCGGTTGGCCGCCATCGACGCAGCGATCGACGAATCAGCGGGAAACACTACTACAGATACCGGAAGTAACCTAACAGTCAGAAATATCGTGGAAAATGTGGCAAAGGGCGGCAGTGCGAACAACATAACTGGAATGAGTGATAAAATTATCAAAGTAGAAGGAATATTCTGACGGACAAGAACACATGGCTTGGTTTCGGTAGAACCGATCGGATACCATTAATTAAGAAGGCTGAAAGCCTTGGGCGAGTATCTGACTCTAATGCTTGCAGGAATCGCTGCCTTTGTGGTTTTCGTTATCTTCTTCTTGGTTGTCATCTTTCTTCGTAAGCGCATTGTGACTGCGACGGCGCTTCTCCGAACGAGCTCCAAGTAAGAGATAAAAAATGCAGCTCTGTGATATGGCGTTTGTGAAATTCAGCCTTTTCGATGCAGGGCAGTCAGCACGATATTATCCTCCCTGATTTTTCCACTTTTCCCTCTGATACTCCAGTTCGTGATCATCGGAGCCTGTTTGGCTTGCTCTGTGTAGGTCATCCAATGTGTACGTATTTAATAATTAACGCAGTTTGTTATGTTTCAACTGATTACTTCACACAGATGGCTGACGGCCACTGGTCAACCGATTGGAGCCATTTATAATTCTACGGTGAATGCGCCTGCAGGATTGCAGGAGAATGAAACATGTGACCCGAATGTAAGTAAGGAAAGACAAATGATTTCAGCTAGTCTGTAAAATACAGTATAACTGTACACGTATACTTGACGTTGGCAATCTATGACAGACTATTTGTATTACAGACGTTTCGTGAGAACCATCCCAACACGACAGCGAGATGCAAATTTCTGTATTTTGAAAAAGACCCGTGAGTGGAATATTACGTTGTTTCCTACGCGTGTGAGTGAATGCTAGCAAAATTGTCCATATATCTGTACAGGAATCTGATTTACTACCAAATCTACAACTTTTTTGGATTGCTCTGGGGTTACTGCTTCTTCTCGGCCCTGGGTCAGCTGACACTGGCTGGGGCATTTGCCATGTACTATTGGGCGTTCAACAAGCCAGATGATATTCCCGATCTTCCGGTGGCCTCTGCCTTGTACCGAGCGTTAAGGTAAGAATTTTCAGGTACTATGGTGTGAATACAATTTAGCCATAGTGGGTGTACGTTTCGAAAACAGATATCATACCGGTTCGATTGCACTGGGATCGATGTTGGTGGCCATAACGAAGCTGTTGCGCTATATTCTCCTTTATATCCAGAAGAAAGTGAAGAAGACGGATAACTGGTTCACAAGGTTCATTCTGAAGTAGGTAAAATTTCCTGTATGAGATTGCATTTCAATCAGGGGTAATTTGATGACCTTGATCAGTACAGCCTTGTTCGGTGTAAATACAGAATTTGTGCTTGTTGTTTCTACTGTCTGGAGAAGTGCATCAAATACATCAACAAGTATGCTTATATAATGGTAAGCGGGGTTTATTTATTGAGAATACTTTCCCAATTTGTCCTTTAAAATTCAATAATTAAATTTTGTGTTTTGACTGCAGATGGCAATTTTCGGTACAAACTTTTGCACTTCGGCCAAGAATGCCTTCAGCTTGTTGCTGCGGAATGCATTACGGTATGGTTCCTGGCGTGATGTTAACTGCACTCGTACCACGACCAGAATTTTATATACTGATTTTTATATGATCTTCCTTGCAGGGTTATAGTCGTTGACAGTGTGGTCATATTCTTTTTATTTTTTGGAAAACTGGTAATTGTGGGAGCCCTGGCTAGTGGATTTTATTATTTCTTATCCAACCAAATCCCTGGACTGGAGGCATATGTTCCCGCTTTGAACTTCATTTATGTCCCCATAGTGGTAAGTTACTGGAAGGGATATGGACACTTGCGTAATTTATTTGCAATGAGATAATTATCTGTTTTGAATTTGGATTTACAGACTATTGTAATCGGCAGCTACATTATTTCCTCGATGTTCTTCGGTGTGTATACCATGGCCATGGATACCATGTTGTTATGCTTCTGTAAGTTAAAAACAGCTTTCGCCCGATTAAAATGTCTACATTACAGTTTACCAGGTTCCGTATTAACTCGAAAAGTGTTATGCTGCATTTGTGTTGCACATTTATTCTGCAGAGTTTATTACTTTCTAAATTGCACCAGAAACGAAAGTTGAATTTTTAATTTTTTGCCTCTTCGTATGAGTTAGCAAATGTTATGTTATCCGACAAATACTAGTATTATTCTACCGTTTTGAGAATGTTTGGATTTAACTTTAGTGGAAGACCTGGAGCGAAACGACGGATCCGAGGACCGGCCATATTATATGACTAAGAGCCTAATGAACATTTACTCGAAAACGAACCGGCTTAAATCCTCACTGGACAGCGACGATATAACCGCAACAGGAAAAGTTGTGGACAAACCGTAGACAAGGCCAAAAGAAATGGGTAGCTTTCCGGTGAACAGTCTATGGTTGTGCAATGTTTTCCTAATTGTTAAAAATTAGTAGACGGTATCAGAGCGTGTTCCTTCTGGTAAATGTTGATCGTGAGGCTTTTTTATAAGGCACCGTTGTTCATGCGATAAATACTTTAACTTCAGCATTGACGGAAGTAATGACATTAACATGGATATTTTTATTAATATTTCAATTTCTCCAAAATTAGAAATCACTGTCACTCAGCGCATCTCCACAAGCAGCCGGCGTCCGACACCTGCTGGAGATGACGGGCAGGGTAACTTTCGATTTTGTCGCTACGGGACGATTGCGTCGAAACGTCGCTGACACGTTGTGCGATGAATGTTTTGGATTCCCTTTTTGTGTTTCCAACACAACTGCGGGATGCCTGCTCGTGGCTTCCTCGTTGTCATCGATATTCATCAGATTCAGTGGAGGTATCCGGTTCTGCCTCTGATTCTACGAAATAACTTGTAATTGAATCTTGAGCTTAGATCGGGCATCAGAGCGCTTACCAGTGACTGCGGAAAAACTGAGATTAATCCGGCTTTCGGAAGAGAAATGGGAAGAACGGTATTTGAGGCAGACGCTTCCACTGAAAGGTCACCAACGTCATCCAAGCCACCGTTGGTCGTTTGACAGCACATTTCTTCCGCTTCGTATTCCGTTGTGTGTTCACTGCGGATTCTTGACTGGATGCTTTCGATGAACTCGTCCATCGTTGGTGTAGTCGTGCCGGAAGTCGAGGTGTTTTGACAGTGCTTTTGCATCACCTGAAAGAAGCGCACGAAACACTTTACCGAGGGCCGACTTACAAGAACTTTGCACCAATAGATTTACCTTATCGATTTCGTCCAGCATGAGAACCAGCTCGGAATGCCTTCTGAGGGACATCACATACAACTGGTATGTGTCGTTATATGATGCGCTTACATGGTATAATTCTGCGTTCGGCTTTCGGCTGAAATAGTGATTGCCGCTGTAACTGACACAGCGTTTTCCACAGCCGTGCAGTACGTGAAGTTGTAAAAGCTGTGGTTACCTTCTTTCAAAATCGCTGAGACGCTGTAGAAGCTCGTCCTTCTCACGTCTTCGCAGGATGATTTTCTTGTTAAGTTTTAGTCGTCGAGGTTCCAGTTCCAGGATTTTTAATTCTGTGGCTTGCAGTTCTTCCTGCGTTAAAAACAAAAACATGTTCCGACAAACGATAAAATAAGATTCTCGTTTCCTGTAACTTGTAAGGACATTGTCAATTGGCGAGATATTTCATAAATCGATACACAGCGACAGCGTATTCGCATGTAAAATGCTGAAAGTGAAAGTGTACTACATCGAATCACACCTCTCTTAACAGGAGAGCATCGTCCAGTTCGTCCTCGCTTAATTCTCCTAAGTTGGCATCCAGCAGAAGTAAATGGCGGGCCTATCAACAGTAATATAGTTGCGCAACTGCACAACAACACATTAGTAGCTTGGAACTAACAGTAAGCGAACAGGAGTTTTAGGAGAGGGAAAAACATGTAAAACCACCAAGCGGACCTTATCCCAGCACTCTTCCGGTGTGTGAGAATTATCTCTTAAATGGAATTCGTCATCTTGTGATTGAATTAGTTCTTCTTCTCCTGATATCCAGGAAGCTGCCTACAATGTAAATATCTGTAAAATAAAGAGCGGCTATCGGTAGGTCAATTCGCTTATTCTGCATTGATAGTTCGGCAGCTCTTAGCTTGATGTATTTTGGCTATTGACATTCTGAAAACTGGCACATCAGACTACATCTAGAAAGTGGATTTCGATATCATTACGCTGCTTCTAAAACAGTGCTCCCTGTTTACCAATGACACGGGATACGTCGACCGGAGAGCGTCAGTGGTTCGCAGCGCCGACAGCCTGTCCGTCCGGAAACTCTTAAGGGCGTTCTCCTGACAAATATTGCGTACGGCGCAAATGCGATTTGCATAGTCCCTTCCCGTGGGCAGCATTCTTCCTCCAAGCTGAACATTGTTATCAGTCAGCCAGCTGTGTATACGAAATTCATACAATATAGATGTGTAAGACGGCGGAGCACTTCGCAAAAGTGAAACTTTTAACAAACAAATAAATCTGATGTGGCTCGACGAGTAATATTACAAATATAAGATTGTATATAACGCTTCCAAGATCATACCTAATCGCTTTGTTGAACCTCTGGAACCCTTATTGCAGGAAAAAGTAGTAATTTTATAGGTTTTTTATATTCGTTCAATTAAGTATAAAAATTGATATAAACTTAATTACATTCATATCACATAATTATGGTGTTCATTGTAACACCGTATAAGCAAAAATTCATGATTACGGTATATCAGCTAATGAAATGACGTATGTACTGGTTCACGCTAGAGTAGCAAGCTAAGAAATAAGAATTGAATTACTTGCAAATTAAATTTTTGTTTTAAAAACTGTATTTTTACGTGTCACAGCATTATTTAAAATTTTATAAAACTAGTTGAAGGTGGAAGAAAAAATCGGAGGGCAATTCTGACTTTACGAGGTAGTTAGCCGTATTGGCTGTTTAACTATCACACTTTTACTCCTTGATGCTTGACCAATTTATGTATCACTGATCGCATTTGTCTCTTTCTGGAATCACCATCTCATTTATTGATAATAAACGTTAACGTTTTTTTTTGTTTTAGATTTTAGCATAATAGACCAACAATCTGTTTCCACCAAGCTAAATGAATTACACAAGAGAACGGCTTATCAGAGCTCAACGTTCAGCTGAGTGGCGGTATTGCAGCTGCCTGAGTAGTACTCGTATTTTCGTCATTTTCCTTATTTCTTTTGGTTAGCAACAACTGATCGAGTTTACTAGAGCCGTGTCTTATCACTGCTTCCCGGTCAGTCCGCCCATCGCTTTTTCGTAAAGCGGGTTTGCCAACAGCACATTTCTTAACGCCTCCATCCACAGAGTGGCCTCCGCTCGTTCGGACAGAATTTAGCGGCGGCTGCATTTTTGTTGGAGATTCTATTTTCTCCGGTTCCGAAAACAGTCGGGGATGCTTAAGAAGCCGCTTTACGCTGGCCTCGCTCTTCTTTTGTTCAGGAGTACGAGGAAGTTTCACTTCCTCCACATGCTTATCAGGCGCCTGCTTCCGTTTCCATCCACGTTTGCGCAGCGGTTCGGGTGGAATAGGTTGCGCTGGCGAATCCGTTTTACTACTTTCCACTGCTGTAGATGAACTGGCCTCGTTTCCTAGGATATGTCAAAGAATGTTTTGTGAGTAATCAGTAATTTCCAGAATGAGCGATAGGCTACTTTTACCATCAACGGGTAGTGACATCGCGTACGCGGTGAACGCTCTGTACGCTTCCTCGGAATCGGCAAGAGGTAGTTTTCGAGATGCATCGCATACGTGGCATTTGTATCCATCCGTGTCGTTATCAGAGACACCGACGCACATAATGTGCTGCCATTTACCGCATTGCTCACATTCGATTTGCGGCCCAATATCCCAACAACACATGCAAATGCAGTTGATGGCGTCATCAACCTTGGCTCTGGGTTTTTTCACAGGCTTCTCCGGCAACGGTATTTTCGGCTTTCTTCCTGGTTTACGACCGGGGCGCTTCTTTTCTTTCGTTTCATTCATATGTTTATCTTGTTGCATCTATAAAGACAACACCAAAATCTTAATCATATCTTATTTAAACTGCGAGTGTGGAAGCTTTTAAGCACGTTCAAATCGCCAGACTAATATGCTACTTTTTGTAGCTTGACATCGTAAAAATTGATTCAAAAGTGATATGTAAATTTGTGGTAGAAAAAGACTGACCTTTGTTAGCCGCAGTTTAGACCAGCCCTTTTTCTGAGAGCTGTACTTCAGCAGTTTTCGCCTGGGTCGGAAGCCATATTCAGGACCGAAATCTGCTCTTTTGAAGTGGGTAGCCCAGTCTATGCTACTTGAAGATGAAGCGGCCTTGATCTGATCAGCGAAGGGTTTTTCGTTAGGGGATGAAGGCGGCGACAACGATGTAATGCTTGACAAAGGGATCTGGCTGCTGTTTTCCGTGCACTTAGATAACGATTGCTCGGAGCTAAACAAGGATCTGCATGATTCAGTGTCTTCTGCTGGACTTGATGGTTTGCAGTCAAAAAATAAACTTTCAATTTCCTTGGATGGTATTTCTTCGGTTGTTGAGGATGAAGGACTGCTGAGGTTTTTGCAGAGTGTCAAAGCCTGTGCATTGCAGAACTTATCGGACTGCTTTATGATGAATTCGAAAATGATCAATGATTCTTACCGGATGCTTTGGATAGAGGCCATCAAAAGGGCATAAGCCAATAAGACCATCAACGCTTTTACTGGCAAACGCAGAAAAATACGAAGGGTCTTCTTGTGCTAGTACTTTGTTTCGCTGCAGGATAATTTTCTTCATACTTTATTTGTTCTCTCACTTTACGCATTGAGACTCCCCATTCAGAATTAGAAGAGCTGAGCAAACAATTACGAAAACACGAGTAGGAAGCAAAGTTAGATCAGATTAGCAAAAGATTAGCAACTTTAGGGACTTGTTTTTAACGAAACATTGCAAAATATCCGGTGGTTCAACGAAAACTTTGCAAGAACTGAAGCAAAAAAAGGGTAATCCTGACACGATTACTACTGAGTGCTCCTTCGATTTTGTAAAGCTAATATAACTTATTCCTAGAAGTTTGATAACAACGGTGTGATGATGAATACCTCGAATACTTCGCTAGTTGCTACGAGATTTACTGAATAACTCGCCGAGTTTTTACGTACTTGGTTGGTTGAGCGCACTGCAATTACTTAAGGTTTTAGGTTGCTGAAGTACTCGTTTTGCTTCTACAACGCTCGGTTATGCTTACCGGTGTACGCTGAATGGATATCGAATGTGTATGCGAAAAAAGTGGCTAAAGATTTTCCAGCACAATATATCTAATGCGGCTTACGATTTTGATGTTTTATTCTACTTTTTAATTCTATCAATCTCTTGTAGATGTTTACTCCAAATGCTTGAATGTAAACTAAGTTTGATGTTCAAGCATTAACTGCAGCACTGACGGAAACAGGATGACAAAGTCAAATGCAAAAAATAAACGGTTACTAACCCTAAGTCTTGCATTTTGCAGTCTATGCAGATTTATCCGTGACCACTTCCGATAACTGCTTGCTCGACTTAACAGACAGACGATGTGCTAGATCAGAAACCAGCGGTTTATCATTACGGTTTACTGAGACGTTCACTTGTGGCGCAGTCGACGTCCCGTCATCGCTGTTTGCCTTAAGATCTTGCTCGTTATCATCTTCCTTCCGGATATTTGCAATTTCTCGCACGTCAGTCGGTCTACTCGGTGTTGCATCCGCGATCTTCGAAGTCGTCACCGAGGCTGTAGTATTAGGCGCAATTTTATAAGTGCTGCTCATGTCGCTCTTGGTTTTACTGAGGTTGGTTCGCGGCCCATTGGACACTTCCGACGGATACCATTGAGATGAACTCTGCTGCTGCTGAAGCTGCGGTCTGGATGGCTGTTTTCTCAAAGAAGCAGCCGAACTCGGATGCAGCTGCGCCAAATTTCTCGTTGAAATTTGTTGCAGTAACTTCTCGGTTTTGCTCATGCCAGTAGCGATGTCCCTGCGATCTTCTGGTTTACGCCCACTCGACGGTAAGCTTCTGCTGGATACCTTCTTACGCATACTCTTGTATGACCTGTGGCTATCTTTGGTCGCCAGTTGTTCCAATAGCGACTGTGAAGAGCTTAGTTTTGAGTGCAGCAAAGTTGAACCTGAGCCGGGATGGACAGATGTCCGTGAAGAAACCTGACGTTCTTCGAAATTGCTGCCAACCAAAGCCATATTACTCGGTCCGTCGGAAAACTCTTCCTCGGGTTCGCCGAAAAATGCTACACATCTAGCAGTTTGGTTCTCCTTCCCGCGGATACATTTCACAATATCGTCTCCGTCAAGCGGCTCAGCCGAAATATTTGAATCCGAGAATATTTCGTCTTCTGGCTTCTTCATGCTATGGGTAGAGCTTACTGGGATTCCATCGGCAATGCCTTCTTTCTGGAAGTTTGCCTTCAGTTCGTCAATGGTTTCGCAAGCTGTCATGTAATTTGGACCGATTTGCAGCTCCATGCGGAAAGTGTCTAGATCCATGTCGATATCGACATCCAACAGTTCATTGTACGCATGGCTGTACAACTC
This sequence comes from Paramacrobiotus metropolitanus, assembly GCF_019649055.1. Classification (NCBI taxonomy): domain Eukaryota; kingdom Metazoa; phylum Tardigrada; class Eutardigrada; order Parachela; family Macrobiotidae; genus Paramacrobiotus; species Paramacrobiotus metropolitanus. Next base: position 439,131 of record NW_026570259.1, read on the forward strand.
TATCACTCTGGCATGATAAGCAATCTCAATCTCACAAAAGTTGAGCAATACCCGGCGCATATCTTCTAGCTTTTGTTGTTCAAATTTATCCGAACGTCGCTGCAGCAGTTCTTGTGCCCGTTTGCTATCATTCGCTGCCATATTAGCGCTTTCCAGTTTCTGTTGTCGCCTCGGCTCGCTGAGGGAGATGTCCGACTGAAGTCGCAGATACTGCTCAGTTTGTCGTTGCTCCCGCTCTCGAATATGCAGGCCCTTTTGCACTTCATCCTTGATTGTATGACAAAGAAATCCATATTTTGCGAACCCTGCAAGATACCAAAGACAGTGATGAGGACAGAAAGTAAAGAAATTGTCTAACACACCAGCTAAATCGCACCAGATATGACCTTTGCTTCAATCCGACTGATCCTAGCTTGCTCGTAATCTTGTACAGTGGCCAGCGCATGTGCGAATTCCGTTATGGCTTTTTTAGTTTGTGGGCAGCAGCATGACTGGACTTCAGTAAACTGGGAGAAGGCACGGGAAAGCTCGTCGCCGCCATCCCTAATTTCACCGATTCTCCGCGAATAGGACGCATACTATAAACAAACCACGAAGTTAAGCAAAAAACAGCTTCGCTATTACTTTGCGAGAAATATGTATAAATATTTTTCAAAATAATTGTCTTTAACTTTTATGTGGCAATGCTATCGTTCCATCAAAAGCCATTGTCACTGTTGTGCTGAGGAAATTCATCTAAAGTGTCGAAACAAATAAGCTTTCCCAGCTGAGTCAAAGAAACAAACATGCGATACTTTATACAGATTACCAAACTTCTGGTTCTGCTAATGACCTTTATACTGCTCTTAAAATGTGCCTTATGGCTTTTTGGTGATGTCTAAATTACTGCAGCGGATAGACTGAGTTTTATCATAAAAGTAAAAACGCAGTAAATAATTGTCTCAGTTTGAGTTTGCTACTAAGTTTTAGCAGTCGAAATTGCTGTCAAAGACTAATTAAGAAGTAACTCTGCAATTGAAATTTCTGAATTAAAAGGTAATTTATATAAACTTACGATCCTACAGAGGTTTCCAAAATTAAATTGTGTGGTTTCCACTCGATCTAGTATAAGTCTTGCTTGATATTCCAATGAATCAGTGGCATACGGACACGCAGAAAGAGATCTGCATTGCTGTTGGTATTCCCACGAGACTTTACTTGGCATTGTTCTGCGTTGCAAAACTATTCCCTGCATTTTTTGTCCTTTAAAGGTCATCAGAGATCGTTTTTTGAAATGGCAGTGTGGAAAGGTCAACTTATCCTCCGCCACCGCTTCTGGTACGGTGCAGTAACCATAGCTACACCAAACTAAAACAATTCGGTAACTTTAAAATGAAACAACGCCATTCTTACTTACAGTAGCAAAAAGTCCCAAGGGGTTATAAACTGTGGGCCAGAGGCTTACGAGCGCTGCTACCACGGTGTATAATTTTACAAAGAAAACGCAAATTATTTATGGGAGCCTAAGAATGTTGTCGGCTTAACTGCCTAATTTCAAATTTTAGAACTTCCTTGATTTGCAACCGTTCTATACTGCAGCTGTTTAATGAATTCACTTCGTAATTGTGTAAACTGACGTCACAATATTATCAGCCTACACAAGCTAGACTAATCTTACCCGAAAAGCATTAATTTTGCGTCAGTATAATTCCGTGACTTACAGCACCTTGTGGTTAGTGCAGCGTTTAGAATGTTTTGAGATGCTCTCGCTTAAAGAATGTTGTTAAGTTTATGGCGAGTAAGACTACAAAACCGAGCAGTTGTGTATTGTGAATACTTTGCAGATCATTTTCTCCTAAAGTCGTCGTAAATACTTCTCGGATTATTTTCCCGTCATGCATCAATCTGAAATCAGAGAAAGTTTTCTGTCGCTTCATGAAATAGAAAATTATGTTGAATCGCTGTGTTCGCTTTCGATGGAGGATATCGGAACCCTGAAGTAAATATTTGTAATTACAGTAATTTGGAACAGCCATCGCACAAATGGCTTACTATCGTTAATTATTTGGTATGATTTTTGAGAGTCACTAGTAGTGCTGAAACCTATTGCAGCATGTGCATTGTGCATAAATAACTGTGGTCTATGGTCTTCCCGCTACGTTTGTTGGGCTCTGCTTTAAATAGCTTTAGGTGCTGCATTATTTTCTTCTATAATTGTTAGATGACAAATACTAATATTGATAGGTGGTTTAATCAGCATGAAATCTTGGAGAAGTTAAATATGCAGGCCCTTGTTGAAGCAAGAATCCAAGCAGAAGAATCGGTTCAAGAAAAATTCATTTTCTTCGACAAGGTATGAGTCATGTTTTGCACACTATAAAGTAGAAAAAAGTTTTAGTGGAGTGCGTATTCAAAATTGATGCCGTGATTTAGGCACCCTTGTTGGTAGAACTTCTAGTTCTACACGATTTGTGGAAAGAATGCGTTTTTCCAATCGTAGCACATCTCGTTCAGTCAAAAAATGCTCAAAGTTTCCCTACTTACATGGTGGTAAGACGTAAGCCCATAATTTTTGTATAGTATATATTGACGCCCGTGGTGTAACACTTCCGTTCAGCAGACAGCCTTATTTATATCTACTGGTTTTCGTATTCTTGGCTTTATTTTTAGATAACGGTTATTGTAGAAGAACTTATTTCCAGATGTACAGCATGGTCACCATTGCCAGTTTGCTGGAATCACTCACGTTCCGCTCAACATTCTGCGAAAATCTTGATGAAAGAGCGACTGACCTTGTTGACGTTTGCCACGCAAATATTGTTAAAATGATCACAGGGTGAATTTTCTAGAAACCGTCTTCTAGGCATGCCTTATTTTTCACGCACGGAATGATTCCTTGTGGTCGGGTTAACTTTTCCTATACAGATACTTACTCTTCTTGCGGCAGGAGATCTGATAAACACTTCCAGCAACAGAAATCCAGGATCTCAAAAAAATCGGACACACCTGACGATGCCCATCATCAGTTACTCCAGCAGCGGCTGGATATTGAAATGATACTTTCAGCCAAATCACTTGGTATTCTTTGTCATTTAATTCAACATGCTCCATCCATTACACTGAGTGCTGTCTGCCGGATCTGTGATCATCATGATGTGCCTGTTTTTCTCGCTGACTTAATCGAACGCAACCCTTGGAAAATTATGGATGGTGATCAGATGCATAAATTTATCGATGGCGAGTGGAAGCCTATCGCTCCAGACGACCGCATCTGCTTGACGCAGACGGAAGGTCAAATGTGGATGGCTCTGCACCAGTGCATATTAGGATCGGAATTCCGTGGAAAATATTACCTGAACGAGCACCGAAAGAACCGTCTGCTAAAAGTCCGACCACTATTGACTGAAGTGTTGTTAGATCAGATCCCCGGATTAGTCGACGTTCAACGATGCTTAGACATGCTGGTATTTATGGAGACACCTATGCCTAAAAAAGGATTAATTATTGAGCAAGTATGCGTTCTTAAATCCAAAACTTAGTGGTAAACCATGCCGGTCGATGCTAATCCAAATATTTTATAGGCGCCAGTTGTGAGAGAAGCTTTATTTTCAGCTTATAAGGATCGCTGGGATCACCTAGCGCAGTGTCACGTGAATGTGACATGTAATGACCATCGGCTATTGAAAATGGTTGCTGCGAGGTAGGGGCAACAAATTTTTTTGCAAACCTTTTAGAACATCTTTCGTAGATCCCAGAATTCAACATTTGTTGTGTTAAGCTATTATTTTAACTGGAAGTAAGGTAAGGCATTACATTTCCCACAGACAGAAGGTATTTTATGTTACAGAATGTCAGAAATTTACAGTACGGAGTCTATGGATCCGATCCTTCCTGAGCCAGCAAAATGTGCATGGTGCGGCTATGCGGCATCCAGAAAATGCTCAAGCTGTAAAGCCGAGTGGTATTGTCGTCGTGAATGTCAAGTAAAGCATTGGAGCAAGCATAAAGAAGCGTGTAAACTTTTAACGCAACCGCTTTATACTAACAGTGCACAGTGAATATAAGTAGGTTGTCTCCAGTACGTTGTGAAGATTAATTTTGCCGACGACGACGTTCGCAGATTACGCTTTGCAGTGTAAAATATATTTCATATCTACTACGAAAGTAAATTGTGTTAGCCGCCAGATCTTTCTGCTTTTAATAAAAGACACACTCAAAAACAGCACCAAAATATGTATTAACGCATCAAAGTTAAAATAAAAGCAACGTTCTTGTTGCCGGCAATACTCGCAAACATGATAATAAAATGTGTGGCGACAACGCCTACCAAAGTATTTCGTATTTGTAATAAAAAGCCCAAAAAGCTACCGATTTTTATAAGGTCGAGGAGGAACAGTCGGAGCGCTATGACGAATTTGCTGTAGCTTGACTTTCGCTACCTGCAGTATACCAGGCGATTTGCGACCAGCGATCCCATCGTGAGTTGCACGGTGAGAGCGACTAACATTTCTTCGTGGTATATTTCGAGGAGGAGAAGCCGGTCGCGTACCCGGTGGTGATAATGGCGCTTTGATGGACCTCTCTCCCCGCTGAAATATTCCACGCCGGACAGAGGAGCGCCGAGGAGCCTCTGCATACGCGCTTTCCATCACGAAATCACCACTCTCGCTTCTGTAGACGCGGTGGGATTTTGTGGTTTTTGATGTCAGCGTACCATTCGAAAACCGGTTGCCGTGTGGTCCCGGAGAAGGTAAACTCCGCATCTTCGACCGTCCAGAGCCGGGTCGATGCTACAACCATAAAAATTGTAACTGGAAATTCTACTTGGATGCGAAGCTTGTTACTTTTGCTTCTCGTGTTGGCCACAAAGTATCGAAAGACGGATGGCGATTGCTGGCCAAGGAAACCCGAATTCGGTTGACAACGGTTTGTGGATCTTCGTGCCGCAGAAACCTGACTCGAGGCAACGGTATGGGATAGTCTCTCCACGTGACATCATAGGATTTCAAGGTTGTGTACCTACAAACCGGAACGTAATTTGTTCTGTCCAATCGCAAACGATAAAAACGAGTCAACATTACCAAGTTGCATCGATCAGCACCGGGCGGACATCGTTACTGCGCACGAGTTCTTGCTCCATATCGACGCATTTCAGTACCTCCTCGGTGGTCATGTATACCCATCTGACACATTCCATTAAGCGCTTGAAATGGACTTTCCGTTCCGAACGGCGATAATTCATCCAGCGCATCGCGGCAATGAATATGTGCATCTCTGTCTAGCACAACCGTTTTCACTGATGCGCTGTGTCGTCAGAAAAACTGCTACTCACCTCGATAATAATATTATCGTCACCAAGCAGACGGCAAACTTTGTCCACGTCCCAGAGAAGAAAAACCGTCATTTTCGTTTGCGAGTAGAAATTAAGCGCCAATCTCTTATACGCTTCGGCATACAACGATTCTGCACCAGAACGCTCGGCCAGCTGAAAAGGTGTTCAAGTTAATTTTACGAGCACCTTGACAGGATTGGTGAAATCCCGATCAAACGATAATTGAAATTACAGTAATTTTGTTTACGTACCAACCTCCAGGGTTGTCATGAGATTCTCACTTGACAGGATAAGATCAACAAAATCACACGTCCTCTCCGCCAAGCCTTTCATTTGCAGTATCTGAGCCGAGGCCATGACATCCATCGCGGTGACAAAGTTGATGTTGATGTCGCCCGAGTAAATGTACGTCAGAATGTCGTCCATGGCTCGCGGTTGCACACCGTCGGCTGGTACGTCCACTGGTAGCTGGTCTCCCGTGGAGTACAGAAGACTTTTAAAATAACTGGAATGTGCCGCTAGTGCCACGCGGTGGGCCAAGTGGCGTTTCCTTCCGCACACCACCGCGCAGTCGCAAGCACGCTCGTTCAGATGCATACTCAGAACGGCGCGGCCGATGTCGAAAAAATGTGTCGACCGGTCACGGCGTAAGATTAAGCGGGCGAAGGGAATTTCTTCCGGCAATATTACCGACGGGACTTTGTTGGTTGTGATAAGCTTGTTGGTGATCGCACATGTGGCGTTTTCTTCGTCAGCGGCGAATGACGCTGCTTTTGGTGGCTGATCTGGCGGTGTGTCTTCAGTAAAATTCACCGCAGCCGCTGCAGGAGCACTGTCAGCTTTGGCGCGCCGGGGAGGAGCTTCTTCGGTGGGAGGCACCGGTGCGCTGTTTCTCGGTCGTCTCAACGGTTTTTCATTACTGATGGACATTAGAGCTGATCATGAGAAATTTTCGCATCGACATGACGATGCTTCGGCGGTCCAGTTTAACTGCAAGCGTCCATTTTATTTTAATACGTAACGTTCCTACGAAGTAAATGTACTGTGATGAAAAACAATAACAATGAACTTAAGAGGATCTCTGATCCAGACGAATTAATGCGCATATAGTATTTAATCCATGTTTTCGTATTACGAGAAAGCGAACGCTAAAGACTAGCCAACATGATCCCCATGATCCGCTTTTTACTTGTGGTATTTATAATGCTGTCCGTATTTTTGTTCTTGCTATCAGAAAGTACCTACGCCAGTTGGCAAAGTGATAGGTACACATGATGTAATTCTAGCCAACGTTTTCTTTTCTTAGACATTCTATGGCAAAATCGCCCTGGTAACTCACCGCTGAAATACTGCGCTTCCAGTGTGTATGGAAATACTAACTCACCCTTTCCACCTGTGCTTTCTGTCCATTGCACTGTTTTGTTTTAAGCTTTGTGATATCAAACTTGTCAATATTTTGTAACAAAGATTGATAACTAAGTTCTGAAGTACGTGTACATGTGAATGTTGATAAACTTTAATCCTTTACTGAACGTTTTTATTGCTTTTTATTAGCTGTCATACTAAACACTTGAGCCTTGCCGTATTAAATATCCTGCGAATTGCAGTCCGAACCGATTAAATAAAACCATTTTTTTGCTTTGCATAATTGTATTTTCTACCTTTGATCCATCCATGAGCCTGTACAGTGAGACTGTGGTATTTCGAGCTTCATTCTTTACGTTGCTATCCTGTATTTGTTATCAACCCGGTGGGTATACGTACGAGCATAAATAAAGAAAATAATACCAAAGTGATTTATTGTAAATGCATTGTAGTGGTTGCAGAATGAATATTTTGTTTGCAGAGTTTTACCGTAAAATCTGAATGACGTGTACCATTACTAACTTATCTGGTAGTAAGTTTTACACTCATATTTGGATACTATTTGTAGTGCTTTTTTTATTCTACTGGTGTGGTGGTGTCACTGGTGGTTGCCTGCTCTTACTGGTTAACTTAACTTTATTGAAGTTCGTGGCGACAAATTTGGTCGCACAGACAAGATATACTGTGCGACCAAGAGCCGAGATAGAATCGGCTCACAATATTCATAATAAATCGTTCGTTTCGTTTCTGTTTAATAATGTTGTGCAAAATTGTTTCAGCCGCGTACAAGTACTCGTAAATTAGTGCACAATGTGTTCGAGAACATTAACTTTTTGTGGATGTGTATCATAATTATTTAACTTAAGTACAGTACTTAAACGATATGTAAATACGATGATAATAGAGCACCGGATGCAGATGATTAAATCTACATATTGTATTATGTTCGTAATTATTGTCAGTGCATAACTATAGTACGTATTCAACACAAACAGTAGCAGGCAGTTTAACAGCTGGGTACAGTTTATTTCGCTTTGACTATTTTTATCAGAGCGCGCTGGAGACAATAAAAAAACATCATAATATTACGCGTGACGGGAATGCAAATTATGCTGCTCGGTTCACCATACATCTGCATTCTTATCTCCATGCAGCTGGTCCATGCTACTAACGTTGATTGTGTTGAAATCGTACGTAATAGTTGAAATTTTCGGTGTTTTTAGCTCATGCAATAAAGTGCTACCACTGTGTTGGTGCTAGTTGTTCCGATCCCTTTGATAATACTGCAGTGACTCCACTGGATTGTACTGGACCAAACAATCATTGTGCAAAGGTCACCACGACCATTAACGGAAACAGTAAGCCATCTTTATTGCGCAACAACCTTTTAAAAGATCGAGTTTGCAATCTGCATAGGTACTTCGTTATTACTGCATAGTTGACCATTTTATCAATTTGTTTATAAGTTTACATTAATTTCACATTAATTACATTTCACATTTGTTTATAATTTTACATCAGAACAGATACAAAGGAGCTGCTCACCTAATAACGGTCAGGCTGATGACAGATGCAACACCGTGAAAACTTCTGTCGCGCAGATAGATTATTGTGGATGCAAGACAGAGCTGTGCAATTACAGCACCATTTTATCTAATTCAAAAGTAACAACGCTGATGTCAGTGGCTGTAGCAATTTTGTTTTATGTACAGTGCTAACGAAAAATTTATTTCCAATTGTTTGCTGTTACATAAATCGCCGTTTGTACCTGAGCCATTTCGTCAATAAACAATTGCAGAAATACAATCAGTGGAAGTGTTATTATGCATAGCATCCAGGCCTTCTTGTAAATCTGTAAGTGGTAATTTTAAATATTCGAATGCGCAGAAAATATCGTGTTGGGTTTTCTGAACTTTTAAAACACGAGTAATTTACAAGCTACGAGTACAATTCAGTCTATCTACTGGAGACAGGGGGAAACAAATGAATGGTCTCGTCCCGATTGGTGAGTGGTGAGTTCTGTTATGATTGTACAACATAACAGGAAAAATTTTAATCGGTGCGAGACACTTTGTAGATTGGCAACCATAATAATACTAACAACCTAAAAGGCTGCTCATATAGAGCCTACGCTGAAAGGACTACGCTGTGTGTTTATGCAACAACAACAACAACAATAGGGCAGAATACAATGCTTCTATAATTCATCCGATAAGATTTGGACAAAATGCATATACAGAAGAAATCCCGATTATACTAAATAGTTTGAAAAAACTTACGTCGTCAAACCTCGAGCGTGACCTCTCGCATGTGTATTCTTGATTCTCAATTTTCTCATAACTTTTGAAAGGTTTAGTATAGTAATCGTTAAAAATGTGTATTTTGCTAGTAGTAGTTGCATAGCTGTTTTTCGTACGAATTGCGATACTTTTAGTGAATATCTTTGAAAATGATCAAAATTTCAAATCAAACGTCCTAACCTTCGAATACATGCGATGTCTATTAATTTCCCGGAGAACACAGAGGAAAGCACTAATTTCAATGGTGAGAACGGAAATACTCGACCATCAGTTGAATTATTCATTTCCCTGCTATGTACTAATTTTGAGCCCATATAAATATGCCGTTTTAAAAATACAAATCAAATTCGAATGACCTGAGCTTTTGTCATAGCAAGTGGTAGTCAGGATTTGGAGTCCGGACAGCTCAACAGCAGATTTCGAGGTTCTGAAGACGACTTTGAAGACGCTGAAAATGTCCTGGAAATCCCCGCTGTTGAAGTACACAAACATTCGTTTAAAGATTCACTGCAGGCGGAGAAAACCAAAGTTGCCGAGCTAATTTCTCAATTACCAGTCGTCAACTCCAAGCAGGAGGTTGTTGCGCGCAGTCTAGGTATTTGAAACCGCACTTGAAGAGTAACGTAAAATACACGCTTCCAGATGGAGTTTGCAAATGAGCCAGAACACTACTCGTGGTAATATCTAACTCTTCCAAACTTTAAATCCCAAAAAACTGTAATGTTCAAACGGTGCTCAAAATTTTTCGATACATTGATAGTAACCAGCATTGATTTAGGTGAATCTCGCACCTTTGATCCGGATTTTCGAGGACCGGTAAACCACAGGTGCGGTACGCGATGTCAAGCAGTTCACTATTAATTCGCTGTATTCTAATGAAGTTTTGTTTGTAATCTTACAGGCAGTGCACTGACGTCCTGTGTTTGATTGTGTTTGTGCTATTTATTGGCTTTTGGATATATATTTCCGTGTTTGGTACGTTTGCCGACGCAGTTTTTGCAACGCAGAATGCGCATAGATATACTGTACGTACGTAAGTTAATGGACGCTAAGCGGTTTTTCAGCACTTCAGTACGGCGTCATTGAACGGATCATGTATCCGACCGACAGCCGCGGACAAATCTGTGGGAAAGATCTGGCGCAGTATGAATCATATTATATATCTTACACAATATGTTACAGTAGACTTTGGAACACTTACCGTCAGCCTCAGTAGGGTCGCCATCGTGACCTTTTGTAGGGGGAAGCCGTATTTGTTTTACTTCGATTTGACACAATGTATGAGCGCCACCGTCCTCATTACTGGCTGCTTGACGGAAACGGTAACCCTTTAAATTTGATATCTCACTTCACCCAGCTGAAAATAAATTCACTTGCTTTTTTAGTAGAAATGCGTAGAGTCATGTCCGACATCAGTATTTTCCTGGATGGAATTTGCTGCATCACCCAGTAAGATTGACACAGCACGGCTGATCTGTTCTGAAAGTATCAATGTCAGCCAGATCCAGAACTTTCGTGTACGTGACGGTACGAAAACTTTGACGAGACTTTCTTTGCCACTGTGTGCAGAAGAAGGAATATCGCAAAATTATGTTGCAGGAATTAACATCTGCAATTTCTGCGCAACAGTGTGCATCGTATTATTTTCCCAGTGGATCGGTGGGAGGACGCTGTTTGCCCGGTTTGGGAAGACTGCAGAACGGAAGTCTATTCAAAATATTTGAGGAGGATAATTTAGTCACTACAAGCAATGCAAGGAACGAAACCGTGACTCATCAGGATGCTTTTAACGGCAGTAAATGGTTGGCGACAGTTGGAGAAGCACAACTCTTCCTCGCAGACGCTATTGACGACATTAAAAACATTTGGTGGCTTATTCTAGTGTGAGTGCTACAGTTTGTTAAAGTGGATCAAAACGTGAACTTGTGTAACTTTTCGTTAAATCCAACGAATTCTGCAGATGCTATTTGCTGGCGGGAATTTTAGCGTATATTTGGATTCTGGGGATGAAATGGATGGCCAGCTGGCTGGTGTGGTTGGCGATTGTCGGATTTTTGTCAATGTTGTCCTATTGTACGACAGCTTCGGCGTACATAAATAAGCCGTCTCAGTGTATACATGTTATAATTTTTATTAGTCGCCTATTATTGCTTTCACATGGCGGAAACGCTGAAGGCCGTCGGTGGAACGGATGGCCGACTGGTATTCACTTTGGATCTATCAACTTACGCGACCAAACAGGACTTCTGGTTGGCGCTGGGTACACATCGGTAAAAGTTACAGCAAACGTGCCTAACTGAGGTCTTTTTGTAGGTTCGGTTGTGTGTATTGTATTGGCTGTAATTGTATTGGTCATCCTTCACCTTCGCCAAAGGATCAAAATTGCGATATCGCTGCTAGAGGAAGGCTCAAAGTGAGATCGCACATAAATCTGCAACGAAAATAAGAACTGGCAACTGCAGTTTTTTTGTATGCTTTGCAGAGCAGTTAGTTCCATCAAATCAGCGCTGCTTTTTCCGCTCTTTCCATGTATTTTGGAGGCTGCTACGTTGGCATGGGGTGTCGCCATAGGCTTGTATGCAGACCAAAAAACCATGCCCTTGATTTTGACCTCGCTTTTGACATCTCTTTTCTACACAGGTACTTGATTTCATCGTACGTCCTGGAAGGGCGTATCATTGTTTCGGATGAGGCACATGTCGACGGTCTTCGTGAAAATGATACTTGTGATCCAAATGTACGTAAATTCACCCCCTTTTATGTGCCTACAAAACGCATGGTTATTATCAATCGCTTTTTTGGGCAGAATTTTGAGACCACTTATCCAAATTCCACCGCAAAGTGCAGGTTTACATCGTATTATCCTCCGGCGTAAGAAGTATACAAACTACTAAGCCTACTCACATGGAGATAAATTCTACCGTACTTGAAAATGGTTCGGTGCATCCTCTGTAGCGGCCTCCGCGCTTACGAAGTGGGCAACTTATTCACTATGCTTTGGACGATCTTCTTCATTGGAGCTGCCTCGGATATGACGCTGGCCGGAATCTTTGCCATTTATTACTGGACGTGGGACAAGAGCCGCTTACCGACAGGCATGATTACAACATCCCTGTGGCGAACTTGTAGGTTGGTTTGCGGCAGTATGGTTTTTAAGAAATAGGTTTTCTTCCTGGAAGCATGTACTCTGTACGTGGATGTACCATTTCCTTCCAGATTTCATCTCGGGTCAGCTGCGTTCGGCGCTCTGCTTGTGACAGTCATACGAATCGTGCGTGGACTGATCAACAGCATGCACAAAAACATCAAAGCCTTTAGCGGGAATCAGACCGGTGCCCTTTTAAAGTGAGTTGCACTGAATGCCGCATTAGAAGTTCTGAAATCTAAGAGTATAATAATTCCCTATCACTGCACATCAAATTATTTTGCATTATAATATTGCTGTTATCTACTAATCTAGGTGCTGTTTGTGTTGTCTATGGTGCCTGGAGAAGTTTCTCAGATTCATCAATCGAAATGCGTACATAGTGGTACGGTGGAATTTTAATAAAAGACTACCTTTAGGTTTTGATTTTGAGCATGACGTAATGACTGGGGTGATTGGCAGATTGCTATTTATGGAAAAAGTTTTTTGTTCTCGGCAGAGGAGGCTTACTTCCTACTGATGCGAAATATTCTGAGGTAAGGACATTAATGAGAGAGTTTGTTGCACTAAAGCAAGATTCATGCATAGAGGTAGAGATTTACATGCACGGAGCATTAAATATGAAGTTGATATCACCATGTAAAGATACGAGTATTATTCGTAAAAATACTTAACGGAAAGAAAAATTGTTAAATGCAGGACTGCAAATTTTCCATTTTTTCGGCAGATTTGTGGCGCTGGACAGTATAACAGCTTTCATATTGTTACTTGGAAAGGCCGTCATTGCTGGATTACTAGGTACATATGCACCAAGAATTTGTTAAAACCAAAACTATACATTAATTATCTCTTGGCGGTTTGCGTTCACCAAGATGTTATTCGTATACGTATAGTTTTTGTAATGCTTGATATTTTTTTAAATTTATCCGTTTATGGTGGTAAGCAGTGTTTTGAGGCATGACAGCATTGGCTCAGGACTTCGGACTGGAACACGTCGGAATATAATTAAAACATAAATATATATCACTCTGTGTTTCTGTAAACAGCATTATAATCGCTAGCAAAACCGGTTTCAAACTTATAGGTGCAGCTTCGTACTACTACATCCAGCAGCGTATATCCGTGTTTGGATTAGATGTTCCGGAAATACGCTATGTCGCTATTCCAGTTGCGGTATGTAAATCAATCCAAAGGCTGAAAGCTGCTGATTTCCGTTTATTACGTATACAGAGACTACAATGTACTCTGTATGTGACATTTTGTGCTTTCTTTGCGAGTTAGCCATATTTCGACGGTATAGGCAAAAGTCAAAGTTTCCAAAAAATTATAACAATAATAATGCCACAATGTACGAGTAATGGAAAGTGAAAATTTGTGTACCGTACATAACATTAATACTAAGCGAGAAATATTAATTTTGTAATTTCTTCCACTGGACAAGTATACGGTAATCGGCTTAAACATACAATGGTATGAGGGTAGCTTAAAAATTAGTGTAAATACGAGTAACAAATGGCATACTGTACATTACGGTATCTACAAAAGGGATTTGTGATAACATAAAAAAAATCGTCACCGAGAGTGGACGAAACTTGAAATTTAGTCAACTCTCTTGATTTCAGGCAGTGGTTGTTGGAACGTATTTTATTGAAACACAGTTCCTACAAGTGTACGAAATGGCCGTGGACACAATATTTCTTTGTTTTTGTAAGTTGATTTTTGAGAGAACAATAGCATGCGTCCGAGCATGGAATATCATTCACAAAATTTCCTCAGCAGTTTTTCTTGATAAAAGTTGGTAATGTTGTGCTTATTTGCGTGTAGTGGAAGACAGTGAACAAAACGACGGATCACCGGAAAAGCCATACTTCATGACACGAAAATTGATGATGCTGTTAGAAAAAAAGACAACAGCGCCGTCAATCGGCACCGAAAAAGAGCAACACCACAATGATCTGGCAGAAACACCTGAAAAGACTTAACAAGCCTCCTTCCCATAATTTCTTGTAATCCGATCCATCCACCCGTTCGCGCCTGCGTAGCAGCGTTTCCCTCACGCGATGAAACTGCACATCTGGCCATACAGGCCGAGGAACGTGTTTTCTGCTAAGTCAACATGTCAATGTTTTCTCACTGCCGCACCGCCATTGTCAGTGCCCAGTCGTTTACGCCGAATACAAAGTTTACATTCCACCCGGCAGAACGCCGTGTTTTCAACGGCCAACCTTGAAATCCAGGAAAGAAACCTTCACGAAACAATAATTTACGCTGATAACAGCAAAAATTTCTTAATATTGTCAATAAGCAAAGCGTTACTGCTTTATGAACATAAAGAAACGCTTGACGTCGAAGTCACAACCGAGATATGTTGCGTATATATAAAACACCCGGCATTGCACTAGCAGCCAGCAGCTTAGTTTTCACTCGAAAATCGAAAGAAAACATTAGCCAACATGGCTGCAATTAAATTTGTTATATTCTGCGGCCTCGTTGCCGGTTTAGCCGCGCAACAGGGTCCGCCACAGCCATCGCCGCCCATGACCAACAATGTCCCGGTGACCCAGGACGGCGCCGACGCCGACCAGACTGATTCTGTCCCATCGACGCCGACCATTCCCCAACTGTTGCAAACTCTGGTAGGTCTGGCTAAACGTTTGGTAGACAACAATGTAACGCCTCAATCCACACCGCCGTTGCAGCCTGCTCCCGTGGCCCTGCAGTTGCAGCGACAAATTTCCAGTGCCGGTACACCCGTCCTCAATGTGTACATGCAGAAGCCGTCGGACAATGATGTGCCCATGTACGGTAGCGGTAAGCCAGCGGAACACGGCTGGGGTATGTCCGGAATGCATCACGGAATGATGGGCGGCGGGATGGACCATGGAATGGGCGGATATGGAAAAATGATGATGTATCCCTGGATGCGCCATATGATGATGATGAACATGATGAAGCAGCATGGCGGCATGATGGGATCGCGTCGCGGTGAAGATGATGACGACGATGACGATCGCAAACCCTTCCGACCACACCGTCGGGACGACGATGATGATGATGAGGAAGACCGACCCCGTTTCCCTTTCGGACCGGGTCACGGACGCGAGGATGATGATGAAGAGCGCCGCCCGCACTTCCCATTCGGACCTCATGGACGCAATCGTCCATCATTCCCTTTTGGCCCAGGACGCCGCGATGACGATGATGACCGGAGACCACCGTTCCCGTTCGGACCCCATCGACCGCGGGGAGGCGATGACCATGACCGTCGACGACCTCGCCCCTTTGGACCACATGGTCATGACGAAGATGACGATGACGAAGATCGCCGACGACCGCATTTCCCCTTCGGACCTCACGGTCGCGATGAGGAAGACGATGGTGGCCGGAAGCCACCGTTCCCGTTCGGACCCCATGAGCGCCATGGTGATGATGGTGATAGAAGACGTCCGCATTTCCCATTTGGTCCTCGCGGCCGTGATGAAGATGATGACGATGATGATCAGCGTAAGCCACCTGGACCGCGCCGTCGAGGCGGAGACGATGACGATGAGCAGGATGACGAACCGTTCGGACCCAAGAATGATGATGACGACGATGATGATGAGGAAGAGAATTTCGGACGCCGTGGCCGAGAGGGTGGTGATGACGAACTGGAGCACGGCCGTGGTGGACGTGGAGAACGAGGACGCCGCGGTGGGCGTGGACATCACGGCGGTGGACGTGGTGGTAAGGAACGAAAGTGCAAAAGAATCATCCGTTTTCTGATACACCTGCTACGTCGCCGTGGAGGACGCGGAGGACCAGGTGGTCGTGGTGGTCATCACGGTCGTGGCGAGTTCGGGCCAAATTCAATGGAGTCCGGAATGATGCCATTCCGTGGTATGGAGAGCCACCAATTCGGTGAGGGATTCCGTGCGTCTCCTAGAATGATGTACGCCTTCAACAAAATGAACCGTGATCGATTCAACTATAATAATTATTAGATATTGGTGTAATCGATCTGGAGACACAAAAGGAATGTTAAATAACCATCGTCAAGGCAGCAGTACTTCGGTTACTGTAACAGCTTTTATAAATCAGCATAATAAATACGCTTGTAGTTGTGAGCCTTGTGGCTGTATGCGTGACCAGATTGATGGGTGGAACAGCACCATTAAATTAAAGCTGCGTATGGCTTCTGTTACTTGACTGTCTTTATATAATTTCATATCTATATGACTGTAATTATTTATTAGTGTCAAACATCACTGAACAATTACGCATTCCCGCTGAATCACCAAAAATAAAACTTAAGTTTCACCGGAAAGTTTCTGGTCAACTATGACAACTACATGCGGTTCTGCTGTTATAACATTTAACAGTTCGAGCACCGAACAGAGTTAACAAAGCACTTTAGCAAGAACAAGAGTTAATTTTGACGAAACGAGTATACAAGGTATTCGTGTTACCTTTCATCTTACACAATATATATTGCTAAACTTTACACTGCTACGAATAAAATTTTACTATTATTATTTTTTCCCGAACGTGCCCTACCTGTATTTCCGTATAAAGGCGTAAATTATAAGTTTTGGCCGGTACATAGTAGCTTGAACTTTCTCCAGTTATTCTGGCCTGGTTTACACCGCATGTTTCATACAAAACTAACGGTTTTCTTACGTTTGTAGGTTCGTACTCTGGATGCATCCAAACTTAAAGGTCAATTACAAATTGTTGATTAGTACCCGTAATATTTTCATCATTCCCGAAGCTTCTACGGTATCAGATGCCTATTGGTGAAATATTTTGACGCAGAATCTCATTATGACCTATGTCTTTATCCACCCGGGTACACGAAATATTAAAAGTGTATATTTTTGACAGTTAGTTGAAAAATGAATGATTTCACATTGTTTACGCTCCGCTTACTGACGTTTTGTTCCACAGTACTAAACCGTTAGTCATATCGAGAATTATGCACTGTACCTGGAGACAGAAGTACAAACAAGGCACAAAAAATTACTATTTGCCCCAGGTGGCACTAGACATCGGTTATCAGTATCACACAAGTTTTGTGTCTGTGACATTGATAACTGATATCAATTCATTCGCTGGTGCAGGTACTCAGTCTCTCGTACCTCGCTTGTATCCGAGCGCGCCTTCTTTCCCATGCAGGTTAGTAATTAAGCCAGAAGCTTCCGGTTCAATAGGCTTCTGGGCTACATACATATGTAAAGTTGAGAAAAATTTATCTTAATTTCCGCAGACATACGGCGCTACTGGATCTCCCTATTCGGTAATCGGTATGCCATTACTGCGCATTCTTGTTTCCCTTTCTGCGGAACGACTATGTCTTCCGCTACGTATACAGATAGATTGTGACAAAGCTGTCGGGTAAACACCGGGTAGTATATCCTGTAAGTACAATAGCAGTAATTAACCGCATATTAATGGTAAAATCGGATATTTATCAGGACTTTTTGCTCTCCGCTGTATGCAGTACTCACTGGTTCCACGGGCATCAGACGTGACGTGATCCATAGAAAACTGGAAATCTCCCTGGAAGTAATTATTCAAACAGGATACACAATTATCCGTCACGTACAGCCTTCTTTTTTGATGTTTACCAGATAATTTGCGCGAAGCCATCGGGCAGATTTAATTACGGAGATTACCTTGTAAACACCAAAAAAGCGGGCAGTACGTGACAAATAATCGTTTGTCATCCTGTTCAAGACGCAAGTTTTGTCGATCGATTGATTATTCACACTACGACATCCTGTGAAGGTATAATTAGTGTGATTAGGTGCAATTTCCCGAGACCTTTTCTTTGTCTTCTTTATTACTTGATACTATATATTAGTATTGAGTTTTGCCGTTCAGGGGTGTCCATTCAATCTTAATCGATGTTTTTTTATGTTTTCCATTTTATTTTATGTTATGCTGATGTTTTCTTATTTCTTATCCCTGTTTCTACGGCAAGCAATTTTTTGACGTGCTTTAGACATCGTCGGAGCGCAACACGCCGTCTTAGAACGGCATGTTTTAGTATACTTATGGAGCCCCTTTTTATGTACATTTTCACGTCTAAAATACTTGGTCTACGGAACTATATTATGGCTTTTTGAAACTCAAAAAACACCCATCCAAAGGACATCTTTTGGATGAAGAAGACATGGGCGCTTTTTTCTCGAATAGAACCGGGTATGGTTTCCTTATTTCTCATGCCTTCTTGTATTCTTTTGTTTTTTTATGTTTTCTTATTTTTTGTTTTCTGATTTTTTATTATGTTTTCTTTTGTTTTAATAATGGTTTCCGAAATGATAGTGTTCCGTTCACAGTGCCGTTTTATTAATAAGAGCCGTCATGTGATTTATTCCAGGTTTCCATTATATCTACTTCAGGTACACATTCCGCGGCTTTCTTGTTTTATTTACGGTTCTGTTGGAACCTGTTGGTCGACTTTTAACATATAAATTTAGTCATTCTGAAGCGCTGATTGTGTCTAACTTAACTCAAGAGCATTCATAATTATTATTAAGTGCTTCTGCCTGCAACTTATACAAATCACTGGAAACAGCAACAAGTAATCAATAAAATACGCAGCTTCCAATAACTACACAGTCTCAGCCAGCAACGGAAATAGGCGGCCTCATCACGAAGAACATTGTTGTATGTAAATTAGCCGGTGCTGGTGCTGTTCCCATGCATGACAGAGGACGCGTTCCCGCGTCAGACTTTCATGCGGATACGCTGACGCGGATACTCCATCGCTTTTTTTTACGTGCAACGGAATATCTGCGCCAGAGGTTCAACATCGAGATCCAACGTGGAAACGCGGCATCCATCCTGGGAACGACACCAGCCTCGGCTAATTTAGATGAAATATTCTCTGTAATTCGGCCGCCGGTTTCCGCTGCTTGTTAAATTTATAACGTAATGTTTCTTTTGTGACTGTTGGATTGTTTTTTGTATTCGCTCATCAGTAAATTCTCCATCGCTTGTATCGCGCCTGCTTCCTGTCGTATCGATCGATCATCTCTCGATCCGAGTTCGGTGACCAAGCGAGGCGTCCGGCCCGGGTGCTTCGATGCCTACCGCAGGAAACATACTATCTTATGCAATTTCCCGATACATTTTCCCATTACAAATTTATTGTAGCGCGAGAAGTTCATGGCATTCACAACATGAGTAAATAAAAAATTGCCCTGTTCAAACAAATAAATAGCTAAATACTGGGTAAATAAATACAAATCCACTGGCTAGTTTCGCAGTGTTAATCAAATCGGTGAACAGAAAACATGTGGAATCGAGGTTTATTAAAACTACCTGGTACAGGCTATCATCGGTGAAATGCTGTTTCCTCTTCTCTTTCTGGATTGTTTTTTGACAGAAAACTCTGAAGAGCTGGGCCTCGTCGTGGTTCGTCCACAGAATTGCTGGGTGCAGATTCTACACAATAACGGATATATATCATTCCTTATCAGATAAACCCATGGATTTTTACAATCCTAAATTAAACAGCCGCACTCATCAGGATAATAAGTTAACAGGAAACGGATCTTTATTTCATTCATGATTATCACGGTAATAACAGACCCTACTGCTTCAAATTAATTTCGGCTTTGTTAACAAAATATGATCCCTCATACAGAGTCATACTGTACTTTCCGAACAATTGGTTACCGCGCGGCTTCCCCGTGTGACGTATTGCAAATGAATGCTGATCGCAGTTCTAAACTGCTATTCATGTTAACACTGCTGTACCTAAATACAAAGCTGATCATGGATGAAAGAGCAGAGAAAGGGAACAGAGCTTGGCTGCCGTAATCCCTGTCAATTGTCTGCCAATGACCAATTGTTTAAAATGTATGTGAAAAAGTAACCATTGTCCAGAAATCTCGAAGTACCGATGGAGGCGCAGAAAATATGATATTACGTAAGTGCATTTTACTACGTTATTATTTACTTTTTCCTTTTTACTTACTTTTTTTGGCTACTTGTATTCCCAAAATGACATTGATAATCATGGAGCATACAAGAAGTGATGCTACAACCACAAGCGCAGTAAAATATCTGTCAGGATTGCCGGAAGTATTGGTCCAAGAGTTTTTGGTGTCGTATGAACAGTTTAGCTGGATGGGATCCACGTTCATTTCCTTCCTATCGCCATCATCCGATTTTGCAAAATACACTGATGCGAAAATAATAACTACAAAAAATACAATCTTCAGCATAGTGATAATCAAGAAGTTACAAAAGGTTACAAAAAGGTTAAGGTTAAGGTCAAAAGGTTACGAAACCGATCTCTTCTCATAAAGAATAATCCAGAATATTTGTTGCCCTGGATGAAATACTGTACGCTCATGGCATAATTCAGGTTTTTGACAAGCCGACTCCCAGTGCCAAGATTGGCTGCAATATTTTTAAGGTGTTATTTATTGGCTGTTCCACGGCGGAACTAAGAGAAGGCGTAAGAGCGTCAACGGTGACGTCGCAGGAGGGCAGGCGGCTCGTTAGCGCAGTAGTCTGTAGTAATCGCAGGCTCCATAGACTGCTATGACAGACTGCACTTCTTCGTGCTGTCAGATCAACATGGTATAGCTCTAAAGAAAGAGCAAAAGATTTTGGGATTTTTTAGTGTATCCGTTTTCATTAATAATTGCGTAGTGAGGTTTTTAGAACTTTTTCAAAGGAAATTAAGTCAGCATACAAAGTCAGCGCAACAGCAGGTCCAGACTGCGCGTCCGTTGTGCTAATAGTTTTACATTTTGAGACCTTTTTGACATTTAATATTTAATTCATCAAATGCGCCTGCACTGGCTGTACACACAGTGTAAACCAAAAATCTTAGAATTGTTTCCTCTTTCATTTAAGCTATACCCCGCGAGTTTGAACTTACAAGCTTACAACCGCATAACAACCTACTAACCTATAGAGCATACGATCCATTAAGCAAACTGCAGATGGACGACTTGCCGCGACGTGGCACATAATACAATATAAAAAAAGCGCCACCGTCTGCAGCTAACAAAAGTATCATCATACAACATTACAATGTCATTTGCATTATTATAATTTAGGAAGCCATAATGAATACGAGCTCGTACAGCACCTTGCAATCGGAACCCATCTAAGAATAAGAAGGGCGGGCGCCTGCGACTGGAGAACACTGCTGGTTTACCATTTAAATTTAAATATGAAATTCTGAATTTACTGAAGTAACGAGTACTGGTGAAATAAAAATCTCGTCAAAGACGGAAGTCAGACCGGTGCCAGCTGCGCTCTAAAGCCGTGCGACTAACCACTGAATCCACCGACTGAATCTTTATACTCGTATTTTGATCTAAAGATTTTAACACATTGTGCGATCCAGCACCCGAGAACGGTAACAACCTCCGTGAACAGCCAACATCCGAGTGGACACTGGACAGTCGTGCACGCAGCCACGCCCGTGTTTATCCCGTGTTTATCCGTACGCCCGTGTTTATCCGCACGCGCAGCATATATGGACTCGTTACGAAGGGCGTTCCAAAAGTAACTTTCCCCTTCTTGCATCTCCCTCCACCAATACATTCAAATATTACATTCTTACACAGATATTTTTACGAATACCATTCATTAATTTTCATCGATTTTCCTCCTTAATTTTGTCGATCTTCCTCGTAATATTTCGAGAAGTAAACAACGTTTTTCTGCTTGAAGTTTTCCGCTTTTCAGCGTGAATTTACATATTGAGATTCTTTTAAAAATCCATGAAAAGGTCATCTCTGACCCACTGTTTTATTTTTTAAGACAGGTCAACCAATAACCCGCAATTTTTTACCCAAGCATTTTAGTGTAAAAGCATGCATTTAGATGTGTAACAGGTGTAAATCAGCACTTTAGTGTAACGGTTGTAACCAAATACATATTTTTATGCTAGGTCCATACTTCAGTTGTAATTCGGAAAACAATAGAAATCTTGCAACAATCGTAGAAAAAGTATGTACGCGAGCCACTTTTGTTGTAGCAATTTTTGTTGTAATTCTCGACAGTATGGACGCGAAAGTTACAGAAAAAAAGTTGCGCGACGAAAAATTTGTTGTAGATTGATGTTGTAGGAGGGAGGGGCTTTTCTTCCTTTCTACAACAATCGTAGTAAACTGGCCAATGGGCAGTTTTGTCAGAATTACCATATGTGTATATGTGTGCAGCTCTACATGCATACTTATTTAAAACAATAATACTCATAAATTACTTGTTATCATTATGATGTCACCTATGAACTGATTACCATAACCAGAAACTGCATTGTACTGCACAATACTTCAAAGTTCAAACTGTTTAGTAACATCAAATACATGTTTCTTACTCTGTATTATATAACTGTACCGACAAATTTTTAGAAAACTCGATATCCTGCGACCCTATAGCAACTGCATAAGTCTGGGTATATCTTGGACTGGTTTTTTGGGTATGATAGCGACCATGATTGGTATGCTGTACTTCTGTACATTTTCGTGTGATATTACAAAGGAGGCTCCAAAACTAAGTTTCCCTATTTTGCCTCGCTGCCATGTGAAGTAATAAACATGCGATATATTTTTTGTTGTATAAGTAATTATGTAAACTAACTAGGGAAATAAGAATCAAAAGATTCAATGAAGAACTGGGAAAAGGAAAAGAAAAAAGTTAAGAAGATTAATAAAAACTGTCTGGGTATACGTAAAACACGTGGCATAGTGCGTATAACCTTTGACAGTTTTCTCGGCAGTTCTTCTCCATTTGATTGTAGTCAGGTAGAGTTATATTTTACTTTGGTTCGTTAATGAAGGATTCAATGAAGAACTGGGAAAAGGAAAAGAAAAAAGTTAAGAAGATTAATAAAAACTGTCTGGGTATACGTAAAACACGTGGCATAGTGCGTAAAACCTTTGACAGTTTTCTCGGCAGTTCTTCTCCATTTGATTGTAGTCAGGTAGAGTTATATTTTACTTTGGTTCGTTAATGAAGGACGTTTCTTAAAATATGGTTCATAAGAGCTAAAGGCGTTTATGTCGGGAGATACATAATGGAGAAACTCACTTTTGGAGTGTCCTTTGTAATAAATAAAAATGTTGCTTCCGCTTGTTAATAAATGTAAAAAGCGGGATTATCTCCGCCAATCGTATCTCTGCTGGGTCGGCTTAAATTTTTGTTGCGGTTGAAGTATGGCCGGGAAGTGTTGCAGAAAGTAAAAATTGAACAACATTGCTACAACGTCCTGGAAACTACGACTACGATTGTTGCAGTCGTAGTTCCCATTTTAAGACTACGATTTGTTGTACAACTTTTTCTTACAACTGAAGTATGGACCTAGCATTATTAGTGTAAGTTATCTGCTCTTGGATTAGGTTCGGGATCCCGATTTACGCAAGAACAGTTTCCCTTTTCTTCCAAGAGTGAGCTACTAAACACCGTGAAACTGGAAAAATTTGCGTTTTGTCCAGAAAACTTCGTTATGTCAGTTTTTACAGATACGCTTTTTTAAAAAGCTAAATTAATATCACCGACACCATAACTACAGTACATATTTGCCATACTTAATATTGATAACAGGACACTATAGCTACTACTGTTTTTATGTAGTACAGTAATTGATTAAAAAGGTTTCAAAGGGGAGAAATTCGACAATGAAGAATTTCAGTACTTAATCATTAGCTTTGGTATCATTCAGATTTTACTTCATGTTAAATTTTTATATTCTGCTTTAAGCTGGCTATAATTACGGTACCTATACGCTGCCGGCATACCGGCAATAAGTAACCAGCCTGCTTGTATACTGAAACTCGACTCTGCACTTCCTCAGACTTCAAGGAAGCTTTGAGTGTTTTAGTATCGACTGTTCAGGTTGGCAAGGAAGTTTAAAGTTTAATAAAGTCATTTAAAGTCCTCCGAAAATAATGATTTTGATTAACCGGTATACCGACTTTGTGGACTATGAGAACGCACTTCGCCAGATCACCGTGCAGTTTTTACGCATGCTATGAGAAAACGTAATCTCTTTGACAACAGTTGCCAAAAGCAAGACAACACGCCGCAGCACCCTGGACCTGTCGTACATTACAGCAATATCCATGCGTGCCGAAGCAAGCAGCATCGCAAGCCCATGACGACAAGACTGCGAATTACCGGAACATCATCCAAGAGCGAGTGCAGCATTTTTATTAGAAACAGCACTACTGGCGGCTGATTTTGTTATTCGACCGTCTACATTTGTAAAGGTTGCTGTATAACGAGCGCGAACTATTGTATATCTAGATTCTAGTCTATCTACAGTATTTATCTATCTAGTCTAGTCTATCTATCTAGATCTAGCTCTAGATCTATATTATCACAAAAAATACCAAAAGGGATACACCAACCCAGCTTAACCGTACGTATAGAATCAGCGAAAACTATTCCCGTAATCTGAAAGCCCATATTCCAAAACCCGGCCAGACTTTTCTAAAAACTCCTACTAACACAGCGAATAAATCATTTCGGCAAAACTCAACCACCTAAGTATCTCCATACTTTTATAAAGTCCATCAGTACTTTACTGAGATACTGATAGTAATTTACTTTACTTTACTGATAGTAATTTACTTTACTGATAGTAATTTTAATCAGCATTCGGCATGTATGACAAAGATTTAACTGTTGCTATGTTCGTAATCGAAGATTTGAATTAAAGTGACCTCTCATTACCCATTTACATATGTATGTTTATGCAACAACAACAACAACAACATTTACATACACTACCACCATTTTCAATCTTACAGTACAACACCTAGATTATTAAAATGACGTTTAAAATATTATATGCTAAAGGACATACTGTACACTACTACTATGTTTTTCTAACTAATACAGCATCTCTCTTGAAAATTCACGAATTAAACTCAAACCGGCAGTTTCTCTATACCGGTATTTTATAATTGTTACAGAAATTGGAACGAAGTCCCTAAACGCAAAAAATACTCTTCTCGAACATTTCGGAGAAAACGTAGGAAATATTATGACATCAAATGGGCGATTCGCAAAAGGTAAAATGTGTTTAGTCTAAAAGTGTTCTTTACTACGAATTTCAGCTGATTTTACCGGTACTGTTAGTGAAAAAAATACCAGTACTTACTGTTCAGTGTGCAGGTCCCGTTAGGTGAACCGTTAGCTACCATTACTATTTACTAGTACTGTCCGAAACACAGGGCCCGTTAGGAGAAGGAGTGACCGAGCTATAACTCCCGTCCAGTGAGCCAGCCCGTTAAGTGAACGGGTAACCAAGCTGTGCGGATCCCGTTAGGTGAGCGGGTGACTGATTTAACACTACTGAGAATTTGCAGAATGAGCATCATTGAGGTTGAGAATCATGAATTCATTTGGCAGAATTCATACTGATTTCAGAGAATTATCAATAGGTTTGTATATAAAATCTGTGTTTTTGCGCAAGTGTGATGTGCCGATTCTGGTTGGGGAAAATATACCGGTAGATATTATACTAATAATATAAATATTCATTCGAAATCAAAAAAAGTGACCATGGACCATAAGAAACGCGGAGGCGAAGCCGAGGTTGTATCTTGTAGACTATATTAAAACGATGCTTTTAAAGCATCTCAACTGGAATTGCTTATACAGAACGACTGTTCAGGTTGGAAAAGGATGCAAGGTCACGAAGCAGTTGCTTTGTTTAAGTGAAACTACAGTAACTCTTGATATTGTTATCGTGCTATTGTGAATTAAAGAAAGTACTGCTGCGAAGCAGCTATTATTACGATTACCAGAATCGAGAAACACCAGTTTACTGTGCGCCAGTGTGCGGCCAGATCGCAAGCCTAATTTATTAGAACGTCGTCTCGTACGAACGGAAGAAGAAACAAAACTAAAATCAGGTTTAGAAATAGAATGGGCAGCTTCCGAAAAGTGTTTAGTCATGCTACGATCATGGCAAGCTGGTCAGAACATGTAGCCACACATGGTGAACCGCTTAGACATCATTCATCCGCTTTAATATTATTACAATACAGTATATTAGGTATACTTCTTTATTATTATTACAATATATTAGGTACATATATATCCGCTTTAATATTATTATTACAATATATTAGGTACAAGAAACGGCTTCGGCTTTGCCTCCGCGTTTCTTGTGACCTACACCTATGGCACGTTTTCTACACGTCAAATTTTTGGAAAGCTAAATCCTGCCTGTTGTTTGGTGAGCCATCTGTTGACGTCTGTTGTCCGCCTGTAACCTTCCAGTTGCCTTGAGCATTCTGCCCACGCATTGCCCTTGTTCTCTATCGTCATCTTCCGTTGTCCTGCGTTGTCCTCCGTTGTCCACCCGTTGTCCTCCGTTGTCCACCCGTTGTCCACCCGTTGTCCTCCGTTGTCCACCCGTTGTCCACCCGTTGTCCTCCGTTGTCCACCCGTTGTCCACCCGTTGCCTTGAGTTATCCACCCGTTGTCCACCCGTTGTCCTCCGTTGTCCACCCGTTGTCATCCGTTGTCCACCCGTTGCCTTGAGTTGTCCACCCGTTGTCCTCCCTTGTCCACCCGTTGTCCACCCGTTGTCCACCCGTTGTCCTCCGTTGTCCACCCGTTGTCCACCCGTTGCCTTGAGTTATCCACCCGTTGTCCACCCGTTGTCCTCCGTTGTCCACCCGTTGTCATCCGTTGTCCACCCGTTGCCTTGAGTTGTCCACCCGTTGTCCTCCCTTGTCCACCCGTTGTCCTCCGTTGTCTACCCGTTGTCCTCCGTAATCCACCCGTTGTCTTGCGTTGTCCACCCGTTGTCCTTCGTTGTCCATTTGTTGTCTTCCGTGGTCCACCCGTTGTCTTGCGTTGCCCATCCGTTGTCCGGGCGTTGTCCTCCGTTGTCCGCCCGTTGTATAGCGTTGAGCACTAAAATTTCTTGCGCAATTATTTTTTAAGTCGGTATTGGGTTGGAATATTGCGACGAAAACAGAGTCAGAGCTCATCTAACGAGATTAGATGCTGGTATCGGGGTTGGTGGGGTCTGGGAACAGTATCAAAACCAAAAATAAAAAAATCGGTTGCTCTCTGATATGGTATCGGCGATTACAGGCATGTACGTGCTTGGGCTAAGAGCGGCACTATTTGAACCAGAAAAGGTGCAAGGTTATGCGAAGGCTGCATTCGAAAAAATGAAAATCGCATCCCACTCTCCTGCCACCTAAAGAACTGAATCAACTGATAGAAGCCTCACACCGAAGAAACAGATTTCTCTGACTGAATCTCAATTATGGCATGCCACAAAATAGGTCTTAAAAGCGTTGAAAAATTAATCATTGGCAGATAAGGTAAGAGAAAAGTTACGAGTTATATGTACACTGTACAGCAATGTATGTAGAAAGGAAAATTAAAAAAATGTTCAACAGTTACTATATCCAAATATATATGCAAAAATTCGTGCACCCAGCCAAAACCCGTGGCAACTCTCGTGCATGTAGGCAGCAGCCATGCGGACCCAAAAGATCACCGGTGCCAACAGCTGACGCCCGTGCGTTCGCTGCGCACATACTAGTATTTAGGTGTCCGGTCGAGCTTTCTTTATCCAGTCCTTTGGATTTCTCGCAGTTAATTTTAGAAGCAAAGTTTGGCAAATATTTACGAATAACTAAAGTGCATTAAAATCGGCTGAAGGTACAGTTTCCATTTTCCAAAAAGCACTAAACTAAAATTAGCAAGAAACGTTTGTTCTTGTCGAAGAAATCCGTACTTTAATTTGCGAAAGTTTGGAAACGATTCAGCGATATGATGATAACAGGGATGAGCATTCTGTGTCATCAACTGCACTGAAAAGCAAAGAAATGGTGATAAAACACGCAGTGCCGTGCCAAACACGCACCCGGACATTTGGGAGTGTTACATTACGCCGCAATTAAATTCGACGCACGACTTTTTGCCGCGAAGACATTTCGCCATTTTCATAAGTTTCTTAGGCCTGTTAGTCTAAGGCCTCGTCCCCAATCTGTAGCGAATTTAGCTACGGTACAGGACACCACCGTCCCATAATAGGAGGCACGCGATACGGTATGTCGGTTTTCGCTTCGCGTATCTGGTTATCAGCGCAAAGATTCGGGACCGAGGTATGCTGCATATCTGAATGCGTCCCGTTTCCACAAGGCCCAGACTCCAACTCAGACTCTGACTCTGATACTGACCACTCAAACTCTGACTCTGACTACTCAAAGTCTGACTCTGACCGCTCACAGTGTGACTCTGATTCTGAAGGTTTCTCAGGCTTCTCGATAGGTTCATTATGTTTCTTAATAGGTTTCTTAGGCTCTTAGGTTTCTTAAGTTTCTTAGATTTCTTAGGTTTCTTAGGTTTCTTAGAGTTCTTAGGTTTCGTAGGTTTCTCAGTTTCTTAATTTTCTTAGGTTTCTGGTATTCTTAGGTTATTTAGTCAGAGTCAGAGTTCGGACAGTCAAAGTCAGACTTTGAGTAGTCAGAGTTTGAGCGGTCAGAGTCTGAGTCAGAGCT
Organism: Paramacrobiotus metropolitanus; assembly: GCF_019649055.1. Lineage (NCBI taxonomy): Eukaryota > Metazoa > Tardigrada > Eutardigrada > Parachela > Macrobiotidae > Paramacrobiotus > Paramacrobiotus metropolitanus. The sequence goes on from NW_026570259.1 coordinate 467,745, forward strand.
AGAGCGCGGGCCGTTTGCGACTGATCTGACTCATCATCAGCTAAAACGTAAAAAGTAAGGACGATGATGCCAAAAACTTTCAATCCAGGGAACAACATTTAGCAATTCAGACTAGGAACTAACTAGAATGAAGGCATAAAAACAGTTAGCAAATGAATTCTTCCAACAAACTCCGAGAACACAAAAAAAAGCTGGTAAGCAGTGCGATATGCGATCGAAGCGATGGTACGCAAATACAGCGATACGGGGCCAAAGCTGAAGATTCGATACAGGAAACGGAGAGCGAGCCCAGTTTCGATATGCGTAGCCTGTACTGCATCTTGGTGGTGCGCACCGAAAAGTGTCCCATTTTTGTACTGTAGCGAAACTAGATACGGTGCTGTATCGCAACGAGATACGCTTTAGAAAGGGGACGAAGCCTAAGGTTTCTTAAGTTTCATAGGTTTCTTAGGTTTCTTAGGTTATTCTCTGGTTAGTTTTAGGCTAAACTCAGGTTTTTGGTAGGTTATTTTCAGGTCATTTTTATGCTGTTCTTAGGTTATTCGTAGGTTTCTTAAATTTTTCTTATGGTTATTTCGTACTTTGTTGATTTCCTTAACTTTTTTTTGTTGACTGAGGCCTAGCGGAGGTCCTCTATGTTTAGCGCTAATGGAAAAAGCGATGTCTGTCCGTCGGTCACCGCCACAAAATGCGCATGTGCACTGGGGCGTTTGGTACCAAATGCACACATGCGCGGTGGCCGTATATATTCAGACCACTTGCAACTCAAGATATCTGTCCGTCGGTCAGCGCCACCAAAATGCATTTTTATGCTGGGTCTTTTGGTACCGAAGGAAATACATAAGCATGGGTCCTTGCATGAGCGTAATGACTAAAATCTCCGATAAGTCCGCAGGTGCCGCCTTAAACCTGTTATACTGTCTGTAGATAAATGAAATTTCCGGTTTGATATTTGGAAGAGACGATGTTTATTAATGCAGCCTGCATTAACAGCTTCCAGCCTGCAGTACGATATGGATTGCATTATGCAGGTCTATATCGCAAGGCAGGCTCGAACTTCGAAATCAAAAACTTTTCTTCGGACCAATCGAAAAACTTTCAGCACAGTAAAGTGCCCTCCAACAAAACAATAAAAGAGCTACTCTTCCATTCATAAAGGATTTTTGCAAGGCGGAAAAAGTAGACTTGTTATAATGTAGCACGTCACAACTGAACGGCGGCACTGCTAGAGTTTGTAAAACCGTGCATTGTAACTGACAAACGCGTCCAGAGAAATACTAGTGCTGATCAGACCGGGTTAAACATTTAGCAGATGTTTTTGCTGAAGTAGGGCACAACGCTCTCTTGCGCGCCCGTGAAAGATAGCGCGAGTTAGTCACCACAACATTCTTAGCCGAAAGCTAACGGCTGCGCTCATTGGTCCGCTACGTGATCCACAGATGAATTACAAAACGCGGCTTCGAAGCTGCGTTTTCTATTTCACATACACATTCACCTCCGTTGTTGTGCATAGCCAACCGAGCTTTACACCGTGGTCACCGGAACCCGTAACATATAGTAAATATTAAAGCATTATAATTGCTAATTTGCTAATAAAATGTGGTGCAAGTATTAATCCGCATTAATAATTTAGCCTCACTTAGTTTTAAAAGTTGTTATTACTTACTAGTAAAAGACTATTAGTGATTGTTAATTTAGGAATTACGATTAGTAATTAAAGTAATTATTATTAGTGATTACGATTATCAATGCACATTTGTAATATTGTGTAGGTTGTGTTACTGTAATTAAGTCTAATTATATTAATTAATAACGCGTATTAATTTGCTAAGTTACATTGAGTAAATGGATACATTTTTTTCTTCAGTTAAGTTGTAAATTATTGCATTAATTAATGACACCTCAAGCATGCGGAATAAAACGTGGCTGCGGCCCTGCTGTACAATTCGTTTGTGTGTACGCATCTGGCGTTCGACTGCGAGTGCGACCCGTTGTGATGTCGGGTCCGATTACTCCACCAATCTCGCCAACTCATCTTGGACATCCCAGACAACAGAATCTCTGGATGGACCCGAACGCAACGACCCACTTAATGAACCGGCTGAACCAGCATAGAAGTCAGGTCGGAGGACAGAGCCAACAAGTGCCTGTTCCGACGACGACCACACAGGTCGTAACGTCGATGCCTCGACCCTTTACGGTCGTCCCACAAATTAACACCAACGGGAGAACCGAAGTGGAACTGCGCCAGCAAGCGACATGCTCGTTCTCGTGCTCACATAGAGACGATTAGCCAAGCACTGTCTCAGACTTCCCAAATAGATCCAAACCACACCTAACACCGGGTGATCTTATTAGGCCAACTGTCGTACTAAGAGACTCGTCTGAACGACGCCAACACCAAGCTTTACGCGAAGGAACAGAAATCTCTCCAGATCTGCCAGCAGGCAGTAGCCCAACAGATAGCCCAAAGACTTGGAGAAGACACTGGCTTCTCGGCTACGACCATACAGATCGCAACGCCGACGACTCAGCCAACTCCATCGACCTCGGCAGGCCAACAGACGTTTAACCGAGTACCGTCAGTGGAGATCGGAAAATTACGGATCCAGAAGGAAGAGGCCATAAAACAAGCAGTGAAACTCAGAATGAGTTACTCACAGATCCCCCACACAGCGGAGAACTACACCGCCGAGATGGGAAGGATATGCCGACAAGAGCAACGTCATATCGACTCGGCCGCCGACCTGGAAAATAGAATACGAGCACAAGCAGCACTCAGGACCCGTAGCCAATAGAAAACGCCCATCCTACGCAGGACTGTAGCCCATATAATTGGGAAAATGTCTATGGGTGCAGTCCTGCGTAGGGTGGGATACGGTGTGCGGATTGCGTAACAGCGTGCGGGTGGCAGTTAGCACAGACTACCGCAATAAATAATAAAAAATTAAAAAATAAATACTGACCGCATTCAGCGAGCTCTCCACTTGTTGATTTGTACGAGTTCTTCACTTTGTATTTTAATGTTCACGTGTTTTTTCCTACCATTTTCCAGTATTTTGATAACTGTTGATACCGTATTTGTGTCTTCCATCGGAATCAAACACAAGTCTTACTCTGGACTTCGAAAATTATTCAGCAACAAGTTGGTGCCGTATGCCTGCTGTTTTTTCGGATTGTTTGCCTACGGAAGTTATTGTGATCTCTTCGGTGGGATTCTGCACATTGTGTGAGGTAAGCCAGCAATCCCTTAGTATTTTTTTAAATAGGGATGCAGGATAATGCCGTGCCAGTGCGAGAGGACGGATTTCAGCTGCTGAAAAAAGGAGCTGCTGTTCACTGAGGAGTGCAGTGCAGTTTGTTGGTTGTGTTCGCAATTTGTATTGGGGCAGCGTTGTATCGTCTCATAGGCTGTGCAGGACTCATCTTGCTGGTTTTAATTTTATATTTCTTCTTCTGTTTACAGAAGCCATCTTTCGGAAGAAGGAATAGGCCGTGAGCGTCCATTACACAGGTAAGGAATTTCGCATTTTCTGAAATACGGCGTAAACAGTTCACCCGTCTGTAGACCACTGTCTTTTGGCTGTTACGTACAGGGAACTGCTCTCCACAGCTAAATATATTCTTACGTAGAGTGATCTCATGGATTAGTTTTGTTTTTCTCTGATATTTTCTTTCTTATTACATTAAATAATAAATCTTAAAATCCCACTACAAATTTTTCGTAATTTAGGCACACTAAAAGACGGGGCGAAATTTGATTCCTTACGCTATCGTGAGAAGCCGTTCTTCTTCAACTTTTCACCTGCGGAAATCGTAACCAGGTTTGTGCTGACAAGCTGACTAACGCGGTGCATGCTGTCAATTTTCTGTTCTTGTATTAGCTCTGTGCACATTAACACAGAAAGTTAAGGTATGGTTAGTTTCGTAATTACATGAAAGCCTGGCCGCCGTGCGGCATCTTTCATCTTGTTCCTTTGCGCTAACCGTTTGCTGTGCAGAGGGTTGAGTTTTTTTTCTTCAGAATCATGCGTATAAGAGTCGGAATCCATGGCACGAACCGCAGCAACTTTGTGCTTACCGTGGGATTTATAATACGGTAATGAGAAACAGAATTTGTGATCACTTCTTATTTTGATTTTTTATTTTCATCGTGAATGTGTTTCCTTTTCAGTTAACTAGTATCCGAAAACTGATTTCCGATAGAGTCGGCTTTCAGATCGAAGCCATTGAGTTCGATGGTAAATACAAGGGAGAAAATAAACTTGCACTTATTTTACACTGTCGGTGTGTTATATTTATAGGGCAAACTTACACAAACAACACTCCGGAGAAGGAGGTAATGGACACATCACTGGCTGAAGACATGCTTGTTGTTGCCTTCAGAACTGCACCGCAACCACCCCCGCGACTTGCCAGCCCCGTTTTGTCCGAAGAGTCTGACAGCGAGCCAGTGTTGTCCGTTAACGAGAAACCAACCGATGACGTGGCTGACAGCACTGACCGAAACAAAAGTTCCGAACCCGTTCCGGAGGTGCCGGAAGCGGAACGCTGCTGCGGCCAATCAGCAGGGGTCGGATGCGGAAGGGATGAGTGCTACTGCGACCAGTCAGCAGGTGTCGGGAACCGAACCGGAGAGCACCGCCGCGGTGAACACCGTTTTGGCCAGTCAGGAGAGGTCGGAAGCGGAAGGGTCTAACGATGCTTCGGCCAGTCCGCAGGGATCGGAAACGGTACCAGCGAGCACCGCCACGGTCGAGCGCGTAAATCAACCACCGCCGCCAGCCAGTTCAGCTCTGCCGGTGTCTGCCCCAAAACGTCCGCCGTACAAAATCATTGTGCAGCCGCCCCGAGCCCGACCACCGTCTTCGCGTCAAAGCTCACCGCCGGGATCGGTATCGGTCAGTATACAACGTTCGCCGCGGGGTTCGGGCTCTGGTCTTGCGTCTTCTCCGCAGGGCTCGGTCGCTAGCCGCACGCGCGGTGCCCAAGTGGCTTCGACCAGCAGCGACCGTCAACCGCGGTATTTGGACATTTGCTTACCAAAGCACGGATAGGTCCTACTGTTGCTGTTTTGTTTTGCAGACCCACCGTGGCGGCTCCTGGCAGCTCAGCATCCAGGCCGGGGTCTGGACGCCGCGTGACCTCGCCGGTGTGGAACAAGGCTTACTCCCCGCCCCGGCGTCGAGCTCCCAAGCGGTGCAACGCAAAGGCACCTACAGCCACCCGGACCACCCGTAAGGTCAATAAGCGAGCCCCCAAACAACGGAAGCGCGCGAGTGACCGTGCCGCTGGTTCCGCCGAAACTGCACGCGCTTCTTACGGCGACCATCGCATTAGGAGGGTGACCACGATCGAAATCGATGGCAAAACGTGGCCAGTGTTCGAGTGGATCCACACAATTGGGGAGTGGAAACACTACAATGGTAGCCAGGCGTTCTTCGCTCCAACGAAATTTCATCTGGTGGATAGTCGCGATGTAGGAAATGGATACACCGAGGTAATTGTAACTCTCGCTTAAAATACTGTTTAACAACACTGGCAGGAAATCCACATCGGAACCCCCACAGAAACCTCCACTGGAACCCCCACTGGAACCCCCACTAGAGACATCTTTGCACCACCGCAGACGTTGTTGTTTTGTAAGCGTCTACTTCTGTTTTCCAGGTCGCCGAAATTATGGAGGATCTGCAGAAACGCGTGGCCCACAACGGATCTCGCTACTTCCAATGTCCGTTTTGCTTCATTATCTTTGGGGCAATGGGGCGGCCGGATGTAGTCTACCGCCACATTCATGGAGCGAAGGGTAAAAAGGGAATGAACTTTCCCTGCCCAAAGTGGCGCGAAAGGGACCGGCGTCGGGACTATCTTTTGGGACAGTTTCCCATCAGCCTGAAGCTCCGTTTCTGGTACAAGGATGCCCAGATGAACTTCTGCAACCCTGGATCGCGCACGTGGCCGAAATCGGCAGCCTCGTGGTTTATATGGCTGCGCCCTGAAGACGTGGAGGAGGCTAATGTGTAGCGCACCCTGAAACACCTGCCTCTTTATGAACAGCCTGGAGTTGTAGCGCCGGGTCCCTCTGCCAGCAACGAGGATGTGCAGGTGCTGGATGCAGACTCCGATGAGGAGGATGATGATGACGACGACGAAGACGAAGAAGAGGATGATGACGACGTGGAGTACTTCGACGGTTCAGAAGCGGAAGAAGATTTTGATGAAGCGATGTAGCTATTTTTTTTCTCGTTGTTTGTCCACTGTTGTGTGACTGCCGTTTTTATTTGCGAAAACGAATGTATGATTTTATCTTACGTTTTCTGATAGATGTTCCTTTGTTTCTCGTTTGATGTAAGATTTATTTTTGATCGACAACTGCACTATTTTTTTTTGTACTTGTACTGAATTTACTTCTGGATGAATCAAATAATTTTCTGATGGGAAAATCAATATCAAACGCTGAAAAAAGTCCCAAAAACTATACTGATTTATTAGAAATACAAAGATAACGCGTTATTACCTACAAAAGGCATTGTGTACTGTGTCCCGCGTTTTTTGCCGTAATTGCGCCCGTTACTCTTGTGACGTAGGAACACAAAGAGCAACTTTATTACGTGGGTGGTACCGGCAGTACTTTGTTCCCACCAGTAAGAATCGTGAGAACAACGGGCTCGTTTTGCATACGAGGATTCAATTGGCCCTGCATCCGACAGTTAGAGCGCTCTTCAGTTCTTAATTTTAAACTTTGAGACAGCAGAATTTTCCTTTTAAATTCAGCTATGGAGTTTGACTGGCTGGATTCTCTCGATTTGTCAGAGTTTATGCTAGGTTCTCCCTTCACACATCCTGTAGCTAGCCAGGAGCCTGCTAAACCGTACAAACATGTTGCTCATGATCTCGCAAGCATTCTAGCGGATTTAGGATCTCCTGATGTGCCTGCGGTTGAAATTCCTGTTTTGGAAGAATTGCCGGAGTTTTTCGAAGTAGTGCAAAGCGGTTACGCTGCCCCTGCTGAAGAGGCTTCCAGTGGTATTCCTGCTGAAGGATGGGCTCAGCCGTATTCCATACTGTTGCCTAATGAGTTCGTGGCAAACGCGGCACCTGTTGCTGCTCTTCCCAACAACGCTCAGCCAATGCAAGGTACAAATTGTTTTCAAAAACATTTTTATGTTTTTTTTTTCAAATGATCCTTAATTTATTCGGAAGTTTTATTTATTTATTTTCTTCTGAATTTTCCTTTCTTAAATAATTGCAATTAAAATGTAACTTGACGCTTGTAGGTGGCGCAGTTACCAACACCATTTCGCACGGCGACACAACAGTACTGCATTTTATAAGAGACAGTCGTAATGAAGTGTATGAACTACGCCTTGACACTTCAATCCAAAAGCCGGAGATGTCCAAAGACCAGTTTGCAGCATTCTTGGAGTATGCGCTTTCCTACCGAAGCCACCACGACGCCAAGAATCCACTGGAAATCGATGTAGACCACAAACTGCCATCCCCGGTCGCTCGGGATTTAGGGCCAGACTTGCGCGGATTGTTCAGAACCTCACCGCGTGGCGTTCTTGTTCGTTTCGAGATTTCGGCTCGCTGTTTTCCCAGCATACGCTACTTTGTCCTGCAGCAGTTCAGGAATGCTCCGGCTGATCAGCAGCTGCTGTTGCTGGACTGTTTTGTGCCTTACAACGGTCGCATTGCGGGCAGTGAGTTATTTCAAGCACTTTTTGAATCATAATGCTAATTGTTTTTTTCTCCCTCGTAGAACTACCGTCGTCGTTTTGGGATCAGTACCTTGAAGAGCTTAATAATGAGGTGCAGCTTTACCTGCCTGATTTTATGGAAAAGAATACGAAGAACGGGAAGAAGCCGCAGAAACAAATTAAAGAGCGCGTTCTTAAGGCGTTGCCGGATGGTTGTTACTACGCCTGGCTGTTTAAGCATGTAAACTTCTTGAAAGAGTTTGACCTCCAGCAGTTGTCTGATCTTAAAGAAACAGTATTGACTCAGTATTTGGATAGAATTAAGTTGTGAATAAAGCGAGACGGCTTTGTAGGGTGCAATTGTTTTATTTATTCAAGACATGGTTACCCCCACGGAAACCCCCACGGGTTCCTATTTAAAAGCCAACTAAATTAACATCAAATAATCAAAAGTCTTTTATTGCTCTTGCTCCCGCTTCTCTCCTAAGGCGGGTGTACGAACGTGAACTAAAAATAAAAAAGCTGCAATTAGCAAAGCAGTAATATCCGCCAACGGATAGCAACTACCTTCATTAGGAGGTCGAATTCCGAAGTGTGTGATTCCAGTGATCTGTCAGCAGTACTTTTCCGAATGATTCCAACATGACGAAAAAAGTGAACATTGCAAATAAGAGGAAGTAGAAAACGGCAACAACGATTTTTTCCCACCGCCGCTCATGGCGGGTTAAATCGGGGAGCATTGCTTGTAGGTTGGACATTGTGAGCGATTCTTATTATTTGAATCAATAGCGTTTACTTAAATGTGAGCGGAGGTTTAAAAGTGCACATGAATGCCGTGTGAAAAATCTTCAAGTTGCATAGAAGCGACGTGTGCAAATCCACAAATTGCACAGGAGGATCGACTATAAAACGGTCGATCACGGATAAACGGACTTCATTTTAGTGCAATGGAGTCTTACGGTACGTCTGCTTTTAGCACAGTAGAAAATCGATTGATGACCTTTCCTGTCGACCAGTTGAATTCCCGTGTCAAACTCCCTCGTCGTCTAGCCGAAGCCGGATACATTTACGTGCCAGACCAGGGCTATTATCTCGTCAAGTGCTTCTGTTGTGGTCATCGGCTAACATTTGCCGAGTGGGGTGACGATGTTTGGAAGAAGCACGCCACAGGCAATCCAGACTGTCGCTACCTGCAGGCCCTGCGCCTAGCGTATGCAAATATCCATCGTCAACTGAACCAGTACTGGCAAGAGTATTGAACAATGTGCGTGATTTGGTTGCTGGTCTTGCTGCAGCATTATTTTATCTGTTTTAATTTGCAGTATGGCCCCCTTCAACCCGCGGATGGCACATTATCTTGCCCGCTTGAACAGTTTCAACCATGTGAAGCGATGGCAGTTCACTACGCAGACGAAGGAAGATATGGCGGCGGCCGGATTTTCTCATACTTGGTCCAACCTCATCCATTGCTACTACTGCGGTTTGGGGCTGTGGAACTTGTTGCCCTATGAACAAGTGGACGTTCATCATGCCCGCTACCGTCCACAGTGTCCCGTGATTGTCAGCCGACTGGGTCTGGATGCCATCGCCGAGATTCAACGCCTCCAGGAGAGGGTTAATGAAGCCCACTGCTGCGTTGAAGAGTTATGGGATCGTCGAGGGCCAAGCAATGGCAACATATGTTACTGCTGCGAGGAAGACGAACTGGGACCTCTTAAAGATATGAAAACCTTCGAGAACCGCTTGGCGTCCTTCCCTGTCAGCTGGAAATCCCGGGTCGTCCATCCAGTGCGACTGGCTGCCGCTGGATTCCAGTGGACTGGAGGGAATACTGCTGAATGCGTGTATTGCGGTCTGGTGGTGGACAAGTGGAAGAAAGGCGACGATCCCGAGGAAGTACATCGTTCTTTAAATCCTGAGTGTAAAAGTCTGTGTTGTATGTATTAAAGCGGTTTCTTAATTTCTAATCTTTGTTGTCGTCATCATGTGTAGCCCACTAAAGGAATATCCGCGCTTTCAAGCGCCTTTCGGTATGTGTGTTTGTGGACCGACAATGTCGGGTAAAACGCAATTTGTACTATCTTTGATTAAAAACCGCGCGCAGATGATCTGTCCGTCTCCTGATCGAGTAGTGTACTGTTACGGTGAATGGCAAAAAGCATTCGGTGAACTGGAAGAATCTGTTGAGTTTATCAAGGGCATTAATGCAATTTTTGAAACAGAAGATTTCTTTGATCCTGACCAGCATACCTTGTTAATTATTGACGATCTAGCTGGTGATATCTGCAAAGACGCGCGATGTTCGAATTTGTTTACGCGCGGAATCCATCATAAAAATGTTTCTGTTATCCTGCTATTACAGAACCTTTATAAGCAAGGAAAATCTATGCGAGATATAACGCTGAACTCGCAGTATCTTGTTTTATTCAAGAACGTCCGTGATATCAATCAAATTAAACTGCTTGCTCGTCAAACCGGACTGAATCAGCTGATCGATGCGTACCGCAAAGTCACCGCGGAACCGTACGAGCCACTAATAATTGATATGCGATCGACGTGCCCGGACTATTTAAGAGTGAGATCACACACACTTCCCAAACAGTCGATGCGGATTTTTGTGAAAGCCAATTCTAATGATATACCGAAGCCATGTCGGAACGTGTAGAAGCTCTTGCCCCTTTTGTGATCACTTTGAAACACCTAAAGCCGAAACAGCGTCGCGTCTTGATGGGATTTGCTAATAAACCGCAGTTGAAGGCTTTGGAAGAAATAGCGGCCAACATCATCAAGAATACCGTCAGTTTATCACCTTCCGATCTGAACAAGTGCAAACGCCACCGCAAAGCATTAAAGCTGTTAGCTTTGCGAAGATATCCTATGAAAGCCAAGAAGCGGATTTTACAACAAGGTGGATTTTTGGGTGCTATCTTGCCTGTTATTGCCGGTGTGCTTACATCGTTGATTGGTAATGGATGAATATTTTATTGTTCCTCGCCGCGTCATGGAGGAGCGACTACATGAAAAGATCCAAATCAATCGAGAGCCTCCCGAAGCCAAAGCTGTCGTCTCACTAGACAACTTAGTTGCCGAAACCTTGCAACGCAAAGATATAAGCGAATATGAGAAAGCCAGTCAACTTTCCAGTATCTTAGAACGCTTCCTGGCTTTGAAGCAAAAAGCCATGCCCGATGAAAATCTCGTGGAACCTCCCAAATACGTCCCTCCTACTCCGCCTATAACCAAAAAGCCCCGCCCTAGTCGCCCCAAAGAGAAAGCGGATGAAGCACCCGTTCCTGTGCCCCGCTTACGATCACACAAACACCAAACGGGACACGGCATGAAACGCAAAATTAGTTGGATCACACTGTCGTAATGTCTGGATTTTTACCATCTGTGATTCGATTGTGCCGATTTTTTAAGCTTAACTGTGTCTCCAATTGCTGCAACGATGGATCGCCTAATGAAGAGGTACCTCGATCCTCGTCATCCCGGAAGTTTTGGCGGCGTCGAACGATTCCGAAGAACGCTAAAGACCAGAGCCAACAAACGGAAAGCGGAGGAGATATTGCAGGAGATCGATGCGTACACTGTCACCAAAGAAAGCCGGAAACGGTTTCCACGCAATCCAGTGATAGTTACCAATCTGCGGCAGCAATATCAGGCTGATTTGGCCGATTTGTCAAAATATTCCAGAGAAAATGGTGGAATAAAGTATTTGTTGTTTGTTATTGACTGCTTCTCAAAGATGCTGAGTGTTCAAGCCTTGAAGACAAAGACCGGAAAAGAAACTCGCGATGCCCTTCAGAAATCGTTTGAAGAACTCGGTAAACCGGAAAAGTTGCAATACGACAAAGGAACCGAAATGCTGAATTCAACTGTGCGTGCGTTTTTAAAAGACCAGAACGTCCAGTTTTTCACATCCCAGAATGAAGACATAAAATGTGCTATGGCTGAGCGTGTGATTCGTACGATCAAATCCCGCATTTTCCGATTATTCCGTTACCGCGTCAGCACTCACTATATCGACAAATTGCCGGACATTGTGCACTCGTACAATCACTCCTTGCATAGCGCCCATGGATTGCGACCTATCGATGTCAAGCAAGAAAATTCGTTGTCCGTGTACAACAAGCTGTACCCGGAGCCCACGGTAAAGAAACCGCGCTACAAGGTTGGTGATGCCGTACGGATTTCCATTCGGAAAGGAAAAGTGGAAAAGGGATACACGTATCGATTTAAGGAAGAGATATTCTTCGTTCAACAAGTTATTCCTCATCCGGTACCGGTTTATGTTTTGAAAGACTATCAAGACAACACTATTGACGGAAAATTCTACGAACCAGAGTTATCTCTCGTTCGAAACGTTCCTGACAAAGAACATACTGTGGACTTTGTTGTAAAACGCCGTGGAAAGAAAGTCTTAGTTCGTTGGCTAGGCTACGGACCGGAACACGATCAGTGGATAGATGAAAAATGTATGAAGGTGCGCCATTCTACCTAACCCTGCCAAGTGATGTGGCTACTGATCCTGCCAACACACCGTCGAACTGGACCACCAAACTGAAGCATCCTATTACCTTGAAAGGCAAATGGGAAATGGCACTGGTGGAACTACAGTATCTGAATTCGTTTTATACTCTGCCTGTTGAGCAAAAAATCCAACTAGACGTTGTGCGAGAGTTTTATCTGAAAAAAGATGGTGAGTTCATCCAAACTCCTAGATATATCAGTGCCCAAAAAAGTATTGTGGTGCCACCGGGCAACTACAAGAACGCAGAGTTGCTACTGCAAACCATTAACTCTTTGGCTCCTATCATAAAGACCTATTTAATGGACGGAAAAGTGATGGACGACAAAAGTGCATTGCCGGGCAACAAAATGTTTGACGTACAATTCTATACGCCAACCAACCATAAGGTCAAGCTCAGCATCGGAAATGAACGAGTATCTGTTAGCTTTCCACCCGAATCTTTAACGTTACAAAAAATTCTGGGTTTCGAACAAAGCCAATTTGAGCCGGAGGTTCCTGCTGAAACGATTGACGGCGCGCATGGTCAAGCGAAAGCTAAATACCTATCGTTCTGGGACAGAGCTCCAACGCCAAAGCTGACGACATTTCTGTCCGATCGACCAGTCAACACACTGCTCGGTAACCAAAGCCTATTCTTATACAGCGATGTGGCCGACTACAGTCTGATCGGAGACACCGCAGCGCAATTTCTGCGTGCTGTACCTATTAGAGGCGAAGTAAATCAAACCGTGGAAGCACGCTTCGACATTCCCCATTATGTTCCAGTTCTTCGCCAACATTTTGAAACTATCAAGCTGATTATTGCCAACGATCTCGGAGACGAAGCCAAATTCCAAACGGTAAAGTCTCTTGTGAAATTGCACTTCCGACCACAGCGTCTCTACTGAAAATGCCTTTCATTCAGTATGTTCCTGATCCGCGCCGCTACGACGAAATATTCGTTAGCCAAACAGGAGGTAGCGCCCTCATTCGCTACCGTGGAACACTACAAAACGGCTCTGGCCTTTCCCAAATCCTGAAGAGCTTATTCGCCAAAATATCGGCGTTTGCCAAACCCATCATACGCCGTGCCGCTCCGCATGCCAAAGCAGCGTTAGATGCCGCCACGCCGCATTTGCAAGAAGCCGCTACCGGGGCTATTAAAGAGGTTGCTGATAAAGCCAAAGAAACCATAAGCAAGCGTTTAGCACCGCAAGAAGGAAGTGGAATACGTAAGAAACGCCGTATTGTCCGTAACCGACAGCGTATTAAACGCATTCCTCCAACTAATATTCCCGACTACTTTTGACCATGGCCTTACTGATGATGAAAATTCGGAGCCGGCAATGCAGCTGGAAAACCAACTGTTCGCCTTACCGGCTACGCTAACTGATCGGTGGCGTACCGAGCATGAGAAGTTGAACCCCACTACGATTCTGACGGATAGCGGCTCGGCTGGCGATATTAATTTTTATATTCCTCCCAGTACAGCTGGACTGCTTAGCCTGGCAGACATGATCTTAGAATTGGAGGTCGGCATCAAAGTAAAGAAAGGAGCTGCTGACTGGACGCTGGTAACGAACGCTGACAATGTGGCCCCCGTTAACAATTTTCTGCATTCGCTGTTCTCTTCGTGCCACGTAACTGTGGCAAATCGACTTATCTCGGATGCCGCGACATTTTATCCATACCGGGCTTATTTGGACTCTTTGCTATCTTATTCGGTGGATGCCCAAAGGTCCCAGTTATCATCTGCTGCGTTTTATACTGACACTGCACACAAGATGAGCGACGAAAAAGACAACAAAGGAGAAGTTAGCCGCAAAGCCCTATTTTCTGGCAGTAACTACGTGCAGTTGTCGGGTAAAATATTTGCGGACTTACTCGACCAAAGTAAACCATTGTGCACTGGTGTTCCCATCAATATCTGGTTGGTGATGAGCCGGCCGGAATTTTGTTTGCGTGTATGGGATACCAATGCCACCAAACAGTTCAAACCGTTCATTCGGAATGCTCGCTTATCGGTCCGCCGGTATATCCCGGCACCCGATTTCATGACGGCCGTGGCCTCGGAAATGCTAAAGAAAACCGTCATGTATCACATTGAGCGCGTGGTGAAGCGTGTGTCGGATATTCCACAAAAGACGCAGAGCACCGTGGTAAGCAACCTGCAGATTGGACAGATTCCTAAGGTTGTGATCATCGGTTTCCTGGAAAGCGACGATTTTCACGGCAACATCAAAACAAATCCTTTCAACTTTCAACACTTTAACGTCACCCAGATCAGTGTGGAAGTGGATGGACAGAGCTACCCCACAAAACCATACACTGCCGATTTTGGACGGTCACAGTCGTTAGAGTGCTACGATGGTTTGTTGGACGCCTTGGGATATCGAACACATCCACAAAACAGTGTTCATTTTAATCGGACGGCTTATAATGGTGGTTACACGTTATTCGGCTTTGACTTGACACCGGGACATACAGGAAGAGGACCGCTGACTTTGGTGAAGCAAGGCAATTTAAGCGTGTCGGTCAACTTTGAGAAACCTCTGGATAAAACAGTCATGATGGTCGCCATGTTGGTGTACGACAGCATTATCGAAATTAACCAGCATCGCCAGTTGATTGCGGATTTTTCAACATGAACACGGAGCAGATTTTCAGTGCCCTACAGTCAAACTCATCGACGAAAACAGTGCTGCGTGGAGTGTATGCCAGCGACAAAGTGCCAAATACACTTTCGCCCTACCCTGGTGCGGCGGTGGTCAACACTGATCCAGCGGACCAAGACGGATCACACTGGATTGCTCTTTACCAAGAACAGGATGGAGTTATTGAGGTGTTTGATTCGTTTGGGAGGAAACTGGATTCGTATACAAAGAATTTTGCGAGTATAATGTCAGCGAATCGGATTATAGAGCAATCCGAACAATTTCAATCTGAATATTCTACCGTGCGTGGGCAATATTGTTTATTTTTTTATTCTTCGACGTGTTTGTGGCGAATCTTACACTAATATTGTGCATTTGTTTACCGATAATCGAGCGAGCAACGACAAAATGGTCTGTCAGTATGTTAATTCTTATTTTGACATCAACATTTAAGTCATTGACAGTGCATTTATCCGACAAATATGTAAACGCATATCGGAATTAAAATGACGGAAAAAACAGCCGCGGTTTATTCGTTTAAGGAAAAAGAGACAAATGAAACGCTAAGCCAATAAGAAGCAATCATTGACATCGCTCAGATGAGCTTTGCAAACATGGCACGAAACTCCAAAGCATTAAGTTCAAGATACCCTTTAACGTCCAATCCAATAACTTGCCCAACGTCCACTTGGTCAGCTTCCAACAGCACAGCCTCCACGTAGCGCGACTCCAAAATAGCCTTCTCAGCCGCTGCCCACTCGTCATCGCTGGCGCTCCCGCACACCATCTTGCCGTTACGTCCACGCATCTGGTGGATCAGTTCCGTAAACTCTTCGGCCACTTCCTAGATTAAATGATACACATGGATACGTGCAAATTAAACTTGAGACAGAACTGCTTACTTCTTTCAGCTTGTCATAAGCCAAGGCAGACTTCAAAGTCTTCGGCACATGGTTGGCTTCATCCACAATGAGGAGCTCTTTCAGCAGTGTCATGTCCACAACCAGCTCCTTCAGTCCGTCGTAGGTTTTCAAGCCAAACGTCACGCCAGCTTTGGTAGGAAACAGGTCGCCGTTGTTGCCGAGAGTGTAGCGACGCACGGTGGCCGTGTTGACACGGTTGTAGCGTCCCCATCCAAAGTACAATCCATTCTCCAGGGCGTACAGTGGTGTCAGCTTACCATCGGTCCCGCTGCTGCACTGGGAAATCTTGTCCAGGTCCCCTTTGCCGCTCATAATCAAGGCACACAAGCGCATGAATCCAGGCTTCTTTACCGTGATGGACTTTTCCAGGGTGCGGCGGTAGGTGTCGTCGCTCTGCTTCTTCCACTCTCCGATGACAATGGCCGAGACTCCGTCTTGGAAACGGGCGTACACGTACTTCTCGAAGCCGATCTTGTAGACATTGGCACCTTCATGGGTAAAGGCGTGACGAGGATGCTTGGTGACCTCTTGCTCCTTGAACTTCTTGGCTAGGCTTAGCTTGACATCATCCACTTCCGGGGCACGGCGTTTGGCAAAAGTACGTGGCTTCAGAGGCGTGGCCGGAATCTCACGGGCGGCTCCACTGCTTGACGGCTTGGGAGACATGGCACGTTCAGAAGAAATTAAATCAGGAATGAACTCCATAGTTGTTGCAAAGGATAAACGTCTTTAAAATAGTTTAGAAAACAGAAGCATCGAAAAAATGATATAGTGATTCACTTATTGCTTGCTTTTATGGGCTGGCAGACAAGCGTTGTCCTGTGCAAAATCCAGAAAGGTGCTGCAGGCTCAGTTTTGCATGGGACGCTCCTATGCAAGTTGAGTAAATCTGCACTTGTACGTACATAAAAGACCTGCTTCCAGTGGAACATACTGGTTTTGCATACCACTCTCCTATGCAAATTTGGGGCAGACGAAAAACGTACGATTGTTACAGTACAAAAGCAACGCGTATTTATTAGTTGCAGTTCATTCCATTCATTCACACAGTTCAAAATGGGTCTAAGGTGTGTTTTAGATGCTGATTGGTTCGTGATTGACGAACTAAAATTTTTAAAACAGTTGGCGTTTTTTTGTCCCGAAAAAGGGGAAGTCGGCTTTTACACATTTACGCTACCGCGCAGTGCTTCCCAGTGTGCACGTGACTTGGAGAGACAGGCGCGCCATTCTCACGGATTGATCTGGCACACTTACGGTGACTACCGCCACAATCAGACAACGGTGGTTTTTGAGAATATTTTTGAAAGAATCGGTCGACCAGCTGACGTCACGTTCTACGCCAAGGGATTGGAAAAGTGTCGTTTCCTGGAAAAGTACTTGCCGGAAGTCATCAATCTGGAGGACTATCACTGCCCAACGTTCCGGCGATTGACATCTGCAAGCCAAACCACGCAGCGGAAGGCAATCATCTTCGGACTGTGGTTACACAGGAATGGTACGGATCACCAATGTTGTTGCCACCGCGAAGCTAAACTGCCACCTGAATCTGACCGAGATTGAGAAACGCTTGCCATTGGCTCAATATACCCCCCGCTCATTTTCCGGACTTCTCCTTCGTAGCATTGCCCCACCCAGAGCACACTGTCAGCTGTATGTCAACGGTAAAGTGACCGTGAATGGTGGCAAGAATTTGGACGAATCGCGTTTTTTGTTAAAATATTTTGTGCGATTACTGCGTAAAATTGGTTATGATTGTTCTGTTACTGACTATACGGTGGTCAATATTGTGGGCACGCATGATTTTGGTCAGAAGTTTGACCTTGACAGTGTTAGTAAACGATTGAACGTTCCGTACTTTGCTGATAGATTTCTTGGGTTACGAATCAAGTTGCCAGAGTGTACGGCTGTTTTGTTTTCTAGTGGGCGTTGTAATTTTTTAGGCGCAAAATCTGAGGTTGATTTGACTTGGGCGATGATTGATTTGGTGTTAGTGCTACCAATAAACTGAGAAGAACCACTTCAGATTTTATTCAGAACTTCATCGCGACGTATAACCGTAAGGCAAAGTGCTCCAATCAACATCAACAATTCTTCGCTTATCGTACGTAAAACTCAGCCGTTTACAAAGATCCACCTGCTTCAAAGTCATAGTTTTCTTATCGCGCTTAATACTGTCTGGATACTCTGCCACAAGAAAATCGGTCTTCTTTTCCAAAACACCAACCATCCTTTCGAAAGTTATGACTTCACTAGTTTGACCATTGAGTGTAAAACCTTTAACTTTAACTACACTTTTTCCATCGTTGGTCTTGTAAGAGTATGTCTTTGGGCCAAGGCTAACGAACTGGGTCATGAACTGTCCAGGTTGTAACTCATCCGTCAAGTCGCCGAGAAATTTGCCCGTCGGCGGAACGGAAATTCCTGGTCTGTTCACAAAAATTATGGAATCTGAAAATACGCAAGAATCACGTCTTGACACTTAATAAGAAGTTAAGCAGATGTCTCACCAGTGTCAAAATACAATAACGTGTCCTGCACTTGTTCCATGTAACCATACAAGTGAAGGCGTGCCCAGCAGGTCGTAAAACTGTAACAAAAAATTTCACCGATGAATCACCGGTGCACCCCAAAGACAGTAGACACTTACGCAGCTAAAACTACGTTGGCGTGTGGGTTCTGCTCGACGAACAGGCTTTCCCTGGTGTAGGATAGTTGGAGGACATCGTCACTGAACAGGTCCCACGAGTGTATATGATACTCTCCAGAAAGAAGCATCCGGTAAAATTCCTCCGGCGAAGAGATGTACTTGGTGTTTGGTTTGTTGTCCTGCATGCCCAAACGGCCCCAGAAGCTGCAAACAAAGGCGGTCATTGTGCGCTTTGCGAAGGAAAAAGTTCAAGTATATACCTATTCAAACAGAGCTTTGCCAGTGCTCTCATCCCTGGATTGGCTTCTATCTTGTCGTGCTCCAGTTCGATCCCTTCGTGTTCATGGAAATCCCGCAGATACTGGTCTTTTTCCATGTCGGTAGCGACATCCGCTGGCCATCCACTCGCTTCGGTTTTGATCTTGAGAAAACGGTCAATGTAGTCGCAAACAATCGCTCCTCGGACTGTTCAAAATGCCAAACTTCAAATATCTTAGCTACGAGGTAACCGCGGTCAATTGCAGCGTGTAACTCCGGTGAACCTAAAAAAAAAAGTTCCCGTGGGGGTTTATGTGGGGGTTTTACACATGCGGAATTTGATACTTACACCAAGTTCCAACGAGCACCCGTTCATCGTTCGCGTGTGTACATGGTGCGTTCTGCTTTTCTTGGGCGCAGGTGCGGCATAAAGGGAAGACCAACTTCCCGTTGGATCGGTATGGCAAGACGGGAAGATTCAGATCTGCTGGAGGCAGTACTTCACACTGAATTATCCCAAAATAATTGGCAATTGCATCAAAATCCCTATTGATGATGGTCGGATGTCCGATGGGGTAACGCTTGTTCTTGTTAACGTAGGGGTATTCGCTGCAAAGATCAAAGTAGCGAATCTTTTCGTCGTCCTTCACACTATGAAAAAGCTTGGTGGCATTCGTGCGACCGCCATAAAACGCATCCCGGGGATTGATGGGCTGCCGTACAGTGATTTCTTCGATAAAGGCTGCAAAAAATGGCTCCTGTTTCACAAGGCTGTCGAACTCGTGCACCCAAATCACGCAAAGTTCATGGCCCATGCTACGAATACGAGCATCCCGTTGAACGGTTTCCTCATAATCTTGCTCATGGGCAGGTTTCGGAAAGGATGAATCGTGTCCGGAGCAGTGCATTCAGGGCATCCATGGTACCAGCAACCGTGAAATTCAAAAACTTTGCCGGTAGAGGCGGAGTATCCATCCACAAAATACTGTCCAATTTTAAATTCTGCTCCTGAGGCTCTGGTCTGGATGGGATAATTCTCTTCCAGCTCCATCCACTGCAGCCACTTCAATGCCTTGACGGACTGGTTTCTATTGGAGTGGTATCCTTGTGGTGGGATCAAACCGATCTGGTTAGCCTTGAGGATATTCGTACGCCAATACAAACCACATAATCCGGCAATGGTTATGGATGACGAAAATGGACAGATTCCGCTGCTGATGCCCAAAACGAGACTGCGGAACTGCAGACAACACTTGCGAAGCACAGTTACATCGTTGCTGCAGTAGCTGACAAACTCTTTGCGGAAGTCGAAGGTGTTCTCTTTGGCAGCCACTTCATTTTCGTACCATATCTTGAAAGATTCCCGGTCCTTTTTGTTCATAAACTGGTATCCGTACTCGTCCATTGAAAGGAACTCCGTCACTTGGTCCCAGTTTTCGGGGCGATTAAAACGATGTGGAAAAAGGCCTTTTGCGGTGTCTGCAATACCGAAAGTGGCAAGCCATTTGGACAGGCTTTGAGGGTTGAAATTAATGCTGTCCCGAAAGCGGATGTTCAGCTGTGGTACATCCAGTTGCATTATCTTGCCGCCATTCATAATCACCCGGGGAACGATGCCATTCGTTAAAAGCCAGTTCATAATGAAATACCCATCGAAAGCCTTCAAATGAACAACACCATTTTTGTTAAGATGAAACAAACAACCACTGTAGAACTTACTTTAAAATTGTGCGCGATGATGTAATGATCCCGGTGGTCATCGCTAAAGAGGAATCGGCATAGTTGCTCAGTGATGTCTCCAAGCGGTTCGGTTTCTTCTGGAAATATCCACTCCTCGCCTTCGTCATTCTGCACCACCTAAAGATGCCATGAAATATAGCAGAACGTTGGTGGGGGTTTCAGTGGGGGTGACAAAGTTCAAATGATTTGCTACTGTATTACAAAAGCATTCAACAAACGTATTCTTTTAACAGTCAAAAAACGTTTGATGATAGTTACGCTTACCGCGAGATTAGGATGCAACTGTCCATCGTCCGCAACGTAGGTCTCAAAGTCAAAAAATAAAAACTTGGCATCGGAAAACTGCATCTTTCGAAACGGACCCAAAGTCTTTGGTTTCATGTAGCATCGATGATCCCCTATGACATGTTCTCGACAGGTCTTGCAAAACATCTCGCCGCAACGATGAATGGCTCCCGGTTTTCTTCTCATCGTGGAATAAACTGATCCGCATTGGTTGCACAATTTTACGGTACTGCAAATGCTACGTCGATTGCAAAACAACATCTCTGTGCCGGGACCCAGCTTATGGTGATCAAAGCAAGACTGTCCATAAAATTGCCGATTGCAATCAGTACAGGCGATCATGTTCGAGGTGTCCATTAAACAACTTGGACGCAGGCACTGATTACACTGTCCTGCGCAACGGTGATTTCTTCGGTCGTTGTACCCTTTGTTGCACTCAAAACACCAATAGCCACGATTGAAGAAAGCCGTCATAGAGGTCAACACGTCAAAATGGCGATTATGGAACAATAGGCAGATATGCTTCTTCTCAGGTTTTCCGCTGTATACTATACTGTTGGCTTGCATGGTGCTAACGATAACAACCTGATAACCAGGAAGTACCTTTTCAAAAGCCGTGACATCCGCGAGCGTGTATTCCCGGATAGGTAGGCCAGCATCTTCAATCAGCTCCTTGGACAGCGCAAGGATTTTTCTCTTTCCTTTGGCAATGTGTCTGGCGTAATCCTCCCGACCATTCGCAAAGGCTTTACCGATTACCAGCGCGCGGGCCATACAAATCTCGTCGTCGTTGTTGACCAAGATGACCGACCTCATCTTCTTCAGCTTCTGGTACAATAACAACGGGACGTCCCGGACACATCGACCAGACGGAATCTCCGTATGCTCCACGGAAACCGCATACGAATCATCAATGACCAACTCTTGATGCGAATTGAGGACCTTCGATATTTCCGCCATCCAACGCTGCACGGTCAGCTGTGATCGCAAAGTCGGGGGCGTCCAGATAGGAAAGGACAAATGTGCCGACTCCACCGATACACGAACATATTGGTGATCTGCGATTCCCTCCAAAACAGTCACTATCACAATCCAATACAGCCACTATCACAGCAGGTGCTTCGATGAAACTGATGGCGTCCAAATCATGCACGCTAACCATAAACCACTTGAAACGCATATTGTGAGTCTTCGAAAACCGGTGCCCTTTAGCCTCGACAGCAACATGTTCAGCCACTTGAAAATTCTCAGGGATACCACCTCCCACTTGAGGCTCATTAAATACCCAGTCATTCATACCGGCCAACTCGGCAGCATCAACCATGTCCTCATGCGATAAGACCATTGCCTCATCATCAAAGACCCAGTCGTCTAAGGCCGCTAAAGCCGCCGCATCAACAAGGTCATCTTCCGATAACTCGTAATCCATATTTTTTAAGAGTAAAAAAAAAATCCGACGAAACGAAATAGTGAACACTGAATTTGCACAAATGCAGATTTTGGAAGTCAGAAAATTACTAGAGCGAAATTTCAACTGTCAGAATTTAACTTTGAGTGATTTATGGATCATCGGATTTTATACCGCGAAAAGCGTCGATTTGCATACCAGCCTCCTATGCAAACTACACAATTTTTATTCACACTGGACACGTACGAGTTCAGAAGTACGATTCATAACCAGGAAGTGAAAACAAGGAAGTAAACAAACGAAACATAGTAAAAAAAAACAAAAAATAGCATCCGCCAGCATTCCTGTGGGGGTTCCGGTGGGGGTAATGGAAAACAACAGGAATAACAAAACAATACTAAAAGCCACACTAATTCAACATAATGACGTCGTCATCGTCTTCGTCCTGGTGGTCGCTGGCGTCCATGTCCGGTTCGGAAGCCGAATCCGAAATATGATCCACATCATCGTCGGACAGTAGCCATGTGCTATCTGCAAGAATTGCCGAAAAAAATTTTTGCAAACGAAAGCTGGAACAATAACGTTAGTAGAACCAGTTACCTGAATCGGCCATCGACACATCGTCGTCTTCCTCCTCGTCGCCCTTCTCCGACCCTAATTCAAAATACATAAAATTTTCTGAGTAAATCACTTTATAAAACGCAATTAAAAATTAATTCATCACAGAGACAAGGAATATCCTCACCGCTCATTTCTGCATCGCTGTCGCAATCGGTCTCTCCACCGTCTCCGTCCCAGTGCATAACCTGCGGCACGGCGTCGTGGAGCTGGCAGTGGTGGGTGCGGTTCACGCTGTTGTAGCCAAGGTCCACTGTGTGGAGGGCCGGCAAGTCCTTCAATGGCTTCAGAATGTCGTGACTGCTGATCCCGTTGTTCGCCAAAGTGAGCCGCTTCAGGTTCGGTGTCGCGGTTGCCAGCAACTCGAAATGGGGAGTGTCCGGGTTGTATCCCAGCTGGTTGTCGTTAAGCTGCAGTTGGGTCAGTTGGGGCAGCGGTGGCAGTCCAAGAACCGACTTCACTCCACAGGCATTGGCCGACAGGCAACGCAGATCAGTGAAACGCTGCAGCGGTATATCACGAAAATCGCTAAAAGGGAACTCATCCAAGATGATGGTCTTGGCATCGCTGGGCTCGTCGGCCAGGTACGCAAACAGGTTAACAGAAGTATAAATAGGAGAGCGGAACATTATGCAGATAATGTGCAAAACAGTGTACAGCGACAACAAGTACAATACTACACACACTCAACAAGTGCACAATAATTTGTAGGTATTACACAATAATTAACAGTTATTATGAATAAACGTACAGTGTACATTGCGTTATATATGTAGTCTGTCCTGTGCAAAATAGCTCAGTTCGGTAGACAAAGACAATTGCCACGATTTGTATAGGAGCCGTTGCATAGGAGGCTCGTATGCAATAATCGGATAGCAAGTAACTGCATGCAAGCGGTGGTTAGTCGCCGTGTATGCTAACTGCCACCCGCACGCTGTTACGCAATCCGCACACCGTATCCCACCCTACGCAGGACTGCACCCATACACATTTTCCCAATTATATGGGCTACAGTCCTGCGTAGGATGGGCGTTTTCTATTGGCTACGGGTCCTGAGTGCTGCTAGCACAGGAACGACTCTTGCGCCCGTCAGGAACGTCAGCACCGACCACACAGGCGGTGATTGGCGAGGAAATCTGACTAGCTCGATTAGATGGCCTAGCAAAGAAACGTAACGAAGCGCTCCACGAGATTAACGAGGTGAAGAAACGCCTGGCCACACTCGATCCGACCATATTACTCTTCAGCCGTCCTGTGTAACTCCGAGCAAATTTCGTATTGGACTAAGAAACTGACGGAGAGGGATAACGAAATCCGAGCGTTACAACCGTCAACGACTCAACCAGTAGCCGTTCCGACCGGAGCGCAACTTTCGCCGCTCTGTCAGCACACCGGAAGCGGGACTGTCGCTGGCTGCCATACTCGCAGGCTGCCATAGCGACTGGCCCGACAGCATTTAAAACAAAGAGAAGAACAAAAACTAAAAAAACTTAAAAAATGTGGCCCAAGAAAGCAGACGCGTGTGACCGAAGCTGAGCATCTCGGTACCACCGCGATACATTCATTGTGTCTTCTCGACTCTCGTAACCAAAATTACTGCAAATTTACGTACGTACGATGTGCTTAAACCATTTATCCTGAATACCATCATGGTGTATCCAGAAAACAAAAGCGGGATGTTCTTCCTTTAGAATATCCCTCCGGCTCATCGCATTATAGAGCCATACCGGTAGGTAAAATTTAGAAATTCATTTTAAAATTTGAAAAAAATTGTGGAAAGCTAGTTCTGTGCCACAACGAAATTCAATGTGCGCTTTCGTGCAAAATTGGAAGAGCATCGGTTCATAATGAGAGTTTTGGTACACCGCCGCGCGTTTAGGTTTAGGTTTAGGTTTAGGTTTATTGCTTAACGTCTCTAGATACAAGGAATCGCTCCTTATTGAGATCTACAGACAACCAAATCAGAAACAATGAAATTCAAACACATATTCTCCAATGAAATATGTCGTTGATTAAAAACAGAGACGAGAAAGAAGGTATTAACAAGGTAACAGCTCTTTATCCAGGAATATGCCCCATGAAACGCTGTCCATGCCTTCAAAGGTCCGTAAAGACCGATAAGCGCTTTCATTCAAGTTGAGGTCATTCCATAGTTTGGCGGTCCGGTTGGAAAATTCGTTTTCATTTGCCGGTAGTTACAGCTGCCAAAAGGTTGTGTTAGCCGCTTTGATCGGGAATGGATGTTGAGCCATACGAGTGGCATTCCGCGTGTTACCTGCAACAGTACTAACGGCAGTAACGGATTCATAAACAACGAAAAAATTATCGCAAAAGGAGTAATACCAAATAACATTTTATAAGCTACAGTCAATGAACGCTTTATGCGACGTAGCTGTACACTATCCCAGCCGCATTCTCGGAGACGACCACAGTAGTCATCAGCGGCATTTCCTAAGCGTAAACGCTTGAGAAATTTGAATGCGCACTTTTCAAGGGCATCCTGGGTGTTTTAAAAAAGGATTTACTACGGACTACAATAGTCAAAGATGGGTAGGACAAGAGCTTTGAATAAACATATTAGCGCCGCAGAACCATAACTATCGAACATCGAAAACAGGTAGCCAATTCGTTTGCGGACTTTCATACACAGATTACTGGTATGTTCACTCCAACGCAGATGTCTGTCAACAAACAACCCCAAATATTTTGTAATATTTTCTGTTCAACCTCTACGTTGTTCAAATAATATTTAGGACAGATGTCAAATCACGCTTCAAAGAAAAACGTATAAACACAGATTTTTTGGATTAAAACTTAGGTTTTCTTCGCTGCATAATCGGAAACCGAATTAATATCTTCCTGTAACTTTTCGCGATCATCGTCCCCAACTATTGGCCTACAAAAAACGTCATCTGCAAAGATAAAAATTTTACTTCCATTAGGCAAGACAGCCGGCAGGCCGCTCAATTCGCAGTTGAAAAAAATAGGACCAACTATGGAACCCTGTGGTACGCCGCTGGTTACAATACCGCTCTCAGAAACCTTGCCATTTACAACTACCACTTGTCGCCGATGCGTTAAATAGTTGCTGAATAGCCGTACGACATCAGGAGGTACGGAGAACGAAGCGAGTGTTTTAAGCAGTCATGCATGGTCCACTCGGTCAAACGCCTTTGAACAGTCAAAAAACAGGGCATCCGCTTCGTAGCCACTTCCAATAAAATCTTTTATGAATTTTGTAAAAAGCAACGACTGTAGTTCTGTACTTCTTTTTGCTTGCTCGATATCCAAATTGATTATCACTCAACAACCCGTTAGTTTCTAGAAAAACGTTAAATAATTAGCCAAGCATCCTTCGAAAATTTTGGATACAGGATGCAAAAAGCAATTGACGGTAATTATTTAATACAGTTTGATTACAAGAAGATTTTGGGAGGGGCGAAATAAAAGAAGTTTTCCAGACTGACGGATATATGCCGCTTTGAATACAAACATTGAACAATTTAACCAAAGGAGCAACAATCTTAAGCCCGCACGCCTTTAACAAAGAGTTTGAAATTTTAAAAAGTCCCGACGAAGAGGAAAAAGAGGTTTGACCCATTGCACGGGTGACATCGTCTTCAGTAATCAAAGGTCACAGAAGTGTCTTCTGCTGGTAAAGTACCGGAACAGTGTCTTAGACAAACGTTTTGAGATTCCAAAAACAGCTTGTTAAACGCATTCGCTTTTTCAGCATCAGAAATCAGAATTTTACCATCCGGAGTTTTAATAGGAGGAAACGGTTTTTGATCAACTGTACGCTTAACATACTGCCAAAATTTTTTTTGTTACGTGTAGACGTGGCTACTTCAAGAATATTATGCCTTTCATAGGTACGCAAAGAGCATCTAAATTTTTCGACGCAGTTTTCCACAGCCGTTTTACGCGTTCTTTTCAACGGGAAAATTTCTTTCAAAAACTTTTTATGCAATCTGTCACGAGCATTAAGTGCCTTCTGTATTCGGGCGGGGTATTTTCGAATTTTTTTAGGGTTATGTTTTTCAAACCGAAAAAAAAGTTCAGCAGTTTTAATCAGCGTTTGGTCAAAGCGTGAAGCTAAAACAGAGGATCAGGATCAATCAGAACAGCAGACCAATCAACAGAACCTAAAGCATCCTGAAAGGGCACGATTTTAGCAGACGGTATTTTCCACGTTTCCTTCACATACTTTGTCTCAGCTAAACAGAATTCGGTGTGCAAGCAAAACTGAAACGCAGAGTGGTCATTTGTTGCTGAAGGAGGCGAAATAATTTCAATATCCGTAACTAAACGATAAGTGGAAACGAAACAAAGATCCAGGATGTTGTTTTTCCTAGTTGCAGAATCCATTATTTGACGAAAATTGAATTCTTTGAGCGCTTTCAGCAGTTTATGAGAAGTACCGCTAGAGGCGCTCATTGCATTCCAGCAAATATCCGGTAAGTTGAAATCGCCCATTAGAATAAGTTTATTACATAGTTCAACTGGAAATTTCTCTTGTAGTTGCTCAATTAGGTGAGGGATAACAATAGTTTTAAAAATTGGTCGTGCATAGAATACACCAAAAATACAATCGAGCGAAGTTGACTCTACGAACAAAATTTCCAATTCATCACACTCGAGGTCAGACCGTCTTTTCCACTAAACTTATGAGACATTACTAACGCCACTCCACCATGATTGTCATCGAAAACATCAGATTTCCGCCATTTACGAAAACCATTAAAATTATTCAAGTTGGCAAACAGATTATCGTTATAATCTGCTCTGTCAAAAGTTTCGGTTAATGCGGTGATATCTGCCTCGGAACAAAAGTGTTTAACATTACTTTACTTACACAAAATTCCGTTTATATTACAGCATCTTATTTTAACTTTTTGCAAATTTTCAATAACACAATCAGAATTGGTAACATAATTAGTCACATCAGCAAACTTTTGGAATTTTATTTCACTACAGATAATTCCTCCCAAACCGGACGTTGCGCGCAAAAACGGTTTTTTCGCCTATGTATACGAATCCTTTGGCTACAAAACATCATAAGCAATGCAAAAAAGTGTTTGACAGTGTGCGACTGCAAAAGTTGGCGTGTATGTGTACGAATTTGGTGCTATGTACCCGGCCAAATCTCTTAAAACGCTGACGCCTATTGGGGTTGGGGCGCAACAGTGTCTTCAAGATGTTTTTCCTAATGCACCACAGCAATTTGATACGTATCCGATAGCGTAGTTAGCGTTACGAGACCTTACAGCAGCAACAAAATACAAACCAAACTGGAATCTTAAGTCCCTCAAGAACCACGAGTTCGCAAAAGTCGCTAATTTTGAACTTTATAACCTCGAAAAGTTCCTTGTAATTAGCGACTTAGTCAATTACTCTGAGATAATTCAGTAATGTACTATTAGTAATCCTTGATCAGGACTAACAAGCATCGGTTCTCGAAGTTAAACAGTGGATGGCAAAAATCCATCGAAAACTCGGGTTGCGTGCAGACACAATTGGCCATGTAAGGTCCTGAAGCACGGGCGGGCGCATTTTTGACACTGTTACAATTATGTATACTTCTATCGGATAAAGTCTTGTTGGCTCAGACTTCTAACTTGCTCCACGTGGTTCTGTATGCCGGAAAACTCCCAAAATCGATTTAGTAGAGCGGTACCCGGGCGGTCGGCTACGGCACACAAGCGAACGAATCGGTGGTTGCTTATGGACAACGAAGATTCCAAGATAACCGAACGTGGCAACCACGTCCCATAACCTGCAGTAGCGCATTCCTTCTATTCGGCATGAAAACCCTGCAGTCGGCCCAGCCGATATACTGTGGTTTACGCCAACCGGACCTGCACCGCGCAAAAAATACGTCAGTCTCCTCTGTAGCCGTGGATAACAAAAACGGGTGGACAACGGATAACAACGGTTGGACAACGCCAGACAACGGGTGGACAACGTGTGGACAACGCAAGACAACGTGTGGACATAGCAAGACAACGGGTTTACAACGCAAGGCAACGGGTAGACAACGGAGGACAACGGGTGGATAACGGATGGACAACGGAGGACAACGGGTGGAGAACGGAAGACAACAGGTGGACAACGCAAGACAACGATTGGACGACGCAAGACAACGGATGGACAACGCAAGACAACGGGGACAACGTGTGGACAACGCAAGACAACGGTTGGACAACGGAAGACAACCGGTGGACAACGTAAGCCAACGGGTGGACAACGCAAGACAACGTGTGGACAACGCAAGATAACGGGTGGACAACGGAAGACAACCGGTAGACAACGCAAGGCAACGGGTTGACAACGGAGGACAACGGATGTACAACGTAAGCCAACGGGTGGACAACGCAAGACAACGTTTGTACAACGCAAGACAACGGGTGGACAACGGAGAATAACGGGTGTACAACGGAAGACAACCGGTGGACAACGCAAGGCAACGGATGAACGGAGGACAACGGTGGACAACGCCAACGGGTGGACAACGCAAGACAACGTTTGACAACGCAAGACAACGGAGGACAACGGAGGACAAATGGTGGAAAACGTAAGCCAACGGCAAGGAAAGTGTGGACAACGGAGACGGTTGACAACGGAGGAGAACGGTGACAACGGGCCAACGGGTGGACAACGGGGACAACGGAGGACAACGGTGGAAACGTAAGCCAACGGTGACAACGCAAGGCAACGACAAGGGAGGACAACGGGTGACAATTGGAGAACAACGGAGGACAACGGGTGGACAACGGAGGACAACGGATGGACAACGGAGGACAACGGATGGACAACGGATGACAACCGGTAGACAACGCAAGGCAACGCGTGGACAACGCAAGACAACGGGTGGACAACTGAGGACGACGGGTGGACAACGCAAGCCAACGGGTGGACAACGCAAGGCAACGCGTGGACAACGGAGGACAACGTGTGGACAACGCAAGACAACGGGTGGACAACGGAGGACAACGGGTGGACAACGGAAATAACGGGTGTACAACGGAAGACAACTGGTGGACAACGCAAGACAACGGATGGACAACGGAGGACAACGGGTGGACAACGGAGGATAACGGGTGGACAACGGAAGACAACCGGTAGACAACGCAAGGCAACGGGTGGACAACGGAGGACAACGGGTGGACAACGGAGGACAACGGGTGGACAACGCAAGCCAACGGGTGGACAACGGAAGACAACCGGTGGACAACGGAGAATAACGGGTGTACAACGGAAGACAACCGGTGGACAACGCAAGGCAACGGATGGACAACGGAGGACAACGGGTGGACAACGGAGGATAACGGGTGGACAACGGAAGACAACCGGTGGACAACGCAAGGCAACGGTTGGACAACGGAGGAGAACGGGTGGACAACGTAAGCCAACGGGTGGACAACGGGGGACAACGGAGGACAACGGGTGGAAAACGTAAGACAACGGGTGGACAACGCAAGGCAACGCGTGGACAAGGGAGGACAACGGGTGGACAACGGAGGAGAACGGGTGGACAACGTAAGCCAACGGGTGGACAACGCAAGACAACGGGTGGACAACGGAGGACAACGGAGGACAACGGAGGACAACGGGTGGACAACGGAGGACAACGCAGGACAACGGGTGGACAACGTAAGCTAACGGGTGGACAACGCAAGACAACGGGTGGACAACGGAGGAGAACGGGTGGACAACGTAAGCCAACGGGTGGACAACGCAAGACAACGGGTGGACAACGGAGGACAACGGGTGGACAACGCAAGCCAACGGGTGGACAACGGAAGACAACCGGTGGACAACGGAGAATAACGGGTGTACAACGGAAGACAACCGGTGGACAAACGCAACAAGACAACGAGGACAACGGTGGACAACGAGGACAACGGTGACAACGGAAGACAACCGGTGGACAACGCAAGGCAACGGGTGGACAACGGAGGACAACGGGTGGACAACGTAAGCCAACGGGTGGACTACGCAAGGCAACGTGTGGACAACGGAGGACAACGCAAGCCAACGGGTGGACAACGGAGGACAACGGTTGGACAACGCAAAGCAACGGTTGGACAACGGAGGACAACGGTTGGACAACGGAGGATAACGGGTGGACAACGGAAGACAACCGGTGGACAACGCAAGGCAACGGGTGGACAACGGAGGACAACGGGTGGACAACGTAAGCCAACGGGTGGACTACGCAAGACAACGTGTGGACAACGCAAGACAACGGGTGGACAACGGAAGACAACGGGTGGACAACGCAAAGCAACAGGTTGACAACGGCGGTCAACGCAGACCACAAGCGTGATTCCGCGTTCTAAAAATTTGACGTGTAGAAAACGTGCCATACCTATTCTTGTGGCCTGCGGTCGGTTTCTCGAATGATATTGATTTTGGTGGGTGGTATACTGGTATTACTTCAGTTCTTCACCACCTATCACGATTTGCGCTCAAGAAAATAACGGTGATATGGTTACTCAAACTCTCAGTCGGCTCTGCGCGTTGGACCGTAATGGAAATTGGTCACTCACTATTTGCAGTTAACAGTAGTGATATTTTAGTTACTTATCACCACTCGCTTCGTTACGTACCCACCTAGCAAGGGTGCGCAATGGTTATTTTCAGTAGGTCGGTCACCCATTCGCCTACCGGCCTCCGTACACGAGAATAGTGGTACTTCGGTCACAAACTAATGTACAGTTCCAGTAGTAGTAGCTCAGTTACTCGTTCGTTACCACTCGTTTGGTTACTCACTCACCTAACGAGCCCCGTGTACTGGAGAATAGCGGTAGTGCGGTTACCCATCCATATATCGGGCTAGTAATTTGGTCACTCAGTTTGTACACTAAATAGTAATGATAGTTCGGTAACCCGTTGATCCGAACCCCTGTGACCGTACCCCCGTGACCGTAGTCTTCGAATTAATACCCGTTTCCTTAGGAATGATAGTTGTTTATGAGTCAGTTTTTATTTTTCTGAACTGTTCTGCGAGGCGATGTACTACAGCGGTAATACTTCGTAATTTATGTAATCGATATTTTTTTTATGTATGGTTATTTGATTTATTTCCAATGTGAACGCCACTGAACAGCCCTTTTTGTACTGATTGTGATCATTAATATCATACAGTTAGCCTTTATGATTCATTGCCGACGAGGATGCCGTTTATTTTTATGATGTTTTTTTGTAGGGAATTTAAATTTTCCGATCTGAGAAGTTCATTTGGTTTGGGATTTTCTGATCTAAAGGAACTAATTTATTCCGTATTATAAGGAATTATTAGTTTTACGGAACGTATATGCTGATTAATCATTGCCCTTAGTTTTGCTCGGACTGTAGCTTCAGCTGCTTTCTAGTGGCTTTTAACGAGCGTTCTTATTCCTAAGACGTCATGTTTTTTAGCGCTTTAAATTGTTAACGATCTACTGAAATAAAGCCATCCACTAGCAGCATCGTTTGTGTTACTGCTAACTGGCTAGTGAGTGGCTGTTTCAATTTTGTAGGAATAAAAGTTTAAACCTTTTTAATTTGCTGATCTAAAAAGGTGCCACTTTAAATTTACTGATTTTTTGCTCCATGCAACCGGACTCTGAAATTATTTTCAAGGTCACCTTGAGCTTTCAGCTCTACCGGCACCGGCGTCTGTGAACGAGAGCCGGAGCGGATAATTACCAAAACAAAATGTGACACAGTTTCCAGATATGCTGAATCGAATGGGGTTAGCAGTTTTTGGATAAATTTTTTTGTTTGTTCTGACCAGATCGTACGGGGTTTTCCGTTGTAATATAGATCTTTTCCTTGATAGAAGTACAGATAGATGTGCTTCTACTGATCTACACACGCACTGGGCTTAACAAGACTGTCCTTAGGCTACGATTATAGTGAGAAAATCGAACTCCCCGTTCTTCCTGCAACGTCGATTTTCAACAGTGTTTTTCAAGTGCAGCAGTATGTTTACGAGGTGCTTTGTGCTTTTGGAGGATTACGGCAAAAGAATGTGGATCAAACCAACTGGCACGCATACTTTTCTACGACTGCAGCATCATTACCATGATCGAAATACTGACCAACGTCGAAATATTAACCATATATTGGCCGGTTGAAATACTTATATTCATTCGCCCAGCTGAACATAACACTGAGCCATTCAAAATTTGAAGGACACTCAAAACTGAGAAAATCAAAAACCGGTTGCATTAGAAACTCTTGAGCTAATGCACGTACGATATTACGGTGCCTTTCGAAATGTTTGCTGGGTGACCGGAAAACAAGCATCTGCAGCAATGACAGAGGCGTCAGGTACATTGTGTGGCGTTACGAATCATGACCACAGGCTTCGTTATATGGCAGGTTTTCATTTGTTGCTGTTTTGCTTGTACAATAAATAAGCAAGCGTGGATAGATCGCAATGCAGGTAGGATCGCAATGCTTGTCTAATGGTGCACTATGTGGCATTAATATTGTTCGTAAGTTGATTCTCCTATCACTAGCAATTTCATGGTTATAGCCTGCATGGTTATTTCATGATTGTCAATCGCATCACAATGTTAGCAGTGACGTTGCATGTAGTCTGTCGATTATGGCTTGCATTTTCCTGCAGCGTCCCGCAAACTTGCAAGTGCACAAGAGAGTAGAAAGAATGGAATAGTCAATTTGGGACATTCACCTTCGTTTGAACTACCTAATCAGACGGAAAAACCTGCAATTATGCGTCCAGAAATCGGCTCCGCGGTTACGCTATCATGTATCATGCATTATCCAGAGCGTAGTGACAAAAATAATACCGGCAAATATCCAATATGGGATCATTCTGTCTTGGGAAACCTTTATAAAGATACTTCATTTAAATGCGGCTCAATAACAGATTGTTATATCTGTCATTGTAAGCGCACCGTTCAACTCGGACCATATTATTTGAAATGGAACACAGTGACACTGGAGTTCGCCTCGCAACCGAACCGGCTGATGTCAACATTACACATAGCAGAAGCTATTCAGTTCTTCGCTGGTTTATATACGTGTACGGAAAGAAACCCTCACAATGTATCAACTATCACTTCACGAATTCTGATGAGCCCACTTTATCAGCCGAAGGATGTTTTTGTTCCTGCAATGCAGAATGTCACCGCGCGCAAAGGTCAAGCAGCTGAGTTCCACTGTTACACACAGTTTGAATTGTTTAAAGGGACAGACAAAGATTATAGCAATCGGTTCATCTGGTACCATGAGAAGGGCATCCTCTATGCCCCAAAGACGCATCCATTTAGCGTCCTTAAAATTGACGCTGAAACACTGGGTAGTGATTACAAAGTTGATGGGATTTTATCCGAAAAAGGAACATGCTCGTGCTATTCAACTTTGACCATTCATAACACTTCACCAGTTTCGGCTGGACGTGTTGAGTGCTGGTTTCAGATTGATCCGTTTTTGGATGAATGGCTCATTCAGTCTGCTCATCTTATTGTCCACAAAGAAAACTGATATTTTACGAGTATTGTGCGCAATATCGCAATTGTTTTATTATTCGCACTTAGAAAAAAGAATAGGTTGCCTTGCGATGTCATTAGGGAACATTCATAGTTTACGTACGCAGCGGATCAAGATATACTTACTGCAGCAGATATGTAAGTACTAGTACTTTATAAATCAGTGCAAGCACAGGTGCAGGAAAACGTTTACTGTAATGTAATCATAATATGTGGCTGAATTTCTACCGGGTCGCTTGAACTGCATAACATTGATTCCCATGCGGAAATATCTTCTTCAAAACGCTGCTGCGTGTGACTTGTAGTGAACTAACATCATCTGAAATTATAGCTGTGATTAGGAACAGGCTTCTGCGCTATGCTGCTGACTAGCTTATGTTTGCTTATTAGATGTCACAATCTGACAAAGAATTGCTAACTGTTCCTACAGCCATGTCAGGCTGCTCCAAAAGAGATATATTTTGAATCTGGACTTGCAGACCCGTCACATGCAGTCTCCGCACTTTGCTGCGAAATCTTTTAATTTCGATTAAGTGCTGATCGCCAACGTCAAATCGATCTCGCGCCCCGTGTTAGGATGTCTCAGCGAACCAGTAATACGTCTAACATATACCGAAAGCGCAAGAGTATGGGACGTACAAGCATGCAAAATATAGAATCTGTTCTATTCGACTCGCAACCCAAGGCTGACGACCGAAATACAGTGCGTTCTGATGCGGAGGGATATACAGCAGCACTCGCTCAAGTTCCTTTCGATACAGTGGCGCCAAAGGCCGTTTATGAGCGAGAAAGCGATGTAAATTTTACATTTTTGCTCTGCAGCATTGTTGTTAAAGAATTCCATGGCTCCGTATTTAGTAGAAAAGTGGTCAGGGACGAGCGAGTTTACTTAACGAAGCGGAACTCCAGAAATATTATGTGAAAGATCCTGAACCTATTTGCCAGTGCGGCGCTGGGCCAGAGGATGTGTCTTACCGTCACGATGCTTGCTCTAGCGTCGCACGCTGTCAGTCCGCCAAGGAGAAGCGCACCAATCGGTTATCCAGTGTCATAACCGCTGATCGTGCCGAAAATGCAGATTTGCCTGACTTGTCCGTTCTTGGAGATGTCAGTTCCCAGCTCCCACCTAATTCGCGCAGTCATCTGGAGAATCTGCGGAAAGATCTGCGACGTATCCAAAACCAATGGGTATTCGAGCAACGTGTTGGGAAAGTTGCTGATCCCGAGGATGTGGAGCGTTTGATCCACGAAGTGCAGAATGAAAAAGTTATATCCAATTCGGTGTTTCACGATGTGGCTCGGCAGGCAGCTGGCGAGTGTGAAGCTCGCGGTGACCTTTTGGACTCTATTCGAAAAAAATACAACTCACTGGTCAGCCAAATTCCTCCACCATTGGAACGCATTGCAAACGATCTGACCGAACAACGAAACCTCGATAAAGAACTGGCAACGGTGTTGTTGGACTATCAGATGTGGTGGCGACAAAGGTCGCTTCCATTGGAGAAGAGCCACCAGCAGAGTGAAAGTATGCATCACAATTTGGAAAAAGATATCGAAGGGCTAAACACCACTTTAACTACTTTGCACAGCGAAAGCTATCAACTGAAAAGCCTGATCACACTCCATGCTGCTTACCGCGCCCGATCTGGGCAGAACATGCAGGAATTGGTGCTGGCTCGGGAAGAATGGCAGGATTCAGCATATAATGTTTGTGGCAAAGGTATCAAAGATCA
Source organism: Paramacrobiotus metropolitanus (assembly GCF_019649055.1). Taxonomy (NCBI): domain Eukaryota; kingdom Metazoa; phylum Tardigrada; class Eutardigrada; order Parachela; family Macrobiotidae; genus Paramacrobiotus; species Paramacrobiotus metropolitanus. Next base: position 503,728 of record NW_026570259.1, read on the forward strand.
GCGCCTGGTCAAACTAACGGAAATGCATGTCCTGCACCAAATGTGGTACATCGCAGCAAAGCGGCGATATAAGGACTTACAAGTCCTGGATGACAACGAACTAGCCCAGATCCAAACAGTAGAGAAAGAATTTCTCGGAACACTGAAAGCTCTGGAAGCCAGACTCATAGAACAAGAGACTGGTACGGTGCAGCTCGTGCAGATTCTTCGGACTGATATCGACAAGAAACTCCATCATACGCTGTTTCGAAATTATAGACATATAGAAGTTTTGGAAAGCTTCTCTGCCTGGCAGCAGATCCTAAACGACATTGCCGGCTACTTTTCAGAGGAAAAAGAAGCCGATCACTTGATTTACGTACAGCGATTAGAATTCCTCTTCGAGTCAGTTGTTCAAAGGACGTTGGTGCTGTATATTAAGTACCAGAAACGGGATGATTCCATAGCGTCTGATAATCCGCATAGCCAACTACGGAAGTCCTTAAGGCAAGACGTCCTTTTCACGCACCTTGATCCGAACTACAGAAAGACGTCACCCATTGATAGGGATTTTGGTGCTTTTGTTGCCAGTCCCACTGAATCCCCGTTGTATTACTCTAATCCAGCGTCACCGCTACTGGAACCAGACGCTGCATTAACCGGGACAGAGTTCGAAGAATCGTTACAGTTATTCACTGATCTACTGGCAAAGCAGTTGGACAATGCCAGCACAGTAGATTATCGGCGTGACCTTTCTGTTTTTTCTCAAAGCAAGCCATATGCAGAGTTGTTTCGCTTGTGGCAGATGTATAGTGACATCAAGCTGCATTTTGTTGATCGAATGCATGGCAGTGCTTCGTTGCGTAATTGGCTGTTGGAGATGAACCAGTCTATTGATCTATTAAGAGCTGATACCGTCAGTGGATCGGCGTTCACTGAGAAGGTGTGCTTGTTGTTGGATCGCACCCATAATATGTTGACTCTGATGAAGAACGATTTCTCGCTAACATCGGCTCCGAAATCACATAATATAATCAAGCGTTTTACGCATGCTGCCACCGCTTGGAGTCTGTTTTCCCAGAGTGCCCTGAATGCCGCTACGGCCTGTGTGTTGGAACGATTATCCCTTCTGTTTGTGGAGATGGTACGCTGCGGCTCGGAATTAATGCTGTTATTGTTTCCTAATCAGCTAACGCAAAAAGAAGCAATCGAGAGCATTGATGTTTTGCGCGGCAGGACGGAAGCGACTGTCCACGATCTGGAGCGGATTTCTGCAGTCCTTGACGGCATCGTACTACCTCCGCCTCAACACGAAGACGACGTAGAACTCCGCACCAGTTCGCGCGAAAGTTCTATAATGGAATTAGTGGAAAAGTGGAGAATTTATTCTGCCTTGTGTGTCAATTTCGCGTATGAGACCGTATCCAAAGATCTCATTACATTCCTTCCCATGTCGAAATTGGCAATCTACGATAAGAACACTTTAAAAGAAGAACTAGCGTATGGCGATTCAGCTGCCAATTACGACAAAGCGCTCGATAACATCTTGGATATCCCACCGTGTCTCCACGGAGTAATTCGAGATTATTGGATAAAAGATGACCATGTAGAGATCGCCTGCGTAGGCGATGACGAAAATGTTTACGTTAAACCGTTTCGGCTGATGACGTCGGTGAACACTGATCGAACATTATCGTCCGAATTAATGGAAGAATTCAGCAAGCTGTCTCAGGAATTAAGTGCCGAGAAGATTCGGACGGTTAAACTGACCCTAAAACTGATGGAGTTAGAAAGGGAGCTCGCCGAAATCAACCTTTCGAACCAAAACCTGGATCTGGATGTACAGTATTATCAAGCCAGAAAGCAACAGACAGCGCCACCAGAGATCGCGCTTCCGGCAATGCCATTGGTTGATTTGGAAGAGAAGATGTACCATGCAAAACTGCTGCCGCCATTGCTGTGTGTAACGGACGATGCCGAACCGCTTAACGCCATGCAACCCTGGGATTACATCATCGACAAGACGTTCTACATTTCGGACACCGTTATTCTGTTTACTTCGCCGTAACAATATCGCGTGTACATCATAGAAATCTGGGCGCCATTTAACGGCTATGTTTTCTACGATAATACAACGTGATTATGTGTTGCAGTACTTATAAAATTGTGTGTTCGTAACATATCCTTCAGTGTTTATAGCAGCACAAGAAGATTTGAATAGCGGCAAAGCATTTCAGATTTACATGGAACTGCAAGTGGAATTAATATGCAAATTTCCGGAGTGTCCGTGTTTTTAATCAAATGCAGTACAGCTTTCTGTTATATTAATTTTCTTTTGTTAATTTTGTGATCGAAATTCTTTTAAATTTAGCAACGTTAAAGTTTTTATTGGAAAACGCAATGGTGTGTGGTATTATTTTAACGAAAGGCACTATCGAGAAGTCCCAGAATTTGCTTTATCGGACCTCGACGCGCGCCAACCAGAGTAGCGAACCTTTCATTTTTTCCTGAACACGCAAAATTTATTACAGACATGAAGCATCGTCGAAATAATACCATCAAATTTTGTTAAATGGCAGTCAAGAGCGCCAAATAAAGTGCGAACAATGGTTTTATTACTTGCTGGAAGTGACATCAATCAAAAATTTTCGCGCGTAAGTACAGTTATTACTACGAATTACAATTCTTTTGAAGGTTAATAATATTCAAAGCGTAGATGGCATAGTATGCGGTTCGCAGTCTCCATACAAAAGATTTAACCACGATGGTCAGTGGTTAATTTTGCACCATGTACACATATGTATGATGTATCATCGCCTTCGGATGCCGCCGCTATAATTCACAACTGATCACGCTTGATCGATTGCAAACAATCACCATAAACAGCGCATTAAAAGCCGTACACCAGCGGCAATTATACGCATGTACCGTTATAACTTACCGCTCCTCGTCACGGTCAACTACTGGTAAGTTGGAAATGACTTCAAGTAACTGGTTTACTGTACAAGTACTGGTATCCGGAAACATATCTTACCACGCAACATCAAGCAGATTTGGTTCAATATGCGCAAATTACATACATTGTGCGCTGTAGCTGCTTGATGTATCGTATCAAAATGACCGCCTCCGATGCCGGTGCGCTTTGAAGTGTTTGCAAAATACGTGTTACTGTTTGGCTGGCAAAAGTGTGCCGAATGATAACAAAGCACGGAGGATGTTATTACTGGGAACGGGGAAGTTATGCAGTGCGTAGAATACAGGCGTTGCATCCGCATACTGTACTGTACTGTACACACTCCGCGATATTATATGTGGTTTTCGCTGCAAAGATAACAAACTATTTGCATTCCCAAATATATGAACAAGATGTGTGGAAAAAATTAAAATACGCACAGCCATTTTTAATGTATCTTGCGAAGAATTTTTAGTGTATGGCCCGGATCTGGAATAGCCGGCGTCTTATAAGACGTAGAAAGTGGTGTCACATAATTACACGGTAAAATTAAAACGCACTTTCTTGTTAATCAAAAACCTAACCGTTGTGATTATTTACAAATTTTTACTTCCTCCGCCACGAAGTCAACCTAAATATTAGCTTTTAACGATGGAAATTTGACGTTAATAGACTTACATAACCGACTTTGTCAAGTGATTCTCACAAACAACAAAGTATTCTTTCTTTAATCGGCTTTGCGGATTATCAGGTCTTATACGCTAATATTTAAACAGATTTCGTGTAAATTGATCAACATGATAGACATGTTTGATAACAGAGATTTTCCCGCTCGTTTTGAACACCTAAGCAAAAATAGCCAATTTAATTTGCCGATAAACGGAAATATTTGCGCCGTTTTGTGTGGTCATAAAAGCATTAGAGATCGTTTGTGCGCTGTATTAAGTCAAGTACAGAGTTCGATTGCCAATGGTGTGAATGAGTGTAAATTTATTTGGTCAGTGACGTGGACTTGTCGAACAGGTAAGCCGTGATTATTTGCGCTCAAACTGACTCTGATCTGCCGTAGTGTATACCGCCGTATCAGCCGACGCGCCGATGATCTTGAGTTGCACGCCGACGTGCAACACTGTCTTTCGCGTTTTTCTTCCAACGTTACCCTCCGGATAACGCGGATATTAATGACCACACATTGAATTGTTTTCACATAACTGTACCAAATCATTTGTTCTGTGCGGAGGGAATTTTCGCCCATTAACGTTTTAGCTTTTGGCTTCTCATGTTGTATGATACTTCATCATTTTGATGATCATAGAACGGAGTTGCTTGTTTTCGTTGCAAATATGTTCAATGGAAATTTAACTGCAAAATTTTATTGCTTTGCCGGGAATATGTTATTCCATTACGCTAAAAAGTCAGCAATCGACTATTATTTGAGCACTCCATCGGAATAAGCCGACCAAACAGCCAATTTCATCAGGATAATGCAAGAGAATGTGGATCGATCGCGGTCTGTTGACCGCTACCAGTAAGTCGCGTGTCGGTTGCTCCAGCTTAACCAACGATATTTAATTTAAATTTATGCCTTCGATAATTATTTTGAATCATGACATATTATTGCTAATTTACGAATAATTTGTTTCAAATATTTATTTTGATTTTGCAAACATTAGTAAATAGGGAAACGTGTAGAAAGCATAATAAACTGCATGCTACCTATGCATACAGAATCAGAATTACAGATAATACTGTATTGCCATTTGAATGACCCAGAACTGACAGATGCCTGTTACAACATTAAGGCCAGTTTTTGCAATATACATAATAATACACACATAACTTTGCAACTATAAATAAAACAGCCTGAGGATGCAATCTAATTTTTACAACTTTTAGCTCGGATCAACGCCTAAATTTTCGCCGTTTGCCTCAAGCCAATGGAAGACAAGAAAGTGTAACAGTGATTCAAGTACCACCAAAGCAGTACAGGACCGGACGATCGCTGGTGGCTAACCGGGACATGAACAGAGACAGGACATCACGCTGGAGATCACCATCTCTGAATACGCGTCTCCTCCAAAATTTTTACGGTTTTGTGACGAACATTTTTGAACGTGGAAACGGCGTAAAAAAGCGTCAGCTGGCTGAACAGTTGTTATGGACAGCCGCGCGTAAAAACGAGGTATGTTGGGCGTAGTTGGCGTGCTACGTAAATCAAAACGCCGATAAGTCAACTTCCGGTGAAGTATAATACATTTGGGCGCCAAAATGGAGCAACACATGTCGGCTAATTTTAGACAGAAATATTTGTTGACATCATGAAAAAACTGATGGAAAATGGATACGACATTAACGCCCCTAATGAATGGGGATGGAATTTAGTGGACGAAGCGGTTATGCTCGGACATGCGGAAATCGCCGCGGATTTATTCAAGAACGGCGGTAAGGAGACGGAGTGGCTGTGTGAGTCCAAACAGCGTCGACAAGAAGTTCTGCGCAAAGCACTTCGCCGTCTTGAGGCCATTCAAGTGCCCTCTCGAATTCGTGAGCATAGTGCCGACACCAGACAGCTGGTCGCCGATGTGGCCGTCGGGCCAACCATGGCCGTGTTGCAGAAGATGATGCAAAATGTAGAGCGAACTAGTAAGTGCAAAATTAAACTCATTGCAGCATACCTTAATGAATTTAAGCGCATTTCATTTGGATTTTGGACATTGGTTTTATTTTTATTTAAACAGGACCCCCAAGGAATTATCTGGACCGGGTTATTGTTGAACCTTGTGGAGACTGCTCGGTTGCTGTTTCATATGAGCCACGATCGATTCCCCCTGGAATTATATCCAGATTTAAGGGTTGGTCTAATTAATTGATAAGCATCGGTATCAACTTCTGTATTGTCCAGATACACTAACCTATGTGAAAAAGTTCGGTTGAAAACTGACGGATATATAATTATAGTTTACACTATCTCTGCTAAGTAATTAATAACCAGTGAAAATAAATATTACTCAAATTTACCGGTTATTGTTGAACCTTGTGGAGACTGCTCGGTTTCCGAGCAGTCTCCACCGAGCAGTCTCCACATATGAGCCACGATCGATTCCCCCTGGAGTTATATCCAGATTTAAGGGTTGGTCTAAGCATGTTAAATTTTATTTGCAGTGGAGTGGTCCCGCGACAAGTCGTTCAAAGGGATTGTGGATTACCAAATTTTTTCTAACTTAATGAATCCTGAACGTCTGATAATATCGGAGCTGGACTGCGGCATCGAGTATCACATCCGGCTATCCGTTGCTAATTTATCAGGTTTTGGAATTCCACTAAACGCAACGCCATCTTCTGTGGTCATAACATGTACGCTTCGTTTTAACATTAAAACAAATCTCTTGTACAGCGGTTTCATGCTGCGCTTGTTGATTCAGCCTGGAGGGATGTAGATGGACAAAGGACACGACTGGACACTACCACTGTTCACAACTTGGAGAAGATTTTGCAGAATATCAGAACGATTACAAAGTATATGCTGAACGATCCGGAGCGCCGACACACTCGGACACCGGAGAAACGTCAACATTTACACCGAGCCGTGCAGCGCAGGGCTAGCTTAAAAGATAGTATTCGCGATCTCATTCGACCTCATATTCGGCCGGCTAATGCGGAAGACGAAGGCGGGATGTTTCTGTCGGTAAACTGGGTGGGAATTTCGGAATAACAAGAAAAAAATGTCATCTCAGATTTATTTTTAGTGTATGGTGATTGCGGACGATTCGATACTTTTGACCAATGAGTACACACTACCGTCGGTGGTCGTGCATTCTCCATTTATTGGCTCCATTAGCTCAAAGGATTACTTGTGGTTTCAAAAGGTAGCAGCCAGATTACAATAATTCGCTAGAAATCGCTTTAGTATTCCATACGTTTCGTAGTTAACAACTTGCTGGGATGCTGTCGCCGAAATAAAGGAGCTTCTGCACTCCTCCAAGGATTCATCGTCTGATTTACGGTACCGCATTGTCCGAGCTGTTTCTAATCTACAGGTATTCTCCTCTTACTGGAAGGCAACATATCTTGTTTCCTGGTTGTGTAGAATTTTTAGGGAAGTAACTCTGTGTACATTTTTAGAACCTGCTGACGATGCCGAATCTAGGAATAGCCTATTACCGACCGTTAAGGGATAAGCAGTTTACCTCCTGCATTTTGTTGTTAATACAAAAGGTCAACAAATCGGATGTTGGCAAATTGTCGGGGTTTCAATGGAAATCACTGAAGGAGGCCGACATAATGGCCATTGGCCACTCCCATCCGATCATGTCAGCTATTTCCACGGCAAGCACTGCGGTAAAGCTGCTGTAATTCAATTGCCGATGTCTGTGAATGTACGTATTCTTTATGATGTTCATTTCGTGCTTACAGGAAATATATTCCTGGTATCATGATATGCACAAAGCCCTTCCTCCTGGACTGCATATGGCATACGCCGAATTGAGCCTTAACTTAGACAGTATTGCAGTAGTCACCGCGAAACAGTGGCCAAATATCCTTCCTTCAGCAAAGATACGTTCCAACGCTTACATTTCTAGGTATTATACGCAAACATTTTTCGCTCTCTATAGATAGGTTTTGATGTTATACTATAAATTCCCGAGGATCAATTTTAGTGATGAGTGGTATTTCATAACCCGGAAGGTAACCGGTGCGCCGAAACGTGTGCGTTACTTGGAGAGCCTACTTCAAGACAGTTGGCAGGCACTGAAGTCCAGCTTATCATTACGCAGTGTAGAGGAGTTGTTTCTCTTTCCGGAAGTGATCGAACTCGGACCGGAAACCTCGATACTAGTTGTTTATGGGGAGAAACGAGGCTTGTCGTCTCATCAGTCACTGGATGAAGAATTACGGAAAAACTGTAGTCTTGTCCCTGTTCAAATATTTGAAGCCGGTATACCATACTGCAGTCATACCAAAGGTTTATAATTTAATTATCAGTACATTCCTGTTAGGGTTTCATTTTCGCTATCGAACGCTGGCCTGGTCAACGTATGCGCAGTCTTCTGTTATTCTCGAAGGTTTGGTTGTTCATCTACAGCAATTACTGCGCCAGGTAAGTGACGAAATCAGGGACATCATTCTGATATGAAATCGATTAACACCGGACGTATTGCCATCAGGAACTGGAAACCAATGAAGAAGAGGAAACAGGTGCACTGCTTCATAAAGTGCAGTTACTACAAGAACGGCTGGAGAGTATTTGGGGAGAAACACGCTGGATGCCGAGCTTGATCCGCACCATGACACGTGACCGCTCGCCTGCAGGACGGATCTCACTGTTCAGCCCACTGCAGCCGCAGAAACCACCGCGCAAGAAAAATCAACGACCGAATGACAACAATCAGCCTGTGATTTACAATGATGACAAATCGGTCAGTATAATTATCGGTACTGCCAACTTCCGGGACCTGGAATCGCAGAACGAATTGCTTCATGAACTTGTAAAGAAAAATGTCAAGAGCACGGAGGTACTGTCCTTAGATTTACAGCTTTTAGTTAAGTAAATTTTAAAATTTCTAGTAAAGTGAATTTAAGTACAAAATTTTTTAAAGAAAGGATTATTTGCAGGTCGACCTCGAAGATCTCACTACCGCTGCAGATTCGCTGGTGCAAGTACTGTACTCACAATCAGCCGCTCGTACGTCGCCGCATATCTTACCAGCGCGCCTTCTTTCCCAGGTTAGTAATTAAGCCAGAAGCTTCCGGTTCAAAAGGTTTGTGGGCTACATATGAAAAGTTGAGAAAAATTTATCTATCCGCAGATATGCGGCGCTATTGAGTCTTCCTGTTCGGTATACCATTACTGCGCATTCTTGTTTCCCTATCTGCGGAACGACTGTATCTTCCGCTACGTATAAGTTGTGCCTGTTGTGGCAAGCGGTCGGGTACACACTGGATAGTATCCTGTACATGTATATACAATAGCAGTAATTAACCGCATATTAATGGTAAAATCGGATATTTATTATGACTTTTTGCTCTACGTTGTATGCAGTATTCACTGGGTTCCACGATCCTGAGACGTGACGTGATCCATAGAAAATTGAAAAATTTCCCTGGAAGTAATTATTCAACACTGACAGGATACACAATTATCCGTCACGCACAGCCTTCTTTTTTGATGTTTACCAGATAATTTGCGCAAGGCCATCGGCAAATTTAATTACGGAGATTACCTTGTAAACACCAAAAAAGCGGGAAGTACGTGACAAATAATCGTTTGTCATCCTGTTCAAGACGTAAGTTTCGTCATTCACACTACGACATCCTGTGATGGTCTAATTAGTGTGATTAGGTGCAATTTCCCGAGACCTTCTCTTTGTCTTATTTATTACTTGATACTTTACATTAGTATTGATTGTTGCCGTTTAGAGAATGTCCGTTCAATCTTAATCGATGTTTTCTTATGTTTTCTATTTTATTTTATGTTATGCTGATGTTTTCTTATTTCCCATGTCTTCTTGTATTCTTATGTTTTCTTGTGTTTCCTTTTTTTATGTTTTCTGATTTTTTCTTTTGTTTTCTTTTGTTTTAATAATAGTTCCAAAATGATAAGCTACCGTTCACAGTGCAGTTTTATTAATAAGAGCCATCATGTGATTTATTCAAGGTTTCCATTATATCTACTTCAGATACATATTCCGCGGCTTTCTTGTTTTAATTACGGTTCTGTTGGAACCTGTTGGTCGACTTCGATTACATAAATTTAGTCATTCTGAAGATCTGATTAATTGTATCTTACTTAATTCAAGAACATTCATAATTATTAAGTGCTTCTATCTGCAACTTGTACAAAACAGCAACAAGTTATCGATAAAATACGCAGCTTTCACTAACTACACTGTCTCAACCAGCAACGGAAATAGGCGGCCTAATCACTAAGAACATTGTATGTAAATTAGCCGGTGCTGGTGCTGTTCCCATGCATGACAGAGGACGCGTTTCCGCGTTAGACTTTAATGCGGATACGCTGACGCAGATACTCCATTGTTTTTTTTATACGTGCAACGGAATATCTGCGCCAGAGGTTCAGCATCGAGATCCAACGTGGAAACGCGGCATCCATCCTGGGAACGGCACCAGCCTCGGCTAATTTAGATGAAATGTTCTGTGTAATTCGGCCGCCGGTTTCCGCTGCCTGTTAAATTTATAACTTAATGTTTCTTTTGTGACTGCTAGATTGTTTTTTGTATTCGCTCATCAATAAATTCTCCATCGCTTGTATCGCGCCTGCTTCCTGTCGTATCGATCGATCATCTTTCGATCCGAATTCGGTGACCAAGCGAGGCGTCCGGCCCGGGTGCTTCGATGCCTACAGCAGGAAACATACTATCTTAGGCAATTTCCCGATACATCCCCTCATTATAAATTTATTGTACCGCGAGAAGTTCACGGCATTCAGAACATGAATAAATAAAAAATTGCGCCCGGTTCAAACAAATAAATAGCTAAATACTGGGTAAATAAATGCAAATCAACTGGCTAGTTTCGCAATGTTAATCAAATCGGAGAACAGAAAACATGTGGAATCGAGGGTTATTAAAACTACCTGGTACAGGCTATCATCGGTGAAATGCTGTTTCCACTTCTCTGGGATTGTTTGATAGTAATCTCCGAAGAGCTGGGCCTCGTCGTGGTTCGTCCACAGGCACGCTGGGTGCAGATTCTACACAACAACGGATATATATCATACATTATCAGATAAGCCCATGGATTTTTACAATTTTAGATTAAACATTTAGCCGTAATCTCTGTCAATTGTCTGCCAATGACCAAATGTTTAAAATGTATGTGAAAAAGTGACCATTGTTCAGAAATCTCGAAGTATCGATGGAGGCGCCGAAATATTATATTATGTAAGTGCATTTTACTGCGGCCGGCCCCATAGTCAACCATTTTCCAAAAGACGGAAAAAAAGTTTCCTAAGGAGACGGTGTTGACGCAATTCCCGTGATCACGGAGTGTCGACGACACGGTCTCTCGGACTGACCGTCACGTGGGGGTTGATCAAAATGTGTATCCTCATAGTTGACCATGCTTCGACAAAATTAGTGACGCCATTCTGGCTGGCAAGTAATTGAGTGAAAGCAGCATCCGCCCGCTGCAACGGTAGGAAGTCACCGCCCAGGGCGGTCGAGTGTTGCATTATGGCAAGCCGGCATCAGGCTTATGGCAAGCCGACATTAGGCTTATGGCAAGCCGGGTATTATTCGGTCAGACATATATGCACGTGTGCCTGCAAGATGTACACATGTACAGATACATTTAATAATTGTACTTACGATAATTACGACGTTAATTTTATTAATTGTACTTACGTTAATACAACTGGTCTCAAATACAACTGGTCGCGCTAGCGCGCGACCAGTTGTATTTGAGCTAGGTATGAAGTTATGATTGAGAAAACAGAAATGTGGAAAAATTCGTGTAAATTATGTAAAACGTAGAAATGCTACACTATAGAGATATTGCGGTGCCAGCTTTAGAAATGCTTTAAAAGACTTCTAATCAGGAAAGTGCACTCGCTTTTTGCGGGTACTGCAAGACCGAAGCGTAGCAGGACCATATCTTAGCAAATGTCTAATCGTACTACTTTTTCTCCCTGTTTTCATCTCTACATGTGGCACAAAATGTTTAGGTAGAAAAATCTGGAGGCTGCCAGAGCACATACATCCAACGAAACTCACCGTAACATAAAAACCGTAGTCCAGAGCTGCCTGGCAGCTCTGGACAGTGGACGTCATAAATGTGGTTACACCGATAGCCGATAGCGCTATGTAAGCACACAGCTACCTATCTGTGTAACTACATCTGAGGCGTCCACTATAACTTACACGTAACGAATTGTCATTTATGCATTGCTCGCACATTTTCGGTACCCTAACTCGGTGCAGCTGAATGAAACTCATCCTACACACTTTAACGTAACAAGCAAGTGTATTCTCGCGCCACCGGTTTCTTGTCCTAATTGGGAAAAATTTTCAGAATTTCTTATCATTGCGTATCCGCAGAATTTCTTACCATTGCGCACAATTTCATTACTGGTGTGTCTCAATTTAACGCTTAGAATTTTTAATTTCTAGATTTAAGTGTTCTTATTAGTTTTCTTAATTTCATTTTCAATTTTTTTCGCAAAATTAAATATGCGAGTATTGAGTTCCGTGAAAACACAATAAGCTATATGAAGTTCATTGAGATGTGCCGAATCCTGCAAGTTACAAACGTAACTTTCCGCTAAGTTTCTTTGGGTTACGTTGAGCAACTTGGGCGACATTGATTTTCTGTGTTTTTATGCGTTCTCTTATCCTGGGTTCCGTTAAGCTTCGTTGTGCATTTGGTGGCGGTGACCAACAAGCGGACACCACGAGTTACATGGGATGTGAGTATGTACAGCCGCCGTCCATCTATGGAAATATAAACACTGGTACGACCGGAGTATGTCTATGAAAGTCAGTATGAGTATGGAGTTTTGATTATGATAAGGAGTACGCGAACGATTATCAGCATTAGGTTCATCACTGGTCCATTTTTTTTCAGAGGCTGGTATGTAGGTGCGACGACCAGTGCGACGCGCTATGGTCATGCATGTAAGTACAAATATATAAGTCCTAAACAGTGCGATATTAGGACGTCTGCTAATGGTAAGCCAATTGCACTATAATAATAAGTTGACTTGTACGTGCAATTTGCGTGCGAGAGTTGTACTCATCTACAGAATGCACAACTGATTGGCTGAGCGCTTGCGGCTAATAGCATTAGTTTTCTAGAGTAGAGTCTGTGTCCTGTAGCCAATTTGTGCTCCGAAAGTGGCTCCGAAAGGAATATGTATAAACGTAAGACGTGATTTGACATCCGTAGAAACGTGGAAATTTCTATGGAAGTAATTATCACAGCTAATAACAGGATCACAATTACCCGTCACGTACAGCTTGCTTTTTTTGTGTTTACCAGGCAATTTTCGCGGGCATATTGGCAGTTTTAATTACGTAGATTTCCTTGCAAATACAAAAAAAGCAAGCTGTACGTGACGACGATTAATCACGAGGTGACGAGTAATCACGACACCTGCATCCTGCTGAAGACGCTGGTTCCGTGATACCCCAATTGACGGCGTAATTTGCCGTGCCTTTTCCTTGTGTTATTAGTTATTTTGGTATTTGGTATTTTTCCATACAGTAGCATTTTGTGTTGTCGTTTAACTTTTCTTGTTAATACGTATATGGACACACTCATGGTTAAACCACTTCATCATTGTTATTATTCTTATTATTTCTTACATAAAGTTTTGCGATTGGTAAAACATCAGAAAAAACCAGGCATAATCACACACCAAAATTATTACACTTGCTGTAAATCAGATTACACAGAGTAAGCTTTTCGGAAAGATTACAGTTTCACAATGGCGTGTTTAAATGGAATTTACCTAATTTAACAAGATGTACCATTCAGACTGTAACAACAACGCTCTAAAAAACACGGCGCAGCAACTTATTAGGCGCCCCGGGGCAATAATTTCGGGGGGCTTCTATTATTTCGAGAGCTTTGGGAGGGGGCGTTTAAAACCGCAAGGGGCGTTAATTTCGGGGGGCGTTAATATCGGGTTCTAAGGTATATGCGTATAATAAAATCAGCTGACATGGTTTCCGGTCCTACGCTACAGCGTTGTCTCGTCTTCGCTTCTTGGGCATGTGGAGAAGTATTTCTGGAGAGCAGGCGATTGTCTTTTTGGTGCCGCTCGTTCTTCCAAAGCAGCGACGCCTGAATATAAATAATACAGATTTATTATATAATAGATCAGATGAAGAGACAAATCCAAGAATGCAACTCCACAACAATGAAAAATAATAAATTAACGATATTCAAGAATTACCTTTTGAGGAAAACTGATGAAGAGTTGGAAAACATGTTAATATGCTATAACAATTTTTTTTAATACTGTATGCTGATAAAAATGCTTTACTTTTACTTACGCTTTCTGTTCCACAGGTACTGGCATATTATAATGATTAACAGTATGGGTACAAAGATGCAGGAGACAATCATGAACGGCGTATAATAACGATCAGAACAGTTACTAGCACTGTTACTGTTGACCTTATTACGCCAGTCGTTGTTTTCGGCACCATATGAACAGTTTGAAATGTTTTTAATGGCCGCTTCATTCTCAACGCTATCAGTTGATATTCCACATCTTACTAATATGAAAACTAAAAAAATAATTGTGATTTTGTCCATAGTTTTAATCAAAAAGTCAAATCTGGAATCAAGGATGGAGATAAATGCCAAATCTCTGCAGAGATTGCCATAATATGTGTAAGTACTAGCTAAATGTTGTGTATTGGCTATACCGATTACCGTCGAGCGATATAATAAGAGCCGCCACCCTCATCCGTAGTCCGTACCAAAGGCAGTCTGCGTACTTACTTAATAATCCACTTTAATACAGCACGTACATATCATATACATAAGGAAATATTGTACTTACGTGTTATAAGTCTTATACAGTTAAACCTGTCTTTTACATACACCGGTAAATACATGCACCTGGAAATTACATACGCGGAAAGTTTAACCGGCGCGTCCCATAGACTGTAATAATTATAACCCTGTGTAATACATACACCTGGATAATACATACGGTTTTGCTTTAACCGAAGGTGTATTTAGTAAACAGTTTTCACTGTAACTGTTATCTTACTTGCATACTAGGAAGCTATACCTTTATTTATAGAAGTAAGTACTGTAAGACCGAGTTACCGTTACCATAAATCGATAGTCATGCGCGTGTTTGTGTGACATGGCCAGATACCAAAAATCGACAGCGATGATTAAACGCATTAAAACTATACTTTATTTCTGCAGTCAACGTAACGCACCAAAACTTTCAGTTAATTCGAGCTTAAAAATGTTCGTTAAATATTTACGTACAGATTTTGCAACTGGTGCTGTCGTCTCTTGGTGGTTGACAGCGCGCCAACCACGAGCACGGCTATCGATTGGCTGTTACGTCGATTGGCTGTAACGGCAAGTCGGTACATCGATAACTGACGGTATATTCTTCGTGTGTACATTGTACGTATGTGAAGTTGTGAACACATCTATAATACCGATAGATGCGAATCGTTATCGCGAATGCAATTTTATCTAGACGCATCAATATCTAAATTTTATTGAAGCGATATGTTGCTGTTGCAACAACCAAGAGGTGCACGCAAACAAAGGGCCGAAATAATCTCCTTGAACAGTTCACACCCAGCAAACAAACAAACAGCATTAGCAACTGGCAGTACAGGGACTTTTTTTGGATTGAATACCGCATTGTGTAAATTTGTGTTCAATCAGAATTACCGGATTTTTCGGTGTTTGCTAATTAGAAAGCAGCTTCATTTTCAACTCCCGAACAAAAAATACGGTTCTTAATGTTCTCTGTAGTGATACCTACAATATAATCTTAGGAACACTTTAGTTCGGCTTTTAAATTGCGTTGCGCAAAGGAGAATTTTGCCACCACGATTCTTCATGTACATTTTCATGTCATTGAGATCAAATTAATACCGGCACTACAGTACAATATAATAGCGAAAAACGAGCACTGCTTGGTGGTCATTAAAACTGCCTGGTGGCCGGAGTTGCCGAAGTTGTAATCTACTGTATTACACGTATCTGTTTAGAGAAAGAAGCGGGCAAGCAAAAAAACGCCATAAAAATTCTCCAGTGAAGAATTCTAAACCAGCTGACCCTTCAATAAAGTCCTTTTGAAGTCTTTATAAGTGTAAGCCATTTCTCTAATGTTCCCAGTACGAAGAGAGAAACGAACAACGACTACGGGTGAATCGACCGACCATAACCAAAAGAAATTTATTGTTACCTGAAAACTTTAAATTACCTAGATCCATAAATCTCAGTATTTTAGGCTTTCACATTTTAAAAAGTGAACCTGATCAAACAGGTTCTTCGTGCTAAACAGCTTTCAAAAAATGTTAATAATAGCGTTCGGCAACGTTCTCCAGAAATTCGATAGTAGCAGCTAAACGAATTGTCCCTTTACATCTCTTATTAAGGGGATGCTATCTTTCATTGCATTCCTGCACCGAACCGTGCTTTGTTGATTTACGAGTATTTTAATGCCATTTGATAGGTTTCTTTTCAATGCTGCACATGCCATTTATGTGCAACCGACTGCTATAACAATTGTTTCGCAATTGTATCTGTACCGGAAGCGGTATTAACACTACGGTGCGATGGGAAAGCCACTAATTGCATTAGTGGCTTTCCCATCGCACCGTAGTGTTGTTGGTGTTAATTCGACGTTGTTTGTTGGTATTAATTATTAAATTAATTGTTGGTATTAATTCGACGCTTCCAGGCCCAATTGGGCTTGGAAGCGTCGAATTAATACCAACAATTAATTTCCTGTTGCAAGACACTTAAAAATATTTAGCTAAATATATTAATTTTCTGAAATTACTTGACTTACGATGCCGTGCTGGAAGTTGGGAGAATTGCATTTTGCAACCTATCAGATGGATTGTTTACTGTATGTGTATATACAGTCCTTACTCACACCGTGTGAGTCACACGCACTAGTAGAGATCAGCAGAGGTATCTGAATTCCTCTATACCTCATAGAGCGGGGCCCTTTAGACCTCATAGCGCGGGGCGCTTTAACATGTACGACGAAAGTTCCCGATGAGTTCGCTGTTTATTGTGGGACAGCCGAACGAGATCTGTAAATATCTTAATGGAGTAACAATCTGGGAGTGCTTTCATAACTTAGCCTACTGCACTATAATATTGCCGCGCACTGCTGTTTATCCGTTCCGCGGGTCGTCGTTGTTCCCGTGAAAACATAGAAGGAAAGTAACTCCTAACTTGGAATGCGGTTTCTTTTAACTACGTACACTAATAACTGTCTTGACTGGCTTGAGCTAATAAAAATCACGGTAAGTAAGCTTCGCGCGTTCGCGCTCGGCACGTTTGTATGGGAAACTTCAGCTTTGAATTTATGGACTGTTCGAGCAGTCATGTTTAATGTTTTGTGTGAATTAACTGCACTGGAAATTTTTCGGATAATATATGTAAGCATAAAAGCATTAAGTAAATACAAATTACGGGAAGTACGCTTTGGAAATCTAATGACAGGCGGTAAATTGTATGAATCGAAGAGATTTAATAATCAGGGTAGTAAGAAAAATAATTCCGTTGGTTTTGATATAGTTGTCTGGTATTGGCTTCGTCGTTTCCAGAGTGTTCGGATAGGTTCCAGTATGAGGCGGTAATATCCCTCACAAGGCTGCCTTTCCGGTTATTCCTGAGAAGGGTAACCCTTGTCGGTCGGATACGCAGCTGTCATTAGGGCACACCAAAAATTTACTGACCGCTACACTGCCGACTGACAAGTAGCCGACGACTTTTTGCTGACCGACAAAATGTTTACCCGACAGTTTATCAAAGCAACAAGCAGGATTTGTTGATGGCTGAAAGCCTATCTGCCGAACACCGACATTTCGCTGACGACATTCTGATGAAATAAAACACAAGAAAACGTATAATATAAGCAATCTAAGAAAACTTACGATAAGCACCAAGAAACCTAAGCAATTTTAGGAAAACAACAAAAACTTTAGAAAAATACTAAGAAAGCTCAAAGAGTTCTCTGTAAGTGATTCTAAGACATTTAAGCAATCAACAAAGCCCAAGAGAACCAGAAAATCTAACCATAATATTATGGTTATTATGGTTATACAGTCTGTACAGACAGACGCTTTTCATTTTGCCTGAATAAGAGGGAGGACCTTCGCTGCGCTGCGGCGGTCAATAGTTTTGCATCAAGCGGTCAAATCTACTCCCGTGAACACTTTTCCAACGGTTGCTGCATCACTTCCAGCAGCTTCACGATCGGATTAGTGACGACGTCCAAGAGTGAAACAATTTCATGCCCAGCCGAATACATTATTAATTACTGCGTCGCTGGGTATCTGAAGGACATTCAAAATTCCAAGAAAATAAAAAATACGGTTGCATTAGGAACGATGCATAATAACGCGGTTAAAAACGTTTTGCGGTTAAAATGTTTTGCGGTGCTGGGAAACAAGCAGGTGCATAACACAGGTTTCAGGTAGCATCGTGTAATGTTAGTAATCATGACCACCGGCTTCTTTATAGGGCAAACTTTTATTTGTTGCAGTTTTGCTTGTACAATAAACAAACAAGCATGGATACATTACAAGACAGGTGAGGCATCAGACAATCATCCAAAGTATCACAATGATTATAAATATTGTTATGATAATTATCAAGCAAACGATGTTTTAGCTTTTGCACTTTAGATTAAATAAATGATCTTCCTAAATAAGTGGAGTAGTTGTGCATTGTGTGGTATTGGATTTATTATGACTGTCATGATTTTCTAATGCATCACAACGTTAGCCACGTTGAATGTAACTTGGCAATGAAGGTTTGCGTTTCTTGCAGTGTCCGGCAAGCTTGTGCACGCCCAAGAGAACAGCAAGAATGGAATAATCAATCTGGGACTTTTACCTTCGTTCGAGCAACCTATTCAGACGGCAAAGACTGCAATTATGCGCCCAGAATTCGGCTCCGCGGTTACGTTATCATGTATATCGCATTATCCGAGTGAGAAAAATAGTACCGAAAAATATCCGAGATGGGATCATTCTGTCTTGGGAAACCTTAATGAAGTAGTTTCTCCTGTCTGCGGTTTAACAGACTGCTATGGCTGTCGTTGCAAACGTGCTGTCGACCTCGGACCCTATTACTGGAAAATCAACACCGAGACACTGAAGTCCGCGTCGCAACCGATCCGGTTGGTGTCAACATTACATATAGCAGAAGCTACTCAGTTCTTCGCCGGTAAATACACTTGCACGGAAAGGACCCCTAACAACGTTTCGTCTATCACTACACGAATTCTGATGAGCCCTCTTTATCAGCCGAAGGATGTTTTTGTTCCTGCAATGCAAAATGTCACCGTACTCAAAGGTCAAGCAGCCGAGTTTCGCTGTTACACACAGTTCGAACTGTTTAAAGGAACACACAAAGATTATAGCAATCGGTTCATCTGGTACCATGAGAAGGGCATCCTCTATGCCCCCAACACACATCCACTTAGCGTCCTTGAAATTGACGCTGAAACACTGGACAGTGGTTACAAAGTTAATGGGAATTTATCCGAAAACGGAACATGCTCGTGTTATTCAACCCTGACCATTAAAAGCGCATCGCAAATTTCGGCTGGGCGTATTGAATGCTGGTTTCAGATTGATCCGTTTTTGGATGAATGGCTCATTCAGTCTGCTCATCTTATTATCCACAATGAATACTGATATTTTATCATGCGCAGTATCGCATTAATTTAGGGCAATTATTTTATTCGCACTTAGGAAATGGAATAAGTTGCCTTGCAATGTTATTAGGGAACATCCATAACCTGCGTACGACTGCAGTAGACATGATGAGTGGATAATAATCAAACGCGGTGCTCTTGACTAAACAATAAAAGAAAACGCTGAAATCGGGCAGCAAAATTCCCGCAGACATGGTAGGAAATCATGGCAAACTACCAGGAGGGAACCGCGCAGGTTAGAGGAACAAGAAATTCAAACAAGAAAACCGAACAGTGAAAGCATAGATATGTATGTACTGCAGTATGTATGTATGTACCAGTAATTTATAAAACAGTGCAGGCATAGAAAAGGATAATGGTTGTACCGTGGTGCAGGCACAGTGCAGTTAAACGTTTAATCATAACATGTGGTCCATTTTCTACCTGTACGCTTGAACTGGATAACTTTAATTCCCATGCGGAAATATCTTCTTTAAAACGCTACTGCGTGTGACTTGTTGTGAACCAAGTTCATTTGAAATTATAGCTGTGATTAGAAACAGGCTTATGTGTTATGCTTCTGACTAGTTGATGCTTCCTTATTAGATCTCCCAATTTGACAAAGAATTGCTGACTGCTCCTGCATTTATGTCACGCTGCTGCAAAAGAATATTGTTTTGCATCTGGACCTCCAGACTCGACACTCGCAGTCTCCACACTTTGGTGCGAAAGCTTTTCATTTCGATTAAGTGCTGTCGTAAGATGTAACTATTACCAAGGTTAAATCGATCTCGCGCCCCGTGTCGGGATGTCTCAACGAACCAGTGACACGTCTAACCTATACCGAAAGCGCAAGAGTATGAGGCGTACAAGCATGCAAAATATAGAGTCCGTTCTATTCGACTCACAACCCAAGGCTGACGACCGGAAAACGGTTCGTTCTGATGCGGATGGATATACACCATCACTCGCTCAAGTTCCATTCGACACAGTGGCGCCAAAGGCCGTTTATGAACGAGAAAGCGATGTAAATTTTATATATTTGCTCTACAGCATTATTGTTAAAGAAATCCATGGTACCATATTTAGTAGAAAAGTGGTCAGGGACGAGCGAGTTTACTTAACGAAGCCGAACTCCAAAAATATTATGTGAAAGATCCTGAACCTATCTGTCAGTGCGGTGCTGGACCAGAGGATGTGTCCTACCGTCACGATGCCTTCTCTAACGTCGCCCTGTGTCAGTCTGCTAAGGAGAAGCGCATTAATCGGTTATCCAGTGTCATAGCCGCTGATCATGTCGAAAGCGCAGATTTACCTGACTTGTCCGTTCTTGGAGATGCCAGTTCCCAGCTCCCGTCTAATTCGCGCAGTCATCTGGAGAACCTGCGGAATGATCTGCGACGTATCCAGAACCAATGGGTATTCGAGCAACGTGTTGGGAAGGTTGCTGATCCCGAGGATGTGGATCGTTTGATCCACGAAGTGCAGACTGAAAAAGTCATATCGAATTCGGTGTTTTACGATGTGACTCGGCAGGCAGCTGGTGAGTGTGAAGCTCGCGGTGACCTTTTAGACTCTATTCGGAAAAAATACAACTCACTGGTCGGCCAAGTTTCTCCACCCCTGGAACGCATTGCAAATGAGCTGGAAGCACAAAGAAATCTGGATAAAGAACTGGCCACGGTGTTATTAGACTATCAGATGTGGTGGCGACAAAGGTCGCTTCCACTGGAAGAGAGCCACCAGCAGAGCGAGAGTATGCATCTCAATGTGGAAAAGGATATCAAAGGGCTAAATACCACTTTAACTGCTTTGCACAGCGAAAGCTATCATCTGAAAAGCCTGATCACACTCCATGCTGCTTACCGCGCCCGATCTGAGCAGAACATGCAAGAATTGGTGCTGGCTCGGGAAGATTGGCAGGATTTAGCATATAATGTTTGTGGCAAAGGTATCAAAGATCAGCGCCTGGTCAAGCTAACGGAAATGCATGTCCTGCACCAAATGTGGTACATCGCAGCAAAGCGGCGATATAAGGACTTACAAGTCCTGGATGACAACGAACTGGCCCAGATCCAAACAGTAGAGAAAGAATTTCTCGGAACACTGAAAGCTCTTGAAGCCAGACTCCTAGAACAAGAGACTGGTACGGTGCACCTCGTGCAGATCCTTCGGACTGATATCGACAAGAAACTCCATCATACGTTGTTTCGAAATTTTAGACACACAGGAATTATGGAAAGCTTCTCTGCCTGGCAGCAGATCCTAAATGAAATTGCCGGCTACTTTTCACAGGAAACAGAAGCCAATCACTTGATTTACGTACAGCGATTGGAATTCCTCTTCGAGTCAGTTGTTCAAAGAACCTTGGTGCTGTACATTAGGTACCAGAAACGGGATGATTCCATAGCGTCTAATAGTCCGCATAGCCAGTTACGGAAGTCCGTAAGGCAGGACGTCCTTTTCACGCACCTCGATCCGAACTACAGAAAGACGTCACCCATTGATAGGGATTTTGGTGCTTTTGTTGCCAGTCCCACTGAATCCCCGTTGTATTACTCTAATCCAGCGTCACCGCTACTGGAACCAGACGCTGCATTAACCGGGACAGAGTTCGAAGAATCGTTACAGTTATTCACTGATCTACTGGCAAAGCAGTTGGACAATGCCAGCACAGTAGATTATCGGCGTGACCTTTCTGTTTTTTCTCAAAGCAAGCCATATGCAGAGTTGTTTCGCTTGTGGCAGATGTATAGTGACATCAAGCTGCATTTTGTTGATCGAATGCATGGCAGTGCTTCGTTGCGTAATTGGCTGTTGGAGATGAACCAGTCTATTGATCTATTAAGAGCTGATACCGTCAGTGGATCGGCGTTCACTGAGAAGGTGTGCTTGTTGTTGGATCGCACCCATAATATGTTGACTCTGATGAAGAACGATTTCTCGCTAACATCGGCTCCGAAATCACATAATATAATCAAGCGTTTTACGCATGCTGCCACCGCTTGGAGTCTGTTTTCCCAGAGTGCCCTGAATGCCGCTACGGCCTGTGTGTTGGAACGATTATCCCTTCTGTTTGTGGAGATGGTACGCTGCGGCTCGGAATTAATGCTGTTATTGTTTCCTAATCAGCTAACGCAAAAGAAGCAATCGAGAGCATTGATGTTTTGCGCGGCAGGACGGAAGCGACTGTCCACGATCTGGAGCGGATTTCTGCAGTCCTTGACGGCATCGTACTACCTCCGCCTCAACACGAAGACGACGTAGAACTCCGCACCAGTTCGCGCGAAAGTTCTATAATGGAATTAGTGGAAAAGTGGAGAATTTATTCTGCCTTGTGTGTCAATTTCGCGTATGAGACCGTATCCAAAGATCTCATTACATTCCTTCCCATGTCGAAATTGGCAATCTACGATAAGAACACTTTAAAAGAAGAACTAGCGTATGGCGATTCAGCTGCCAATTACGACAAAGCGCTCGATAACATCTTGGATATCCCACCGTGTCTCCACGGAGTAATTCGAGATTATTGGATAAAAGATGACCATGTAGAGATCGCCTGCGTAGGCGATGACGAAAATGTTTACGTTAAACCGTTTCGGCTGATGACGTCGGTGAACACTGATCGAACATTATCGTCCGAATTAATGGAAGAATTCAGCAAGCTGTCTCAGGAATTAAGTGCCGAGAAGATTCGGACGGTTAAACTGACCCTAAAACTGATGGAGTTAGAAAGGGAGCTCGCCGAAATCAACCTTTCGAACCAAAACCTGGATCTGAATGTACAGTATTATCAAGCCAGAAAGCAACAGACAGCGCCACCAGAGATCGCGCTTCCGGCAATGCCATTGGTTGATTTGGAAGAGAAGATGTACCATGCAAAACTGCTGCCGCCATTGCTGTGTGTAACGGACGATGCCGAACCGCTTAACGCCATGCAACCCTGGGATTACATCATCGACAAGACGTTCTACATTTCGGACACCGTTATTTTGTTTACTTCGCAGTAACAATATCGCGTGTACATCATAGAAATCTGGGCGCCATTTAACGGCTATGTTCTCTACGATAATACAACTTGATTATGTGTTGCAGTACTTATAAAATTGTGTGTTCGTAACATATCCTTCAGTGTTTATAGCAGCACAAGAAGATTTGAATAGCGGCAAAGCATTTCAGATTTACATGAACTGCAAGTGGAATTAATATGCAAATTTCCGGAGTGTGGCGTGTTTTTAATCAAATGCAGTACAGCTTTCTGTTATATTAATTTTCTTTTGTTAATTTTGTGATCGAAATTCTTTTAAATTTAGCAACTTTAAAGTTTTTATTGGAAAACGCAATGGTGTGTGGTATTATTTTAACGAAAGGCACTATCGAGAAGTCCCAGAACTTGCTTTATCGGACCTCGACGCGCGCCAGCCAGAGTAGCGAACCTTTCATTTTTTCTGAACACACAAAATTTATTACAGACATGAAGCATCGTCGAAATAATACCATCAAATTTTGTTTAAGGGCAGTCAAGAGCGCCAAATAAAGTGCGAACAATAGTTTTATTACCTGCTGGAAGTGATATCAGTCAAAAATTTTCGCGCGTAAGTATAGTTATTACTACAAATTACAATTCTTCTGCAGGTCAACAATATTCAAAATGTAGATGGCATAGTATGCGGTTTGCAAGCTTCATACAAAAGATTTAACCAGGATGGTCAGTGGTTAATATTACAGCATCTACAGCATCTACACATCGCCTTCGGATGCCGCCACCATAATTCACAACTGATCACGCTTGATCGATTGCAAACAATCACCATAAACAGCGCATTAAAAGCCGTACACTAGCGGCAATTATACGCATGTACCGTTATAACTTACCGCTCCTCGTCACGGTTAACTACTGGTAAGTTGGAAATGACTTCAAGTAACTGGTTTACTGTACAAGTACTGGTATCCGGAAACATATCTTACCACGCAACATCAAGCAGATTTGGTTCAATATGCGCAAATTACATACATTGTGCGCTGTAGCTGCTTGATGTATCGTATCAAATTGACCGCCTCCGATGCCGGTGCGCTTTGAAGTGTTTGCAAAATAAGTGTTACTGTTTGGCTGGCAAAAGTGTGCCGAATGATAACAAAGCACGGAGGATGTTATTACTGGGAACGGGGAAGTTATGCAGTGCGTAGAATACAGGCGTTGCATCCGCATACTGTACTATACTGTACACACTCCGCGATATTATATGTGGTTTTCGCTGCAAAGATAACAAACTATTTGCATTCCCAAATATATGAACAAGATGTGTGGAAAAAATTAAAATACGCACAGCCATTTTTAATGTATCTTGCGAAGAATTTTTAGTGTATGGCCCGGATCTGGAATAGCCGGCGTCTTATAAGACGTAGAAAGTGGTGTCACATAATTATACGGTAAAATTAAAACGCACTTTCTTGTTAATCAAAAACCTAACCGTTGTGATTATTTACAAATTTTTACATCCTCCGCCACGAAGTCACGAAGTCAACCTAAATATTAGCTTTTAACGATGGAAATTTGACGTTAATAGACTTACATAACCGACTTTGTCAAGTGATTCTCACAAACAACAAAGTATTCTTTCTTTAAACGACTTTGCGGATTATCAGGTCTTATACGCTAATATTTAAACAGATTTCGTGTAAATTGATCAACATGATAAACATGTTTGATAACAGAGATTTTCCCGCTCGTTTTGAACACCTAAGCAAAAATAGCCAATTTAATTTGCCGATAAACGGAAATATTTGCGCCGTTTTGTGTGGTCATAAAAGCATTAGAGATCGTTTGTGCGCTGTATTAAGTCAAGTACAGAGTTCGATTGCCAATGGTGTGAATGAGTGTAAATTTATTTGGTCAGTGACGTGGACTTGTCGAACAGGTAAGCCGTGATTATTTGCGATCAAACTGACTCTGATCTGCCGTAGTGTATACCGCCGTATCAGCCGACGCGCCGATGATCTTGAGTTGCACGCCGACGTGCAACACTGTCTTTCGCGTTTTTCTTCCAACGTTACCCTCCGGATAACGCGGATATTAATGACCACACATTGAATTGTTTTCACATAACTGTACCAAATCATTTGTTCTGTGCGGAGCGGAATTTTCGCCCATTAACGTTTTAGCTTTTGGCTTCTTATGTTGTATGATACTTCATCATTTTGATGATCATAGAACGGAGTTGCTTGTTTTCGTTGCAAATATGTACAATGGAAATTTAACTGCAAAATTTTATTGCTTTGCCGGGAGTATGTTATTCCATTACGCTAAAAAGTCAGCAAGCGACTATTATTTGAGCATTCCATCGGAATAAGCCGACCAAACAGCCAATTTCATCAGGATAATGCAAGAGAATGTGGATCGATCGCGGTCTGTTGACCGCTACCAGTAAGTCGCGTGTCGGTTGCTCCAGCTTAACCAACGATATTTAATTTAAATTCATGCCTTTGATAATTATTTTGAAGCATAACATATTATTGCTAATTTACGAATAATTTGTTTCAAATATTTATTTTGATTTTGCAAACATTAGTAAATAGGGAAACGTGTAGAAAGCATAATAAACTGCATGCTACCTATGCATACAGAATCAGAATTACAGATAATACTGTATTGCCATTTGAATGACCCACAACTGACAGATGCCTGTTACAACATTAAGGCCAGTTTTTGCAATTTACATAATAATACATACATAACTTTGCAACTATAAATAAAACAGCCTGAGGATGCAATCTAATTTTTACAACTTTTTAGCTCGGATCAACGCCTAAATTTTCGCCGTTTGCCTCAAGCCAATGGAAGACAAGAAAGTGTAACAGTGATTCAAGTACCACCAAAGCAGTACAGGACCGGACGATCGCTGGTGGCTAACCGGGACACGAACAGAGACAGGACATCACGCTGGAGATCACCATCTCTGAATACGCGTCTCCTCCAAAATTTTTACGGTTTTGTGACGAACATTTTTGAACGTGGAAACGACGTAAAAAAGCGTCAGCTGGCTGAACAGTTGTTATGGACAGCCGCGCGTAAAAACGAGGTATGTTGGGCGTAGTTAGCGTGCTACGTAAATCAAAACGCCGGTAAGTCAACTTCCGGTGAAGTATAATACATTTGGGCGCCAAAATGGAGCAACACATGTCGGCTAATTTTAGACAGAAATATTCGTTGACATCATGAAAAAACTGATGGAAAATGGATACGACATTAACGCCCCTAATGAATGGGGATGGAATTTAGTGGACGAAGCGGTTATGCTCGGATATGCGGAAATCGCCGCGGAATTATTCAAGAACGGCGGTAAGGAGACGGAGTGGCTGTGTGAGTCCAAACAGCGTCGACAAGAAGTTCTGCGCAAAGCACTTCGCCGTCTTGAGGCCATTCAAGTGCCCTCTCGAATTCGTGAGCATAGTGCCGACACCAGACAGCTGGTCGCCGATGTGGCCGTCGGGCCAACCATGGCCGTGTTGCAGAAGATGATGCAAAATGTAGAGAGAACTAGTAAGTGCAAAATTAAACTCATTGCAGCATACCTTAATGAATTTAAGCGCATTTCATTTGGATTTTGGACATTGGTTTTATTTTTATTTCAACAGGACCTCCAAGGAATTATCTGGACCGGGTTATTGTTGAACCTTGTGGAGACTGCTCGGTTGCTGTTTCATATGAGCCACGATCGATTCCCCCTGGAGTTATATCCAGATTTAAGGGTTGGTCTAATTAATTGATAAGCATCGGTATCAACTTCTGTATTGTGCAGATACACTAACCTATGTGAAAAAGTTCGGTTGAAAACTGACGGATATATAATTATAGTTTACAAAATCTCTGCTAAGTAATTAATAACCAGTGAAGATAAATATTACTCAAATTTACCGATATAAAGCATGTTAAATTTTATTTGCAGTGGAGTGGTCCCGCGACACGTCGTTCAAAGGGATTGTGGATTACCAAATTTTTTCTAACTTGATGAATCCTGAACGTCTGATAATATCGGAGCTGGACTGCGGCATCGAGTATCACTTCCGGCTATCCGTTGCTAATTTATCAGGTTTTGGAATTCCACTAAACGCAACGCCATCTTCTGTGGTCATAACATGTACGCTTCGTTTTAACATTAAAACAAATCTCTTGTACAGCGGTTTCATGCTGCGCTTGTTGATTCAGCCTGGAGGGATGTAGATGGACAAAGGACACGACTGGACACTACCACTGTTCACAACTTGGAGAAGATTTTGCAGAATATCAGAACGATTACAAAGTATATGCTGAACTATCCGGAGCGCCGACACACTCGGACACCGGAGAAACGTCAACATTTACACCGAGCCGTGCAGCGCAGGGCTAGCTTAAAAGATAGTATTCGCGATCTCATTCGACCTCATATTCGGCCGGCTAATGCGGAAGACGAAGGCGGGATGTTTCTGTCGGTAAACTGGGTGGGAATTTCGGAATAACAAGAAAAAAATGTCATCTCAAATTTATTTTTAGTGTATGGTGATTGCGGACGATTCGATACTTTTGACCAATGAGTACACACTACCGTCGGTGGTCGTGCATTCTCCATTTATTGGCTCCATTAGCTCAAAGGATTACTTGTGGTTTCAAAAGGTAGCAGCCAGATTACAATAATTCGCTAGAAATCGCTTTAGTATTCCATACGTTTCGTAGTTAACAACTTGCTGGGATGCTGTCGCCGAAATAAAGGAGCTTCTGCACTCCTCCAAGGATTCATCGTCTGATTTACGGTACCGCATTGTCCGAGCTGTTTCTAATCTACAGGTATTCTCCTCTTACTGGAAGGCAACATATCTTGTTTCCTGGTTGTGTAGAATTTTTAGTGAAGTAACTCTGTGTACATTTTTAGAACCTGCTGACGATGCCGAATCTAGGAATAGCCTATTACCGACCGTTAAGGGATAAGCAGTTTACCTCCTGCATTTTGTTGTTAATACAAAAGGTCAACAAATCGGATGTTGGCAAATTGTCGGGGTTTCAATGGAAATCACTGAAGGAGGCCGACATAATGGCCACTGGCCACTCCCATCCGATCATGTCTGCTATTTCCACGGCAAGCACTGCGGTAAAGCTGCTGTAATTCAATTGCCGATGTCTGTGAATGTACGTATTCTTTATGCTGTCCATTTCGTGCTTACAGGAAATATATTCCTGGTATCATGATATGCACAAAGCCCTTCCTCCTGGACTGCATATGGCATACGCCGAATTGAGCCTTAACTTAGACAGTATTGCAGTAGTCACCGCGAAACAGTGGCCAAATATTCTTCCTTCAGCAAAGATACGTTCCAACGCTTACATTTCTAGGTATTATACGCAAACATTTTTCGCTCTCTATAGATAGGTTTTGATGTTATACTATAAATTCCCGAGGATCAATTTTAGTGATGAGTGGTATTTCATAACCCGGAAGGTAACCGGTGCGCCGAAACGTGTGCGTTACTTGGAGAGCCTACTTCAAGACAGTTGGCAGGCACTGAAGTCCAGCTTATCATTACGCAGTGTAGAGGAGTTGTTTCTCTTTCCGGAAGTGATCGAACTCGGACCGGAAACCTCGATACTAGTTGTTTATGGGGAGAAACGAGGCTTGTCGTCTCATCAGTCACTGGATGAAGAATTACGGAAAAACTGTAGTCTTGTTCCTGTTCAAATATTTGAAGCCGGTATACCATACTGCAGTTATACCAAAGGTTTATAATTTAATTATCAGTGCATTCCTGTTAGGGTTTCATTTTCGCTATCGAACGCTGGCCTGGTCAACGTATGCGCAGTCTTCTGTTATTCTCGAAGGTTTGGTCGTTCATCTACAGCAATTACTGCGCCAGGTAAGTGACGAAATCAGGGACATCATTCTGATATGAAATCGATTAACACCGGACGTATTGCCATCAGGAACTGGAAACCAATGAAGAAGAGGAAACAGGTGCACTGCTTCATAAAGTGCAGTTACTACAAGAACGGCTGGAGAGTATTTGGGGAGAAACACGCTGGATGCCGAGCTTGATCCGCACCATGACACGTGACCGCTCGCCTGCAGGACGGATCTCACTGTTCAGCCCACTGCAGCCGCTGAAACCACCGCGCAAGAAAAACCACCGACCGAATGACAACAATCAGCCTGTGATTTACAATGATGACAAATCGGTCAGTATAATTATCGGTACTGCCAACTTCCGGGACCTGGAAACGCAGAACGAATCGCTTCATGAACTTGTAAAGAAAAATGTCAAGAGCACGGAGGTACTGTCCTTAGATTTACAGCTTTTAATTAAGTAAATTTTAAAATTTCTAGTAAAGTGAATTTAAATACAAAATTTTTAAAGAAAGGATTATTTGCAGGTCGACCTCGAAGATCTCACTACCGCTGCAAACGTTGTCTTTGCCATCTTGTCCCGATCACTTGGTTCACTAACAAACGTTGTTGCCAAAAGCTACTGTTTGAGAGCTGTTACATCCGATACAGATGCCGTTTTAGAGGATCATGTTCGGATAAAGGAATTCCTGACCCATCAACCCGAAGCACAACTGCACTTGGTGCCACGAAGCCGTCGTTTGAATTAACTGACCGGATACTAAAGCTTGCCAGTGTTTTTGTGGCTGATCACATACAGATTGCCTGTATATATGATGTGACACAATACCGTGTTAAATACGAGTAAATGCTTCACCCAAGCGATAAAGTTTTGTTTTATTGGTGATCGTGAGATATTGACTTCAACAGGGACAGCATTCAACTTTGTTAGTATATTTTATTTTTACTATTAAAATTAGGAAAGGAATATTGCAGGATGTGCCAACTCAACCCATTAATTGGCTTTCTGTTATATTATGAGACTACATGTACACTCGTTCAGAAATTTTGGAACACAACGTTCCGGCCGGCCCTTTCTCGAAGGGAACTTATGATTGATCTGCGCTTAGTGCGCTACAATCGCAATCCTGATAAATCAGTGTTCGTCCAATCACGAACACGTTTCATCGCTAAAGGGTCACTCCCAGTTTATCTCCTTGCGATCCCAACATGCCTATCGTGTCTTTAAATTCGGAAAACGACAGCTTCCCATCACCGTCTTTATCGTGGTAAATTATGCTTTTGTCGACGGTCTGCTGCAGTTGCACATCTGTAAGGTTATCTCCGACCATCATTTTTAATACCCGAAAGCAGTCCGCATTGGAAATGAATCCATCTCGGTCCATGTCGTAGATGCTGAAGATTACCCGCAGTTTCTGCTCGATATTGGCTTTGCTGCTGAATAATGTCATGCCCTGCGCAAACTCCCGGAAATCAATTAACCCATTGCCATCTCGATCGAAAACCTCTAGAACGCGCGTGGCCAAAGGGTTCGCTCGCACTTGTGGTAGAGCGGTGAATTCCTCCAGGGAGATATAGCCATTGTTGTCTGAGTCCAGCTTGAAAAACCGAAGATATAATCGTCTTATTTGGTCTGGATCAAATTCTGGTGGTAATTCTGATGAGATGTCGTTACCCATTTTGAAACATTCAGTTACGCAAGTTGTCAACTGCGTCCACGAAGCCTTGTTTAGTGCTTGTCGTTGTGTCACCGCATGACAACATTAAGCACTTAGTGAAGTACAGTAACGACGCGAGTGCTTTTCATCTCATAATAATTATTACTTAAACCAAAGTACGAGCGTTGTAATACTAATCAGTAGTCAAGTACGTACTAAATGTAATTTGTAATAATATGGTACTAAATGTGTTAAGTGTAATTTGTAATAGCTAAGTATGTACTAAATGCAAATAAGTACTAAGCTATTTACTAAAGCCTAAATGTAATTTATAATTTGGTAATTATTGCAAATTTAAAAATTATGCCCATAGCCTTTCATGAATTTACAGCTGCAGATTACAGATACGTATGCAATAAGCACGTTATCCAGTACGCGGTTAGCCAGAACCAAATCGTGGGAAGGCTGTCTATCGAAGTATCTGGAAATAGCTGATTGTTTGATGGCCGTGAGTCCAACAGCTTTGCTAGACATAACATACCACAAGCAACATAAGCTGGCGCTAGAGAAACCGGAACTGCTACGACCATATCCGTAATTATTCAAGAAACTCGAAAAACTCTCCACAAGATAAGGATTTTCAACTTTTTATAAAACGTTAAAGTATATCGTCGCAGTTTGTTAAGTAAACTAGATCGTCGCAGACAGAAAATTCTAATACATAGACATCTATTATAAAGGACAGGCAAACGAGATTCGGACTTTTGAAAGAATAATATGTAGCAATATTTTTATATGCAGTACAACAAGAGGTTGCCTACTTTACCGATGAGAGTTTATACGAGTATTATATGTAAATGCTGCACCAAAGGTCAGCGCATGACATTGTTGTCAACCTATTAATCCGTTGTTACCAGGATCATGCGCCGTTCATTTCTAAATAAACATTACCTGCCATGACCGGAAAACGGCCAAAACGGGAAGAAGTTCTCTTTATTCTGATTAGTGCAAATGCTAAGCATCATATATGCACAATCGCCGACTGAAGCGCGGATCCGCAAGATAAACAGGAAAAGTTAAAAGAGTGTATATATACTGTTCAAGGTCCCGTAAAACATGACATTCTCCTTTATCGCCTTTGTTGAAGATGCAGCGCATGCCGGGACCACATTTAGATTTATCCTTGGAACATTCGGGACCGGGAATAGCCCGTCTGTCTCTTGCTAGTTTGCTGGATTCTTCTACGGCAGCACAGCGCACCGCGTTAGGCAGCCGGGCCATCTGTAACAAATCGTTTTCAAAATCGTATAAGCCATGGCACAATAGCTGATTGTTTGATGGCCGTGAGTCCAACAGCTTTGCTAGACATAACATACCACAAGCAACATAAGCTGGCGCTAGAGAAACCGACCATATCCGTAATCCGAGGAACTGCTACGACCATATCCGTAATTATTCAAGAAAACCGAAAAACTCTCCACAAGATAAGGATTTTCAACTTTTTTTTTTCAAATATGTGGAAGCAATGTGTTTTTATTTGTTGCTCTGGGAAATTTCAAACCAGTGTAAATTACTGCTTACACTGCCTTACAGTTACAGTACGAATTAATTTGCAGCAAACGGTTTGTGATGAATGTACGTGCACCATTAATAATGCGCCGGTATTGACAATGGGTGGAGGCAATCAGATCTGAAATGTACTAGTACTTGCATAATCGAACTACCTTAGAAATAATGGTAGATCTTTATTTTAATAAATTGCGAACAACAGTACTTTTACGTTTTTGTATTCAGGACCATGGATCAACATCGATTACGCAAAACACTGTGACAGCTGGCGAACAAAGGCTCACGATAGTGAGAGAAGGCTTTATTGTGATAGCAATAAAGTGAAGAACCAACACACAAAGGCTCGAGGTGCGAGCAGTATCGTGAAAGTACAGTGAATGATAATGCTAGTGAAACAGAATGAACGGCACATCGAGCCAAAGCATGGAAAAAGCCTAATGCGGCACTGGGCAGATCCAACACGAGCGAATCGAACGCTAATAGGCCGAGATGTAGAGATGGGGCGTAGCTCCGCCTACATCGAGGCCGATGATTAGCCGAGACGTAAGGCTGGGCGGAAAGCTGCCTGAGTCGAGGCCGATCTAGCGCTCGACAGCGAGTGCGACTCGGTGTGAGTCAGCACACCGGAAGCGGGACCGTCGCTGGCTGCCTACTCGTAGGCTGCCATAGCGACTGGCCCAACATGCCTCTGGGCGGGAGTCCGAGCCCCTGCGAAGGACCGGCCTCATACCGCTCCAGTGCCCGCTCCGCACACGACCCTATTGGGGTCGGTGGCTGCGTCTCGGAGGTATCCGATGATGGGGGTGTCTCGTGCCGCGTTCTCCTCCGGACCCGTGGTGGCGATACAACTCACGGCCGAAATCCGAAGGTCGGTCGGTGGTATTGTTGGACCGGTGTAGGCATCTGTTGGTCGCGTCCGTAACGGCGAAAAAGTAAAAAAATGAAGTATTATTCCGTCTGTCTCTCTCTCTAGTAAAATAACATCACAATTCCTGGTGAGCGGGTTAAAAAAAGATCAATAAAATGAGAACATCATTTCGAGATTAATAATAAAAAAAAGTAAACTCAAAGTCTTTGGTCCGGGGCTTTGGGCCGGGTGCTTATTCCGACTAGAGCTCGTCCGCTTCACGGGGGCTCCAGTCCACTGGAAGTCCGGTCGTCTAGGTCCGAGGCATCAATTCTCGGGATACCCAATGGTGCCGGTTCAATTCACCGAGGGTCGAAGGTTTGACCCTATTGACTTCGGGTAAGAGTATGGATCTCCGTTGTCGGGTGCGAAACGGGCGTGAAACACACTTTCCGACCGGGATCCTCCGGTAAAAGTTTGCTTGGAACCTTCGTAGCCGGGTCAGACGGTCGTCCTTACATCCAGCCAGGGTTCATCGGGTAAGGTTGATGGAGAGGCACTGTCGCATTCGCGAATACCATAAGGTACCCTCTCTGAGTGCAGAATAAGACCTATTGGGTCTACTGGTCGGTGGATCGTCCGAAATGTCCGGTGATCCGAGGTTTCATCCGGGCAAAACCGTAATGTCATGTCCTGTCACCTATTGGGTAACAAGGACCGGTTGATGCCTGGTCTCCAAAAGGTTGAATGGTCGGTGGACGTGGTTTACACTGCACTGTGCAGTGTAAACCACGTCTGGTCCAAATGACTCTGTGCAGGAGTCCGATCCCTCATCCGGTTGGCTTCAAGTTTTGAAGTCCGATGATAGCCTCGGTGACCGAGGGTCACCTCCGGTTGCAAAATCAGAATCCAGGCTCAGCCTCGGTTGCTGAGTCTAAGTCCATTAGTAGCCTCGGTACTCGAGTTAGAGTCCGGGTGGTACCCTCGGCTGTACTGGCAATTGGGTACGGTGGTGTTCCGCCCGGCTGAAAATCCTATGTTCGTCTCCTGTCACCTATTGGGCCACTCGGAGAGGGTATTTGCCAGGTTCGAAGGGTTGATAGATGCAGCCTCGGTACTCGAGGTAAAGTCCCGGTGTACCCTCGCTGTGCTGGCAGATCGTGATTACGCGATGTGCTGGGTGTTCTGTCCGGTCAGAGATCCCAAATCCCTCTCTGGTTACCTATTGGGTAACACGTGAAGGGTGGGTTCCGGACTTTGAAGGTTGAAGTCCGAGGGTCCAAGGGTCGGTTGGCCTCGGTTGATTGATAGTTGACGGTCTGATGGTCGCTTCCTCCCGGTAAAACCCTTATTAACGGTGTAGGTCACCTATTGGGCAACCCTACCGAGGGTTTCACCGGTAAGATGAAGTTACTACCCGGGCCATCCCCCATGTCCGGGGTAGCCTCGGTGGTGAGGTAGTCAGCATCCAGTAAGGCTGGTCCTAAGGCATTCTGCCCGGGCAAAAACCCTTTTTAACGTCTCCCGTCACCTATTGGGTAACATGGAGAGGGTTAATGCCTCTGGACAGGGTCCGAGTAGGTGTCCGAGGGTCAGTTAGCCTCGGTGTCCGGGGTCCAAACCTCGGTAACGAGACTGGCCCAACATGCTCTGGTGGGAGTCCGCTTGATGCTCGAGATGTCCACCGAGTGACTAGCAAAAATCATGCAAAAGAGGCTCCTCAGCGGCTGTATAAGACCTAATTGGGTCTGAGCCACGAGGTAGACACTCTAAGTTTTAAAGACGGAATCCATGCTGGTCCGTTCCACGGCTGGTCCCGTGCTTCCACTTAGGCGGAAACACCCGGGATGCCGGAATGATGCTGGGGCTAAAGGCCTATTGGGCCTATTGGCGTAGTTATGGGCGTCCGTAGCCTCCGTCAGGGGTTCAGTCATGTCGGACGCGGAAGAATGCTTATATACTGGTGTTGTATATACGCATTCACCCGTGTACCCTAATGTCCTGGTACATCCTTCCGGTGACCAAGGTCCGATTCGCGGTGAAATGGTCATGCCGGTCACTCATACCATTACTCCAACACAGCTTCGTGAGCAGGGGTAAGGGCATGAGTGTGCCCTAATGTCCCACTTCCTCCGTTTCGTTCCGGGGTGGAAGGGAGGCCTATTGGGCCTCGATGGGCATCCTTGGTGGAGTAGAGATCGTGGTTATACGCGATCTGCGATGGCTTGCATCCTCCGAGGGTCCTTCTGCCGGAGGGACAGGCCGGTGGAGCGAAGCGGATCGCGCCGCGCAGCACCGTCCCGTCGCTTTTCGTACGACGGATTCCGCCGGAGTTATGCTGCCGAGGCCTATTGGGCTCTCGTGCTGACTTTGAGTGACGGTCAGTCAGCCAGCTATTACTCCGATTCCCGGGGTGTCCATGGGTCGTTGGCAAACACGGTGCTGAAAAGAGCGGTCGCTTTTTCGGCACCATGTTAGCGGAATCCTCTTGAATTGAGTTCCGGAAATTAGGTCATATGGGTTCGCTGACCGAGGAGGTATCTTTTCCTGGGTCCACGTAATCCATACTCAGTTGAGTCGATGAGTCGTGCGGATCGGGTTGTCAGGAGGTATAGCTTCCTGTACCACACGGTCCGCATTCTGTTGAAGATTAGGAGCCTATTGGGCTCCGAGGGCTGGAGTTATGGAACTGTGGTTCCACCAGGTCCTTCTGCCGGCTGGGTTTGAGCAGGAGTTCTCAGCAGATCATGCTGGGAACCCCTGGACAACCTCCTTTCGTGCGAAGGGTCCGATACTGAGGCTGTCACCAGGGCCTGGCTGATATAGGACTTTTCGCTGCCTATGTCAACGAGGTCCGGGCTAATAGGATCCGAGGGTAAGAGCCTATTGGGCTCTATGGTCCGAGTTACGGAACGGATTAGCCGGGATTCCTCTGTCGGAGGGACCTGAGCAAGGACAACTGTGTGTTGCGCAGTTGTGCTTGTCCAGTCGCTATTCGTACGATTCGTCCCGGTGTGACGTTCCATGGGTCGTACTTTCATCCGGGGGTCGGCCTCCAGGATCCTTCTGCCGGAGTGGCTGACGAGAGACGAACTGTGTAGTCACAGTTCACCGCTAGCCAGCCGCTATTCGTACGAGTTATCCCGGTGAACTGGGGTTTCCTTTAGGTTCGACCCTTCTAGTCCGAGGGTCGAAGGGTTGGAGGGTTAGACGTCGGGGTATCCCTATTGGGGTATACTCCCTAAGTCAATGGCGGGTCGGGCTTCTACCACGGCCTATGATGTTCCCTTTTAGCTCCGGGGATAGCAGATCGGCGGAGTCGCTGATTCAGCTGAAGCCAGCTAACCGTCGGGGGTCGGCTAACCCTTTAGTTCGGTTGCATCCCCTCGCTGCTTGGCTCGGTTCGCCTCCCGTCATTGTCGCCGGAGACCAGAACATTCCGTCCGGTTCATCCAGGGGAAACCAGGGGAGACGTCCGGTATGGTCCAGGTTGAACTCGTACTTATCGGATCTATCCGAGGGATCCATCCAAAGTTCGACTCCAGGTTCTTCTGCCGGAGTGGATTATCTGTGCAGGGCATCGGGTCGTGCTGTACTGCGCAGATAAACCGCTTTTTGTGCGAAGGTCCGGACTAACGTGGTTTAGGAGGCTTCTCTTCCAGAACTACGGTAGTCCGAGGGTTGCCGGTTCGGTTATCCTCTACTGACGACGAGGTCGAAGTTCTGCCTCAGTCGTCCGTGGGGGATCAGGCTCCGCTAACTTTCTAAGGTGAGATCCGTATTTTGGTGGTGCTGGCCAGAGCGGTCAGGTTCCAAGTCGGCCAAACCTGCTCTGGCCAGGGCCTAAAGGTTCATCAGGCCTAGCTGGGCACTTGCCTCGGACCCTATTGGGTTCACAAGGTAGTTGTTAAGCCTTTCATGGGGTGAAGTCCGGTCAGGTCCGATTCCTTGGACTCTGTCTTTCGATCCGAGGTATTTCCGTTCCCGCGATGTAGGTACCGTTGCTTCCCACGTCGGAGGGACGGAACTTAGAATTTTCATCCACAGGTGGAGGCCTGTTGGGCCTCGTATCCCGGAGCCTTTAGGGTCCGGTGAGGTATTGAGCAGTCTGCTCGGATCGAAAGACAGGTTGCTTGGTCGTAACAACATCGTAGTTAAGTGCGGTCCGCAGGTTGCCTTCCTCACTGAGATCACCACGGACAGCCGTACTTGTGGCTGACTCTGTAAGCTTCAATGGTAGCAGGACGTGGTTAAAGCTGCGATCTGCAGGAGGGTGAGGTCGTGGTTAAGGCTTGTTACTGCCGCGATCTGCGGTGCAATGGGAATCGGCTCGGGTGGAAGTTATGTTCCGAGCCGATTGGACGCAGTACAGGGTCAAGTCTACCGCCGTGTCCCTTATTGAGGGTCCGGTTTAGGTAGCTGATCGTGGTTAATGCGGTCTGCGCTGCCCTTGGACCGTTTCCCTTATTGAGGGTGCGGCCTGGTAGCAGATGTGGTTATCGGGCGCGGTCTGCGGGCTTTACCTCCGTATCCCTTACTGAGGGTCCGGTTTAGGTAGCTGATCGTGGTTGATAGACGCGGTCTGCGTTAGTGGCTTGTCGTGGTCCGAACTGCAAGGTGGTTGGCCAGCGATCTGCGGCTCCTCTGTTGGGTTCCATCTGGGGTATACGTCTCTATTGGAGACGTCGTCATGTCCATGTGACCGGTTTTACGGTTAGCCTAACCCTATTGGGGTCCAGCTACCGGTCTTTCTTATTCTAAGTCCACGTTGACCGGGGCTCCACCGCCGAAGTGGGAGCCTTCCGAGTCATCATCCTTATCCCGTTCCCTTCGTCCTGGGTGGTTCGAGGATGTAGCCTCCTGGGTACATGTTGACTGCGATTCCGAGGCTTCCTGTCCGGACTTTTCAGCTTTAGTTCGGTGGGCTTCACGTCTTCGGCGGTTCCTGCCCGAGGATGATGAACCAGGCCACATGTTATACCTGTAGGATGACTTGCCTTCGGGCATCGGTGGTGATGTAAACCCAGGTGGCGAGTGGCGATGGATCCGGCACCACTCCGAGAGGGTCGAAGCCTCGTCGACATCCTTTTCGTCGTCCGGATGGTATAGTCGGGGCGGAATGTTGTTGTTCCGGTACGCGCAGTACAGGGTGTAATGGCTGTGATGGTGGCCAAGTCGGGCCGCGAAAATCAGTCGCAAAGCCGTCTGGAAAGCCATCGGAGCATCTCCGCGGGCTTCGGGTTCGATGTTGCCAAGGTATTCAGGCAAACCCTGGGCAGCTCTGGCTGCAGTAATCACCATGGCTGCTTGTGCCTCGGTGAGTACAAACTGCGCCACCCATTCCGTATGGTCCGTGACCTCTCGTTCTGAGGCATACAACGGAAGCTGACTCAGCTGAGACCAGTCGAGATGGTCGAGTGGCAGTCCCAATATTGCTGGGTCGGTTGCGCTAGGCAAGCCGTTCGTCCGGTAGTACGGGAATCCTATGCCATAGGCCAACCGATCGTTCATCTCAAAGTCCTCGGACCATTGCCGATGTTCAAACATCTGTTGGTATCCGGAGTGGTTGAGGAAGATTCGAAGGTCGTTGACTAGGTGCCACACTTGATTACGTCGATCTTCCCGGTACTGCATGGTTCCCATGATGTAATTCGTCCGTTCCGTCGGATGTGGGATTTCCACCGCAATGCCCTGTCGGCGTGCATGGTCGTACCGAGGGTCATGCTGGCCTGGCACTATCGGGTCTGGGTCGGGTAGTGGGCGCTGTGGCACCGGCAACTCGTCCGTCCGGCAAAGGTGGGGGTGGTCGCAGGGCTGGGTGTCGAGCCGTCTGATGTCGGGGCACGGGCCGAGTAAGGTTACGCCGGGACTTACTGTTAGAGTCAACGACGAGCCCGTTATCCTCTGATCCGGATCGCTTACCGGGGGAGGGTCGGGTCCGATCCTTCGAAGCCCGGTCCGCTGGCTGTTGCACGGTCGCGGGCCTATTCTGAGCCTCCAGCTTATGTCGTAAGTCCCTTCCCAGCCTATGACGCAGGTCGCCAGGGGTCAAGTCTGAGACACTCTGGGTTCTTCGGTAAGACGGAGTGGACCCTGTTGGGGTCACTGCTGCCGTCGCCGGTTGTTCTGCTGAGCAAACCACTGGTTGGGTTGATGGCTGCAAAAGTGGAACCGGGGGCTGCAGGGGTAAGCTGCCCATTTGCTGCGGTAAGCCACCTTCTTGTGGGGCTACCAGCTGCTGTTCCACTTGGCTCCGCTGAATTGCCGCCGGAGCTTCCATCTGGTGGGGGTCAAGGATTTGAGCCGTGTATTGTCGGCCGTCAGGTCCGGTGAGGGTTACCGTCATCCCGGTGAGTGGTGCGGGACCGACCTGGAATGCACTCGTGGTGCTGGGTATGTTTGCAGTCCCATCCGGGTTTAGCACTTCCGCAAAGGCATTAAGGGGTGCTGAAGGCTCGTCCGGTAACCTGTTGGGTTCCGCCATGAGTCGAGCCTGTGAGCAGCCAGCTACGCCCAAGGATGGGAGTTTATCCTCCTTCTGGCGTGTCCGTTTGTCGTGCTCACGCTGGGCTCTGGCGATCCGTCGGTCGGCTGCCTCTACTTCTCGGCGGTCGTCCTCACGTTCTTGCTCCCGTCGTTGTTCGCGGGCATGGACCAGTCGGGCGTTGTCCGGGACTGCTGGGGTGTTATCCCAACCAGGCTCGTGGGTACGTCTGCGGTAGCGTTGCATGTCCCACATATGGAGCAACTCCCGGCCTTCCAACTGGTCGAAGACTCTGCTGTTGTGGATTAAGTACGTATACGCACTCAAGTTTCCGGTAACGACTTGGAGATACAGGGCATTAGCCTGGTCCCGTCGTGTAACTCGGTTCTCCCCGGCCTGTCTGTCCATATGTCGTAACAGGCAGTCCGCGCAGGGTTGGCGTGTCCGGGGTAAGTTATTGTTGGCTCGGCACGTCTGGCAACCTGAGTCATAGGGTTCCGTCCGGGGTTGAGGAGGCTGTGGTCAGAAACACTTAACTTAATATTGTTAAGTTATTTTTGTTTTTAAACCTTTTGGGTCATTACGTAAACCTATTGGGTTAAACGTTCTATGGACTTAGGTGTAAGCTTAAACGGTCGGGTACGGTCAGGTCTTGTCCGATCCTTTTCCTTCTCGCCTATTGGGCAAGAGAAACATCCCCGTTACGGAGGTTATAGGGTCTCGCCTATTGGGCAAGGAACCTCCGGTGATGTACTTCCGTTTAGCTCTTCTTCTTCGGCAGGTCAGCCGGGTTGGTCGACTTAGCCCGTGCTAACCGCTTCTGGGCTTCCGTTTCGGCTAATGTGGGAGCCTTCGCCGGGCTCGCCGAGCTTGCCCGCGTCTTTGGCAGGTGCTGTCTAAAGTCTTCAGGTAGATAGAAGACGGAGAAACGCTGCCCGTGGGTCTTGTAAACCTCACTCGATCCGAGAACTTTCTGTCGGCAGGCTTGCTCCAAGACATACTCCAGCTCATCGGCCAGATGGAACAGGTTACTTTCCTTTCGTCGGACCGGTCGGTACCGTGCGTCTTCCAGTTGAGGGTAGGCGGACATCAGGATGAACTCAAACCGACCTATTAGGTGGCTCGCAATCTCCCGGCGAGTTAATCCTTCCGGGTGTCGATCCGTCTGCAGGCAGGCGATCACTGCGTCCCGCCATCCGAGGTAAGTCTTCGGTGCTGGGTCTTGTTCCTCCCTTGGAAAGACGTAGTATGCCCGTTCGGTTTTAGTATATACCCGGAGGATGGCACCGGTCTCGTATGCCATCCGACAGTAGATCTTAACTCTGTCCAGGCTAAGGTCGAACCAGCTTCCGTCCTTGTCGACGCGCCAATGCTTCAACAGCTGGTAAGCCAACTCCGGGGTTGCATAGGTTGGGCCCGACCAGGACAGCGACTTGAGTGCAGCGTGCACGTGCACCCATCCAGGGTCAGTATCGGAGATCTGAGGCTTCGGTCTCGAAGCCCGCATGGTTGCCGGCTGCTTGGGCCGGGAAAGCCGAATGATAGGCTTCGGTGGGATCTCCCGAGGCAAGACTTGCGCTGTATCCTCGTGCCACTTCATAAGTAGCTGGTCGGCCGGAGGGCTCGGGGTCCTTTGGTCGAAAAGGCCCGAGGCTTGTTGTTGAGAGGGTACTTTTGACCCCGCTTCCTCCATCGGATCGTCCGTGTCATCTGCCGGAGGCTGTCCCTGGTTATCAGGCTCATCATCCGGTTCTGGATGTTCGGGTGCCGCTGTTGGCGGCTTCCCTTTTCCATCTTCATTGTCGTCATCATCGCCATCCGAGTCATCGGATTTGTCAGAGTCTTGATCTGACTTGGCGTCCTTATCATCGTCATCCTCCGAGGAGGGTTCTTTTCCTCCTCGAGGGACTGGGCATTCCGCGATGTCCTACCCTTGTCCTTACGTTTCTTGGTCTTAGTCACAGACTGGCCCCTTGTTGAGGTTCCGGCCTGTGAAGACGACAAGTCCATGGGTGATGGAGGTTGAGATCCCGGAGGGGCCGGCTGTGTGTCTTTGACGAATTTGCCTCTCCTGTCCCGGGCCGAATGCTTTATGCGCTTACTGCCGGAGTCTTGATCGGCTGTAGCAAGGATCTTCGGATCGCCCGGGGCTCTTGGTCGCTCCAGGGGGAACCTGCTACCGGAGGAGGCCGCTGTTGATCTGGCCAACTCCAACCATACTCTGGCCTGGGGCGCAGGGTCTTCCGCTGGTCTGATCTGAGTATCCACACCTTCTGGGTCATAGGTCTTTGCGTGGATATAAGACATCCGAAGCTTCTGTTGTCTCCGGGTCTTTTCAGGAATGAAGTTCGGCACGGTGTACCGGAGATGACGTCCCCGCTGCGCGTTGGTGGTCTGCAGCTCTCTACGTTCCACCATTGCCTTGAGGATGGGGTTCACATTCTTCATAATGTCCTCAATCTCGGCTTCCCCTTTGGGTGTGTCGCCGTAGGTGTACATTTTGTTTAAGAACCGGGCTATCTGGAGACGGGTGGAACCTCTTGGGTTCCGATAGTAGCCAATGGCTCGAACTATCCGTTCTTCGGGCGTCTCCTGCTCATGTAGCTTACTCGGTGGTTTCGGGAACACCAGTTCGCCCATTCGATCCCAGGATCGGTGGAGTACCAAGACTAGACACTCATCCTTGATCCAGGTGACTATCTTCCGCATAAGTTGTGCCGTGAGGAAGTGTCCTTCTTCCACCTCATATTCTTCGATAAGTTTCTCTACCAATGTCTGGTAGACATCCTTCCGCTCCATATCAGCTTTGGCGATAATGCGCCGGACGTCCTCTTTGAAAACTGTTTTTGGAAAGGTTGGTTCCGGCTCCGAAGGTTGTCGGTCCGGCAGCCTACTTCGGACATTATCCGGGGCTGATAGATCGGACTCGTCGGTGGCGGAGGCTGGATAGCGGTCATACTGGGTAACCGGTTCGGTTGAGACAGAGCCCTAGTTGGGGACACCTGTTTCACCGGGGACCTGCTTCGTCCACTAGTTGACCGAGGCTCAGTTGAGAGTCTTGATGTTGACCGAAGATCGTTTAACAGGGCTTGTTGCCACTGTCGCTCCTCGTCGCTATCCTCCGCACCATAGACGTTAGGGTTATCATCATTACCTCCCGAGTTGTCGGGTTCGGTTTCGCGGATAAGGTCGATTTTGACTTGGCCTTCCTCCAGGGGTGGTTCACGGATGTATACGGCCGGGTTGATCCTCGGGTTCCGTAACAACTGGACGTAGTCTAAAACCACCCTCGGTAACCTCTGTTGACGAAGTACCTGCATGCTGTCCGGAGGGCCATAAGTCTCCGTATAATAGTGTCTCGGTCGGCCGCAAAGTCCAAGATCTTTTGAGTTATGCGGTTCCGATCTCTTGAGGACATCTTGTGTTCCAGCTGTCCACCGGTAAGTTCCCCCTCCTGGATGACTCGGTAGAATTCAGCCTGCTTAACCTGGTCCACCAGTTGGTTGTAGTAGGCTAGCGCTTCTCGTTCCGTGGCGGTTAAGTCCGGCTGGATCACCCAGTACTAACTGAGGCTGGGGCCGCTCCAGGCTCTCACCCGGCGTCGGTCGTACCTTTGACGGGACTTTGGTGGGTCCGAAGTTGTATCCCGCATCATGATCTCTCGGACCTGTTCGAGGGTCCGGACTTGTCTCGGTGGTGATGAGAACAGCTTCCGTTTAGGGCCTTGATCCTCATCCCTGTCCTTAGATCGAGGCTTACTCGCGAACTTAGGCGAATCTGGGCCTCCGGGCTGATGGATAGCTCTACCATCCGGGGTTCTCTCCGGGTCATCTGACTGTTCGGTCGGACGTCGGATGACTAGCACCTGTTCCGTTCGTTTTGGCCGAGCCGAACCGCCTATTGGGGGTACCGGCAATGTTGTTGGCCTCGGTGCCTTACTTGTACTCGGTCGCTCCGGGGTTAAGTCCCGTGTCCGAGCATAGGCTTCCCGTTCCGCTGTGGAGGGCTCAAGGTTCTGTTCTTCGCCTTCCAGGGGTGGAACATCCATGGGCTCACCGGGTTCATCGGGCGGCGTAGCTGGTCCCGCAGGTGGCTTAGCCTGTTGGGCTTTACGCTCTGCAGCTTCACGTCGCTTGTTACGGTAGTAACCCTCGGTGATCCGCTTTATGTCTTGCAGCGCCTGTATTAGGGTCTCCTCGGTGTCCGGAGATCTCGCTGCCGATAGGGTAAGTATGGTGGCAATGGTCTTTCGGCTCGTATCCAAGGTTTTGGTGTCAACATCGAGCCTTGCCGCCCTAGGGTCCCAGGCGTTCATAGCATGCAGTTGAGCATGCATCTCATGACTGGCATCCTCGGCTCGCTGAAGTGCGCGCCGAATGGTTTCCTCCATTCCGGGTACTGCCAGTGGCCAATTTCCTGACGGTGGGGTAGCC
Source organism: Paramacrobiotus metropolitanus (assembly GCF_019649055.1). Classification (NCBI taxonomy): domain Eukaryota; kingdom Metazoa; phylum Tardigrada; class Eutardigrada; order Parachela; family Macrobiotidae; genus Paramacrobiotus; species Paramacrobiotus metropolitanus. Next base: position 547,910 of record NW_026570259.1, read on the forward strand.
GTTGAGGGTGGCTTAATGGTCGGTCTCCGGGTCGATTGGGCAGATGTACCCTGCTCTGGGGGTTCAATCTGCCTGATCCGAGACTGGTCCTTGGAGGCTCGGTCTGCCTCTCGCTGTTCTTTGGCCTGTTTTTCTTCTTCATAATCCCGGATGTAGCCTGAGAGCCAAAGCACGCATGATTGAAGCTGAGCTTGGCTGTACTGATGCTTCGGAGTCTCCGGGTGGAGAAGTATTCGGGTTGCCCGGGTGTGATTCTCGACTCCGGTAATGTCACCATCCAATTTAAAGAATTCCGCGCTGTGACGGTCGCAAAAGTCTCGGCGAGTCCGCATCTCAGTCAAGATATTGTTTGCCCGAGTCATAGCTTCGACTATGTAAGGTTGAGCGTCGGGTGGCAGGACTCCCGGGTCCGATATATTTTCCATCGTCCGCACTACTGAGCGTGGTAAAAGACGCTGAGTCGGTGCAACCTGTTGGGTCGCTACCGGCCGTTCCGGTTGCTGCGGTGAATTCGCAGGGGTTTGAGTCGGCGGGTTAGCCGGAGGCTGAGTTGCCTGGTTTGCCGAGGCTTGGGTCGGCTGAGTGGCCGGAGGCTGAGGTGGAACCGTTTTGCGGCTCTCTTCCTCATGCTTCCTTTTTGCTAATGCCACTTCCAAGTCGGCTTTTAAGCTCTCAAGGTCCATTGTGGCCACCTTATGCTGGTCTTGAATCCGCTCCTTCAGCTTCTTCTGAGCCGGGGTCCGATCCTCCAATTGGTTAGCCTGAGCAAGTAAGTCCCGAGCATAGCCTTCATTGAGGGCTATGTCATCACGGATGGCTTGGATTTCCTGCTCCGTCGGGGCTGGTTCAGGTTGGACTGGCCCAGGTGGGTTGGCCTGTGAAGGTCCGGGGGTCCGAGGCTGAGGTGGCCCCGGTGGATTAGCCTGTTGAGGTCCTGGGGTCCGAGGTTGAGCCTCCTTGTGGCTTCTTTCCTCTAACTTCCTCCGGAGTTTTTCGGCATGTCCACGGGCCATATCACGCTATTCGGTGATAGTCCGTCGGGTAACTTCGTCACCCGGCTCCAACGTAGTAATCCGTTGGGTCAGAAGGTCCGCTGTTAGCTCAGTTTCGGCTAAGTCCCTCCGCAATTCTTCGGTAGTTATAGTAATACCGAAATCCATTTCCGGTGGGTCATCGAACATCTCGATGTCCGGTGAGGGTATCGGTGACGGAGGTTCTGACATTGGTGATGGACTCCTTGCTATCGGTGGGGTGTCCAGATCTACCACATTAGGGGGTGGGCCAAAGCCGGGGATCACTATTGGTTCTCCCTCTCGGCTGTGGCTTTGACTGTGGGTTGGGGTGTACTCGGAATACTCGTCGGAGTCCAAGTCACCCTCTTCGGCGATGCGTCGCCCAAGGTATCCTAGTATCACATCTAGTTCTCGGACGTCGGCCGGTGCTGTTGGCATTCCGGCCTCGGTGAGCCTGGCCACTTGACGGAGGTTACTCTCCAGGTTACACCGGTCATTGAACCATTTTGATTGTTCCGGGTCACCGTGTAGGGCTTTCCTTGCCATTGATCTGCTCGTTCCAAGGTGGTCTTGAGCTTGTGGCCTTTCTCTAAGGTCTTTCTGACGTATTGCCATTTTTGAGGTTTGGCTTCGGCTTCATCGGGCCGGTTTGATGGGTCGTCGGAGAGGACTATGCCGTAATTGTCGGCACGTCGCTCAATGGAAAACAAAAGTCTCGGGAGCTCGCGGGTTTCTCAGGGTCCTGTTGGGATCCCTTCCCAGACTAAACCTGCGATGTCAGCTGTCTCCCGGTTGACTTCAGTAATTAAGTCAGAAACTCGTCGGGCGGCCTCCTGTCCACCGAGTCCGTAGGCCTGTTCTCGGCGTTTTATCAGCATCGTTATGATGTTATCGCTGAGCCTTCTCACTCGGTTGACTCTTTCCCAGAGCTGCATCTTGTCTCTGGCTCGGTCATACGCTTGGCGGGTTGCGGGGCTCGGCTGTTGTCCTTCCGGTCCGGCTCCCTCAGATTAAAAGCCGCTATCTGCTGCTCCACGTATGCTACCGCGCCTTCTAAGAGCCATCTATCGCGGAATCCTATTGGGATTCTGTCGTGGCTCAGGCGGTGTATTTCCCCGAGCTTCAATTGGATCTCGATAATGAGTTTCTCGGTTTCTGCCCACTGTTCCGATTCGAAGGGGTATCGGTCTCGGCGCCGCCGTAGTTCCGTTAGGAGCACGAGTCCTTGTTGCCGAGTTTTACGAGTAGCCACCAGTGCGTCTGACTTGGCTACATCGCGCGGGGTCGGTGATGCCGGGTTTTGGTTGTCATCATTGATCCTACGCAAGTTCCGGAATGCTTGCCGGGACTGCTGAATCTGCTGTGGGGTTAAGTTATCGGTCTCGGTTGATCGACGAAGCATGTAGGAGTCATGGATGATACGGTTGATGGCCAGTTCCTGATCCAGGTATCGAGGATCGGTTGGCAAGGTTTCACGGTGCTCGCGGTTGAGACGTACCGCCAAATCGTCCGACTCCCTCAGGGTGGCGGAAACCTGTAGCCGGCTTGGGCTCGCTTCTCGGTTATCCGGGGTCCTTGTTGTTCCAGCCGAAGCCCCCGTACTTGTGGTTGCGACGGCTGATCCCCGTTCCGTTCCTCGGCTCGTCAATCCGGGCACGTTATCCACTGTTCTAGGATGTGCCAGAGGGTGTTCGTTTCGAGCCTCTTCTATCTGGGCCTTCAGGACCCAGTAATGAGTGTGAAGTAACTGCAGTTGGTCTCGTAGTAAAGGGGTCTGCGCTAACAATTTCCGGAGTACTTCGGCTCCGAGGGTCAGAGTGCCGACCCACGTCCGTATGTTTCGATGTGATTCCTTCTCCGCATTTTCCAAGCCTTCGATTCGCATCTGGTCCCGCATTTGCTTCACCAGAGCTTCGGTGTGACCGAGCAATGTATGTACTTCAGTCATCGAAGGGTTAGGGGGAGGGTTGGTCGATCCAGCCGAAGCCCCCGTAATTGCGGTTGCTAAGGCTGGCCCTCTTTCTAAGGCTGGAGTCTCGGGGGTTGACTGTCGGGCTTTTAAGGTCCAGTAGTAATCAGAAGCCTTTCACATTTGGGAGTCTAAGGTCCTGTAATAAGCTCGGAGTAGCTGGAGTTGGTCTCCTATTAATGGGGTTTGAGCCGCCAGCTTCCTAAGTACTTCGACTCCCATGGTCAGGGTGTCGGTCCAGGCCTTTAGGTCTCGTCTCGGTTTGTCCCCCGAGGCTTCAACCGGGAGCAGCCTCTGGTCCTGCATCTGTTCGATCAGGGCTCCAGTATGTCCGAGTAATGCGTCTACTTCGGTCGTCGAAGGGTGGAGAGGAGGGTTGGTCGATCCAGCCGAAGCCCCCGTAGTTGCGGTTGCTAAGGCTGGGCCTCTCTCCGAGGCTGGGGTTTCAGAGGTTGACTTCCGGGCTTGAAGTATGGCCCGGGTATCCTGGATGTATTGTTCCAGCTCCTTCATCTCCGAGTTCAGTCGGGTCAATTCCTGCGCGAAGTTAGGGTCGCTCAACTTGAGAGCTTCTATCTTGCGCTGGACGATGGTCCATTCGCTTTCTGCTTCCATTAGACCCAATGTGAGTTCCTCCGAGGGTCGGATCTGCCTTCGCGATCCAGCCGAGGATGCGGCTGAGATCGGTTCAACCGTAATTGCGGTTGACTGACAGTAAAAGGTCTGACAGTAAAAGGTCCAGGTGTCGAGGGTCCGGCTGTCGGTTGTGCCGGACTTGCCTCTGCTGATGATGTCGGAGGCTTCGGTCGTTTCAACATATGGACCGAAAAGGCTTTCGTTCCGTCCTCGTAGTATCGAGTGAACGGGGATGGTGTCCGTTGACGTTCCGGTCGAGCCGTCGCTGATACCACCGGAGGCATATTTGTGCCGTCCTGACGTGGCGCCGCTGGTAAAGTCGGCTGCTGCGAGGCTCCAATTGGTTTAGTGACCAAGGGGTATCCCATCAGAGGGTTGACCGCGCCGCCTTGTGGCTGGTTCATACCCATCTGGTTATACCATTGTTGGAACACGGCGAACATTTGGTTCGGCATGGGGTTCATCCCGGCTTGAGTCATCGGCGGCCCTATTGGGGCCGGCTGGATGCTCGTCACCGTGATCGGGATGTATGGTACCGTCGGTGGCATAACTGGTCCGGGGATGAATGGTCCCGGTAGAAGTGGCGGGCGGATCTGACCTATTGGGTCGATCGGTATTGCCGGCGCATTCTGACCGGTGGCCGCGCTCACATTCACCAAAAGTCCAGTTTCATCGAGCATAGTGCCCGGTGGCAAGGTCTGAGGGGGATCGTCCGGGGTTGAGTGACCATCCGTGACCCGACCGTTAAACCTGCCAAAGAATCTGCCGCTATGTTCGCATGCGGGTTTGTTACCTGTGGGATTGGGGTTTGGGTGGCTGAACGCGTTTCAGCCCGTGAACCCGATCAGTCGTGCGGGTACGGCTGGGATCGTCGGTTGTCGCGTCGGCTGCTGTTCGATCCGCTCGATGGAGGGTCACGTCGTCGGTCAGACATCGTGATAGGAGGCTATTAGGATAAAGGAGATACGGCTCGTTAGCATTCTGATAAGGCCAAATAAGTTCAACTGAAGATTCCATGCACAACTGAAGAGGTTCCATTCCGACACCAAAGGTCCATTCTTAACTAAGTCCTAGCTAAGCCCTAACTTATTCTAAGTTAACTATGGCCCTATATTTGTGGTGTGGTGGGTTTTGTTGTTTTGGGCTTCTTTGTTGGTTTGGTCGATTTGACCGGTTCTGCCCTTCCTTCAGCGATCCTGTCGAGGATGTCCTTGTGTGCTTCATCTTCGGCCACTTGAGCTTCTTCAAGTACCTCCTGAGCCGTTAACTTAGGCTTCTTGACCGTCCCGTACTTCCGTTTCGGAGCCGGGGGTTCAACCGCATTGCTGGTTGATGCTGCCGGAACCGGTGTGTCAGGTCGCTTCTTCACCGGTTTCCTCACTTTTGTCGGCTTTTCCTTCGGTGTCTTAGGCTCCTTAGGCTTGGTTGAGGTAGCCTCGGTATTCGCGGCTAAGTCCACCGACTACTTCGGGCTAGCCTCGGATGATCCGGCCAAGTCCTTAGGCTTCTCCGGGACAGCTTCGGGTTCATCCTCTATCACAGCCTGCTTCTGCAATTCCTGCAGAGCTGGTGTCTCGAAGTCCGACGGGGGTTTCTTCCTCGGTCGGCCACGTTTTTCTTTTGGTTTGGGGGGTTTCTCGGGACTTAGTTTGTCGGACGGATCCTTATTCGAGTCCTGAACCGACGTTAAGTCCGGTTTCTGAGGTTCTTTTGCCGGTTCCTTCGGCTTTTCTTCGGCTGGATTTGCCTTTCGGGCCCGGGTATTGCGAGCGGGCTGACCCTCATGGGGGTACGGCACCGTTGCAAGGGTGTTACCCGGGGTTCCCTCGGCTTTCTTCTGGCCGTAGGATCGGGTGATCCGCCGACGCTTGTTGCTTGGATGATGTTTGCATCTATCCACGGCGACGACGTCTTTCTTTCCGGTTTCGACGTTACGGAGCCACAAGTTGTTGGGTCCTTTATAGTTGAGTACCGTCCATACTCCATCGTACCGTTCCTTCCTGGTAGGATCCTTATTGGGATACTCTACCAGGACAAGGTCTCTCTTCTAAAAGTCCGGTACCGATTTCTTCTTGTTGTAGAGTTCGGCGGCTTTCTCGAAGGCTTCATCGATATTCGTCTTCGCGATGTCGTGAGCCCTCTGGAGCCGTTCGTTCATCCTTCTGATGTATTGTTCCTTATCGGTGTAATGTTCCGGTGCGTTGGTTCCGGTGATGACGTCCTGGGGTATGGTCAGCTCTCGTCCGTACAGCATGTAGTAGGGTGAGAACCCGGTGGTTGCGTGTTTCGCTCGGTTGATTCCGCACACTACGTACTGTAGGTTCCGGTGCCATCGGTGACCATCCTTAGCGTCGCATTCCTTCCTGATTCCATCCCAAATCGTCTGCATGGAACGTTCGACTTGGCCTTGACCCTCTGCGTGGTAGGCTGTTCCAAAGGTATGCTTGATTCCGAAGATCCTAGCCACTTTGGCGAAGGTCTTAGCCGTAAAGTGGGATCCTTGGTCGGTGTGAAGGTGGGTCGGCATGCCGTACTTCAAGACGACATCCTCCACGAAGAATTTTTCGAATTCCTTTGCCGAGTTAGTCTTGGTCGCTCGAGCTATGGTGAACTTGGTGAACTGGTCGGTAACGACCGCAATGTACTGGTAACCTTTCGACTCAGTCCGAGGTAAAGGTCCTTTAAAGTCCGCATAGATTCGGAACCAAGGTTCACCTACTTCCAACTTCCATCTTCCTACTTCTTACTTCGAGTTTACCGGGTGGTTTAGTCCGGGGCTTGTTCACCAAGGTACACCGGGGGCAGTTATCCACGTAGTCGTGAATGTCAGATAGCATCCGATCCCAGTAGTACTGAAGCTTCGCTGCCTCCAATGTCTTCACGCGGCCGAAGTGGTTACCGGTTTTTCCGTCGTGAAGTGCTCGGATGATGCCTTTTCGCATGAAGAGCGGGACCACGAACCGTCGTTCCAGCTTGGTGTTGTGGGTGGTCAACCGGTACAGTAGACCTCCGCTCATCTGGTAGTGTTCCAGCAATGGGGATTTATGATCGAGCTGGTCCTGGTTTTCGAGTTCATCGATCTTCTTCCGAAGGTGAGGGTCCCGGAGTTGCAGTCTGCGTAACTCCTTGTTGGACTCCATCGGTTTCTCCTCTTCATCCTCGGGTTCGCCTTGTGAACCCGGAACCTCCGGTCCGTTGACTTCGGTAGTCCGTACGTTTGCGGTTCCGACCCTCGACTCGCCTTGTGAGCCCGGATCGTCCGGTACGACTACGTTGACTACCCGTACATCTGGGGTGGACAGGTCGTTCCAGTCGGAAATAACCTTACATCCGGGCAGCGGGGTTGCTTTCGGAACAGGGCGACGCATATTTGTGGTCTGCCTCCATTCAGCTGCCAATCGGAGAGACCTAACTTTAGCCTCATCCGTCCGGCTTCGGGGCTCCAGTATGGGGTCCGGGTTTCTTCGGCTCTTTTCCTTTATTTCATGTCTTTGTACCCGGAGAGACCTTATTCTAATCTCATCCTTGAAATCCTCAAAGTTGGGTACCTGGTCCAATTCTTCATGGGGTCATTATCATCAGGTCGTTCAAGGGGCCATCGAGACAGAGCATCCGCATTGTCGCAGAAGACTCCGGGCTTGTACTCGATGGTGATGTCCTTCCCTTGCAGAGCCAAAGCCCACCCAGTTAGCCGGGGGTTGATGCCGGGTCTATTGGACTCACAGCGCATCAGGTTCTGCAAGGCTCGATGATCCGTTCTAACGGTAAAGGGTCCATGGTCAATAAAGTGTTTAAACTTCTGGACGGCCCAAACTACGGCTAGGCATTCCCATTCGGTGACTCCGTAGTTCTTTTCGGCTCCGTGGAGTACTCGACTGGCAAATGCTACCGGGTGTCCATCTTGTGACAACACCGCACCAAGTCCGGCTCCACTGGCATCGCATTCGATTACCGTCTTCTTGGTCGGGTCGAACTTTGCTAGTACCGGGGCTATAGTTAAAGCCTCCTTGATGCCGTTGAACTCCGCTGTATGGTCGTCCGTCCAATCTGTCCGGATGGAGTTAGTCTTCCGGAGGAGTTCGTACATCCTCGATGTCCGCTGAGCGTAGTTGCGGATGAACTTCCAATAGTAGTTGGCCAACCCGAGGAACGACCGCAATTGGCGTTCTGTTCGCGGGGGTTGGTGTTGCGCAATAGCCGCTACCTTTTCGTCGTCGGTCTGGACTCCGGCTTTGCTGAGGACATATCCGAGGAACGGTAGCTTGTCCGTTCCGACCTCGCACTTCGAGGGTTTAATGGTGAACCCGGCCTCAAGAAGGCAGTCCAGGGTGGCTCGGAAGGCTTCTTTGAATTCTTCGAAGGTCCGGCCAAAGAAGATGATGTCATCGATGTACGCAAAAACGCTTTTCTTGCGGGCTTTTGCGGTTATCTTGTCGACATGCATCTGGAAGGTTGCGGGTCCGTTGCAGACTCCGAACGGCATCCGGTTGAACCTGTACATGCCTTCTGGCGTAACGAAGGTTGTCATGTCCTTCGAGGCTTCGTCCATTGGGATCTGCCAGAAACCGGATTGGCAATCCACCTTGCCGTAGTATTCCATCCCGGCGCACTTGTCCAGTAGTTCATCCGGGTTCGGAAGGGTGTAATTGTTCTTCTTAGTTACCGCGTTCAACTTAATGTAGTTGATGCAGAACCTTGTTCCGACGGAGCCATCCGGGTTTCTCTTGGCTGCCAAGACCACGGGGAAGCTCCACTTCGCGTCTTGAACATCAATGACGTGGGTGACTCCCTTGACGTCACCGTAGGGTCGCTTTGAAGTTGGGAAAACAAGCCGATACTCCCATGCGATGTCCCGTAGAACTTGTCGCTGCTCGTCGGTTAGGTTCTCTCCGAGCTTCATGGAGTTTATGGCTTTCTTCTGTTCCTCGATGGTTGCCGGGTCTTCGTCACCTTCTTGGGTAAGTCTGACCCGGGCCTTTCGGTCGTCCGTCATGTGTTCATACGGCTCGACTCGACCCATTGGGGTTCCTTTCCGGATAGTTATGTCCTTATTGGTGTGGTTTGCCACAAGGATGGTGAACTTCTTCCCGTCATGTGGGGTCGGACCATCCCTCATCTCGATACCTTCCGCTAAGGCTTCCTCTGAGCCGAGGTACATTAAGTACTTGTTCTTAGCGGGGTCGACCTCTATGTCGAGGGTTACCGTAACTTCGACGATAGCCCTGGGAAGTAGCTGGACCTTCTGTTGGGTCCGTACCGTAGTAGCGTCATATTGTGTCGCCCTCGGTAAGCTGTATGGTCGGTCTCCATGCTTTGAGACTCGGGCTACTCCCATCGGGATTTCCCATTCGATCCCCTCATTATCAGGTTCGAAGTCGTAAGTGTCACTGTAGTGCATGTATCCGATCTTCGCACCCCTTCGGAGTACCTGGTTGTACTCGGTCGCGTTCTGGACCTTGATCCATGCGGTATCGCAAGTTGGTCGGATCTCAATCGTGTCTTCGATCGGCCGAACTCCGGAGTGCTTCCGCCGGAAGGATTCGAAATGGATGTCCCGCTTAGGGTCCATGCTCTTGAGGGTTCGTACCAGTACGGCACAGGTTGAGAAGGGTGGTAAGGTGCACTTATTCTCAACGAATACAGGTTGCCGATCCTCGCTCTTGTCCTCAGTGTGGAGCTGAAGGCGATTCACGGTTGGGCCTGTTGCTATTGGCTTCGGCCTCCGTACTCGTTTCCATGGGTTATAGACGGTGCTCTCTGACTTAGTCTGTCGAAACGAGGCTGTCTTCGGTTTAGCCGAGGCTCCGTCAGGACTTGTATTTTTATCGGGTTCAACGGGGTTACCTCCGACGAATGTCGCCTGTTGGGCAATCTGTTCGTCGTCGGTCTGAGATACCCGTTGTCCCGCCGCACGGACGTCGTACGTGGGGCTTCCTTCCGAGGATTCAGCTTCAGAGGTGTTAGGGTCCTGTTCTAGGCCCGTATCGCTGGACGTAGCCGAGGTTGATAGGCTGTCAGCCGGGTGAGAAACCGTGATTGCGGTTAACTCAGCCCGTCGTTGGCCCGAGCCTCCATTTTGGGGTTGCTGGGCTTCCTTTGAGGGTTCGTTACCGGACGATCCCACTTTTGGGGGTTCGTCCAGGGGTGCGTCGATTCCCATCCATCGAACCCAAGGGTCGAAGCCGATGTCGTTGTCATCGTCGTCGTCGGAAGTATCCGATGAGTTGCCTTCTGAAGGGTCGGGTGGCTCGTTATCGGAGTCAGTGTCCGGTGAGTCGCTTGTGCTCTGAACATCCGAGGCTTCCGAGTCCCAATCTTCGAACTCGTTGGCTTCTCCTTCCTCCGCTGTTCCAGCGGATGGTCCAAGTAGACCGTCAGTAACCCTAATTGGGGTCTGCTGAGTCGGTCCTTCCCACCTTTCCGGTTCGGGAGGTCCAGGGGATGATGGCCTACCATGCTCCCAGACTTCTTCATTCCGAGTTCTGAGGGCTTGGACAATCGCTCCATTATTGTCGTGGCAGATCGGGCATTCTAAGGCCATGTATTGTTGATCCGGGGCATGTTCCCGTATGTTAGCTAGGCGGCCCCCTTCTTGTGGGTGCACAGCCCCTGCTAACCTTACTTTCTTGGCCTGGTGCCAGTTGCAAGGCTCGATCGGAGGTTCGGAGTCCGGCACAACCCTATTTATTCGGGTGTCTTCGCCGTATCGACTCCAGAATGAGGCTGTATCCAAGGTACCGAAGTGAGAAGGGTCTCGGAAGTGCCACATGAGTCGTCGGCCCAATTCGTGGGACTGGATTTCCAATATTGCCGGTATGGGGAGCTGATGTTCCACAAATTGTGCGTGGAGTACAATTCGCTCTTCTTCCCATTCGACGATTTCCTCTTCTAGGGCTTCGGTTAGGTTAATTACCTCCTGGCATTCCTCCCGTGCGGCTCGGATCTGATCGTTCGTCCTTGCACCGACTCGTTCGAGTGCAATTCTTATGCCAACCGTTCGGGTTTCGAGGAAGTGTCGAATGCCGGAAAACCAAGTTCGGTACCTTTGGTTGAGTATACCAGAGGCCGATGCCTCTGGTATCGGGATAGACTTTAGTATTCCTCGGACTGGTTCCAATCGGGTCGTCCGTACCTTTGCCAAGTATTGTTCGATGGCGTTATGGATTTGCAGCTCCGTTACGAGGCTTCGTTCGGTGTCCGAGCATTGCGGGCAGATCGGGGGTCCGGGGTTCATCGGGTGATCAAGCCGATTTATCCGAGCCTCATTCGCTGCCGTGCCCGATGCCTCTGGTATCGGGATAGGCTGCACTACACCCGAAGATGGGTTCCGCTGACCCTTGTTGGGGGTCGTCGGCGCCCGGGTGAAGACAAACTTAGAATGCAGGTAGTCGCATCCAAGGAGTACGGGAACGTCCGAATTATTGGGTTGGACGTGGAATGTATGGGGGCTGCTGAATCCTTGCAAGGTTACCGGTACGGTACAGCAATGGGTTACCATGAAGGCGACTTGTCCGCCGACACCGAGTATTTTGGTGAAATAGGCCAGGGATTCAAGTTTAAGGTTGTTGGCCCGGCAGAAACGCTCCTCTATTAGGGATGTTTCGGCTCCGGTGTCCAACATAGCCATGGTTGTGGCTGGTCCAATCTGGACTTCATGTGTCCATGCCCGGACTACCTTCAGTCGTCCGGTGGTCTGTAACGGTTCAATCGTTACCTCCCTAATAGTCACTTCGACCAGGATTAAAGGTGTTGTTGATCCGCCGGAGACACTATTGGTGTCTTCGCGCGGCGGTGATGAGATTCTGTCCGGCCTCGGTAGGTCTACTCCTTCTTGTGGGTAGCCATTCGAGGGTCAGTGTGGCCTAGTGGCCCGGATGGAACTTCCTTAACCGAGTGATTCGCCTCTGAACGTTTAGCTACTCCGTCCATCAACGATTCGGCGGTTTCCACCGGGTATATCCGGCTTGCTATCCGTTCTTCCATGGATGGTTGACCTTCTCGCAGGGTTGAGAGGTTATACTGCATGTTGAAGAACGTACGCGATCCGGTTGCAGTTCTGGCCGGTTGTCGCTGGAAGAGGTCCGCTTCCTACTGCAGACAGTAGGCGGGCACCTGTGCCTCCTAAGGTACTGTTTCCCAGTCTTCGAAGTACTCCGTTACTTCGTCGGTCGGAGCCTCCGGCCGTCTACCTGGTTGGCCTACCAAGGGCGGTTCAGGCGTCATTCTGGCGTCCTGTGAGATTGCGGGTCGGCGTCCCGATTCTCCGCTTAGCCCGTGGCTCGTAATGCCTAATTGGGCACTGAGCCGTCCGGGCAGCCTGGTGACGTTTCTCGTCCCGGCTGGTCGGGTCCGGTTTCTCCGGCCGACATCCCCGGCTTCACCTTCTGGGCTTGGGGGTCCGGGCACGTTCTGTGTCCCGGCTGCCGATCGGATCCAGGTTCCTTGGCCGATCCTCCCAGGTACCTGTTCTGGTCCGGGAGCCGCATTTTCGGCATGGCGAGGTTCGGGTCGGTTCTCCGAGTATCCGAACCGGGGATGTTCGGCGCCTAGTTGGGCTACCGTCCCCGCCGCTAAGATTCTAGCGGCCTCGCTGACCGTTGCAGAGGCTAAATCCTCGTTGAGGTTCCGAGTTGTGTCCAAAGGTTAATCCGGTTAGTGGGGTTATCCTTATCCGGTGGTTCCGTTGATGACAGAGGTCGAATGAGTCACCGGAGCTCATCGACCTTAAGCGTTTCCCCTGGGATGTACCTGACCGGTCCGCCAACTGCCGACACCCGCCCGCCCCTATTGGGGCCGGGGACGGCGGCAGTTGCGGCCGTTGGGCTGGTGGCGGGGTTGCCAATGGGGGTCGACCGCCATTCTGGGGATTCCCTCCGTTTCCCTGGCCAGGCTGCCGGTTAGGGCTGCCTTGGCCGCCGAATCCGCCGGCATTCTGCTGACGGGGGCGCGGGGGTGGTACGATGTTCGGGAAGTTCTGATTCGCCGAACCTAATGGCCATCCATTATCGTACCGGTACCTCCAATTCAGGTGCCATCTCCGGTTTGGGTTGTCTTCCAGCCGGAGATTGGCATTGCCGCAACTCGCTTGGTTGTGGTTGCCCCATAGGCAGTGACCGCAGGAAAACGTGCCGTCCTGGGTCCACTGGAAGAACTTGGCTTCCATCCGATCGACATAGGTCTCCTGCTGGCGGGCCTCTTGTTGTGGTGTCCGAGGCTGCCGCTGCGCGTTCTGGGCTGGGCCGCCTCCACCCGCGCGGTTGCCGAAGTTTCTGCGGCCGCGATTCCCGCCGCCACGTCTTCCGCCGGAGCCACCGTATTGCGAGGCTCCACCGCGTGCATATCCGCCTCCGTAGCCGTACCCCTGGTTCTGAGGTTGGCCGTAGCCGGAGTTCTGGCCGTAGCCCTGTTGGGGCTGGCCATAGCCGGGACTCCGAGGCTGGCTGTAGCCCTGTTGGGGCTGGCCATAGCCGGAGTATCCCTGGCCCTGAGATTGGCCGTAGCCGGGGCTCCGAGGCTGACTCGGTTGGCCGCTATTTCCATAGGCAGGCGGCGTGACCATGGCTTTCCCCGGGTGAAGTCCCGAACGTAGTCCCGGAACTCCCGTGTCGTCTTCGGCATCCTCACGTCCAAGGCTGCTCGAAGGATCGGTTCCGTTACGTTCGTCCTCAGGTAGAAGACCGCTAATTCATCGGTGAGGTTGCCTCGTTGATTGAGGTTTATAATGGCGTCGTAGTACTGCTCGGGGGTCTCTTGCCCCAGCATGTACTTCCTGGTAGTGATGTCCGCGACAGCCGTGACCTGTTTGTCAGGGTCCATGAACCGGGCCGCAAATTGCTGCAGCCAGTAGTCGACGGTCCATCCATTTTCCTCAGGTTCCAGAGCTGACTGGTTCTGGTACCATTCCAGGGCTTGTCCAGTAAGGGCGCCCTCCAGCTCCGTCATAAAGGCGACGTTCGTCATTGCAACGTCGTCAGCCTCTGAGCGATAGATTCGCCGGATCTTTGTGATCCAACCTTCCACCTTAGCCCCGTCGCCGTTAAATTTCGGTAACTCCGCTCGATTTTTTCGAGCCAGGATCCGGTTATTCTGTTCCTCGTAACGGCGCCGGCCTTCTTCGTAGCCTTCTTGTCGGGCTTGTGCAATGTCTTGCTAATCGGGTGGCGGGGTTTGTCGGGGTTGGGCTACCGGCATTGCCTGTTGGGCTACCGGAGGGTTCCAACCTATTGGGTAGGCCGCTTGCTGGTTCTGCGCAGCAGGGGCGGGTTGAGGTGGGTATGGCTGTGGTTGAGGATACGGGTTGCCAGGGGTGCCGGCTGTTGCGGCTGTCCGGTCCGGGCAGGTTTGCTCCTGCCCCTGGCTCGGCGGTTGATTCGGTGCCACATACCCAGTATCCGCTGGAGGACTCGGTTCTGATCGAGCCACATCCCTGGTGGTATACCACATATTGTCAGCCTGGGGCAGCGGGGCTCTAGGGTCCATGTTGCCTTGCTGGGAGCTGATGAGGGCATTGCCAACAGCGCCGGGCCAACCAGACCTATTGGGTCACGGTTATCTAGCCGAGGCTGCTGTGGTATGTTATCTGGATAGCCGGGGCGTACCGGTCAGCCTAATTGCGCTGCCCTGCCGATACGGGTTGTACTTCGATCCTCGGCGGGTACGTGTTCTGGGAGCTTGAACGTTGTCGGTCCCGGTTGGAATTCCCCGAATTAGGTTGCGAACTTCCCACCGAAGCGTTCGCCGGCGGTCGAAGTCCCATGCCAGGTCCGGTTACCGGGGCCCGGAGGTTCGAGCCTCGGGGTTGGTCTTGTCCGTTTGAGGTTGATGCTACAGGCCTGTTCCGGTTGAGAACATCATCGTTGTGGATGTTCCTCCGTAGGCCGTAGTTGTTGTGGTAGTTGAGTGGGTCGGTGCGTTGGGGTTAGCCGTCGAAGTATTTCTGTTCGGCTCAGGGCTGTGTTTCAGCGGCGGTGTCTCAGTATACGGTTCGGCCAAGCATTCCGACCTGATAAGTTTGTCCCGAGAGCCCCGTTTTTGGTGGGTTCCAGGGGGGGTCTCGGCGCAGGGTCATCAATCTGTTGACATTTATCCTGCTCTTTGGTAGTCCAGGTTGCTCCGTCGAGTCCTCGAGGTGGTCTTCTATTGGATACATCCGTGCCGAAGTCATAGAGTTCCTGTTGGTACTTTAGGAGACGATCCTTGTCGGTCTCCAGCTGGGTCTTTTCGGACTCTAGCTGTATGATCCGGGCCCGTTGAGCCTCGATGACTGCGAGGTTCTCGATGCGGGCCTGTTCGAACCGGGCTGTTTCGTTCTGGAGATGGGTGGTGAAGGCATGAATCTGCTGGCCGAGTTGGGCCTGGCATAGCCGAAGGTCTACGGCTACACCCTCCGGGTCGTTCTGGTTCAACCGGAGGTTCTCATAGGCTGTCCGAAGGAAGTCGAGTTCCGAATGGAGTTCGTCGATTTCTCCCTCCAAGCCGATAATGCCTTGTTTAAGGTGGTGGTTTTCCTCTCGATACTCATCCACCCGGCCGAACATGTTATGGAGCTCGGCCGAGCCAGCCTCGGAGTAGCCAAGGGCCTGTAACCGCTGCTCCAAGTCCTGGCGCAGGGTGGCCACCTCGGCCCGAGACTTCTCCAGCATGTCCTGGAGTCTGGTGACTTCGGTCTGGTCATAACGGCAGGGCTCCTCAGTTACTTGCAACTGGGCCTCTAACCGTTCAATCTCTTGGGTGAGGTCATCGATGACGGTGTTCCCACGTTCGAGTTCAGCGGAGAGCCTCTTGCGCTCCAGCTTATGCGAAGCAACCGTCTGGGACAAAACATTCTCCGTCGATTCGACGATGTTTTGCCCGGCCAAGAGCTGATTTTGCAGCTCGTAAATCCGTTGCCGGAGGACCTGTGGGTTGTCGATCTTCTCCGGAGGGGTCTTGGTCAGGTACCGCCGAGGCGTGAAGTCCGAGGCTCCAGTGTGTGAGCCTGGGTACTGCTTCGGTGACGAGAACCTGAAGCCCTTTCTGCTGTCCGGACGCTCGGTCACCTTATTGGGTAACACGGTTGCGTCGAAGACATCGTCGGTCGGTGATGGAGTCTTGTCTGTCCCGAGGCCCGAGGGTTCGAACATCGGTGGTGTGGCCGGAAGGTCCGTGGTTGGCTTTGCAACCTTCGGTGAAGCCGATTTCGACTTGCGGGTAGCCTGTGAGGCTTCCATCCGGCTGACTCGGGTCAGCATAGGTTCACTGCCGGGGGTCATGGGTTTCGGGAATGACGGTCCGCCAGCCGAGGTTAAGGTAACCTCGGTAACCGAACCCTCAACCTCGTCTATGGAGGCTATGTCCGTTGCAACCGACGAAATCCGGAATTTCACCGGAGAAACGGCTTTCTTAGCCGAGGAAGTGGGGGTTGCCGGCTGTGTTTTGGATGTTCCAGCCTGTTGGGTCGGAGTCCGAGCCCCGGTGTTGGGGGTCCGAGCCTCGGTGTCCGAGGCTCTAGCCGACTGCAACCTTCCCGTTGGTGATTTGGAAGTCCCCGAGGTCGGCTTCGGTAAGTTCGAAGTCCGAGTTGGAGTCCCGGTGAGGGTCCTCGGGTCCGGTGTGGTCGCCTTCGGAGTCCCGGAAGGTCGTTTCGGGTCCGGCAACGCCGATTTCCGGCTGTTGTCTGAAGATTTTGGGTTGTTGCCCGTTGGTTTGGGGCTTTGAGCCAGGGTCGGTGGGGACTTAGTCGGTGAGCCCGCCTTGTGGGTCACCTTGCCTCGGTTTCGATTCGGCCATGCCGCCCTGTTGGGGCTGCACAGGGTCACCCATGTCCGGTGACACCTCGGAGCTACTTAGCACCGGGCTCGAGGCTCCATTGTCCGGGGTGATGGCCGGGAAGGTCTATGGTCTTCCCGCTAAGTTTGTTGGGCTCTGCTTTAAATAGCTTTAGGTGCTGCATTATTTTCTTCTATAATTGTTAGATGACAAATACTAATATTGATAGGTGGTTTAATCAGCATGAAATCTTGGAGAAGTTAAATATGCAGGCCCTTGTTGAAGCAAGAATCCAAGCAGAAGAATCGGTTCAAGAAAAACTCATTTTCTTCGACAAGGTATGAGTCATGTTCTGCACACTATAAAGTAGAAAAAAATTTTAGTGGGGTGCGTATTCAAAATTGTTGCCTGATTGTTGATTTAGGCACCCTTGTTGGTAGAACTTCTAGTTCTACACGATTTGTGGAAGGAATGCGTTTTTCCAATCGTAGCACATCTCGTTCAGTCAAAAAATGCTCAAAGTTTCCCTACTTACATGGTGGTAAGACATAAGCCCATAATTTTTGTATAGTATATATTGACGCCCGTGGTGTAACACTTCCGTTCAGTAGATAGCCTTATTTATATCTACTGGTTTTCGTATTCTTGGCTTTATTTTTATATAACGGTTATTGCAGAAGAACTTATTTCCAGATGTACAGCATGGTCACCATTGCCAGTTTGCTGGAATCACTCACGTTCCGCTCAACATTCTGCGAAAATCTTGATGAACGAGCGACTGACCTTGTTGACGTTTGCCACGCAAATATTGTTAAAATGATCACAGGGTGAATTTTCTAGAAATCGTCTTCTAGGCATGCCTTATTTTTCACGCACGGAATGATTCCTTGTGGTTGGGTTGACTTTTCCTATACAGGTACTTACTCTTCTTGCGGCAGGAGATCTGATAAGCACTTCCAGCAACAAAAATCCAGGATCTCAAAAAGATCGGACACACCTGACGATGCCCATCATCAGTTACTTCAGCAGCGGCTGGATATTGAAATGATACTTTCAGCCAAATCACTTGGTATTCTTTGTCATTTAATTCAACATGCTCCATCCATCACACTGAGTGCTGTCTGCCGGATCTGTGATCATCATGATGTGCCTGTTTTTCTCGCTGACTTAATCGAACGCAACCCTTGGAAAATTATGGATGGTGATCAGATGCATAAATTTATCGATGGCGAGTGGAAGCCTATCGCTCCAGACGACCGCATCTGCTTGACGCAGACGGAAGGTCAAATGTGGATGGCTCTGCACCAGTGCATATTAGGATCGGAATTCCGTGGAAAATATTACCTGGACGAGCACCGAAAGAACCGTCTGCTAAAAATCCGACCACTATTGACTGAAGTGTTGTTAGATCAGATCCCCGGATTAGTCGACGTTCAACGATGTTTGGACATGCTGGTATTTATGGAGACACCTATGCCTAAAAAAGGATTAATTATTGAGCAAGTATGCGTTCTTAAATCCAAAACTTAGTGGTAAACCATGCCGGTCGATGCTAATCCAAGTATTTTATAGGCGCCAGTTGTGAGAGAAGCTTTATTTTCAGCTTATAAGGATCGCTGGGATCACTTAGCGCAGTGTCACGTGAATGTGACATGTAATGACCATCGGCTATTGAAAATGGTTGCTGCGAGGTAGGGGCAAGAAATTTTTTTGCAAACCTTTTAGAACATCTTTCGTAGATCCCAGAATTCAACATTTGTTGTGTTAAGCTATTATTTTTACTTGAAGTAAGGTAAAGCATTCCTTTTCCCACAGACAGAAGGTATTTTTATGTTACAGAATGTCAGAAATTTACAGTACGGAGTCTATGGATTCGATCCTTCCTGAGCCAGCAAAATGTGCATGGTGCGGCTATGCGGCATCCAGAAAATGCTCAAGCTGTAAAGCCGAGTGGTATTGTCGTCGTGAATGTCAAGTAAAGCATTGGAGCAAGCATAAAGAAGCGTGTAAACTTTTAACGCAACCGCTTTATACTAACAGTGCACAGTGAATAGAAGTAGGTTGTCTCCAGTACGTTGTGAAGATTAATTTTGCCGACGACGACGTCGCAAATTACGCTTTGCAGTGTGAAATATATTTCATATCTACTGAGAAAGTTAATTGTGTTAGCCGCCAGATCTTTCTGCTTTTAATAAAAGACACACTCAAAAACAGCACCAAAATATGTATTAACGCATCAAAGTTAAAATAAAAGCAAGGTTCTTGTTGCCGCCGGCAATACTCGCAAACATGATAATAAAATGTGTGGCGACAGTGCCTACCAAAGTATTTCGTATTTGCAATAAAAAGCCCCAAAAGCTACCGATTTTTATAAGGTCGAGGAGGAACAGTCGGAGCGCTATGACGAATTTGCTGTAGCTTGACTTTCGCTACCTGCAGTATACCAGGCGATTTGCGACCAGCGATCCCATCGTGAGTTGCACGGTGAGAGCGACTAACATTTCTTCGTGGTATATTTCGAGGAGGAGAAGCCGGTCGCGTACCCGGTGGTGATAATGGCGCTTTGATGGACCTCTCTCCCCGCTGAAATATTCCACGCCGGACATGGAGGAGCGCCGAGGAGCCTCTGCATACACGCTTTCCATCAGGAAATCACCACTCTCGCTTCTGCAGACGCGGTGGGATTTTGTGGTATTTGATGTCCTCGTACCATTCGAAAACCGGTTGCCGTGTGGTCCCGGAGAAGGTAAACTCCGCATCTTCGACCGTCCAGAGCCGGGTCGATGCTGCAACCATAAAAATTGTAACTGGAAATTCCACTTGGATGCGAAGCTTGTTACTTTTGCTTCTCGTGTTGGCCACAAAGTATCGAAAGACGGATGGCGATTGCTGGCCAAGGAAACCCGAATTCGGTTGACAACGCTTTGTGGATCTTCGTGCCGCAGAAACCTGACTCGAGGCAACGGTATGGGATAGTCTCTCCACGTGACATCATAGGATTTCAAGGTTGTGTACCTACAAACCGGAACGTAATTTGTTCTGTCCAATCGCAAACGATAAAAACAAGTCAACATTACCAAGTTGCATCGATCAGCACCGGGCGGACATCGTTACTGCGTACGAGTTCTTGCTCCATATCGACGCATTTCAGTACCTCCTCGGTGGTCATGTATACCCATCTGACACATTCCATTAAGCGCTTGAAATGGACTTTCCGTTCCGAACGGCGATAATAGTAGTAAACGGCGTCCCGCAAAGGGATTTTGGATTTTGTCACGTCCGGATTGCAGTTTATGACGTCACACATATAGTCTAAAATACCATTGCATTTATCGCAACCAAGTGTTTTAGTTTACACACTAGTTAATTACACTAATTAATCAATTAAGGTTTTAGTCAATCTTACAAGTACCTACCAGAAATGAACTTGTTACAGCTATTTTTGTTCAGAAAAAAACCCTGAGTTGAGTGATATTTGAACCATGTGAATTTGAGATCACGTGACCAAGGTATAAATTTTTAAGTTACTTTGTTGAAATTTAGCAATTATTTGCCAATGGCGTTTAAAATGTGTGACACATGACTTTTTAACGTCATAAATACAATGCAAAAATTCCGTAAAAATTACCAAATTTAGACTCTAGTTTGTGTTATCAACTGCATAGATTAGAGGATTATCGTGATTATCATACACGTACATACTAGCTTGCGTGCACGCATTAAGCTGCTGGAAACAACTGTTACATTTATCGCAAAACAAAAGTACAGTTATGAAAGTGGGCAGTTCATGGTACAGCCATACCTGTTTTCCTGTAAATAAATGAGCATAATCCTCAAACTGTAGAAATAATAATGCAATTTTTAACTTAATGGAATTTCAAGGCGCCAGTAGCGTCGTAATTTAAGTGCTCCACCATGCCACAAAAAAAATGTATACACAGGATCATGCTGAACAGCCAAAGATAGTAAGAATAAGTCTTCCAGTAGTGTATAGTGTACATCATAAGGCGCAATTCACGTACGCCTAAATGTACAATATTTTGTTACACACTGCAGTGACTTTTTAAAAGTTGATGTAATTACATTGTCTTGCAACTAAGCATATGTATTGTACATGAGTACCATAGTGTTAAATAGTTTATTATTCAAGCCGCTCAGGCTGTATGGCATTATTGACGAGGTAGTCGCGCTGATATTCGAGCGCTGTTTCACGCCGCAAAAAAATGTAAACAACTTGTTGTGTGACAGGAGACTCATCTTAGTAAGATGAGTAAAGTATACAATAATGTACACCATACAGTATTATACGTAAACGGTATACAATTTGAGCTTAACTGCTAATACATTGCAAGCCACAAGCATTGATTTATTAAGAATACATTCCTTAAATACTTGAGACATACCATTCTGTGTAGAAAATCGGTTTTGCAAAGTACTATTTTTAAAACGGGGTACGTACTCGTATTACCATTTTATTGTAATGGTTAAATAAACAGTACACAAAGCGTTCCACGCCGTGCCCACGCGTACATCAGGCACCCTACCCATCGGCGCATCAGAGATACGGATCTTCGCTCAACCATGAGCGCTATCCTGCCTTCGCGCAACTACGTTAGCGACTAAAAAGTTTTGTTTTGCATCCAAATAGTGCGCTGAAGGATTTTTTATTTGCAATTGAGGTAAAACATCATTAAGTAGTAATTTTATGACTTTGTAAAGCCAAAATCAGAAATCATGCTGTAGTAAGATGTGCACACTATACAACCGCTAAATAAAACATTGATCTGTCAAACTGATATGATGAGCGCGCGTATTTGTAACGGAATGCTTTGCAATACTAAGTTTACATAACTATTACAAAAGAATGATAATACTAACCCTGTTGAAAAAAAGTACTTTGTATAGCCGCTTTTTTTCTCTATAGAATGGTATGTTCAAAGTATTTACAAAAATATATTCTTATCAAATTACTGCTTTTCGGTTACAAGCCGGATTTAAAAATATGGGTTGCTTAAAGGTACAGGTGGACTGCAATGAGCGCTGGGTTGGCGCTTGTCGTCATAGCCACTGCACTATATATAATCGTTGTCAAAATGACAGATTTATTAATTGCAGTACTACAAATAACTTACTACGTTATTACATTAAAAAAGAATGAGTAAATGACTGTAATTGAAATATTTCGCGTGCGCTAACTTTTTTAGTTTTTGAAAGGCTAAGATAGTGTGGCGTGGCATACCATTGTAATGCACTTACAAGCATGTGGACCCAGTTGTCTTTGGATTCCAGGCAGGTGCTTAGGCTTAAAATAAGCTTCGAACATACTCTATTTTATTCCATTTTTGCAGTCTCACTGATATGAAGGATAAGATTTAAAATGTACTCAAAATTATTAGAGAGCTGGGATGCACTATGGCGATCCGTTTGTCTTGGTGCATCATGTTAACTCTCCTGATGTTGGTTCTCATTGAAAACACGAACATAGTGTTCAAAATCCAAAAGCAATGTTCGAAAACCGAATACGATGCTCGAAAACGAAAGCATAATGCTTGTGATTCGTGTTTAAAAGCGCAGACATGAGCATTATCTGCTGAGGCAAACCGTTATTAGAGTGCATTTTAGCTTTCTAATAACTTTTGAGTGGTTTTTAAATCTTATCTTTTATATCAGTGGGGTAGCAAAGAATGGAATGAAAATGCAATTTAATCCAAGCTTTACTTTAAGCCTAAACACCAGTCTGGACCCCAAAGACAACTGGGTTCCTATGCTTGTTAGGGTAACCTCTTAATGTTTAATGCTTACTGTTCTTTTACGCAAACCATATGAAATCTGGCTTGTATTATCAGTTTTTTGCTTAAACAAAAATTGGTTCCAGAAAGGAAACCGAAAAATGACTTCGCAAATTTAACCGCAAAATAAATGTTATCCATCAGTACTGATTTAACAGTACGAATTGCTGTACAAATAAGAAAAGGCTGTCTTGCAAGATAGCCGTTAATGCTTTTTGCATAGTGCATGGTGCTCTCGAAACGTATGCGATCACAGTTGAATGAAAAATTGTACACAAATGGTTAACTGATATTTGAGTTTGTTAACAAAATTAAACTTCTATCAAAATTACAAACAGTTACTACTCTGATTATGTAAAAATTGATAAATAAAAGCATGAAAACATTTGTTCTTTGCCGAGCCTAACAATGATATCTGATTCATTGTTGTTGCTAGCATACATTTCTGTTCCACAAAACGAAGGGTAACGAACGTTGACTACTACTATAGCAGAATGTTTTTGCGAATGATTTTGCAACAACTATATACTTCCTGCGAGCTGAGTCGTTTACCGCTGCTTTTTGCGAAATCTTACGCATCTAGAACTATATAGATACAATCAATAAGAAATAAAATGTTTCTCTAAGTCGAGATGTTAGACAAAAAATTTTTTGCACAAATTTTCGAAAGATGCCAGAAATAGGGGGTACATGAATTTCGCATCAGAAAAAAGTGATAGTCGGGCGTTGAAAAACATCTAGATTATAACGCCACCACGCTAGCATTTTCCATATGATAAAAGGGTGCACTACTGTCGTGCTTTACTGCTAAGGCGACACGAATTATTTCTAAAATTCTGTACTATATGATATATCGTTTGTTGAGGTTTAATATTGTAGAAGTATGTTTATCAGCCTTTGTTGGCAGATAAGTTGGTACAGTAAGCGATTGCCAATATTCACAGCTGAACGAAAGCCATGGAAAACGAATCCTGCAAAGTTGACAGTTAGGACAATATGCTGACATTGCAAGATAGGGTAATCTTGCAGCATTAGCCAAGAAGCAAAAATATTAAAGGCTATATCAGGCAAAACGTTCAAAAAATTGCCAAAATTTGAAAAAATGTAAAAAAACCCGAAACGCTTAGCTAGCGCATGGTTTTATTCTGTCGTTTGCTGAAATTTCTGTAAGAAGTATAGTATAACGAAGACTTATGGAGCATGGTTTAGTAAAATTAACAATAAACAGTTTTTTTTGCCAATCACAAATCTGACGGACGACTACGCTGCCATAATTGTACAAAATTAGACAAAATCTGTAATTGTTTTTCTTAATGTTTTGTAAAATTAGTGTTAAAATTTTTAACAATACTCGTTCGTTTTATGAAGTACCTACTTTCAAAACACTAGTAATTCATACGTGCACCACTCATATGGTCGTTGAACTGGCTGCAGTATGTGGATGGGTGAAGGTTGTTGAAAGAGGCCATCACGTATTGCTGCTTCTACAAACCGATTTCCTTCTGCCTTTTCCCTTACTTTTTTCAACATAGCGTACTTTATGCGCAATACCTATAATTTCTTACAGTTTGAAACGGTGTCCTTGCAATAACGTCGTTAAAAAAACGTGATGAACTACACGCCATGCCACCCGATCCACTGCACTCCACCAGTGTTACTACCACATTTATGCGGCTGCGCAGATAATGATGATCCACTTACATTTATTTGAATAAGTCTATTTTTTCTTTTAAAATTTTTCCTTCGGTTGATTTTGCTTCATTATGCACATTTACCGCTTGCACACCCACAACGCAGCCGTACCTGTATGGCGGTGACTGCCGTTTTATGGTGCAGTTCGGTGACTCAAACGGCGTGGCAAAGTGTTGCCTTCTCATTGCTTTTTTAGCGATGTATTTAAAAAAACGGTTTAAAATGTTTTAAAAAATTTGAGACACTGTGTATAACATATGCTGTGCTGAATTGAGTCCAGGAAAGGAAATTGGTTTGTGGAAGTAGTATTAGTAGTATATGATGGCTACGATGGACATCCACAAAGCTTGATTTGCTGTAGGTGCCCATTTAGGTTGGCGTTTAGCGACCAAAAGGGAAGAAAAACAACATGTCACTGAATTGCTGTGGGTTAAAATTAGCACGAAGCTACATCATACACAAGAACGCAGTCACAGAGCAACCACATTAGTTTTACTCTGACGCGATTCATCATCAAAGTTGCGGCCCATTAGTACTTCGCTTTAGGGGTTTGTAGTGGTGAGTTGATCTAGGTAGGACTCGTATTGACCACAGGCATTACTGTTACGAGCACACCGATCCGCACGGTTAGCGTTGATACAGGCTGTCGACTATACACATTGCCATGGGGGCCGTGCATGATTTGCACGGATGCATGAAGCAAAGAAGCAGTTTAATCAGCTTTAGAGGTCCATAATGGGCTAGTGTTGCGCATTCGGATATGTGCTTCAAGTGGATCTCACACCTAATGGACCAGTGGTAATAACATAATTTTCTACGCCGTTGAGCCAGCTGGCAAACGTCTTGCTTTCAAAAGTATTGTTTGTGCTTGCGTGGTTAGATCTTTGCACTTAGGACAACCAAGTTCTTTGAAACTGATGACTTCAGTGAAATATGCTCCGGAAGCCCTGCTTTCCAAATTTAATTTGTGTAAAATGTCAGTTGTACTGAGCGTTCTCCAATCTTTACTAAAAAATTCTGAATTACTCACTACACAAACCCATGAGAGTGTCAAGACTGGCTGTGAATGTTGGCTCGGTAACGATTAAGGTTTGCAGGAATGGTAAACCAGTAACAATAGTCTAGGCCAGTGCCACAATCACACACTCTTATTTGCTTAATAAACCTTTTCGATTTAGCCATAAACGAGTCAATATCCACAACAACCTTTGGCTTGCACTTTGACATTTTTACTCTTATTTTCAAAATATGTGCCTTGGAGAGCAATCCTCGGTTTTCCAAGAGGTCATGTAGCAAACCGCATAAAAGTGAACTGTTGGTCAATAATTTGTTGAGTAAGAAGTTGTGATAATTATCGTACGTCAGGTCAGGAAATTGTCATTAAGCAAAGCGAAGACTAGTAAATTGCTTCCATAAAAAATGAGCATGAGTTCACAATTTTTACCTTTAAAGGTTTAAAAATTTGGTTTTACATCAACCACTGTTTGGTTGCTCGTGTTTTCTTAGTTCGTTGGCACGATAGTTACTGCCATATGCGCTCTTAAAGATTATATTTACTTATTGATAGTTTTTGACCAAACCTTTTCAATCGTACTTGACGCTAGTACTCGACACCCGACACTAGTTTTGCTCGACGCTAAACATGGTGAGCATCCATCTCCTTAGTGGGTTGGCACATAGAAATTAGCCTACGGCCTGGATAAAGTTGGACGAAGTGTAGGAAATATCAGCTACAGTCATGTTTCCATTTGCAGGTAATAAATTGCATTCTTATAAATGCTATCTTTTAGTTACAAAAAGAAAAGGACACAAACACATGTAGACAAGAAAAATATCACCAATTTGGTCCAACGTGGATATGTGCATATGTATATGTATACATCAGTCCAAAAATTAACTGCAACAGTTTCCAGTGCAACATTTTTGTGACACCGCATTTTATCCTCACTAAAATTTGACGTCAAATTTTCTTGCTGGCTGTAGATAAACAAGGCTTTTACTCTGCATTATCTTGTTTAATACAGGAAATTGAATTGTTTTTGTCAAGTAAACATTTTTGTCTGTTGTTTTGTTCCCACTAATTAGGCTCTCGACTTCTAGTACTGTGCAATTGTTGATAAATATTGGAACTTTGTAACTTGCTCGGAAAAGTGTTTCGAACATTACTACAAAATTAGTGTAATAATAATGAACGATAGAAGAACTGTTTCACAAACTGTTGTCTTGGGATCACTGATCTTCATTTTAAAAGTTTCGACATTACTGTCATCAAATGTTGGATGCGTCTGACGGCTTTAATACTTGCGCTGCAAGCTTAATGTGAGAAGGTAGGGTTATTTTAAACTCGCTATGGCTAGATTCTGAAAATAATTGATATATCTAAACACACTTTACGTTTCGTGGGTAAAATATACGTCTTAGTTAACATTAATCAATTGCGATATGCATAATGTAAAACGGTTGATTAATCATAAGCTAAAGTTCAAGACCATGTGGCAATAAAGGTTTAACTAACTTTCCATGTGGAGCAACAAAGTAACGCTGATTTATAATTTCACCTACATTCTTCTGCAATGCTTTCGTTCGCTGAGAAAATATTAAGGGTTTACAGTCAATATTTAGGTAACGCTATGAGTTGTACAAACGTCTCAGCTTATACCTATTTAACAATAATAATACGGTATTAGTCTGGATATTTTGTTTTGCGCTTGCCACCAAAAAGGCGTTTAACTGGAATTTAACTACTTGTGCACGTCTGACACGTAATTCCACTTTGAGCGGCACGGACGGCTATAGCATGTGTCGTGGTATTTGATTTAAAACATGTTTTGTTTAGAACTTGCATTTATAGCTGCTGTGTGAAGAAACAAAGATGTTTCGTTTTTGGTCTTTGAAAGTAAACAGTAAAGTTTCGGCAAAAATATGCGTACAAATGTAAATATAATATAAAAATGATATTATAAAAAATATTCTTGTGTTTGCTGTTGTGCGAACCTGATTAGTGCAAGCGGGAAGTGCTTACAACAATAAAACAGGACATGTTAGATAATTTCGATCTTGAAAAATTTTCAAAGAATGAAATTTTATTTTGGCAGAATTTGAAGAGTTGGCTAAATTATATCTCCAGTGTGTTTTTGGTTATCCTAGATAATAAAGTGGACTGATGTACCAATATTAGCAATAAATACTCAACCAAAAATAAGACATGTTTGCAACTTGCAGAATGCAATAAGAACAACGTAACAGCAGGGTACCAGAGCTGGGAGCTGTTTTCTTGCTCATTCCGGTTTTTTATACTGTTAGTCATTTACCAAAACAACACGGGCTGGGGAGCGTTTATAGGAAAAACAGTTACGCAAAATTCTGAATACAGACTGACCAATGCTGAACTTCTAAAAAGATCACTTTTCGTTTTTTTGCGATATATACTTAGTAGTTGTGATTTCGTTTTGGTTATTACGAGTAGTTGGCATGCGAGTCTGTCTATTAAGCTAGTAAATTAATTAGTAACCTCTGCAAGCCTATTTGTATTTGATTATTTTGAAGACGCGGAAGAAAAGATAGGATAATTACTTACAACGTTTCCGTCGACATTTTGTTGCCTCACTCACACACACTAAAGCTGTTAAACGAGACGAGTAAATTCTTCAGGCTTCCTCTGGTGAGAGCTATCATGATAGCGAAGGTAGCGATAAAGCACGATAAGGAATATCCATAACGTACGGTTACCGATTTTATTTACCTGTATCGGGTAACAGAGATTTGATTCTAATTCAAAGAGCACGCAACATGTGGTTCGAGATTGGCATTTGTTCTTTTAATGTTCAAAAGTTTTCAGCAGGCTATCGGTTAGCGTAATAGCACTGGTCTGTAAGTCTTATACCAAAAACCTTCATGTGTAGAATTAAACTTTCATAAATTTAGTCTGCTATTGCCTATGTACAGTAATGACAACAATATGATTTGACTGGAAAAGGCTTTTGTGCTTGCATTAGTGAGAAACTGAAATACTTAATATTTCTAGTTTCTTACCACAACAACAGCGCAGAATAAAAAAAGCATAATAGGAGAAATAATAACGACTGCAAAAGCTGTTCTTGGTTCTGTAAATTGGTAACAGTTATGACTCTTGTTGTGGTAGCGGTGCTGGTAGTGACAAGCATTGCGGTACTAGGAATGTACAACTTTTTTAAATTTTTAGCTTTGGGGCATTTGTGTAATTTTTTATTTTTCAAACCTTTTCAGAGTCTCTTGATTTCTTATTTTTGGATATTTTGGCTTTTCGTTTTTTCAGTGTGTCTAATTTGTACATTTGTTTTTTGTTTTTTTAATGTTCCTAGATTTAAATTACAGTTAATTCTAATGATAGGAGGAAAGTGTCGCTAGCACAAGTTTCAAATTTTGCTAGTGCTTTATCAGCACTTAAATTTTCTTTATATTTAAGCATCCAATTAAATTTTTTTTAAAAATACTCAGAAAGTCTAGTTAAACTAAAGACCTTGAAGCAAGAACTGCGCAAAGATGCGTGCAGTTTTAGGGCCCGTTCTGGCATACACCTATCTATCTTAATTGCTTAGCGAGATTTGAGTTCAACCGGGGACAACCGCCTAATTGCATTAGGTCCCAAAATTGCGTTCACGCAGTACACCTATGCTAACGTTAATTACCTAGCTCTTAATTGGTAGATAGCACAAAGCAGTCTGAACAGTGCTTTGCTATCAAAAGGTACCTTTTGGTCGGCTCCGTAGACACAATGGTTAAGACGTATAGGAACCACTTGAGGTTCCTATTTTGTGTTCATTTTAAGACATTTACAATAGAAAAGATTCCAAACAATTAATTAATGGCTCCGTATTGGCCCGTAACCCATTTCCACATAATTTGAAACCGGACATTATCATTAACTGGCATTTCTGCTTCAATGTGATTGAACAGTTGCACCATTAACATTTGTAGTCCTAAAATTCCAATACTCGTATTTCACATTGTTGTTGATACCTTTTTGATTGCGTTTTCACGCAACTTTCCAATTCATAAAATTATTAACGGACATTCTGCTAATTCATAGTACGCCCCATCTGACAATATGAATATAGTTAACACATTATACGAACTTGCCGCATTTTCGGCGGCCGAAAGTGCAAAGTTATGTAACAGTGCGGCAGAACTTCTGAATCCCAATATGACTTGCACAAACGGAATAAATATCGCACAAATTGTCGAAGATGTCGTGACTAACGATATATTTGGAGAAGAGTCTATTGCGGATGAGCTTCGACGGATCCGAACACCAATTGATCGCAAAGGCCGTTTCAATTCGGTGACCGAAATGCTGAGGTTTGTGCAAATTATACGGCATCAAATAATTATTAAGTATATAAATTGCACGAGACAAACTCGCTGTTATATACTGACGGTATATCTACAAAGCTCAAGACAAAATTTTGCACCAAAAGACACAAGTAGAGTGTAATGAGCGCGATGTTGGCGCTTTAATGATAGCCACTGCACTACGGTCATTGCAATAATGACATTTTTAGTTTTCCCAACCAAGAATTCCGCCGCCACTTTCGACTGGATCGATCCACATTTCAGGTTTTATGTGAACAACTGGCGCCACTGATATATCCCGAAGTTTCCATCGACATGCCTGCGACTGATTGGGTGTTCACAAATAACTGCATTACTTTATCAGTAGCAGTTTCCTTATACATTCTTGGACATCGTGCGAGTTTCACAGTGGTTTCTGCTGTTTTTGGCATCGGGAGGTCAACTGCTTATGCATTTTTTGCAAAATTTTTGAATGCTATGAAGGGACGTTTTGGTGATTCATTAAACCAACCCCTTACGTCTGCCCAAGTCGAAAAATATGCGGAAGACTGCAGCACTGCTTTTCGTGAAAAAGGCGCAGTTTGGTGTCCAAAAATTATTGGCGCCGTGGATGGTTCGCATATTTATATTAACGCCCCGTCTGAGGGCCCAGAAGGTTACTACAACCGGAAGCAGAGATACAGCGTTATCTTACAGGTATCGATATATTATACTAACAATTTTCAACACCTTATAGTATGCACTCGTAATACAAATTGAAATAAAATACCAATACATTTTCAAGTTATGTTATCCTGAATTAAACTTAGTTTAAAATTTAGGCAGTTGCTTCCCCATCTTGCGAAATTTTACACGCTGTATTCGGGTTTGCCGGTCGTGTACATGATGCAACTGTGTACAAGAATTCGGGAGTGTCGCAGTGGTTGCCCCCCAGCGCTACGCTGCTGGGTGACAGCGCGTACCCATTCAGCCAGCAGCTGATTACGCCATTTCGCGACGATGGCACACTCGACCGGAGCAAAAAACACTACAATGGGATGATATCGTGTAAACGGAGTTGTGTGGAGCGAACGTTTGGTCAGCTAAAAGGAAGGTGGACAATTATGTTCCACATTCCGTATCGCGATATGAACACAGTGAATCTCGTAATACTTGTCTGCTGTCTGCTCCATAATATATGCGTTGGACATCTGGACCTGTTTGACTTCGATGATACACCGGCGGAAATTGTTGAGCAGGGCTACAATGAGGATGTACCTGTCGAAACGCCTGCTGAAGATCGTACAGTTACAGCGAAGCGCTTAACGCTTATGAAAAAAATTTTGGGCGGGAAGTAATTATCGAGTTATAACCCCTCTTTCCGATTTTTTTGACAACCGTATTCCCGCCTAGATTTTAAGTGGGTGTTTAGTGTAATATTACCGCATACCCAATACGTGTTTTTGTAACGTCGTTTATCGTAAACCAAAATCATCGAACAATGCAACAAGCATGAGCAAGCAACCATCGTGAGTGTATAATAAATGTTTGAAAAATGCTATTGCAGCCCAGAAACTAAAATTTCGTAGTATAGTATGCATACTTAGAACGTCCGAAAAACAACCAACAAGATCTCATTAAATGTTTTTACGATCAAATGTTAACTGTAGTTGTAGCGCGCTTAGAATATGCTCATGCGTGAAAACGTTTTGTACAATTACTCACTATCAGTACTGAAACCGCCAATCTTTAACCACTGATCAATTTTGTTCATCAGCTTTTCACTTGTCTCCCGGTTTTTCTTGCACTCCTCGATCACCACGGCGTTTGCTTGTGCGCGCTCTTCGCGATCTTCCGCTAGCAGTAGTCGCAGCGAAGCAATTCTTTCATCCGATTTTTCTGATTGCGCTTCCAGCTTACCCATCAACTAAAAATTTCAGTTATTTTCGGTATCATAAGTATCTCTCACACGAAAATTGAGCTTACGCCAAAATTTCGACTTGGCCCATAATAGAAAGGTGGTATGCGGTATAACATGCCGGTTACTATGCGGCTGACTATGCCGCAATCTAGTTGTTTTTGTAATTCCCATTGGCTTGCAAACAAGCGGGCAGCCGTGTACAGCCCACTTGAACGTCTGTACGTACAGTGACGTACACTCACATTCAGTCCCGTAGCAACCAGTACTGTAAACCCAACGTCTGCATTCTGCAGTTGCAGTCTGCTTTAAGACGTCGAATTTTAAATTTTAAAATTGAAAAACCCACAGAATATAGTTCCTGACGTTCATTTTGCTTGTGTCGTTTCGTGATGTTTTGGAATATGATTGTCTTTGGTTTGCTGTGATTGTTCGGGAATTCCTGTCATGATCAGTTCGTCACTGATAATGTTGAGGAACTTGGAGTTCCAACGCACAATCGTCAGTAACAATACGGGATCGCGTTCATTTGGAAGTCTGCTGTTTGGCTGCAAACTCCTACGATAACTATTATCTGGCAACTTCCACGACCAAGAAAGCACATTTTTCGAAAGGATGCGTCACTCCCTTTTTAGGTAAAATTTTCTGGTAAAAATTCTTTTATCCCACGGAAATTCCTGCCATACGCTTGCGCCACTTTGCTTATTGTGACATTGTCTAAATACTGGTTTAACATCACAAAAGTGAAGTCCTACAAATGCAATTTGATAAAATTTTATTTGAATGAAAACCTATGCGCATATATGAATTTTATTATCCAGCAGTTGTATTTTATTGACTTTACAGGAATTTCGGGAATTTCCATCATTACATTTGCAGTTAAATCTGGGAAAGCCGCTTCTGCTGAATGAAATTAATAAACGGTAAGTTGCATCTGTATGCAAAATAAAACAAATGTAAAACTGACAGGCGCTGGTGTGAAAATGATTTTGTTTGAATACGGAATAAGATTTCCAGTGTAGTGAATATGCCCTGCTTGTGCCTTGTAGGTAGCCGGGAGTCTGGAATTCCCGATTGGGACCATTTTGGATTTTAATCGAAGCATCGAAGAGTACTTCTAGTTTGATGTTTTAATTAGGATAATGGTTCCCAGACTCTCTAAATATTCCTGTCAGCTTATGACTGTTGTTCGTTGTGCTTAATTTTATTCTCTGAATTGGTTTAGTGTACAGTCTCGCTTGAATTGATTTTTCTTTCGGGAATTCCTGTTTGCAATACTGCGACCGTCGTACCTCAGTACGGGAAAGTGAATAAAATTATAAAACTGTAAAGTAATAATATAATCAAACTGTTTCTAATAAATCAATGCCTTTATGCAACGTCATAATTTGAAGCGGGTGGGAGGAAAATTTGTTATGAAACCGCAAATCGCAGAGAGCATATAAACGGCACCTTCACGAATTCTGCCAATGGGAGCAGCTGGGCTGCCCAATAGCAATAGCATGAGCTCGTCCAATAGGAACGAGAAAAGCAGTAAGAGGTTGGCTCGTAAGCATTAGCCAATAGAATTCGTTTTAAAGCGACTCACACGGCATACCAACTCTAGGTAGCCTATTCAAAGTTAATGGCCCCAAAAAGTGACTGCGGCATACCACTTACCAGTACTCACCGCAAAGTATGCCGCAGTCGTTTTTTCGTATGAGTCTGCCTACAGTATATCAAGTACTTACTACACACAGTATTGTAATGAGTATTACAATTATTAATGCTTAACATAAAGATATAACACAAAATATATATGGTAGTACAAGTACTGTGTGTTGTGTACAGTAGTATTGTGTACCTGTGCACGAACATCCGGTCGGAGTTTCTTTTCTGGTGGCGTAGATTTGATGCGCCAAGGTGCGGTTGCTGCCTCCCGTTCTTCCTGTTCAATGACGGGATCATACCCGCACATAGCGGATATGTCGTCCGTTTCCGGCAATCCCGTCGCTCCGCGGTTTGCCGGAATAATGTCGCGTATGCTTTCTTTAAACGACCCTAAAAATGTGTTGGAATAAAATTTGAAGTTACTTTAACTCAAAATATAAGTGCATTATAAAGGCTAAAAATATACAATAATAAAGGTCATTAAACGGTACTATAACAATAAAGGATTTATAAATATTAAAAGATAATACAACAATAAATGGTAATTTTATAATATTACTAATATAAATTATTGAATTAAATACAATAATAATTATAATATCACGGATTACAGCATAAAGTATTTGCTTTTGAATATATTAAAGTTTGCCTACAGGTTAGCCGCTTACGTTTTCGTCCATGTGTATTTTCCAAGCTGACGTCTTTGCGGTAATGCAAAACTGAGTCAAACAATTCGAAGAACGGCCATTCAGACGGTTCAGTTCCGGTGCCGGAGTGTTCCTGTTTCTCCCTCTTGTAGGTGGTAAAAGAGTTGTCGTACTGTTTTTGGACGTGGGCATAGGTATGCGGCAGTTCAGGCCAGATTTCTTTCATTTCCGTAGTTATAGTTTCCCAATACTGCCGCTTGTGTTTGCAGTTGTTGAATTTATCGTTCATGGTTAGTCGCTTGGTGATAATAAAGCTAAAATAATCAGCATCTAGTTAATATTTTAATGTTGTTAAAGTTTCCAGTAATAAATACTAACTGCACAGAACATGCTTAAAGTGTGAATAAAAGTTTACCGGTGTTGCTGGTCCGTAAATGGTGGAACTCGTGGACCTCGTGATCGAGACTGCTGAGATTCACATGGTGCTTTGGCGTTGACAGCGTCGGCTTCCGGTTCCAAAGTGTCATTCAGATCGAGTTCAGATTCCGTCATTTTTAAAAAATTTTGAAGGATGATAACGGGATAGTCAAGCTATTTTATGTACTGTATATCTGTATAGATTGAAAAATATATTGTCGTCGTAGCAGCGATTTGGAAGTGAAACTGATCAACCAGCACATTTGTGAGCACATGCACCAGCCGATTTGTTTTTGTGTGGAAACGTTCAACTGGCAAGCGGGTGTTACATTTTTGCCTTTGTTTTATTCCGATATTTTGACAACATTTAATTAGCGGCTTGCGTTCATGCAGGCATGGCTGACTATCGCAGGTGCCTAAACGATCCTTTTATTGCACCTATTCAAAGGTGCCTCTGTGAACGCAGTTCTTCTCCCTATTTAGTCATCTATTTAGAGGAACGCGCCGCGTTCACGCATACTGCTAAGAAATCGGCCGTTCTGGGCGGTGCATCAATAGAAAAACTGATAGATAGAAGTCAGCGAGAATTCGGCCTTATTGACGGCTTACTCATTAAGCGAGACCAACCGACAACCACCCTTTCTGTCCCGACCAATGCTTTCTTCACGTGTCCGCTATTTGTAAAAGATTGATAGTATGTTGAACAATGTGTATGGCCGTCGGCTGGTGCCGTCAAATAAATGGAATGTCGGTTTAGTTACGCGCATACTGCATGGTGATTGCGCTAATACCAAACCACGTTCACTACCAAACCACGTTCACTACCAGTGCTTACCAAAGTTAAATTCCGCGGCGCTTTGCGCCGCGAATTTAGAGCACCTACACACGTGCGTGTGTAGGTGCGCACTTTGGTAAGCTTAAAAGCTTGAGACAATGTAAACGAAGTTTTTCACTACTTTTGGCAAATTGAACGAATTTTAGCAGAAGGCGGAAGAGCGTACAAAGCGCTCGTTTGTCTAGAGATTTTGTTAAAACCACTACATGTATAAACTTATTAAACCTTACTTTTTTGATTAAGTTAAAAAATTTTAATCTGCCTCGCTCTAACAAAACACGTTTTCCGTACCAATAATTATTTGTCGGGTCGGATATTTTCCTCTTGCTGTTTTTTTTATCACGTGGTGGTGGGTGAATCCATGTATTGCTCATTGCTCTGCATGTTTTTTAAAATCTTGGCAAAAGCGTTAACGTAATTCGTTTGACGAGACTAGTGAACACTTACAACCTTTCACAGGTCGTGAATGTTCCGTTTAGCATGCATTTTTACTTGACGCAAAATTTGTTACAATTCAGTGCGCCAGCACTACGTTTGAGCAATTTAGGGTAATGGAAGCTGTTTTAAAATGAGGGATTAACCGAGGTTGACTTGCCGGTTAATCAACTAATTTCAGTTTTTTCTTAATTAGTAGGAACAATAGTGGTGAGAGGAGGAGCCTTGGTAGTGGTACAGATCTTAGGGGTTGGTAGTATGTGCAGGAACACTGGTAGTGAACGTGGTTTGGTATTAGCGCAATCACCATGCAGTATGCGCGTAACTAAACCGACATTCATTTGGCAAGTTCGTATAATGTGTTAACTATATTCATATTGTCAGATGGGGCGTACTATGAATTAGCAGAATGTCCGTTAATAATTTTATGAATTGGAAAGTTGCGTGAAAACGCAATCAAAAAGGTATCAACAACAATGTGAAATACGAGTATTGGAATTTTAGGACTACAAATGTTAATGGTGCAACTGTTCAATCACATTGAAGCAGAAATGCCAGTTAATGATAATGTCCGGTTTCAAATTATGTGGAAATGGGTTACGGGCCAATACGGAGCCATTAATTAATTGTTTGGAATCTTTTCTATTGTAAATGTCTTAAATGAATACAAAATAGGAACCTCAAGTGGTTCCTATACGTCTTAACCATTGTGTCTACGGAGCCGACCAAAAGGTACCTTTTGATAGCAAAGCACTGTTCAGACTGCTTTGTGCTATCTACCAATTAAGAGCTAGGTAATTAACGTTAGCATAGGTGTACTGCGTGAACGCAATTTTGGGACCTAATGCAATTAGGCGGTTGTCCCCGGTTGAACTCAAATCTCGCTAAGCAATTAAGATAGATAGGTGTATGCCAGAACGGGCCCTAAAACTGCACGCATCTTTGCGCAGTTCTTGCTTCAAGGTCTTTAGTTTAACTAGACTTTCTGAGTATTTTTAAAAAAATTTTAATTGGATGCTTAAATATAAAGAAAATTTAAGTGCTGATAAAGCACTAGCAAAATTTGAAACTTGTGCTAGCGACACTTTCCTCCTATCATTAGAATTAACTGTAATTTAAATCTAGGAACATTAAAAAAACGAAAAACAAATGTACAAATTAGACACACTGAAAAAACGAAAAGCCAAAATATCCAAAAATAAGAAATCAAGAGACTCTGAAAAGGTTTGAAAATAAAAAATTACACAAATGCCCCAAAGCTAAAATTTAAAAAGTTGTACATTCCTAGTACCGCAATGCTTGTCACTACCAGCACCGCTACCACAACAAGAGTCATAACTGTTACCAATTTACAGAACCAAGAACAGCTTTTGCAGTCGTTATTATTTCTCCTATTATGCTTTTTTTATTCTGCGCTGTTGTTGTGGTAAGAAACTAGAAATATTAAGTATTTCAGTTTCTCACTAATGCAAGCACAAAAGCCTTTTCCAGTCAAATCATATTGTTGTCATTACTGTACATAGGCAATAGCAGACTAAATTTATGAAAGTTTAATTCTACACATGAAGGTTTTTGGTATAAGACTTACAGACCAGTGCTATTACGCTAACCGATAGCCTGCTGAAAACTTTTGAACATTAAAAGAACAAATGCCAATCTCGAACCACATGTTGCGTGCTCTTTGAATTAGAATCAAATCTCTCAGTTACGCGAATACAGGTAAACAAAATGTGTAACCGTACCTTATGGATACTCCTTATCGTGCTTTATCGCTACCTTCGCTATCCTTATAGCTCTCACCAGAGGAAGCCTGAAGAATTTACTCGTCTCGTTTAACAGCTTCGGTGTGTGTGAGTGAGGTAGGTTACTAATACAGTTTTCAGTTGTTTTGGGCAACAAAATTTCGACGGAAACGTTGTAAGTAATTATCCTATCTTTTCTTCCGCGTCTTCAAAATAATCAAATACAAATAGGCTTGCAGAGGTTACTAATTAATTTACTAGCTTAATAGACAGACTCGCATGCCAACTACTCGTAATAACCAAAACGAAATCACAACTACTAAGTATATATCGCAAAAAAACGAAAAGTGATCTTTTTAGAAGTTCAGCATTGGTCAGTCTGTATTCAGAATTTTGCGTAACTGTTTTTCCTATAAACGCTCCCCAGCCCGTGTTGTTTTGGTAAATGACTAACAGTATAAAAAACCGGAATGAGCAAGAAAACAGCTCCCAGCTCTGGTACCCTGCTGTTACGTTGTTCTTATTGCATTCTGCAAGTTGCAAACATGTCTTATTTTTTGGTTGAGTATTTATTGCTAATATTGGTACATCAGTCCACTTTATTATCTAGGATAACCAAAAACACACTGGAGATATAATTTAGCCAACTCTTCAAATTCTGCCAAAATAAAATTTCATTCTTTGAAAATTTTTCAAGATCGAAATTATCTAACATGTCCTGTTTTATTGTTGTAAGCACTTCCCGCTTGCACTAATCAGGTTCGCACAACAGCAAACACAAGAATATTTTTTATAATATCATTTTTATATTATATTTACATTTGTACGCATATTTTTGCCGAAACTTTACTGTTTACTTTCAAAGACCAAAAACGAAACATCTTTGTTTCTTCACACAGCAGCTATAAATGCAAGTTCTAAACAAAACATGTTTTAAATCAAATACCACGACACATGCTATAGCCGTCCGTGCCGCTCAAAGTGGAATTACGTGTCAGACGTGCACAAGTAGTTAAATTCCAGTTAAACGCCTTTTTGGTGGCAAGCGCAAAACAAAATATCCAGACTAATACCGTATTATTATTGTTAAATAGGTATAAGCTGAGACGTTTGTACAACTCATAGCGTTACCTAAATATTGACTGTAAACCCTTAATATTTTCTCAGCGAACGAAAGCATTGCAGAAGAATGTAGGTGAAATTATAAATCAGCGTTACTTTGTTACTCCACATGGAAAGTTAGGTAAATCTTTATTGCCACATGGTCTTGAACTTTTAGCTTATGAATAATCAACCGTTTTACATTATGCATATCGCAATTGATTAATGTTAACTAAGACGTATATTTTTACCCACGAAACGTAAAGTGTGTTTAGATATATCAATTATTTGCAGAATGTAGCCATAGCGAGTTTAAAATAACCCTACCTACTCACATTAAGCTTGCAGCGCAAGTATTAAAGCCGTCAGACGCATCCAACGTTTGATGACAGTAATGTCGAAACTTTTAAAATGATGATCAGTGATCCCAAGACAACAGTTTGTGAAACAGTTCTTCTATCGTTCATTATTATTACACTAATTTTTGTAGTAATGTTCGAAACACTTTTCCGAGCAAGTTACAAAGTTCCAATATTTATCAACAATTGCACGGTACTTGAAGTCGAGAGCCTAATTAGTGGGAACAAAACAACAGACAAAAATGTTTACTTGAAAAAAAACAATTCAATTTCCTGTATTAAACAAGATAATGCAGTGTAAAAGCCTTGTTTATCTCAGCCAGCAAGAAAATTTGACGTCAAATTTTAGTGAGGATAAAATGCGGTGTCACAAAAATGTTGCACTGGAAACTGTTGCAGTTAATTTTTGGACTGATGTATACATATACATATGCACATATCCACGTTGGACCAAATTGGTGATATTTTTCTTGTCTACATGTGTTTGTGTCCTTTTCTTTTGTAACTAAAAGATAGCATTTATAAGAATGCAATTTATTACCTGCAAATGGAAACATGACTGTAGCTGATATTTCCTACACTTCGTCCAACTTTATCCAGGCCGTAGGCTAATTTCTATGTGCCAACCCACTAAGGAGGTGGATGCTCACCATGTTTAGCGTCGAGCAAAACTAGTGTCGGGTGTCGAGTACTAGCGTCAAGTACGATTGAAAAGGTTTGGTCAAAAACTATCAATAAGTAAATATAATCTTTAAGAGCGCGTATGGCAGTAAATATCGTGCCAGCGAATTAAGAAACCACGAGCAACCTAACAATAGTTGATGTAAAACCAAATTTTTAAACCTTTTAAAGGTAAAAATTGTGAACTCATGCTCATTTTTTATGGAAGCAATTTACTAGTCTTCGCTTTGCTTAATGACAATTTCCTGACCTGACGTACGATAATTATCACAACTTCTTACTCAACAAATTATTGACCAACAGTTCACTTTTATGCGGTTTTGCTACATGACCTCTTGGAAAACCGAGGATTGCTCTCCAAGGCACATATTTTGAAAATAAGAGTAAAAAATGTCAAAGTGCGAGCCAAAGGTTGTTGTGGATATTGACTCGTTTATGGCTAAATCGAAAAGGTTTATTAAGCAAATAAGAGTGTGTGATTGTGGCACTGGCCTAGACTATTGTTACTGGTTTACCATTCCTGCAAACCTTAATCGTTACCGAGCCAACATTCACAGCCAGTCTTGACACTCTCATGGGTTTGTGTAGTGAGTAATTCAGAATTTTTTAGTAAAGATTGGAGAACGCTCAGTACAACTGACATTTTACACAAATTAAATTTGGAAAGCAGGGCTTCCGGAGCATATTTCACTGAAGTCATCAGTTTCAAAGAACTTGGTTGTCCTAAGTGCAAAGATCTAACCACGCAAGCACAAACAATACTTTTGAAAGCAAGACGTTTGCCAGCTGGCTCAACGGCGTAGAAAAATTATGTTATTACCACTGGTCCATTAGGGTGTGAGATCCACTTGAAGCACATATCCGAATGCGCAACACTAGCCCATTATGGACCTCTAAAGCTGATTAAACTGCTTCTTTGCTTCATGCATCCGTGCAAATCATGCACGGCCCCCCCATGGCAATGTGTATAGTCGACAGCCTGTATCAACGCTAACCGTGCGGAGCGGTGTGCTCGTTACAGTAATGCCTGTGGTCAATACGAGTCCTACCTAGATCAACTCACCACTGCAAACCCCTAAAGCAAAGTACTAATGGGCCGCAACTTTGATGATGAATCGCGTCAGAGTAAAACTAATGTGGTTGCTCTGTGACTGCGTTCTTGTGTATGATGTAGCTTCGTGCTAATTTTAACCCACAGCAATTCAGTGACATGTTGTTTTTCTTCCGTTTTGGTCGCTAAAGCCCACCTAAATGGGCACCTACAGCAAATCAAGCTTGGTGGATGTCCACCGTAGCCATCATATACTACTAATACTACTTCCACAAACCAATTTTCTTTCCTGGACTCAATTCAGCACAGCAAATGTTATACACAGTGTCTCAAATTTTTAAAACATTTTAAACCGTTTTTTCAAATACATGGCTAAAAAAGCAATGAGAAGGCAACATTTTGCCACGCCGCTTGAGTCACCGAACTACACCATAAAACGGCAGTCACCGCCATACAGGTACGGCTGCGTTGTGGTTGTGCAAGCGGTAAATGTGCATAATGAAACAAAATCAACCTAAGGTACAATTTTAAAAGAAAAATAGCTTTATTCAATTAAATTTAAGTGAATCATCATTTTTTTTGCAGCCGCATAAATGTGGTAGTAACACTGGTGGAGTGCAGTGGATCGGGTGGCATGGTGTGTAGTTCATCACGTTTTTTTAAAGACGTTATCGCAAGGACACCGTTCCAAATTTTAAAAATAATAGGTATTGCGCATACAGTACGCTATGTTGAAATGAGTAAGGAAAAACGCGGAAGGAAATCGGTTTGTGGAATCAGCAATACGTGATGACCTCTTTCAACAACCGTCGCCCGTTCACATACTGCAGCCAGTTAAACGACCATATGAGTAGTGCACGTATGAATTACTAGTGTTTTTGAAAGTAGGTACTTCATAAAACGAACGAGTATTGTTAAAAAATTTTAACACTAATTTTACAAAACATTAAGAAAAACAATTACAGATTTTTGTCTAATTTTGTACAATTATGGCAGCGTAGTCGTCCGTCAGATTTGTGATTGGCGCAAAAAAAACTGTTTATTGTTAATTTTTACTAAACCATGCTCCATAAGTCTTCGTTATACTATACTTCTTACAGAAATTTCAGCAAACGACAGAATAAAACCATGCGCTAGCTAAGCGTTTCGGGTTTTTTTTACATTTTTTTAAAATTTTGGCAATTTTTTGAACGTTTTGCCTGATATAGCCTTTAATATTTTTGCTTCTTAACTATTGCTGCAAAATTGCCCTATCTTGCAATGTTAACATATTGTCCTAACTGTCAACTTTGCAGAATTTGTTTTCGAAGACTTTCGTTAAGCTTTGAACTATTGACAATCGCTTACTGTACCAACTTATCTGCCAACAAAGGCTGATAAACGTACTTCTCCAATATCAAACCTCAACAAACGCTATATCATACAGTACAGAATTTTGGAAGTGATACGTGTCGCCTTAGCAGTGAAGCACGACAGTAGTGCACTCTTTTACCGTATGGAAAATGCTAGCGTGGTGGCGTTATAATCCAAATGTTTTTGAACGCCCGACTACCACTTTTTTCTGATGCGTGATTCATGCACCCCCTATTTTTGGCATCTTTCGAAAATTTATGCAAAAAAATTTTTTGTCTTACAATCTCGGCATACATTTTATTTTTCAACTAATTGTATCTATACAGTTCTAGATGCGTAAGATTTCGCAAAAAGCTGCGGTAAACAACTCATCTCGCAGGAAGTATATACTTGTTGCAAAATCATTCGCAAAATAATTCTGCTATAGTAGTCAACGTTCGTTACCCTTTGCTTTGTGGAACAGAAATGTATGCTACCAACAACAATAAATTGGATATCATTGCTAGGTTCGGCAAAGAAAAAATGCTTTTATGCTTTTATTTATCAGTTTTTACATAATCAGAGTAGTTACCAGTTTGTAATTTCGATAAAATTTTAGTTTTGTTGACAAACTCAAATATCAGTTAGCCTTTTGTGTACAATTTTTCATTCAACTGTGATTGCATACGTTTCGAGAGCACCATGCATTATGCAAAAAGCATTAACGGCTATCTTGCAAGACAGCCTTTTCTTATTTGTACAGCAATTCGTACTGTTAAATCAGTACTGATGAATAAAATTTATTTTGCGGTTAAATTTGCAAAGTCATTTTTTCGGTTTTCTTTCTGGAACCAATTTTTTGTTTAAACAAAAAACTGATAAGACAAGCCAGATTTCATATGGTTTGAGTAAAAGAACAGTAAGCATTACACATTAATAGGTTACCCTAACAAGCCTAGGAACCCAGTTGCCTTTGGGGTCCAGACTGGTGTTTAGGCTTAAAGTAAAGCTTAGAGTAAATTGCATTTTCATTTCATTTTTTGCTACCCTACTGATATAAAAGATAAGATTTAAAAACCACTCAGAAGTTATTAGAGAGCTAAAATGCACTTTAATAACGGTTTGTCTCAGCGGATGATGCTCATGTCTGCGCTTATAAACACGAAGCACAAGCATTATGCTTTCGTTTTCGAGCATCGTATTCGGTTTTCGAACATTGCTTTTGGATTTTGAACACTATGTTCGTGTTTTCAATGAGAACCAACATCAGGAGAGTTAACATGATGCACCAAGACAAACGGATTACCATAGTGCATCCCAGCTCTCTAATAATTTTGAGTACATTTTAAATCTTATCCTTCACATCAGTGAAACTGCAAAAATGGAATAAAATAGAGTATGTTCTAAGCTTATTTTAAGCCTAAATACCTGCCTGGAATCAAAAGACAACTGAGTCCTCATGCTTGTGATTTCCTTACAATGGCTTGTCACGCCACACTATCTTAGCGTTTCAAAAACTGAACAAAGCTAGCGCACGCGAAATATTTCAATTACAGTCATTTACTCATTATTTTGTTTAATGTAATAGCGTAGTAATTTATTTGTAGTGCTGCAATTAATAAGTCTGTCATTTTGACAACGATTATATACAGTGCAGTGGCTCCCTACTGCAAGTTATTGCACTAAAAGATACAAATCAGACCAGTGAAAGGATGGCTGATTTGAGCGATACGTTTCTACGTGAGCGAGAATCGGGATCGGAAATGCAACCAAACGAGA
This sequence comes from Paramacrobiotus metropolitanus, assembly GCF_019649055.1. NCBI lineage: Eukaryota > Metazoa > Tardigrada > Eutardigrada > Parachela > Macrobiotidae > Paramacrobiotus > Paramacrobiotus metropolitanus. The sequence goes on from NW_026570259.1 coordinate 591,013, forward strand.
TCGAATAAAATCGTATTTTATTAGATCGTAAACAAAAACACCACTCATCAGCGAAAGACAAAACAGAAAAAACACCGAAGTGAAAATCTAGAGATCTTTTACTGAGGCCAAAAACATCGTAATGAATCGGTGGAATCCGATGGAATCGGTGGAGATCGACTGCACAAGAGCGGCTCGGCAGCTCCGATCCGGCGGTCCATCCGAGACCGACGTGAGCTCAGAGCCGAACGCTCTGGCATGCCACGGGCGGGGACACGGAGATCGACGGATCGGTGGAATGGAGATCGACTGCACAAGAGCGGCTCGGCAGCTCCGATCCGGCTGTCCATCCGAGACCGACGTGAGCTCAGAGCCGAACGCTCTGGCATGCCACGGGCGGGGACACGGAGGTCCTTTGACGTCTATCGGATCCATATCGGCATCGGGGGATGACTCGCTGATTAATAGCGATTTTAACATGAATAAACAAATCGTAAAAACACAATCCCGATCATAGAGATCATCGTTAGTGAGAAACAAAAGTCAAATGCGCATTTTATCACACGATTAAAAAATCGTTAATCAAATCACAACGTAAGACGATCGTCAAAATCGTTAACACAATCAATCGTTATCAAAATGCATTTTTAAATGGTTAATAAATCGGAACAATAATAAAAACTTTATTCCACTGGGCGTAAAATGGATTCCGGGAGGAGACTTACAGTTTCACGGGGCGATTATGGTTAAACTATCGTGGTTGACCGTTTCATCACTGCGCATCGTACTAATCACATCACTTCTTCTCATCATCTTCTGCTTTCTGCGTTTCATCGTCCGGCTTCTTTTCATCCGGTTTCTCGTCATCGGTTTTCTTCACCAAACCAACCGCTTCCAGATTCAGATTCCGCATATCTTCCAGCGATGAACACACAGGTAAGTTATTCGCATTTGCGACACTGCCTCGTTCAGGCGCATTAGCGGGCGCCGATGTGTCTATTTTCTCATCGTTACCGTGCGGCTTTTCATTCTGTCCCTTCTCTTTATCGTTTGAGTCGGTTTTCATTTCGGTAAGTTTCTGGAAATTCGGGACGTTAACATCGCGCCGCATATTTCCTCGCCCTTTCTTTTTATCCTCCCCGGAATCAGATTCTCCGCTGACTGACTGTTCCGTTCGTCGAGATCCATAACCGCCTTTACGGCGATTGCGATTCGGGGAATCCATGCCGCCAGTATGACGACTTCGATATGGGAAATCCAAGCCGCGGGATTTGCGATGACGATTTGGGTTATCCAGACCGTCTGAATGACGATCACGATTCGGGACATTTCCACAACCACCGGGATGGTGGAGACGATGCGGGACATCTCCATAACCACCTGATTGGTGGAGACGATTTCCACGTTTATCGGTTCCTTCCTCACGTCGTGTTCTTTTACTGCCTTCGGACAAATCCTCAAGCTCGCGATCCAATGTTTCTGCTGTTGTTGATGATCGCTTTCTACTCCAGGGCTTCCCTTTTTCTCTTTCCTCGATCATTTTCAGGTGATCCTCGATACAATCCGTACATTCCAAGTCGTATCGTGTAACATCGGGATCGGGAAGAGTTCCTTCAATTAGTCGCCGCAGGGCAGTTACTACATCAATCATTCGTTGAGGGCGTCCGATTCGGTCTGCCAGGTAGGACAATTCCGGCACTTCTGGGTCGTAATGATGCAGCTTGTTATGACTGTCGTAATGGCCAAGGATCGCTGCCAACGCGCGTCGTAAGTATATCTTCGGTTTTGCCCGGTAAGTCGTCGATTGATCGTTTCCGCGTTCTGCAGTTGGCCAAAGATCGGGATTTCTGAGTTTGAACTTATCCATTGCGCGCAGCAATCCAGCAATTACACGGCATGCATACAGGTACATTGCCGGGTTAGCGTTTTCGTGGAGGAACTGTGCAGCGAAGGCTTCGGCGTCGGGCATCGGGCGCATCGCGAACTGGAATAATTCTTCGTAATTTGGATGTTGAATCGGTTCAGTAATCCCAATCAATCGCAAAGCACTTCGCAATCCATTCGCACGTCGAGCTGAATATCGTCACGTTGCGTCTCCTTCTCGTGGGCGCAGCTGGCTGGTATTCTGTAAATTCGCGTATGCCGCTTCGAACTCAACTTCCCGCAGGAATCGATGAGCATCCATTACCAATCGCTCGATGGATTCGTGGACGCTTGCGTAAGAATGTTCAGGAACATCCAACATATCCATAATCAAATTCGTTGGTGTCTGATAATCGTTGAAGTCAAAATATATGCCCGAATCTGAAGGTTGTCCGGACAGTTTCGGTTTCAGCGTTTCAAAATCGGTTCCGCGATCTTTTCGGATCTTTCCAAAGGCGACGGGGCGTCGATTTCCTTCCGGACCACGGCTTCCACTTGGACGGTTTCTATCCACCACAGGTTTATCCGATCATGGTAAGTACGGCGCGGAAACTGTGGCGTATTTATCAAACGTTGAACTTCGGGATTTTTCATCGGATCATTGAAGAATGGATCGTCGTACTCTTCTTGCAGCGGTCTCATCGGACGCGATCCCGCATTATTAATTACTCGAACTCGTTGAAATGGGCGCTGAAGTTCTTCTTGTGTCGGCGGTAGAATCGGTTTCCGGTGTTCACGTTGATGTTGTCGTGTTTGTTCGTCTCGATCCTTAACCGCATCCAGGACGTCGTTGAGATTCATCGCTCGGGTGTGCACTTCGCCACATTCATGAGCCCGTCCATATTCGTCGACTCCCGTAATCATATATCGCATATTCGGTGGACGCTCACGTGAATTTCCACTGGACGCACTTGGGGGTTCATTCGATCGCTGGAGTCTTTCTCGTTCGACCCGTTCTTGTTCTCGTCGTTCGCCCAATTCTCGATCCGCGAGAACTGCTTGCTCCCGCTCGCGCTGCTCCTCTCGATTCCGTGGTGGCATCAGAACCTCCGGTGGTGCGGGCGCATTTATCCAATTTCCGTTGCCTTGCTCGATATTCTCCTGTGCTGCACGCACAATCGCTCTGTGGCTTGTCATTAGGTAATGATGATTCCAATTTTGTCGATTCAACAGGTGGATGCAGCAATCGAGATTTCCTTCAAACACCACCTCGTTCCGCCACACTTGAAATCGATCCAGCAGCTCGGGGATATTCTCCGTTATGTGTCGGTGACATCGGCGTCGTGGCCAGTTATTTCTGCAGTCTGGGCAAATCCGGGAATGCCCTTGCCACTGCTCTTCTTCCGTCGGTTGACGTCGAGCCATTGTTACTGTGATGAACATTCTAAACGTAAACACATGTTATTAATCGATTGTTTCCTTATCGGCGGAATCGGAAATCGATATGACAATCGGATCGATAATTAAACAGATTAATCTCCACCATGAAAGGAATTCTCCGTGAAATCTCCACCATGAGCGGTTGTTATGCAAATCGACGGGATTAAATCAACAAATTTTCGGAATTAAATTAAACACTTCATCATGAACCACAATCGATGTTGTAGTTCAGATCGACCATTAAAACAAATTTATTAATATTTTGTTTTTCGATTTCTGCCATAAAAATTAATTGAACAAATCGATGCGATTATAAAATCGATACTCAAATCAAATCGGAAATCACACCACACAAAAATTGAATAATTTCCAACACATTATTTGCGCTGTTGCGCCGGCGACGGCGGCACTAACTCGTAACACACATTATGCATCGTATCGAGGGTCATGACCAGCGCTTTTTGGCTGGCCATTAATCGAACAGTTTCTGAGATCGTCGCTTCCGCGCTCGCTGGTAAATTCGGATCTACCGCTTTTAAGTTTCGATAAATTTCCTTCATCGTCGCACCACCTGGCTTATTCAAATGTCGAATCATCGCTACGATATTAGTCTGAAGAGTGCTTAGTATGATCGCTGGGTCGACTTGGCACCATGTACTTAGCCACGCCATCTTCGAACCCTACCAGCACTTTCGAGTTCTTAAGCAGCGTGTTCATAATCTGCTGCGTTACACTGATATCGGTAACCAATCGACGCCTGACAAATTCGGCATGTATCATTTCCACTGAAAATCGCGCCATCGTTTTATCGTCTCGCAAAAACTGACAAATCTGATCGGCTAACGGTACACTTTCTTCCACTGGTCGCGTATCAACTGCCCGTGATCGACTGTTGCTTGTCGGCTGCGGTTTTTCAGGAACAGCAAGTGTTTCTGGCAGCGGAACAAACCGCATATTCGGTACCGGAATCATCGATACTTTTGGCGCTATCGGTTTAGGAGGCGCCAAGACTGACGTGCTCGGCGACGGAATCACATCCTGAATCTGAACTTCCGGGATAATCTCAATCGATTCAGCAGTGCTCGATTTAATTCTTTTCACACGAGGGACTGGCACGATTTTAGCTGGCGATCGACGCGGGTCTGCAAAATTCAGTCTGCCGCGACGACGTGATCGTCGGGCCGTTTGCGGTTTACGCGTTTGACTCGGCGATTTACTCAACACACTCGCTTCGCTGCCGGTACTAGTTCGAGCATCGATGGCAATATTGAACCTTTCTCTGCCAACACGCCATAATCTGTATCATTCGATTTTGGTTCATCGACAATCGTCAATCTGAAAGTTCCGCTGCCTTCTGAGGATGGTTCATCTGTCTGCAGGGTGCCATCTTCGGGCATTTCTGGTCGACTTTCGACGGGAGCCACCGGTGGTAGCTGCACTGAATTATCGACTGCGGAAATCGCTTCTGACTCAAATTGCTGCACGTCGTTGCCTGAGTCGATCGGTTTCATCGTTCCAACTCCCTTACTCCTGCGATGTATGTAAATTCTCGAGAGATCCGTCTGTTGTTCGGCCGACTGCATTCCTGCAGTTTGCGTCCCAACCGATCGATCATTACTTCTTTCTGACTCGATCTGTGCCCGCAGGCCTTCCTCAAAATTCTTCCGCTGAACCTGATCGAATGAGACGACTGGGAACAGTGCTTGTCTCATTGGATATTGTCCGATACTTCTTCTGAATGGATTGACATTTCGGCGATCCATGACTAAAATAAGCGCACACAATACTATGCGGTAATGCATGCACACACTTTAGCCACAGTATCTACGTCGCTACATCGTTTTAATTAAATCGCGGTTTATTCTTCTTCTCCTTTTCGAGCTTCTGAAGAAACGCTTGATCTTCTGGCTCGATCGGCTCATCCACGGCGTTATCGATAGCTTCATCTTCATCGATTTTATCGGCCGTGCCATCTGTCTGCGCAGCGTGTGCAGGCAGGGCGAGGTCATCGGCCTTCGATTTAAACAGCGGATTTCGTAATTTAATTTTTAATTTACCGCTCGATTTTATTTTCGGCACTTTATCGTCATCATTATCGTTTTCCTTATTCTCTCCACCATGAAGGGTGTTATGAGAGGACTTATCGATTTCATTCGCAACAGGTTCATCGATTATCATCTCAGTTTCTGCTGCGTCGTCAACTTCTGCCACTTCATCGTTATTCGCATTCACAAGTAAATCGTCATCCGAAACATACGGCTTTAATCGTGAGACCGTCACTTTTATCTTTTCTTTACCGCCCTGTTTCTGAATTATCGCTGCACCATCGTACGGAAAATCGATAATTTCATACGGACCGCCGTAACGATCGCGTAAACTTTTCGATTCACCTTTCTTCTTCGGAATGCTCAGCCAAACGGCATCACCGATAATAAAGTCACATTGAGTTCGTTTTTTATCGAATCGATTCGCGGTTTTATCGTGCTCTTGTTGAATATAGATTTTCGCTAATTCATGCGCTTCAGTTAAGTTCGATCGAAGAGCATCCATGTACTCCTTAATCGTACCGTGCTCGACAGGAACGTTCGTTTTCGTCACAGTGTCGGCCTGAATAACCTGTTCCCGGCCGTACAACATATAGAACGGAGAAAATCGCGTCGTCGCTTGTACAACACGGTTCCTGGTCGATACGATAAACGGTAATACCAAATCCCAATCGGTCTTATTTTTATCTTTAACATAAATCGATAACGAATCGGCAATCGTCTGCATTTGCCTTTCGACCAGGCCGCGCCCGATCGGATGGTATGCAGATCCGAAATGATGCGATATTTTTAATTCACAAAGTAACGATTGCATTAATCGACCCATAAAATAAGTACCCTGATCGGTATTAATTTCATGAGGCGCGCCATACGGCAGAATTACATCGTATAGCAGGAAGTTCGCAACTTCCCGTGCAGACTGAGTTTTAATCGGTTTAGCGATAACAAATTTCGTCAACTCATCGACAACGACTGCAATATGGTCATTACCACGTTCGGTTTAAGGAAGCGGTCCCTTGATGTCCAGCTGGACGCGAAAGAACGGCTCACCGACTTTAACGTCTCGCAGTTTGCCAGGCGGGGCGCGACGGGGCGCCTTCCGGGCGTGGCAACCGCGACACTTTCTCACATAATCGTCAATATATGTCGTCATATTATGCCAATAATATCGTAAAGAAATCGCATCGTAAGTTTTCTTTAAGCCGAGATGTCCACTGGCTGGACTATCGTGCATCCCTTTCAGAATATCGAGTCGCCAGTGTTTCGGCACAACAAATCGTCGGTTAATTCGATCATTAGCTGTGGATAATCGATACAGTACACCCTGGTACATTTCGAACTCTGAATGTTGCTTTTTTACAAGCATACTTTCGGCACGACTTTCGATATCATGAATAATTTTCTCAAGACTGGGATCGCGTAATTGTTCATTTCGAAGAAACGTATACGAGGACTCTTCCGGTCGCATCTCGTCTGCAGGATCGCTCAACGACATTAGTCGTACCGTTCGACTGCTGAATTTATCGTCTTTTAGTTCGTCCCATTCATCCACTTCCTCTGGAGGGCCGACAGGGTTGCGACTCAGCGCATCGGCGTTGTCGCACTGTTTCTCGAATCGCTGAAATCTTATCCTCATCGGTACGAATGCCACTTTCCGATATTACATGACCGAGAACATGTAACTCGGTCTTAGCGATGTGACACTTGGACGGTTTAAGCGTTAAACCGGCTGCACGCAATCGCTCGAATAATCGACGTATTTTTATGAGTAATTCGGCTATCGTTTTAGCGGCGCAAATTAAATCGTCAAGGTAACCGAAAATTCCTTCATCGCGTAGCGGACCAAGAATCTTGTCGATCATCGCCTGAAACGTTGCAGGCCCGTTACAAACGCCGAACGGCATACGAAGGAATTCGTAGAGGCCGTCCTGCGTTATGAACGCAGTTTTCGCGATCGACTCCTCATCCATCGGGATTTGCCAGAATCTCGCAGAGCAATCGAAACCACAGAAGTATTTATTACCGGTTACAGCATCGAGTAAAACGTCAGGGTTTGGGAGGGGATAGCTGTTCTTTTTCGTGACGTTATTTAAAGCGATGTAATTAATACAAAATCGAGTGCCGATCGTACCGTCTGGGTTCTTTTTCACCGCGAGAACCACGGGGAAACACCAGTCGGAAATTGATGGACGTATCACGCCTTGCTCAAGCATTTCCTTGACGTGCTCTTGGATGAAAGCACGGCCTCTCCAACTTGTTCGATGAGGTCTCGATTTAATCGGTTTCGCATCACCAGTATCGATTGTAGGATTATAACACGTAACATTTCCGTATGGTCGTTTCGACGTAGGAAATAGATCGGCAAATTCGACAAACAATTCTTGAAACTGTTTCTTTTCAGCATCGGTTAAATCGGGATTTATATGCATTTCATTAATTGATTTTAAAACCTCGCTATGCTCTTCCAACGTACGCGGCTTCACGTCTGCTGTAGCAACTTCGGGGTCATCGTCCTCTTCATATGTTTCGATTATGCCAACCCAGGCGCCTTTTTTGACTTTCCGTCGAGACATCGAATGATTCGATACGAGTACTTCGAATTTACCATCGTTCGGTTTCCCGAGTCCACATTCCGGCACCATTTTGCCGGAAGAGTGCAGGCTAGGATTACCAATAAAAATGTGCAACGGTGTGTCCAACTCAGCATTCCGCCTCGTTGAGACTGACACCCACGTCGTACCTGGATCGATTGTGAAGTCATCGACTGCGTAGACTTTCACCATTTTTCGTTTCGGGCAAGGATTAGCGATCTTACACACTTCGAACGCATCCTCGAATTCCCATTTATCGGTATTCGACTCCATTACAGGTATCGATTTCTGTGAATTTTCAACTTTATCGACTGGCGCATTATTCCAAGCAGCGACGATTTCTTTCGGAGTTTTATCGAGCAAAATTTTATCGTATTTATCCGCTTCTGCTGCATATTTAGCTGCAGTTTCCTTCATCGATTGGCCAATTTTTAAAAGAGCCGACAACGATGTTGGCGCAGCGATTAAATTCTTATTCGAATATCCTGGATACGTATCGTGGATATTATGTCCTCTGCTTTTAAAAACGTCATCGCTTTCTGGATAGTTAATCTTAACAGTATCGTCGATCTTCGAATGTTTATCGTTCTCCACCATGAAAGGATCGGGTTTCGATATAAAATCGTTCGCTGGAGTCTTCTTGCTTTTTGCCACGCATGAGTGCACGACAGGAGGGCCAGAAGACGCGAGGGGGGTATCGATGCTTTGGATGTCCGGTGCAGCCGCCGCTGGGCTGCTTACCGGTACAACCGTAACGATTTTAGTTAATTCCGGTAATTGTCTTCAAATCGTATTCGCTTTGGCGTTTTAGATTTAATCTTATCGTGAGTTATCGATAGAAGTTCTTTAATTGGAACATCCTCGAGTAACAGTTCGAGCGCGATCTTTCCGTCTTCAATAAATCGATTATGAATCATATCGACGGGAACATAGAGTCCACCAGGGGGCTGGATTTTATTATCGGGAATTTTTGTCGTAACTGATCTTGGAATTCATTCCAGTATTCGATTTCATGTTGGATATCGGTTTTGAGCGCCCAAAGTTCCGCTTTTGGCCGCTACGATGGCTCG